>NC_133544.1:29490000-30146250 GCF_048773025.1 Camelus bactrianus | reverse complement strand
TGGTGGCCTCTGGGAGAGGACTGGGTTGAGGGGATGGGGATGGGAGGGACGTTTTGCTTACCTTCTCTATCCGATGAACGTACAGCCTATTTCCACCTACCACTCTGAATGAAGCTGAGAAGTTTTCTGGTGGTAGAGTATACTAATAGTTTTTAATACATAGGAAACTTGAGATAAATCCTAACCAAAGAGTCATGAGTGATGACAGGAATCTTTTAGAGAAGTTGAAGGCCACCTGATCTTTCCCACCCATCTTTCCTCCCCACACAGGACACAGGGCCTAAAGGAAGGGAAGGATAAGAACAGGGCAGCACAAAGGTCATGAAGCCAGCAACTTGTAGGACAGACACTTTATTGTGGCTTGCTTATAGTAAAACATCCAACCCTTCAGCATGTACATTAGTTTTCTTGTTTTTCGCTGGAGACCACAGCCTGATGCTCAAAGGCCTTTAGCCTCATCTTATGTCAGTCTAGTCAATGGCTGCCTATTTTTATAGTTCAACTAGTCAGAGGAAAGAGTTAGGAAAATCCGGGCTTAGCATCCCAAATTAAGGGCTGTGAGATTTGTAACCCATTCATATAAAGTGCTTATATTCAGTGCAAAAAGGGCAGACTCAGATGCCAGGGAATGGAGTTTCCTGGGAGACAGATGCATTCTCGGGTTCAGAGAAGGAAAAGCTACTAGTCAAACTTCCCCAGAAAGGGGTCAAGTATTTTCTTTGCAGTCTCTCCCCTCTCTAACAGGACCAAAACTTTGAATCAGACAGATGCTCAGATAGCTGTTTATTTTACTAAAAACTCGGTTCAGAGGGAAATCCACAGGGTTTCTAAGCACCAGAGATACTGACTTTGGCTCCCAGCTCCAGTTTCTCTCGGCAGCAGATGTGAGATCTACAGGCTGAGCTCCGGCTGGTGGGAGGCTCACAGCTGCGGGGCCTTCCTTACGCTCCTCATTTGCAAATCTGAGTCACGGAGTACGGCAGACCTTTCCTAAAATGCTGTCCAATCTCGGTGGGAAGACAGGCCAGTACATATTAAATAAAGGAACACTCCACCGAGCTTCGCACCAACCGGACGTCGCCTATCTCACCATCCCCTCGTTTCCACTTGTCCGCAGGCCCAGCTTCAAAGTGAACCCTTGACTCCCTCTACTAAGACAAAGAAGCACACTGCCTGCTCCATGGCTCTGGGTCCTGCAGATCCATCCTGCCGTCCTGAAGAGACTGAAGGGGAGGAGGAGCGAAGAGGAAGTGATTCCTAACCAATTTAAGGGGCGCAAATAGGGCTGTAACTCAAATAGGCAAAGTCTAGTCATGCAGTCCCAAGATCTTGGCTACTGTTTTTCTCTCCCATTCTCAAAGAGAAAGCTACATTCTCTAACTTTGCAGCAGGAATATTCAAAACAGCCAGTTCTGTGCTTGCAAACCAGCCTCCTGCAATCCTGTTTGGAGAAGTTCACCTTTCTCTCCCTGTGGTAAATGTGATGGTGCCCCTCCTGCCAGTGTGCGGGGCTCCACACCCCATCACGTGCTCAGGCGGCATGGCTTTCAGACACCAGCACCTGAGGACCCTTCTGTTCAGACCACCCTCCAAAGACTCATGGTGACTCTTGTGCTTATGAGAGGAGAGACGCTTCAAAGAGTTTTGTTCCACAGGAAACACCTGCCCCAAAGCCACCTCTGAAGTTTGGGAAGGGGAAGAAGGGAAAAGAGCCAATACTTTTGATGCTGCTCTGTAATTCTCCGTAAAACTCTTCCAGTCACAAGGAGCTACGGGGACGTCTCTACACGGAGGGGACTGTGTACAAACAGGATGAACCCGGGTTAAGAACCAAAAACGCAGGGAAGGTTTTCAGATGGGCAGAAGTCTAAAGTAAAGTGCCTCTTTTCAGTGGGGGAGAGTTTCATTTGTTCAGAAACGGCTGGGCGTAAACACAAGTGCACGGGAGCGTGCACACACACACACTCACTCTGAGGTAGAAAGAACGGGCCATCTCCAAACACACAGGTCCCACAAGTTTACAGAAACATGGCACTTGTGTGAAAGGTCCTGTCCTTGCTCAAGATGGCAAGTCGGCCCTTTCCAACCTGGGGTGGAGCCAGGAAGTCCCGTCCCACAGGAGGAAAGAGCTGGAAGCATCCCCATCACTCCCATCCCACGGTTCTCAGGCCCCGCGGCCCAGGATCACTTCCTGGAGCTTGAGCTGTGGGCACCCCGGTTATGGCTTGTCAGAAGCCACTGGGAGCAGATGTCTTGCACGACTGCATCCCCACTGCTCTTGGCCGCCTGCTGCACCTGCTGGACGAGGACCGCGGCCCGTGAGTGTTCCTGCTTCACGGCAATCAGGTAGGCAGAACGCAGTTTGCAACATGTCAGGTAGGCCTGAACCTGGGAATTGGGGAGGAGAGCAGGAAGGAAACCATCACTGATGAATCACCAACGGGCACAGGAGTCGTGTCAGAGAGCTTGGGCAGACGAGATACCGCTCCTCGCCTACCAACCAACAACTGGGGTCTTGCCTTTTATTATGTTACAGCAACTCTAAATATTCTGGATGCTAAACTATTACATTGTGTTACTTTATAATGCAAAAAGTTTTACAAATAAGCTAAGGATTTCAAAAAAGGCAGGCAGAGTCTGGCCTCTCTCCACTCTCTCCAAGACCCTCACCACTCTCCCAGGCTGTTCAGTTTCCTCTTGGCCTCACTGCCCACAAACCGTGGTTTTATAGTTATTTGGGTGATTATTTCATTGACTAGACTTTATGCTCCATGAGGGCAGGAATAGTGCCTGCTTTTCTACACCTTGTATTCCTTGTGCCGAGCACAGGGCCTGGCACGTAGGTGCTCAGTAAATACACATGCCATGGATGAATGAATGAATGAATGAATGAGCCATCACAACTGCCCCCTCAACAAAGGCCAATGGAGCCCTTTCCTTTTATTTTTCTGTTTTCAACCTGCTGAATTAAACATCTTTCAACAGGAAATTTGGGGAAGAAAATGCACACACACAATTTGAAAAGGTCTAACCCCAGGTTGATTCGACTTGCTGTTTGGATCAGAGGCAGCTCAGTTTTCTACATTCTGGACACCCTCCATCTCACGAATGCCCAGCTTGGTGGAAACGAGATGCCTGCCCACTCTGAGAACCTCATTCAGTGAGCCAACCTGAAGATGCAAGGGAGGGTCCGCTAGGGCTCGGAGAGCGCACCTCCGCAGAGAGTGGAGCATCAAGAGCAGGCTAGCATGTGTGTGTCGCGGGGATGGAGAAACGGGAAGGTAAAGGCTCATGTAGTCAGTATTCTCATGCTTCCTCCCTGTTCTCTCCCCTCTAAGCCCTGATCTGGGTCCCAGCTCCACAGCTGGACAACAAAGAGTCTGAGATACAGGTTGAACGGAACTGTCATGGGGCGTGAGGGATGAAGGTGAAAAGGCAAGTCACTGCTGTTCAGGATCACATGTGGAGACAATTCCACTCACCTTGTTGTCATCATTGTGTATCGCCTGGATCAGGCCCTCCAGCTCCTGCGCAGAACAGAGACACAGCAGTTGTGAGAGGGAGGGGTCCCCAGAGTGGGAGCCGGGGCCCACTCCAGTCTCAGCCAGAGCCATTCTGTCCCTGGGTGGGCATGCCTGCCAGACCCTTCTTTACAAACTCAACTCCTGCTCTAAGAGCAAGAGAGGAAACCTAAGGATAACATGAAGCCTGGGAATCTAAGGAGAAAATTGCAAATGAGAGGCCTGTCCTTGCCTTCGTGAATGGATGTGGTTCTGTTCACCCCCCCAGAAAACCCAGGGGGGACAATTTTGTAGCAACATGCTTCAAAGGCCACCTGCAGGCCCACATGGACCTCTTCTACAATCACAGGGAGAAACTCAACTCCGTTGGTCCATAGACACCTCCAGGTGCCAACATTAGACAGCAGGAGGTTGAGGCACAGCTTCTGGATACAGAGGTTATCACCAGGAATTTTCTTTCCAGGGAAGAGCTGATTAGAATGAGGCCATTATTACAGAGGGGTCGGAAAGACGAGGCATCTTGTAGTGTTTCAGGCACATTATGGGGAATAGAAAAATAAAGAGGGAGATGTGAAGACACTGAAATAGATGTAGGCGCCAAGAGGTCTGGGAGTGAGCGCACCTGGGGTGGAATTCTCTTGAACGCTTCCAAGCAGTTGAGGAGGATGGCGTCCCCGTCGCTTTTGGCCGCCATGCCTGACTCACTGACACACTTGAGCAGCTGTCGGATCTCACTGTACTTCTCCCTCTCCACCAACTGCCGGGCGGCTCTGCAGTAGGTCAGGGCAGCATCCAGCTGGAAGTCCTAGAACAGAACGTGGGACGATGGGAGTAGGGAGGCAGGGCCATCAGCAGTGGGAAGGACTGACTGAGGTCACAATAGGAAACATACATAAGAAAAGGAAAAACAAGCTACATGTTCCTCCTTTGGAGTTAGGCAGACATTTAGGAAGTAACCAGAAGAATCGTAACTTTGCTATCTGAACTGGTACATCTCACTTGCTGCCCTGTCACTTTCTGAAAACATTCCAATCAAATTCCCCAGACCAGTTCATCGTCTCTCTAATGAGTCACCTTTCTCTCGGAAAACAGATGTTGGGGGCTGGTATTTGCGGCCCTGGACACTTGGTGCTCTGGTAAGAGGTGCCTTAGTGCTCAGAAACAGACCAATTCACCAAAAGACTGATTTGCCGGAAACTACCAGATAAACACTTCAATCCTGGTCTAGGACAATCACTGCCTTGGGGTCTGGGAGGAGCTGTTGCTCTGTCTGCCGAATGATGGGCCTCAGGGTGTCTGCGTGTCACTGTGTGGTGTGGGGCTGTCTGGAGAGACTCTGCTTCTCGTGGTTTCAGTGCCCTGCTCAGTGTCACAGCTGTGCTGTGTCCTCTTATCACAAGCAACAGAAAATGTACTCCTTGAGCCGGCTCAGGGGGGATGGAGGACGGAAGGGCAGCCCCTCCTGCCGAACAGGCAACGCACCCCCAGCACCCTGCCACCTCCTCCAGCCACGCTCCCAGCAAGGATGAGCAGAGATCCTGCAGGGGAAGAGCTGTGGGGAACCATCCTGGAGGTTTCAGATATTTATTTGATAGCTTTTGATGAATTTGTTATTGGTGCTTGGCTTTGGCAAAGGGGCCTACAGTCTTGAACTTGACCCAGTTCTGTAATAGCCAGCTCATTGAGTTCCTCCTTGATGTATGTGTAAATCTGCTTTTCTTGGGATAAAAGTTTTCTGAAGCATAATCTCTCACAGAATTGTGGTCACGTGTGGATTGCCCTCCGTATAATCTTAAGTAATCTCGAGTAATCCGAGTCATACCTGCAGAACACGGAATGCAATACCAAAACCATCTTCTACATTCTTCCCTCCCAGCATGACCTGAAAAAGAGAGGGAAACACATTTAAAGAAGCAGTCATTACTGGAGCAGCCCCTCAATTAGGAGTGAGGCCCTCATTTACTCATTTATTCAACAAATATTTGCTGAGGCTCTACTGAGTGCAGGCACGAGGGATACAAGAGCAATC
The DNA here is from genome assembly GCF_048773025.1 of Camelus bactrianus. Lineage (NCBI taxonomy): Eukaryota > Metazoa > Chordata > Mammalia > Artiodactyla > Camelidae > Camelus > Camelus bactrianus. Next base: position 30,140,700 of record NC_133544.1, on the reverse strand, counting down.
AAAACGGACTCCATCTCCAGCCTTCCGAGGCTCGCGTCCCACTGGGGAGGCAGCCAGCAAACAAACCAATGAAACAGTAACAGGACAATAACAATTGTGACAGGCATTTCAAGAGGGAGGAGCAGTTGGCTGGAGGTCTGAAATGCCCGTGCATACCTTGCAGGCAACATCCATTTTCATGTGGTTATTTCCAAAAAGGGTTGGGAGAGGCAAGGAGGTGATCTGAGAGGTCCCAGCACTTTCACAGCGATGTAAGAACCTGGTCACTTCCATCTGCAGCTGAAGCGTATTCATGTGCCTACGGTGACAGGAGACACATGGTCTAGCCTCATGAGGGGCTTCAGAGCTGGGTGACTGAGAAATCTTACAAAGATGGCAACAGAAAAGGCAAAAGGAAGGATGTGGAGGGGAAGGAGACACCCCCAAATACCCTCAGAGCAGTTATAACAAGACAAAAACAGGTGGTCTAGTACCCTGCATGGACTCCCAGGAGTTACGGCACTCTGTGGAACCAGAAAAGACCCAGTCCCTGAATCCATAAGTATTTACGGAGACCTGTGTGCTGCTAACAACAGCAGTAGAGAGAGATGTGAACCCTGCCCTCCGGAGTTCAGAGCCCAGAGGAGAGGTGAATAACGAATATTTAAAGTATCTGGTGATCGGGACTATGAAGGAATAGATGGTACAGTGGAGCATTTACTTCAGATGCTGTGTTCTCAGCAGAGGAACTGGCAGGCATAAAGGCCGAGGGGAGGGAAGGACTTGGGGTGCTGAGGAGCCCTGGGAGGCCCGTGTGACTGATGCTCCAGAAGGAAGAAGAGAGCAGTGTGAGGCAAGATGGAGATGCAGGCAGGGGCCAGACCATGCACGGCCTCTTTTGCCAATTGTAACGGTTTGGGGTTTAGTCTGATTGTCACATGTGATCCCAATCCCTGCCCCTCCCCCACTCTCTTCTCCTACAAGCCCCTCTGCAGGCTTGTACCAGACACCGTCACCCAGGAATGACTCCTGGTAGGGGTGTGTGTGTGTGTGTGTGTGAGGCTGTTTTCTTGAGGGCTCAGGGATGGGCAGGGGCAGCTTCATCACCAGCAGACACTTGGGTCCAGCCCTCCTGCCCCACCTAAGTGTTCCCTGCATCCTGAGCTACCTTGACACATCGGCTGCAGTCATCTTCTTTCGGAAGAAGGTGGTTTTCTTCCTTCCAGTGCGGCGGGAGGTTTCTTGGAGGTAGACCTTCAGGTGGTCCTTGGCCTTAAGCAGCCATGAGAGCTTCTCTCCCAGCTCCGTGTACGTCTTGGCGTTGTGACTGAAGAACCGAATACAGGTCATGGCGGCCCGGACTTGGTCCTGGAAGAGGAAAGTGAACGTCTGGGTCAAAGGAGATCAGGGGTACTGGAGGGTGTAGGTGTGAGAATTCTGACCTGATCCTGCCCGTGAAGCCTGGCTGCCAGCACCCCTTCCCATCAGCGGCTGTGCTGCTGCTCTGAACCCCTCACCCTGAGGCCCAAGAGATCCTCAAGTGAACTGACTGGCTCGGGCCCTTGGGTAGGACATTATTCCACCACAGAAGAGATCTTTAAAAAGGTGACTTGTAATTCTCCATTCAACTTGGCTTCGCTCTTACTTTGGCATTGACTAATTCAGCTTCTCTGTGACTTAGTACTGGCCACTCTCAGACAGACTGGGAGAAACATGTTCCCTCTCCCTTCACGCATCTTCCCTAAAAACACTCACTTCTCCGTCATTCCTTATGAATTCTGCATTCACGCCCATGTTTATCTTGAAACTACCGTATCTCTTTTTAACCTTACATTCTTTGAATTCTGAAAAATGTCATTATTGACAAGATTAAAGTTGCCCTTTTAGGATGTTATTTAAGAATGCAAGAGAGTAACATGGATCTGCTCCAGTATTAGTCAAAGAGTAAGGCTGGGGGCCAAATGAAAGTCCGTTCCCTGGTCCTGCGCAGTCTCCCCGCATGGCGGGGCAGCAGCGACAGAGGCAGAAGGCAGGATGGGGCGGCTGTTACCTTCATGAACTGCTGCAGCTCATAGAGAATGTGGTAGTAGTTCTTCTTCTGTAGATGTTGGCAGGCAGCAATCAAGTACTTTCCCCAGCTTTCTAAGGTTGGATCAATGGATTCTAGCAAGTTTTCTAAAACGTGGAGCTTCCCACTTTTATAGCTTGGCTGGAAAATGCCTTCTATGAAGACTTCTGGGGGACTCTCCTGGAGCAGGGCAGAAAAAAAAGTCACAAGTCTTAAGCCTGGTTCTGGCATGGTCAGGGACCCATTCTGTGTTTCCCTCCTCTCACATCCCTTCAGCATCCTTCTGTGGCAGTGCTGCTTAACCTTCTGTGTGTCACAGATTAGACCCCTTTGAGAATCCCACTCTGGTGCCTGCTCCACTTCTCTCTCTTCCTGACAGAAGGGAAGCTCCTGGACAGAGTTATTTACGTGACCTGTCTCCAATCTCTCCTATGATTGTCTTTGTAAAAAAATATTTCTATTTTTTTGTTTTGTGGTAATTAGGTTTGTTTGTTTATTTATTTATTATTTTTTAAATGGAGGTACTGGGGATTGAACCCAGGACCTTGTGCATGGTAGGCACATGCTCTACCACTGAGCTATACTGTCCCTCCTTGTGACTGTCTCTTGAACCTACTCTCATCTAGCTTTTGCACCTACCACTCCAGTGAAATGACCTCTACGTTGTTAAATCTAAAATTCTTAGTCCTTGTTTTCCACCTGCTCTATCAATAGCTTTTGATACAGCTGATGGTCTCCTCCTTGAAAAAAATTTTTTATTTGGCTCCCAGGACATCACCCCGACTAGGCTTGCTTTCTTCTCTGGCTACTCCTTCTCAGTCTCCTTTGCTGATTCCTCCTACTCTCCCCAGGGCTTAGGAGGAAACTGCTCTCTTTTCTTTACTCACACTTTTGATTTCGTAAGTCTCATAGCCATAAATCTATCTATTCGTTGATTATGTCTAAATCCCTATTTCCAGTCTGTTCATTCCTTCTGAATTGTATACCTAACTTATATTCAGCTGCTGATGCAGAAAGTCCTCTTGGGGATCTCGCAAAAAATCTAAAACTGCTGATGACTGTTTCTTCCAAATCTGCTCCTTCTGCAGTCTTCTCTTTCTTGGATGGCAATTTTGTTCTTCTATTTGTTCAGGGCAAAAACTATAGCCGTCATTCCCTCACAGCCCGACAGAAAAGTCATTAGCAAATTTTACTGACTCCACCTCAGAATACATACAGAATCTGTACGTAGCTGACTACCTCTCACCACCTCCATGTACCACCCTGGCCCAAGTCATTACACCACTTGCCTGGATGATTGCAATGGCCTCCTCCCTGGTCCACCACCCTCCACACCTGCCTCTTTTTTGTCTAACACCAACCAATCAACCTGAGTGATTCCATTAAAATGTTAAGTCAGATCATGTTACTTCTCTGCTCAGAATCATCGCATGGTTTTGCTTCTCACTCAGCACAAAGCCCAAGTCCTTATAATGTCTACAAGGCCCTTTATGATCTGGTCCCTGCTAGCTTTCTGACTTTACCTGCTACCACCCTTTCCCCAGCTCACTCTGTTCAAGCCAACTTGGCCTCTGTCCTTGCTACTCACCCAGCCTGGACTGTGCTTCCTCCACAATCCGCACGGTTCACTCCCCACCTACTCTATGTCTTTACTCAGATGTCATCTCTCCTGAGCATCCTGTCAAATTCCACAGTCCGCCCCTTCCCTCTCCCCCTGCTTTATTCTTCTTATTACTCATCACCTACACTATATATTTTACTTATCTTGTTTATTGCCTCTCTCCCTGCTATAACATGCTTTATAAAAGCAGATATTTTCGCCTGTTTTTTGTCCCCACTGTTTTATATCTCTAGTGCCCAGAACAGTCCTTGACTATTTTAACAACTATTTCTTGATGACAATTAAATGATAAACATCATGGACTAACTCCTTAGGAAAGTGCACACACATACTAATTCCCTCACTTCTGAAGTTCATCTGTGGTTCAGGAACCAAGTCTTAAACCCCCATTCCAAAGTCATAGAAAAGAAAATCATCTGGCCACGAGTACGAGTAAGTGACGGGGAGTGAAGGATGGCTACAAACTCATGGTACTGTAACCATGCCGGCCTTGCAGCCCTGGGCACAAGCTCTGCAGAAGTGGAGAGGATCTGGGCTTTGAGAACATCCACAGTGGGTGAGGGCTTCTTTCCCAATTCTGGCTTTTCCTAAAAACCCAGACCTAGGAGGGTGGGGAAGAGCTCAGTGGTAGACAACATGCTTAGCATGTGTGAGGTCCTGGATTCAATTCCCAGCACCTCCATAGAAAAAAAAAAAAAAAAAGAAAAACTACAAAACCCCCCAGATCCAAAAGTTGTAGGACATACTTTAAGAAGCAGGGGCACAACATTGTAAAATGGCTATTACTCAATAAAAAAAATGTTAAAAAAAAAAAGAAGCAGGGGGATTAGCTGCATTGAAAAGGCAGAATTTCTCAGAAAAGCAACACCTTAAAAACTTCCACTTCATCAATTCATCTAGCCCCTCATTCATTCATTCACAACTGGCACTAGGCCAGGTGCCTGAAGACACCAGGTCTAAGGTAAATATAGGCCTTCGCAGTCCAGATGGGAAGACACAATTATAAACAAATAGTTGCAATCCACTGGCACAAATGCAATAACAGAGCTACGTTCTAGGTACAGTGGTGGTATATAGGAAGAGGTGAATGCTCAACAGAGAGGGTCTGGAAGGATAAACAGGAGTTTTTCCAAGAAAACAAGGAGGGGCAGGGCATTCTAAGTAGTGAGAACAGCAATGCAGACTCATGGAGGTAAGAAAGTACATGGTACAATCAGGAAATTTAAGTAATTTGGTAAATCTAGAAATACAGAGCACAGACAGGATTCATGGTGAAAATAAACTGGAGAAATAAGGGGGCCCGGTCCTGCTGGGTCCTGCATTCGTGGTAAGGAATTTGGACTTCATCTTGTGGCCACGGGGATCCACTGAAGGCCTTTTAGAGAGAGGAAGCACATGGACTGTAACATCAATGACACGTGCGAGGTTTCAGAAAGCTCGCTCTGGGGCACTGTGGTAGGTAAGGGGCGAAAGAGCAGGGACTAGGGCAAGAAGCACCACACCTTCCACGCTCCAGGCATTCAGGCGTAGTTTTCACAACGTTTTCTTCTCTGCTGTTCCCCGCCTGCTTGAGCAGTAAGATATTTCAGTTCAAGGGTAGTTGCGATTACAGGAGATAAAAAGAAGGCTTCTTTCCTAGCTCTGACTGATGGAAAGCAGAGGCAATGCCGTCGTCAGCTTATACCCAGATAAGGAAGTAAGCAGCTTAACTCTCCCAGCTGGTCATCAGTTAGAAAAAACAGAACTGGGTGAGGTAAAGCAGCTTTACCCTAAAACTCATTTGGAAACTGAGGAAGAGGAAAGAGGTTAGCAATTAAACACCAAATAATAAAACTTTTACAGTATTCTTGAGACCTGGCTAACAGTTAAGACTCAGTAGCTAAGGCAGTAGTAAAAACATTTCCCTTTCACTGTCCTGTAGGGGTATAGTTACCAGGACTCTGTGTACTGCTAACACAACTTGGAGAAATCCTAGAAGATACGTCTATCTGGAAACTATCATTGGCACCCATTTTGGATGAGGACAGCAGACTGAAATTAAAGTATCCTTTGAGCTCCTTTAGTTTTACATGAGATTTGGTACGAATCGGTCAATTCCTCAGAAAGTTTTCATGGGACATTCAGATAAAAAAGGGAAGACCAGGGGGGTGGGGGACATAGCTCAGTGGTAGAGCGCATGCTTGGTGTGTACAAGGTCCTGAGTTCAATCCCAAGTGCCTCCACTAAGGGGAAAAATTTAAATAAATTAATTAATTAAAAAAAAAAAAGAAAAAAAGAAGACCAGGAAAAAAAAAAGGGCAGGCAGAAGGGTCATGGTGAAACAGAGTCCTGACTGCTTAAGAATGGCTCCAAAGAAACACTGCACTTCAGTGGGGCCTTTGTCTCCTGTGGGAGTGGGCAGAGGATGTCGGAGGGGAAAAGGGAGAGCACACCCTCCTTCAATGAAATACTGGGGACCCAAATATGGGATCAGTGCCATGGGTGCTTCCTGGCCCTTGTGGATGAGCAGCTGGGTCAGCAGTGGGACGTGGTCCCAGGGCAGGAGGAGGTGGGTGGAAACAGAGAGGTTGAGTCATTTGCCCAAGGTCACACCACGTGTACCAAGCATCTCATTCTAGAAACCACATGCTCAGCAATTATGGGCTCTGCTATACGTTTTGGGAGAAGGGCTGAAATCTGTCACTGCCAGTCAGGAGGGCAATCTGGGATCCAGGTTAAGACTTTTGCCCACTCATCGAATCATGATTTGTGCAGACAGAATGTTCCATTTTGACCTGACTCTGCCGGGGATGATCTCTTAGGGCGACACTGGGTGGGCCAAGCCGGGTGGGCCGAGCGGGCAGTGTGTCCCACCTTGTGGCGGAGGTGCAGCAGGGCTTCCCGCAGGCAGCTGTGCCTCACGTAGAAGCTGGCGATGGCCAGGTTGGTGCTGTAGTTATGCAGGTAGAAGAGGCATTCTTGGTAGTAGGTGTTGTTCATGAGCTTCCCTTCAGGAATCACCTCCAGGGAGAGGCTCTGGGTCCGAAGGGTGGCTTCTAGCTCTTTCAAGGTGGCAAAGTAATCATCGTCTTGCTGCCCAGAGAGGAGAGAGTGAGCGGGAACAATGGAACGCAGGGAGTTCTCAGCAGCCTCTGAAAATATTGCTTTCAGAGAATACTTAACAATGTGGAAAAATGCTCACTATACAGCTTTAAGGGTAGAAAACAGGCAAGATATAAAATTCTATATATTATAAACCATTTAACACCAATTTAATTCAAAAACAAAACAGAAAATTCACCAAAACCTAAATCTGCTTAAAGCTGGGTATGGGATTATATGTGGTTTTCATTGCTTTAAAACAGTTTTTTTTTTTTCTTTAAATTTGACTCTTTATTACTTACTTAACCACATATAACAGAAAGAACAAAATCCAAACCAGACAGCCCTGAGCCAGGACTGCCATTATCAGCTGAACAGAAGCTGATCCTTTCCCCAGCCTGTTACTGCTCTTGGGCTCCCCTGCTGAGCTGACCCTCTGCCCTCTGTGCTCTTACCACGGAGACAAGTGGCCTCGCTGTGGACTCCAGGTACTCGACCACATCCTGTACTAGTCTTGAGCCATGACTCAGCTGATTGAGGTCAAAAGGCGGCTTTAGACAGCGATTGAACTTCTCCCGTGCTGCAGTGAGGTTCCCAGCTTTGAGGCAGGCCATGCCCCAAGCGTGCCACGCCCCAGTGGTATCAAGGCCAGTCTTTGTGGAGACCTGGGGGGAAAAACTGCTCATTTTAGGGAGAGGTACCTATATCTAAGCTTGAGGGTCTGAGGGACCCATTCCATCCCCTTGCTGCCAGTCATCTCCCTCCCTGACCACTCCACCTGCCATTACTCTGTAGTCATGCCCCAGATACTCCCCATGGCCAAGGACAACTGAGGTGGCAATACCTGTCTGCAAGGCTAGGCAAAGGTAACTTATTACAGTGGGGTAGATACCAGCTTTGTCTTTGCCTTACCTCAACGCCCAGTTGGTAGTACTCAGCTTCCAACAGCTGGTTCCTTAGCCTGGTTACTGCAGCCGGTTGCAAGATCTGATCCAGAGATGGCACGTGGCGATAGGCAGCAGCCACTAAAATATTTAGCACATCTACCTTGCTGATGTAGCTACAGGGAGGAAAAGTGCAAGGCAATGAGGCTCCGCAGGGTCTCACAAAGAACAGTTGCTGTCTAAAGGTTTTCTGTTTCATTTCCAATGTGAAATGTGATGATGTGAATTGAGAGGTACATGGGAGAAAAGGCTCTGGAGTCAGACTCTCTGGATCTCAAATCCATCACTTAGCAGCTCTATGACCCTGGGCGAGTTAATTAACCTTTCTCGGTCTCAATTTACTCATCTGTAAAATGGATATAATAATCGGTAGTTTTAAGGATAAAATGAAATAACCCAAGTTAGGGCTTAGGGTGGCATCTGGAGCTTTGCAGGCACTCCTCTGTCAGATATCAACACATGGAGTAGGGATGCTTGGGATGCTCAGGTTTTCTATTTGAGGCAAGGCCTTTACATTGAATGTTGGAAGCTCACAAGTTATTCACTGCCTTTTGTTTCTTTCGAACCCTGCTTGCTTAGGAGAGCAAGGCTGTATCAATGGCCTCACTCCTGGCCAGTACAAAGGTCACATTACCACCATTCCCTGGAGGTGCTGCGGGGCAGGGGCCTCCTGGCTCTTCACTGGGATTCTAGTGTCCTGGACTTGACATCCTCTTCCAGGGTTAAGGATGGACTCTTGTTACTAGGACGCCACCTTGATCTTACTCCTGACACCTGATGATGGCAAAAACCTTATAATGACAGAGCCCAGAGAGCTGGATCATTCTGTTTAGTGCTGCCTGAAACAGACCTATGCTCAAGGTTCTTGAATCTTGTATCATAATTCTAGCAAAAATCCCTGTGGATCCTGACTTGTCCGCCGATTTCCTTGGAAAGGGATTCAGTATCTCAGTGATTCTCAATCTAGCAGGGATGGGGCAGGGGAGACTACAGTGTGTGAAAATGAAAGCAAATTTGCTATCATGATGTGTCGTACATTTGTAATAGGTGGTGAACTTTGTTTTTAAACATTTATTTATTTATTTAAATGACTATCAGAAGGAAGCATAGGTTAAAAACAGTAGAAAAATACTCTGGAAACCAGGAGTTTTAAACACATGAGATGACTCCACCACCATCAGCAACCGGGCACAAGGGCAGTGATTCCCTAGAGCAGGTATATGGAATCCAGGGTGGAGGAGAAAGAATGTAATTTGAAATCACTGCTGTAAACTGTCAGAGAAGCCACTGGCACCGGGGTGTGTGAGAATCCTACTGAAGTTAGGACTTCCTTAATTTCTGCTCCTTTAGCCTAAAGTGAATATTTCCTCCATCTGTATTAGATTTTGAAGGAAGTATAGGACTTGATGTTAAATTTGCTCCCCCCCCCCCCATCTGAGAATCTTTTTCTCTTAATATGATTTTCTCTCATTTACATTCCTGGTATTTGAGAAATATTTAGATAGATTTTTATTTTTGCCTCAAATTCTACCTTTTTCTATACAGAATTCTATTCTCTCTCTTCTCCATTTTTGGTAAATTAGTAGACTTTTGGTTCTTTCCATGGTTACTTAAAAATTTTTACTTATGTACCTATTTATTCATTTATCAACTTGAAAAATGATGTAGAATCAGTTGCCTCTTGACACAAAAGAGTGACATTAATTTCTTTGTATTTCCTTCTTCTACTTTCTGCCCCACTTCCTTCTGCCCTTCTCAACCTTCTGTTTTTTTTTTTTTCTCTCCTTTTTCAGTTTTATTAGGTAGAATTATTACAGTCTGGCTGCACATACACATTATATGGCATTTAAATATATATATATATACACAAACACAGTATATTGCACGCTTTTTAGTTTACATATATGTACTACTTATTGTTTCTAAGAACAGATTAGAGCTTTAGCTCTCTAAACTTACATAGTTACCAAAGCAATAAAGCCAACTACAAAGTAAGTATGAACAGAATGTGGGAATCCAATCATAAAGGACAGTCAAATGTGCTTACACATATTTAAGAAATCAATCATCTGAGTTATAAATAATAAGTAGTTCATTCAACCTTCTGTTTTTTTAAATGTTTATTGAGTACATGTTATGTTCTAGATGCTGTGTAGTACTTTATATACACATATAAAGTATTTAATATATATATAAAAGTATTATTTTTTAATGGAGGTACTGGGGATTGAACCCAGAACCTCAGTGTGCTAAGCATGCACTCTACCACTGACCTATATCCACATCCACCCCTGGTTTTTGTTAATAAGAATAATTTAACTATCATCTTTGGAGTACACAGGCTCAGTTCTTAGCCCTTTCAATGAATACTCTGATTTTATCCTCATAACAGCCTACAAGATAAGTAGTATTATCCTCCCCATTTTCTAAAGGAGGAAACTCAGGCCCAGAGTGGTTAACAGACTTGTGCAAGGTGACAGAGCTAGGAAGCGGCAAGGCTGAGGTTCATGGCACTCTCTGCTCTCTGGCAAGTTTGTAGGCAAGTACTCTGAGCAGGTGTCTGAAGCACTGCTACTTCAAAGAAAACCAGGCTCTCTGCTCCCAATCTGGCTAAGATGGAGAGCCAGGAACACACAACATGAGCCACACGTCTGTCTGGGTGGGTAAGCCAGGAACTGGGAGTTCTCACCGTCAGGTTAACGAATGGAGGCAGAACAGGTTGTGCAGGCCCCTGGGGCCTAATCCTCCTTTTTCCACAGATACTTCTACTTTATGACTCAGATTTCTCCCTGGGACACAGGGACAGACTAGTCCCCAGTGTGGTCTGTACATCTGTTATCCATAACTCCCTGAGGCCACAGTCTGAATCTGCTCAAGCCTAGGGCAGAGTTTTGGTCAAGGCTAAGCATTGGACATTCGGGGAGGACACGTTTTCTTTAAAAGCCAGAAAGTTCCACTGAGACTAAAGGTGCTCTCCTAAATTGATTTTAATTACAAATTAACAGAAGTCTTTCTTTCTGGCTAGGTATAGTTAGAGAACCTGCCTTGACGATCCATGCAGGGAAAGAGAAGGACACAGGCTGTCAAAGTAGGGTGAGGAAGACCGCTGTGATCTGGTAGCAGCATTTCATCAACATCAAATGGAGATGGAAGCTAGTTTAGCATGTCTTGTCATAGAGGTTGGGGAGGTGAAAACTCACAATGTGGTCAGAAAAAGAAGCTGGATAGAAATGACCATCTCCACTTACCTGTCACAAAGAGCCAGGTCCTGGCTCCGGCCGGCCTTGACGAACATCATCTTGGCGCTGAAGAGCAGCTGCTTCATGATGTCTGTGAGCAGCCCAGCATCCACCTCTGGGTTTGTGAGCCCCTGGGACAGCCTGCAGCAGTGCTCGATCAGCTGGTGGCCACAGGCAGTGCTGTCCTGGTGCAGGCTGAGGATGGCGATACACAAGGAAGCGCTGGGGGCCTGGCCGAGGTGGAAGAGGAGAGAAACACGCCATGAGTTCCGGGACCAAAGTGGTCTCCAAATGCAGCTGGGTGGCGGGAATGCTTCTTCCTATTTCTCCAAGATTAAAAAACCCTGGAGGAAGGAGCTAGAAATTGTACAGCAAACCAGAAGTGGAACTAAACACATTTTGGATGTTCTAAGTAGCACTGCCAAAACTCTGGCTGCTAGGTTTTGTCACCTTAATAGGAAGAAGACAGCTGTGTTCATGTGTTACTTACTTTTTGGGAATGTCTGTAGTGCCCCTCTTTTTCTAGTCTATGGTCCCACCAGCATAGGTGCTCCTTAATTCTGGCTTGGATGACAGTCACCTTGCTTGTCTGGCTACCTGGAGGTCTCTGCTTCAAGCCACTGGACACAGTGCTGCTAAATTGATATTCCTAAAGCACACTCTAAAACCTTCCATGGTCCCTGATGCCTACCAAGTACATATATCTTACTGTAGAGTTTAAGGCTCTCTACATAAACAGCCCATTTCAACCCTACCTTTACTCTCTATTAACACCCTATGTGTCCTCCAAATCAAACCGCTTCTAATCCCCCAATCATTTTTGACCCTGTGCCTTTGCTTGGATGTTTTAGTTTTGTATCCTTGTCCCTCCCGCTCCTGACTCCCCTCATAACATCCAAACTTCTGCTTGTCAAACTCCTACCACACTTTCAAGGCTCATCTTAAATGCTACCTCTTCCACAAAGCCTTTCCTGATTTCCTCTTGTGCATTTCTCAGGCTGTTCCTCGCGTTCTCTTTCAACTGATTTCCTTGTCTTATAGCTCCCACGTTACCACACTGTAAGCAAGTGAAGGCCAGGCTGTGTTCGCCCAACTCTGCATTTCCTGCTGCACTACTAGGCATCATAAAGAAACTCAAATGACCATCAAATTTTATTGCTGTTACCTGCTCATAGTAGAATTCACTCCGCACCAGCTCATTTTCCTCCTCATTCAGATCCAAGATCCATTCCACCTCCGCTGCCTTGGGGACTCTTACCACGGCTGAGAATGGAGGGCTCTCGCTCCTGGAGCTGTCCGGTGCTGAGAAGAGAAATGCCGTTCCTGTGTCACTCGTGGGCCGGCAGCCCAGTCTGGGCCAGCCCAGTGAGCTGACGTGAGCTGCAGGCAGACCCTTGCCTGCTGTCTCAGGGCTCTTTCTCTCTTCTTGGTCCTCTTTATTTCCTTTAGGAGGCGGTATTAGGTACCTCAAACCTTCTTCCCCAGCCACAGACCTGGCATGAGTGTTACACTGCTTGTCATACAGTCTTCTTGCTTCACATGAGAAACTCTGCAAGGTACACACTTCCCAAATGGAGGGCCGAGCTATTGGTTCCCCGAAAAACTAACCTGCCCAAAGTATTAATAGCGATTACCCAGGGGAAGGAGGGAGCATGGGGGGACAGGATGACGGTGAAGGGGAACCTATGGGAAAAAAAGAGAAATAAGCTACTAAACGTTAAGGACCAAACTCTTTGGTTGCTGGCCTTCTTGATGCTGGAAGGTCAAGGGCCAGTATGATAGGCTAATATGATGATAAACTTTAAGAGAAACAGCCTGACAGAAATGCCAAGAATTTTCTCTGGCTAACGTGTTAGACTGAGTTGCCATTGAGGGTGTCGGCTGCAGCTGATATGCTGAAGGAAGAGCCAACTTGGGCATTTAAACAAGGAGTCACAGGGAACGTGATTCAGCCTTACCTTCTGGTTGTTCTGGATTCCCCTCTGGCACACTGGAAACAGAGAAAGAAAATGAAAATGCCTGAATCCCTTCTCCTCTTTGTCTTGAGCTTGGCTATACAGCATTGACATTTACTCTGTTACCTGAGTGAGGTATCAGGGAATCATCCCAAACTCTTTTCTCTCCCTCACCTGTCCCAGCCAATCACCTACCATTTCTTGTCCATTCCATGTCTAAAATACCTCTTTAAATGTTCCCATCCCTCTCTTCATCCCTGCCACAAAGAGTGCACTCATCATTTAATGCCAGAGCCTTTGCAATAGTTTTGCAATTGGTCTCCTGGATTCCAAACTATTCTTTACTTTGTAGCTAGAGCAAGCTTCCAAAAATGCAAATCTGGTCATGTTATGCTTCTGCTTAAAATTCTCTGGTGAAAATATTCTACATTTGCAGTTCAGCAGACAAAGTCCGTTACAGTCTGGCAGTCTCCTGAGACCATCTCCTGCCACCCATAAAAGTGACCTCTGCTCACCCCATAAAAGTCCTCCCCACACTGTCACAGGCTCTGATCAAGTTCAGTTGGTGTCATCAACCACTGAGTCCTGATATCACAAGACAGAGCCCAAGTCTGTCAAGCACCTGCCTGAGAAGACTTCTGGTCAACACCAGCCCATGCTGCCAAAGAGCAAACGCCAAGCCTTTGTGCCATTCCCTAGGTCCTCCCGGCTCAGCTGCCAGCTCTGAGTCCAGAACCTTAGCCCATCACCTACCTACTACACTTCTTCAAATGACCCACATTTTCTCCTTCCCCTACCTTTGCAGTTGTTACTTCCACTTCTGGGCATGCTCTGTTTTGGCTTCTTTTCCTACTAAATTCTCATCCTTTAAGGCTCAGATCAAGTGCCACACCTCTAAGAAACCCTCCTGACCATCAGGCTAAGCTGGGTGTGTCTCCACCACTGCACTCACAGAAGGGCTCTGTGGTCTATTTTTTGGCTGTGTCTCCACTAAAATGTGCGCTCCTTGAGGGCAAAGTGATTACTGCTGAGTATTGAATGAAAGAATCCTCACTGATGCTAACTACTCATATCAAATCTCAGCAGTATGCTACATGGGTAATCTCCCTGTCCCCAACTCGGGGGGAGGCAGTGTATGCCAGGGTCACAGAAATGACAGTGTAAGCATGGCACACCTCCCTTCCTATGAGGTGGTCATTGTGGTAAATAAGGGTAAAAAATGTTCACATTAAAACAAACACAAAAATGCTACTGGGCAGAATGTAAAACCTACGTAAGTGTGTTAGTAAAACATGAGGAGTTCAAAGTAGTTTTGCTGTGGGATAGCTGCTTTGGATCCTATTCCCAGATGCTCTAGGAGTTTTAGTGTCACCCTCCTTTGCTGCTGAAGTAGTAGAAAAAAAATTGAGCGATGCTGGGCTGGCAAGCATGGTCTTGATCTGTCTTGCCAGAGGTGTGAGCAGTTGCTGAAATTGGTTACCAGGTGAACTGTGTGTAGGAATGTGTGTGGACTCTTCTAATTGTGGACATAACAAACCAGGATGATGATGAACTAGATTAGGGCTGATGCATGTACGGCCCAAACATTCAGTAGGTGAACGTGTCCTTGAGTCCAGCTGAGACCAAATGAAGCAAGAGTGGCTGGAAAACAGGTGAGGTTGTTGGCAAACTGAGATCAGTGGCCTCCGTTAGGGGACAGGCCAAAGAACTGAGTGTCCTGATCTCAGAGAGAACATCACGTAAGAGCGCTGACCTCTGCTTCTACACATCTACTTCCTCTCTTAGAGGTTTCTCTGACCAGGGCCAAACGTTACGCTGTAGAGTTAATGGCATCTTGGTGTGAATGGGAAATGAGAACTTTCTGTAACTGCTCAGATTTGAGACGCTCTCCACACTGAGACCCCTAGGAGTGTGAGGACCTGGGGTGGGTGCAGCGATCCACTGCAGTGGCAGCCCTGCTGCAGGACACTCACTCTTTGTTGAAGTAACTATAGCACTGGTCACACACACGAGTAGGGTTCTCTCTGCAGCCTTCCACCACCATTTTCTCCGTGGAGCAGGAGCTGCACACTAGCCGGCCACAGCGGCGACAGTGATGACGCCTGTTAAACTGAGGAGTGTCACCGGGAAGAGAGGGAAGAGGCAGGAAGAGAAGGTGAGACTGCAGGAACTGAGAGCATCCATCCATCCATTTATCCCTGGTATTAGCCACCTGCGACTTACTAGGAATACCAGGTGCTTGGGCTTCTACTGAGAAAGGACACACCAGTTCTTGCCTTCAAGAAGCTGACAGTTCAAGACCCTCAGCTGGGCAAAGATGCCCAAGTCACAGATAGTTTTGCAAGAGCTCCTGACAAGTTCTACCTGTCTGTGGAGGCAACGTGTGAAGACACAGCAAAAAGTAGTGGGGAAAAAGTGACTTTCTCAGCCAATGTGGATCACATTTCTACATGGTATTGATGATGATGAAAAGGTATCCTTTTTAAAGATGCTTTTGCAAATATTGCCTTACTTCATTATAAGAGGTTGATAGACATACGTTTTTATAGATGAAAAAACAGACACAGAGAAATTACGTTATCACCACTTTCATCAGCGCTGAGCTAATGTGCCAGTCACGTACTGTGTCAAGTGTGGTAACACTTCTTATTGTCCTTAGTCCTTATAGCTCCATGAGCCAAAAAATGTATCATCCCAACTTTACAAGTGAGCATCTGAGACTGAAAATGTTAACAGTCACACTGCTAGTAAGAGGCAGAACTGGGATCAGAACTGAGGTCCTCTGTCCCCAGCACGTAAAACCATTACCAGGTCACCTGTCTTATTGTGAAAGACACAGGAGCCAGAAACAAGATGTCCTGACATCTGGTGATTCCTCCTGCAATACCATTCTGCCTCTTTTCATTTATTTCATGAGAATGGCAGAGCTTTTAGAATTTAAGGCTACTTGAGGGTATCTACCATCTGTCTGAATTCAAAAAATACACTGTGGTCAGATCAAAGATAAACACGAAGCCTTAGATTTAGCAGTTCTTCTGAACATACCCATGTCTTCTTGGAAAGAGGAGGTGACGAGAAACTCAGGCTCTTGAACTAGAGCGTTCCTTTAATTTCTCCCGCAGGTAAAGGTGGAGACAGATGCTGCTTACCATGGTGAAGCGCTCCCTGCAGCAGACCATGCAGATGCTCTCACTCTCATCTGGTACCCACTGGTGTCTGGCAGGGGGTGTCGCTGGGGGTACAAACTCCAGGAGCGGCTGACTCTGTGGGAAGCTCCTCTCCCTTGGACTGGGGGAATGTACAATGGAGACACCTGGGAGTCAGAGCCAGAAGTCAGAGTAAAAGGTGATCAGTCGCCTGGCTAGTAAATGAAGAAGGAATTAGAGAATTAGAATTGCATCATTTTACAAACCCCTACAGATATGATAGATCCAGTTAGTGATCATCAATGGCTGACTGCAAACAGAGACAACTGGACACTGCATGTCTCCTGATAGAAGGCACACAACCGCCTACCAAATATACTTCCCCCAAAATACTAAGTGTGAATCAAATCAAGCTTCTAGATCTATCTACCAGTGTACCAGTGTACTGGAAATACAGGAGACGGAGACCCAGATTGCCACAGGCTGGCAGTCAGCAAAATCCAGTATGTGGGAAGCACTACATGACAAATGACCCAGTTTCCTCTACAAATGAAAGAGAGGTAGGGGGGTAAAAAAAGGCAGAGGAACCTATTAATTAAAAGAGATTTAAGAGATAGTTTAGCCAAATGCAATGAATGGACATTATTTAGATCTTGAGTCTAGAAAGATCAATTCTGAAAAAAACAATCTTTGAGACAAATGGGAAATTTGAAATTTGAATCCAATATTGATTGGCTAGTTGATAATAATAAGGAATCATTAGTTTGGTTTTAGGTATGAGAATGATGCCACAGTTTTGTTGTATAAACGTCCTTACCTTTTAGAGATATATACTGACATATTTATAAAGAAAATGATATGATATCTAGGCTTTGCTTCAAAATAATCCCATAGGAGGCCAGGGACATAGATGCAACAAAAACAGTCATCGTGAGATGATAACTATTGCAGCTGGGTAACAGGTTTGTGAGACTTCATCGTACTATTCTCTCTACTTTTGTGTATTGGAAAATTTCTACAATAAATAGCTAACTCCCCCCCCCAAAAAAAGTACATCAAAGCTGCTCAGGCTGCCTTATGCAGATGCATGAAGCTGCTCATATACCTGTAAGTCTGAGCCCTTCTGTCACGTCTACTGCTTACCGTGATGCGTGGCCAATTCTCAAAGCATGTCCAGGAAAAACCACAGTCTTTGCTGCATGGTATTGAAGGAGATTTCCTGCCACCTAGCACAACAATACTGGCAGGTGGTGGAAAAAGGGAACTGAAAAACATAGTGCAGCGCCCGGAACAGAAGCTACTGACCTCTCCCCAGAAGCCTGCTGGCAAGACAAACACTTGTTGAGCTACTTCTGAGTGAAGGCCCAGGGGTAAAGGAAAGGAGACTGCGGGACAAGAGGGGTAGTAAAAGGGGTGACCAAGACATGGCTGCAGCCTTCAAGGCACCTTGCATCCTGCGTGGGTGACAGATATAACTAACTGCAGGACAGGGGCAGAATGAGCAGGAGGACTAAAGAAGTCAGTCTTCCCTATTAGCGGATCTCATATTTGCGAATTTGCCTACTCACTAAAAATTATTTGAAACTTCAAAATCAGGATTTGCAGTGCTTTTGGGGCCATGTGAAGAGTGGTGAATAAGCTGAGTTGCCCAACATGCAGGTTCTCTTCTGGGGTTGATCAAGGTGATGTTCTGCTTTCCTACATCAGCTCTCATACAGAGATGACCCGAGGATGGAGATGGCAGGGCACAGTGCAGTGTAGTGCAGGAAGCTCTGGCTCTGGGACCAGCTGGGCAGGGTTTGAAGTCCAAACACTCATTAGGCAATCATTAATAGTGGCCTCAGGCAAGTCCCTGTAATGCTCTGAATCGCATCTTCTCTTTTGTGAGATCAAGAAAACAGAATGTGCTAGGATGAACTATTTTCAATTTGACATTACAATCTATGTGAAATGTGTATGTGTGTATTATATACATATGTCCACATACATATACACACATACACATGCACATTTTCCCTAGGAGCAATGGTTTGGTATCTGCTAATTCCATGTTTGTGGAGACTTCAGGGATATACTACTGCAAATAACAAGAATCGACTGTATGTTGAATTTTACGGTTATACAAAGCTGGAACGAGCCAGGAAAAACAACTAGTAGGAGTAGTAGGACTGGAAACGAAGAAAGAGGCAAAAGAATCAGAAAATCAGAATAAGGCAAGATTGAACTAAAAACAGCTAACTCTCAGAACCTGTTCTTACCAGGAGAAGCAGCAGAAGAGAACTCGGCTGATGGTGATCTAGACAAGGTCTCGAGGTCTGAAGCCTGACTGACAGCTTCCTGGAGGTGAGTCACAGAATCTGTAGAGAGGAAAAATGTTGACAAAATATCACTCTACCATAAGCATCCTTACTTGTTGTGATAGGCACTTAGTTTCAAAGCCCCACTGGTTTCGCTGACCGTCATCCCATGATTGTACTACATACGAAAAGAATGGCAGAGGTACTTCAAGACAATAGCAAACATGATTCTTAAATGTCTCAAAAAACAAACTATGTTAGGCATACAAAATAAACCAAGTAGACACTAGGATTTCACAAAATAAATCTAAAGATGCCCATTAGGAAGTGTAAGACATTTAAACGATGGTCCTTGAGGGTAGGGAGTAAGGAGAAAAAGCAGCCCACATTGTTTTCATTTTCTTCATTCTAGAAGAGGTTGAGTCAGCTTCCACACTAGTGACATCTGATGTGACCCTGGGAGTAGCGCATACCCTCAACACAAAAAATGACGGCATTTAAGAGCCCTATTGCACCAAAGCTAGACAGAGACCACTCCAGGCATGCTTTGCTTCCTGAACGTATATGTTATTATGCATGTGGTAGTTATCTGCCACCTTTTCATTCTGGTTAGCCTGACACTTCCTGGGAGATCAAGATCTCTCCTATATAATAAACAGCTATCTCTCCTCAAGTGTATTCCTTTCAATCGCCATCAACTCAAAATAGTAAAAGAGTAGAAATTAAAGCAAAGAATGTAGCACAGTATTTCTTTCTCCACGTGGAACCCCCATTGAGGACGCTGGCAGTTACCTGATCGTTTCTCCCTCAGAGGGTATGGGAAGTCCAGGGCTTTCCCCGCGTATCTGGAAAGCAGCGAGTCCACCTCGTCCATGGTGAAGCCAATCTCCTGCCCGGCCAGCAGCTGGTGCAGGGTCTGCACCGCCACCGTGGCCCAATCCACTTTCATGTTCATGAGCAGCTGCTCCAGCATGAGCAGGGGGTTAGAGGACAAGTGGGAGTAGCTGACCCGGTGATGCTCAGGCAGGGTCAGCAGAACCTGCATGTGTGGAAGAGCCACAGAGTGGAGAAAACAGTACGTGAATTTCAGAAGAAAGCCAAGATTCTTACTGGGAAGGGGCAAGGGTAGCAGGGACCAAATGGCACTTGGCCAAGTACTGCAGCTGGCTAGGAGTTTTTTAGGAAGCAAGGCTGGACTCCTATCTAAATCCTCCAGGCTGTAATCAAGACGAGGGGCCTGCAAACTTTTTCTTTAAAGGATCAGATAGTAAATATTTTAGGCTTTATACGACATAAGGTCTTTATGGCAACCAGTCAGCTCATAAATTAATGTACATGCTTGTGTTCCAATGAAGCTTGATTTATAAAAGCAGGCAGAGGACTGGATTTGGCCCACAGATGGTGGTCTCTTGACTCCTGGCCTACACTGCAGGCATACTTTTCCCAACACTGTCTTCTCCTCCTTACCTTGGACCCCATGTACAGTGCCTGTATTTCACGGTGTCGGTCAGCGGTCAGTTCTCCATAGAAGTGGGTGGTGAGGTAGTTGGCCAAGAAGTGAGAAGTGGCCAAGCTAGGGTGCTGGTCGAGGGATTGCTCTGTGACCTCAAGGCACATGGTGGGGTCAGGAATTCTTTGCAGCAGCTGTTGCAGGAGGAGGGCAGAGGAGAAGGGTGAGGCCTGGAGAAGAACTCTTAGTCCAGCCTTGTTTTGTTTGAATCTTTAGGTTTATTCATCTTAGACTAACTTCTCTGCACTCATTTTTTCCACCACACCTACAGCTTCACTAATGATGGCTTTGATAGGACCAGAGTTTAGCAGAATTGAACTCAGCTGCCCACCTGGGACCTAATGCAGGGCTAGGCACCCTCTGATCAAGATGACTGGAACCGGCTCCTGAAGGCCACGGAGGGGCAGACCTGAGATTGAATGCTCTGCATGGCATCCAGCATGAACAGAGCCATCTGATTGGACTAACCTTCTCGTCCCTCCCCAAAAGAAAAATGGGAAGAGTTGGAGGCTTACTTGCAGAGCCTTTTCATGATCTCCTCTTTCTAGAAGGTGGAGAAGATGCCTTTGATGTAGGTTAACTAAATGGTCTCTTGGAATGGGGTACAGGCAGCCCCACTCCTCACACAGCTCATACTCCTGGAAGTAAACACATACACCTTCAGTCCCTTTAAATTGATGACCTTGTCTCTTACCCAGCTCTTGCTTGATTTTTCTCAGCAGTCTTGAATCTGCTAAAGCCCCAGGAAAGTTTGGTAAGTGCTGATGGAAACTGCACTGTGGGATTAAAGTGGGCTCATATACTCAAAGGATCAGAGTGGCAAGGTAAGTTACGACAGCGATCCAAGTAGGCTGACTGTGAATGGTGTCCTTCTCCACTTAGCTCTACTATAAAAAAGAAATAGATGACGTACAGCTACTGACACTTGGTGACAGCCCTGGGAAGATCCTAAGGAAGCAGGGAAGACTGAGAAGACTGTCCAGCGGAGACAGTGCCTACTCAGCTCTGACTGTTGCCATGTGAATGTGCAGGCCCAGTGGTGCCAGACTTAAAAAAATTCCAAAAAAAATTTTTAAATAAAAAATTTCCCTATTTTAACAATGTTGGTGATGAACTCAATATGAAAAACTAAAAATTCTGCAAACCAGTACTGTTTGGGCCAAACAAACATGTTGGGGTTGTATTCCATTGATATCACCCATTATTACTCCCCTCCACCCTCAATTTGTGAATTTTTGGATTAAAATTTCTGAAAGGGGAATTCCCAGAGCTTTGTTCAAGTATTTAATATGGTGGCCTCTGGAATGCCCTTCCCACAACTCTTTCTGGGGCCAACTTCTTCAGGATGCTTCCTTGCTTCTTGGGCCATATTAGGTGCCCTGCCTGTGCTCCCATCACAGCCTGGGCTTACTTCTGTCACTTGGTGTATCGAAATCACCTAGGTCTGTGTCTCACGTTGACCCTCTTCCCAAAATATGAGTTGCACGAGGGCAAGGAGTAAGCTTAATTATCTTTGTTTCACCCCTGTCTAGCACAGTGGTAAATAACAGACAGTCAAGAAAAGTTTCCTGGATGAATGAACACCTGAATAAATACATCTATATTCTGAACTGTGGTCTAGCAGCTCCTTAAAGGGTAAATAAAATTCTACTTAGCATTCAAATGTCTAATATATACATGAAAAGATAGTCAAGGTCCTTAATAATCATGGAAAATGTAAACTAAAACAAAAATGAGATACCATCTTATTGGCAAAAAGTAGAAGTGGGGCAATGCCAAAGTCGGTAAGACGATGGAGCAACGGGAACTGGGGGCGGGAGAAGACCCGGGCCAACGGGTCTGAAGAGCAATGTGGTAACTCTTAGTAAAGGTGCGGCTGCTCGTGCCTGATGACACAGCAATCCCACTGCTGGGTACACATTCTGTACCCAACGAGAGCAGTGTAGAAAATCTCACGCAGGAAAACAAGGGTGATAATGCAGAAGCATCAGCCATATTATTCTCTATGCTCCTCTGTATGTTGGTACAGTTCACACACACACAAAAGGAAAAAAGGAATGTTATGTAATTATTAAAAAAAAATGTGAACATTGATACATAGAAAGGGGTCTACATAACCAGCTAAGGAGTTGCAACTCTGAAAAGTAAGGGGAATACTACCCAGGAAAATGGTACCTTTGCTTCTAGAATCATGTTCATGACAGTTGATGGGTCCTCAACACAAGAGTTCCTCAGGGTCTGCCAGTCACACCACACTGGGGTAGCCTGCAAACCTAGAATCTAAGGAAAAACAGGAAAAACTGTCAAACCACGTTGGAGCCTCTCCCTCCAGGAGCAAGTCACTGGGGTTTCCGGGGATGGGCCATGGCCAGGTCTCTGTCTCAAAGTCAGGGTGTCAGAACTTGTCAGGAGAGAGGAGGAATTAGAGCAAATGGGGCAAAGATTGTCTGGAGAGGTGAGTGAACCTATCCGGAAAGTATAATCAGGGAGCAAAGGCTGAGTGGGGAGGCCAGGATTGCAGCCTTTCACTTGGAGGACAATTATCAGAGGCTTTGGAGCTTTGCAGCTTGTTCATTCTTCCAGGGTCACTGGTCCCTTGCTCCTCCATCTCAAAATTCTACGCAGGTTATTCTCCTGGCCTGAATGCTCTGTGGGATCACCTTTCATGCAGCATTTTAGCTCTGCATGAAAACTGCTGAGAAAGAGTGGGAAAAAAATCTTTTTCATCTGCCTTTTCTACTTACTCTACCTGGGCCCTAAACTCTGTTTGGTTCCAAGTACACATGGAAAAATCAGCAAACATTTGATACTTGTTATATAGCTGTATCAACTAAATCTGCCTCCCTGAGCCTCTTGATCTTGAATATAACACATATCCCACAAGAATCTTTCACTTTTAAAAATGTCAATTTCAGGCATCCTTTCAAAACTGGTCTTGAAATTTAGCTGAGACTTAAAACTATCTTTAAAAAAGACATAATAGAGATTAAACTCTATAAAAACTCTTGAACAAGAACAAGAAGCCATAATTTACATAAAACATACATGAAGCTCAAATACACAGGGATACCTTGGCGATATTGTCGGTTCAATTCCAGACCGCCACAATAAAGTGAATATCACAGTAAAGTGAGTAACACGAATTTTTTGGTTTCCCAGGGCAGATAAAATTATGTCTACAGTACACTGTAGTCTATTAATTGTGCAATAGCATTATGGCTAAGAAAAGTACACGCCTTAATTAAATACTTTATTGCTAAAAAATGATAACCATCACCTGAGCCTTCATCCAGTCATAGTATTTTTGCAATAGCAACGACAAAGTTCACTGATCACAGATCACCGTAACAAATATAATAATAATGGAAAAGTTTGAAATACTGTGAGAATTACTAAAATGTGGCACAGAGACATGGCATAAGTGCTGTCAGAAAAGTGGTGCCAAGAGACTTCTTCGATGCAGGGTTGCCACAAACTGTCATTTGTAAAAATTGTAGTATCTGCGAGTGTAATAAAGCAAAGTGCAGTAAAAGAAGGTCTGCATGTAGATATGAAGAAGGCTTCGTGGACTGTAAAGCATCACTCCAGTGTTGAACTTGTTATTATTTTTATCTCTGTTTGACATGTATATATTTAAAATTATAGAAGTAAATAAAATAGGAATCAGATGGAAAGCCTCCTTGCTATTCACCTAACAATAGAAGCCAGATATAGAGAAAAAGCCAGTCCCAAATTTTCTGTTTCTTAAAACCCACCATCACAAGAAGATAGGCTGGAGTTGGTAATAGGGTGAGAATATTTCCTTTCTCTTGGTGCCAGAGCCCGTACCTTCTGATATACCCGCAGCTCCGCTAGCTTTCTCTGCAGCTCACGCTTCAGACCATCTTGGACCACTGTGTCTGAAATGCAGTAGGCCAGGATCTCCAGGCATGACTCCAGGGGCCACCTGTCCACAAACTGCAGTGTTAGCCGACTTCTCAGAGATGCATCCTTCACAGCAAACAGGTACTGCCAACCTTCTTTGTCTATAAGACAAAAAGATGCTCAGAGGCAGCAAGCTGGATCCTGGAGCTCAAGAGTCCAGGTTACTTCTTAAGAGATGGGCTTTGTTGAGGTTCACAAAACAGGAGCTTGAAGGATCCTGAAGATCCATATGACCCAATTAGTTAATTAGTTTTTACACTTGGAACAACTGTCTGACAAGGAGAAATGCTCTACCCCTGTGGTTCTCTTTATGCAAATGTAATCATAGTCACGGGACTTTCTGAGGAGAGAGACGGAGAAAGGAGAGGAAGAAAGGGGGAAGAAAAGAAAGCAAGAATGAAAGGAGCAAAGGTGCAAGAACAGATGGGGCTCTCCATGTTCGGCATGCTGCTCATACAGCTCCATTTCAGACTCAACCTGTCAGCAGAACTTTTACCTTTCCCTGCAACCTCCACCCTGTGCCACACGTAACGACTTGAATGAAGTTACTTCAGGTAAACTAGCTTCCCTCCCTCACCATTGCCTGTCATTATGACTTAGTAGGTCTCTCTTTCCCACACCCACTTCACAGAGCGGAAAACAGACTCCAAGCCATTAAGACCGCACAGCCAGTCAGCGGATTTCTCCACTTTCTAAGGAGGGATTTTTTTTTCCTTTCCACAGGGTAGCCAGGGCCCCAGGCCAGAAGCCATTCCCCACAGCCTGGCAGGTTCCTGCTCCCCCTGGTGGTGGACTGTAGGTCACTGCTCTCAAATCCAGTTACACATCAGACTCCCAGGGAGCCTTTAAAGCTGCCACATGCACTTATGGTCAATTAATCTATGACAAAGGAGGCAAGAATATACAGTGGAGAAAAGACAGCCTCTTCAAGGAGTGGTGCTGGGAAAATAGGATAGTTACAGGTAAAAGAATGAAATTAGAACATTCTCTGACACCATATACAAAAATAAACTCAAAATGGATTTAAGACCTAAATATAAGACCAGATACTATAAAACTCCTAGAGGAGAATAGAGGTAGGACATTCTTTGACAGAAATGGCAGCAATATCTTTTTGGACCCGTCTCCCAGAGTAATGGAAACAAAAGCAAAAATAAACAAATGGAAGCTAATTAAACTTAAAAGCTTTTGCACAGCAAAGGAAACCATAAACAAAATAAGAAGACAACCTACGGAATAGGGGAAAATATTTGCAAACAATGCGACTGACAAGGGATTAATTTCCAGAATACACAGACAGTTCACACAGTTCAATATAAAAAAAACTCAAACAACCCAATCAAAAAATGGGCAGAAGACCTGAAAAGACACTTCTCCAAAGACATACAGATGGCCAACAGGTATATGAAAAGATGCTCAACATCACTAATTATTAGAAAAATGAAAATAAAATTATGTTAAGGTACCACCTCACACTAGTCAAAATGGCCATCATTAAAAAGTTTACAGTAACAAATGCTGGAGAGGGTGTGGAGTAAAGGGAACTCTCCTACACTGTTGGTGGGAAAATAAATTGGTGCAGCCACTATGGAGAACAGTACAGATACTCCTTAAAAAAACTAAAACTAAAAATAGAGTTGCCATATGTCCAATAATCCCATTTCTGGGCATATATATGGAAAAGGCAAAAACTCTAATTTGAAAAGATACATGCACCCCAGTGTTCATAACAGTATTGTTTACAGTAGCAGAGACATGGAAGCAACCTAAATGTCCACTGACAGATGAATGGAAAAAGATGTGGTATATAGATATATACACGTATTCACACAATGGAATATTACTCAGCCATAAAAAGCATGAAACAATGCCATTTGCAGTGTAACATGGATGGGTCTAGAGATTGTCATACTAAGTGAAGTAAGCCAGACAGAGGAAGAAAAATACCACATGATATCCACTTATATGTGGACTTTAAAAAAAATGATACAAACGAACTTATTTACAAAACAAACAGTCACGACATAGAAAACAAATGGTTACCAAAAAGGAAAGGGAGAGGAGGGATGAAATTGGAATTTGGGATTAACAGATACATGTTACTATATATAGAACAGATAAACAACAAGGACCTATTATAATAGCACAGGGAACTATATCCAATATCTTGTAATAACCTATAATGGAAAAGAATCTGAAAAAGAATATATATACGTATAACTGAATCACTATGCTGTACACCTGAAACATTGTAAATCAACTATACTTCAATGAAAAAATTAGAATTATTGCCAAACAGGCCCAGAATGTTTTAATGAATAAAGTTTTGCTGGACTACAGCCACGCGCCCTTGTGCATGTCTTGTCTACGGCTGCCTCTCCTGCTGTAACGGCAGAGCTGGGTAGTTGCAATCGAACTTGTATGGCTTACAAAGCCCTTTCCACAAAAAGATTGCTGACTCCTGTTTTAAAGCAAACACTTGCCTGAACCCTATGGCAGACTTCTGGAGGTCGGGCTCAGATATTTGCAGTTCATAGAATCTTTCAGTGATTCTGACAGTGTTGAGAATACTGGTTACAAGTGCCTGTCCTAAAGTTAGACGGACCTGAGTTCTAAGCTCTGCTTCAGCGCTGACTGTCCCAGGCAGTTTCCTACCTCTGAGCCCCTCTCCTCTCAGTATCATGAGATCATGCTGGCACCTTTCTCTAGGGTCACTGTGAGGATCAGAGGCGATGGTCTACTCAGTGAATGTGCAGTATTACTACCACTAGAGGAGGGAGGCATAGCTTTCTGCTCACCACACGCTGCAGCACAGCTCAGGACGGCATCCTGTACGCTGCTCAAGTCATCCATGTCTCGCCCGTACACTTCAGTGAGCCGAAGGGCCCGGGGCCAATCTCTGGCCATCAGGGCTTCCTTGAAGGCCCCAGTGAGCACATCCAGGGCAGCAGGAGAATGCAGGCCCAGGAGGACAGTAGACAGACTGGCTTGGCCACAGAGACTCGCTGCCAGACTCTGTCCCTGCTCAGAGGACCCTCGTAGGGGCTCCCAGGCAGCCAGGAGGGAGGCCTCAAGCATAGGGAATTGCTCCAGGAGGCGCTCACACTCCCGGGCTACCTGCTCTGCCGTCAGAGGTACCTCTCTGCGGCCACGAAGCTCCTTCCATGACAAGCTGGGCTTGCTGACTTTTGACCCCTGGGAGGCCCCCAGACAGGCCACAGTAGCTAGCAGCTTTGAGCGGGACTTAAGGAAGGCCAAGGCAGAGGAGGTGAGGGCAGAGGGTGATGAATCCTTTGGGGACGAGTGGGGCTTCTTCTCCAATGTGGGATTCTCAGTTGGCTTTGGGGTGCTCAGTGTAGAAAGTGGGAGGTCCTCCAGGCAGTGGGAGGTGTGCAGCTGGGCCAGGGTACCCAGGTGGGTCAGAAGGGAGGTTGTCTGCTGGCTTTGCCGGGAAGAGCAGAGGGCAAGGGGCTCGCAGCAGCAGTTGACAATGACCTGTGGCACACTCAAGCTGAGACCGTCCTGGGCCAGAAGGGCTGCAAGCCTGGAGGGAGAGAAGCAGAGGGCATGTAAGGCCTGAGTGCATGGGCACCATCACTAATCTAAGGATTTCTTTATGTTTACACGTGTGAATGTAAATGTAGGCTCTTTAATTGTCCCTCCTACCCTCTCCCTTTTTAATGCAAAAGGCAGCCTATTAGACCCACTGCTCTGCCTCTTGCTGTTTTACTTAATAACATATCTGGGAGATCTGTCCATATTCTTCTACAGGGAGGCCCCTCATGCTTTTCTACAGCTACATAGTGTTCCATTATGTTGGTGACCCAGAATTTACCCAGTCTCTATTAGTAGACAATGGCTATTATATATAAAGCTGTAATTAAATGACTTGGTACATACATCATTTTTCATATGTATAATAAAGCTACAGGATAAATTCCCCAATGTGGATCGTTAAGTCAAAAATGTGGATTGTCATTTTAGTGGATGTGGACAAATTGCCTTCCCAAGGGGCTATACCAATTTATATCCCACCAGCAATCTATGAGAATGCTTGTTTTCCTACAGTCAAGCCAACTAGCGTGTTATCAAATTTTCAGATTTTCGCCTATTCATAAATGAAGTCACTACCTAATTTTGTATTTGCAATATAAATGTTAGAAATGGAGAGAGGTAAAGAAACGAGGCACACTGAATCATAATATAGCTTGTATTAAAGTAAATGCAAATTAAGGGGAAAGTATGGAAGGAATCCTCACTCTCTTTACTGAAATCAAGCACCAGCCTCACTGAGCCCATGGTTTCCTTGATGAAACAATTAGGAAGGTCCACATCCGACTCCCATGGGGTGGCTCCTACCTGTCTGGGGGAACCTGTCGCTCAAGCAGGAGGTGTGACACCAGCTGGGAAGAGCTCTGTTGCAGGAGAACAAAGGGGTTTCCTACTTTGGCCTCCACGTGTTCTGCAAAGGTAAAGAAAGTGACCTTTGTACCACCGACTGCAACATTCAAACTGCAACTGTTTCCCACAATAACACAAAAGGACAGTGTCAAAATTGACATGGACAGCCCTTCTGCTGGTATTTTCTAGGTAAGGGGTGTTCTTGACATGGTGCTGACCACAAGTTTTTCTACACTGCTCTGAAGACTTCATCCAACCACAGACAAACTTCAGTGGGCAGGTCTAACCACACACAGCTCATCCTGCTCCCTTCAGCATGACTGAAGGGTGGGCAACACTCGCTCTGTGGACTCAGGTAAGAATCCAGCACTAGTACCAGAGACTTAATTCCTCCATCAGGTCCTCATATCCACAATGACTGAAGGTCTGAGAGAGGCATTTTTGAGTCATTAATGCCATCAAAATGTGCTGAGTACTCCCATATGCTGTACAACTGTACTAGGAGCCAGGTAGACAGATGAATAAAACGCAGACTTGAATAAGAGAAGACCTTATAAATCTAGTGTCCTTGGCTACTGCTGGACTCAGAACCTCTTAATTGCGTGACTTTCTCCTCCCTGTCCTAACACTTGTGCGCTAGTCATGATTCTATTTCCTCTCTCCAGCTACTTACCAGGCTCAGAGCTCAAGCTCCGAAGGAGAACAGCAGCCAGGGCGCTGCAGTACCTGGAGAAGGCACCCAGGTAGTCAGTCTGCCTGCTGCCTGCTGGGCTCTGCCTGCTCAGGTTCTTCCGGAGGAGCTGAGTCTGGATATTCACGGGGTGGGCCTCTGCCTCCAGGGCCTTCTGGGCCGCCTGCTCCACCAGGGAGGACAGTGGAGTACTCCTGGGCTCTGGGAGGAGTTATGAAAGGAGAAGGGATATAGGCTTGAGTCTGCATCTGGCTTTGGGTCAGTTTCCAACACAATGTGTGAACTGGGCCTGTGTGCACCCCCTGGGGCATCCTACAGCCTGCGTGCTCCACTTACAAGGCAGCTATGAAGTCCTAAGTTGGGTGCCTGTACAAGTGACTCTCAACCAGGAAGAGCTTCGAGTCTGGAGAAATCACGGCGGAGAGTTGCGTTTTCACACCAGTGTCTCTGGGGTGGGATGGCTTTATGAAGCCCATAGCAATCTTTTAGGGAAGGGTTGAGCAATGTTTACTGAGTAACTTCTGGGTATATCTCTCATTAGGAATGAGAAAAATGTGCCAGCTAATGGAGTGCTAAGCACCCCTTCACTTAGGAGGTGGGCAAACAGGTGGAATTAGTTGGCTAACGACAGGGCTGGTAGGGCACACTTCTGGAGTCCTAAGCCTCTGCTACAAAGTGTTCCTTCACTCTCTGCTGTTTTCTGTCCCCAGCTCCGCTGTCATCTGCTCCTGCGCAGCAGGGCCTGTACCTGGCAGCTCCAGTGCTTCTCTCAGCGACTGAAGGATCTGCTCCAGCTGCTGGGAGAGGGTGGTGTGGCTGGCAACACAGTCCTCAGAGAGGCTGGGCCAGCACGTCTGAAGCAGCTCAGCAATGCTGCTCCGTGGGGAACCTCCTCCTTTCTCCTCTGCACTCTCTGTGGAAAGCAAATGAGAGACAGACAGTCTGATGCTGACCTAATGTTCCGAGTCCAGGAGATTAAAAAAGAAAAAAGGAAATAAAGCAACTCACCTGATTTAATTTGTCCGGCTGACATAAGTGGGTAATTGAGAATCTTACTGATCTGCTGAAGAACCACCGGGAAACCTCGAATGCCATCAGCGTTGAGGAAACCGTGGTCAAGCCGGCGACCTGGAAATGATGAATCAGAGAAAATGCAGAAAAAAATGAGGTACTTGCAGCGATTGACACTTCGTCCTGTATTTACTTGTGAAGTTTTATCTTCTCCAATGTTAAGGAGAAAATACATGCTGTGCCATTCTGGGTGACAACCAGCACACCTGGCTTATTCCACGCCCAAGGGTCCAGGGCTACCTGTGGCAAGATGCCTCAGCTGCCCAGCGCAGCAGACCCGGAAGCTCTGGCATTCCTAGAGAATCGCTGTCCCAAGCCCCTCAGGCACCTCTTGTGGATTTGCCTTGGTATTTCCCTCCACCGAGAACTTGAGCTGGGATCCTGTCTTCTCTAATTGTTTTAGGTGGTATCTTGACACCTTGACTAAACTAGAAACAAACTTTATGGACAGAGATTACTCTTTATATCTCTCCTGCACCTCTATATACTTGGGATAATCTGGAAACAGTAGGTACTAAATTAATTCCTGATTGGCATGAAACCAATCAGCTTGAATACTATTACCAGCTTGAATAATATCTCCATTCATTTTAGAATACAAGTATTAGAAGAGGGGATGGGAAATTGTTCAATAAAAACAAAGCTGTGCATGCCACAGTACACTTTCTTAGAAGGACTGTGTGAACATTAAAGGGATTTTATGTCAACAGCTCAGAAGTGACCTGGAAGGGTGTACAGAACAGAGGTAACACAACAGGCCTGAGACTGCTGTCCTCAGAAAGGCCTGTTTGCAAGTTCAGTTCTTGATTGGCATCTTCAGAAGCTGACTGGTAAATGGTTTTCTACACTGATACAGGATAAAACCTTAAGTGATGAGAGTGACTCATTGTGCCTAAACTGTTTGTACAATGTGGCTTATGATGAACACCTGCCTTCCTTCTGAGAGTCTGGAGTTTTGGTACCTGCTGGGCAGAGGGTGCCTCTGTCGCCAGCCCCTCAATAAAAAACCTCAGGCACTGGGTTGCTGATAAGCTTCCAGGAGACCACACTTCACACTTGTTTGTTCTCACAACTCATTGCTGGAGGAGTTAAGCATGTCCTGTGTGACTCCACTGGGAGCGGACTCTTGGAAGCTTGTGCCTGGTTTCCTTCAGACTTTAGCCCACGAGCCTGTTCCCTTTGCTTATTTTGCTTTGTATCCTTTTACTGAAATAAACTGTAGCCATGAGTATGACTATGCTGAGGACTGTGGGCTCTCTCAACCAATCACTGAACTAGGGGGTGGCTATTGATACCATACCTGGTCACCATTCCTCCCTCCACATTACTCAGAGAGAACATTTGTCCCTCACTGGTCAGTCCTTCCAGGGTTTGGTGTGTGCATTAAGGATGGGTGGGGAGCAGAACTTTGCCTAATTCTTTCTTCGCATTCCTCTACCTTCGTTCCTCCAAGAATTCCATATACACACTGTGGGACATTATTAACCTCAAGGTACAATCCTCCTTCCAACTGTGATCCAC
This sequence comes from Camelus bactrianus, assembly GCF_048773025.1. Lineage (NCBI taxonomy): Eukaryota > Metazoa > Chordata > Mammalia > Artiodactyla > Camelidae > Camelus > Camelus bactrianus. The sequence goes on along the minus strand of NC_133544.1, from coordinate 30,109,252 downwards.
TGAATTTTCCCTTACACCTACTTTACAAACTGGAGACTCAGGTTTGAGGTTAAGTGGGATTCACTCTGGAGGAGGCATGTAGTTTAACAGCACAAATTCCATCTTCACTATTTTTGAATGTATATTTCTTCCTTGAATTTATATATACAAACCAGAAAAGAATTTCCCCCAAATGATTGCAGAATTCTATGTCTATTAAGAAGGCGAGAGTCTCGATAAACTATCTTTAAGTCACCAGACTGGACATGAGGAAATGAACCAATAGTCCTTTCTCCCTGTCCCTCTTTCCCCAATAATTACTTTCTGCTTGCACCATTACCAAGCATCTCGGAACCCCATCTCCCCGTTTGAGAATTATGGGATAAAGCGAAAAAAATCACACTCACCCCGACTCTCAAGGCTGCTGTTCAGTCGCCGTTCAGCTGTTTCTAAGAGCTGCTTGCCGGTTTTCCAGAGCTGGCACTGAGAGCAAGCTAGGTCAAACGCAGCCATGGCAGGGGGACTGAGGTCTTCCAGAACCTCTCTCAGGGGAGTGGTGGGCTCCATTGGGCTACTGCTTATCCAAAAGTCCTCCTGGAGTATGGGGATGGGGTCTCCAGAGGTGCTGAGCAGTTTGTCGGTCACATCAGAGATGGAGTAAAATACCATCCCTGGACACCCAGCAGTGGAGTAAAAAGTATGAGGTTAAAACAATTCTCACTACCACTTTTATTTTGAAAAGTAACTATTTAATAAATGTCTGAGGTCCTTCTGCACAGGATACCTTCTATGCATATCAGTACCATCACTACAGCCAACGCGTATGGCATCAAGACAACGGCAAGGAAAGGAAGACCAAGAGAAACTCGAAATGGTCAAGAGGAATGAGGGCTTCTCTAAATGGGATCTAAAAGCAGGTTGAGAAAGAGCGAGGCAGATCTGCACGTGCTAATCAGAAAAGATTTCTAAAATACATTGCTAAAAAAGCAAGGCAGAAAACAGAGGACTTGTAAGAGCCCATTTACATTGCAAACAAAAAGGATATGCATATATTCTTTAGAACTGGTATAGAAAATCTCTGGGAGCATGTAGAGGAAGCAACATGTGATGGTAACTTGATATACAGAGCCTAGACCAGCAAGAGATGTGAAAATGTGGGACCAAGATTCCACTTTCAAGAAATAATGAACAGATGAACCCTTTCTGCAGGGCAGCCAAGGCTGAGAATTGAGACCTGTGACTTCCAGGCCACAGGAGTTAGATATAACTTCTTTACTTTACAGAAAAGTAAAAAAATATCCTTTTCCCTGAATAAGAAAAACTCCTAATCATTTCCCAAAGCCCAAGATAACGGCCCCCAAAACACATGGTGGAAACTGCATTCACACTCTTCAGTTTAAGTCACATAGGATAAGCTTAATGGAGTAGCTTGAGTGGCAGTTCAGTGACCACTGTGCTCAGCGAAGTTGGACACAGTTAGAAAATGACTCAATTGTGTCAGGACTGCTGTTCCTCAAGGCAAGTGTCCTGCTCTGGGTTTCTGCTCACCTTCATGATGAGTCTATCTATGATTTGGGCGGTTCGTCCCCTGATGCCCTCCCCCAGCTGCCTCACCCCCTACGGTGGCAACAGGGGAGCCAGACCTGCGGCTGCAGCGCTGCCAATGGCCTGCAGCGTTGAACGGCCACTGCCTGTCCTTCGGATGGTGCTGCCGCCCCCGTCCGAGTTCTGGTTTTCAATTTTGTGTTCTACTTGGGCCAGTTCCTGGATGACCTCCTGGTAGCGCTCCATGAACGTCAGCTCCCCTGCGCTGGGTGAGGACTTCAGGTTGAACATGAACACCACCTGTGACAGGAGAGAAAAAGGGGCTTGCTCAGCTGGGTAGCGTCTAGAGATGAGATCCTTGCCAGTAGTCAGACTATGGCCCTGAGACATCTGCTTTGTAGGGTCAAAAGAGCACTGGATGTTAGAAGAATAGATCAAATGTAGAAATAACTCATGAAAGTCAGCAAGAAAGCCACTGAAGCCCCAGCAGAAAATAGGCAAAAGATGTGGACAATTTCAAAGAGAAAACACGTATGAATAGTACAGACATGAAAAATGCTTTTCTTTACCAGTAATCCAGGGAATTTAATGTTTATACCACTTCGCATCTATCACAATGACAAAGTGTTAAAAGAAACCCTCAGTGGGTGGTGGTAGAAGGAAATGTCACAATCTTTTTTGAAAAGCAATTTGGCAATCTATAGAGCTTTAAAAACTTTTATATTCTTTGATGGAGATTTTTATGAAAAACTTTCTTAAGGAGATAATTCAGAAGTCTTAATGCCTAACGGTGATAATCTTGGCACTATTTATTACAACTATTACAAGGCTGAAAATAATATAAATGTTGAGTAATGGGAATAGTCAAATGCAGCTACCTAATCAGACTATTGTAAGGTCACTAAAAGCAGATACAAGGTAAATGCTTACATTATAATGTAAAAAAGGCACTGGAGTTTTAGATTCAAAATGATCTTGGCTCTATATAAAAGTCACATATAGCTTGGAAAAATATTGGCAAAAAATATACTTTAATATTGGTTGTTCTGGACAATAAGGTTAAAAGAAATTTTATTTTCTGGTTAATATTTTCTGGCATTTTCTTATAATAAGCAAAACTTGTTCTGTAACCAGGTTTAAAAAAATAAAGCTTTTATTAAAAGAAAGAAAGAAAAGCTCAAAGCCCCAGGAAAGGAAGAGGAACTGAGGACATTTATGGGTCACAATTGACTCCTTGGTTTGGGTGTAAGAAAGGCTGGTGAGGGTCCTATCCTCCCCAGAAGGACTGAATTATCATTATCATTAAAGTACAGGATCTAAAATGATCAGAGGAAGTTAAGCAAAAGTTATTCTATCTCCAGATATCCCCATGATTTATTCCTCAACATGAAAGAAAAATTCTGACCTACATGTTAAGGGACCAGCACAAGAGTCATAAATATATCCAGAGAGTTTTAATAATGAGTGTTGTAGGCTTTTATGCTATTAAATTTTAGCAATAGTAGAGGATTCCTACATTTCTTACAGCTCACACATAATCCTCTTAACATACCAGGAGGCAGAACAAGCAGGTATTACAATTAAGTCCAATTTTCAAATAAGGGTATCAAAGCTCAGAGGGAGTAAGTCCTTCTGATTTCTACTCCCTGCACTTTCCCCTGCACAACATGAACATTCCAGTTTGCTAGCCCCATATACTTCCTGTACATTGAACTGGCATTCTATTTATCATTAAAAATTATCTGCATAGTGATTTTCAACTATATGAAATCACGTATGTGCTCAGAGGATTACAAGGAAAGAAACAAAAATATTGCAATGTTCTGACTGTGGCTGAATATTTTCTTTTATCTTGCTAAAACACTGTTTGTATTAAGAAAACAAACAAATGATCCAATAGCTGAAATCTCCTCCTGGTTGGGTCCTGAAATCCACAGCGCTCAAGATGGCGCTCGATACACAGAAACTCCCTCCTGCTCCTCCTGCTGACGTAGCCCCTCAAGTGCTGCTGAGCGGCTCTGCCTGCACGTGCACCTGGCTTTACCCGAGGCCCAGCGGGTCGCAGGCAGCTGGGGGCTGACTCAGCGTTCTTTACTATGACAGGGTACAGCCTAGCTCCTAACACCTACTGCACAAGTGTTTGTGGGCTCACCTGATGGGCTTCTGCAAAGTTCCCCTGGAGGATGCAGGACGCCAGCAGTGACTCGGGTGGGGAGAACATCATGGGGATGAGGGAACTTTGAGGCTGGGGCTGCAACCGGCCATCCAGCTCATTCCTCCCAGACACAGTGCCCAGACTTCCCTCTGTTGGGACACAAGAATGGGGGGCCAAGGAAGTGACAGAAATTGAGGGAAAATGATCTGTCACCTCTCGTCAAACACCTATCTTCTCAAAGTCTTTCTAGAACTAAAAGGTCTGTAAATGGATCTTGATTTTTCCTCAAATGAAGGAGATACCTATGCTATCACCTTTTTCTTTTTTTTTTTCTTTTAATTTAATCATAGTTGATTTGTACTACTGTGTTAGTTTAAGGTGTACAGCAAAGTGATTTGGGTACATATACACATATATGTGTGTTCTTTTCTCAATTCTTTTCCATTATAGGTTATCACAAGATACTGAATATAGTTTCCTGTTCTACACAGTAAATCCTTATTGTTCATCTGTTTTATACATAATAGTGTGTGTCTGTTAATATGGTATCATCTCTGAATACAAGACTTACGTACCAATTACTTTCCTTGGGTATTGACCTCTGTTTCTCTCTACTGATGGGTAACTCAGCTGATAGTGAAATAGCCCTTTCCCCTTTCCTTGCTGAAATCTGTCTATCTTCAGAACCAACCTTCTTGAACACAAGCATGAGCTGCTCAGTCCAGGCTTTTACGCCATGGTGTATGGCAACTCTGTGCCAGGGCAAAGCTGCTGGAAGTTGGCAAGTGGTTGGGAACCCCATACCTGAAGTACTTGTGCTCAGCTCACTGCTTGTACTTTCCAAGGATGGGTTGGAACCTCTGTCCCGGCCATCTAGAGTAGTATTAGGAAGAGGAGAGAAAATCAATCATTATTGCCTTACAGTGTAGAAAGTGGGAAGTTGTCTTGAAAGCTGAGATCTGGGTAGAGTGAGAGGATAATGGGTAGCTTCTACACCAGCTGCTCCTTCTACAGTAAAACACAAGCTCCTACAGACCAAAGTAAAGGGCTGGCTTAATATGGCCCCAGTGCTCAGTTTGGTAGTAGCTTATACCAGTGTTTTCCAATCTCTGGGGTCTCAGAGCCCTGGGAACTTTCAAGTTACTTCTAGGGGTTAGCAACCCCCATCTGCTCACTAAGCACTGTCAATATTCTGGGGAAAAAAAAAAAAAAAAGGCACAACTCTTATGACCATGAAGCGGTAAGGTGCAAAAGAGGGTCACAAAATTTTCTTACACAGAGAATGTTGACCTTATACTTAAAAAAGCAGAGAGCCAAAGCATAAGGCCAGACTTGCCAAAGACCATGATACTGAAAGCCCTGGAGAAAAAGCTGCTTCTTATCAACACCTGCTTTCCTGAAGTGCTAAGGCTTTCAAAGGGAATTCACAACGCCTTGACTGATGATTTAAGGGTGATATCAGCCCACGTAAGGGAGCCTCCCTGGCTCACTGCTGGGGAAGGAACAGACCAGTGCAGGAAAGAGAAGGTGGATTGAGCATTCTGGGCTGGATGAGTCAAATGGATGCAAACTATGCCTTTTGACTCAAACCAATTAACTGAGCAGCCTAAGGGCCTCGGCCTTCAAGTTTTCCAGGTTTCTCTTACGGTATCCTCACCCCCAGCCAGTATGCTCTCTGTTATCATCGTCCCTTAGATAAAGCCTACTCATTCTTCTGAGCTCGGTTCAGGAGTCAACTCTTTCATGAAACCTGTGCCCTCCTTTGCAGGCTAAGCTGATCTTCCCTTCTAAGAGATTTCTTCTGCCTTCAGGCAGTGCCTTCGTGCAGTTTAAGCTTTCCATGTATACTGTCTATGCAGGTAAATTATAAATTCTCCGAAGGCAAAGTCCTGGTTTATGTCTCATTCACCTCCCTTAAGAGTTAGCACACAGGAAACTCTTACGAATTCCCCGTTAATTACCTAAAAACCAGCACCAAAAATAGCAATGGAAGTGTGATTATCTAAAAGTTTAATACCCCGGTATAATGCTCCTGTGTTAAACTCCTTAAAGAAAACTCATAATCAAAGTCAAAAAACAAAGAGAGCAAAACCCGTAGCATATAATGACAGAATATTTTCCTTAAGGTATAAAGAGCTTCTTACAGATCAACAAGAAAGATGAACTCAATAGAAAACACAGAACTTAGACCAGAAAATATAAATGGCTAATAACTATGTGAAAAAACATTCAATCTCAAACTAAAAATCAGTATTAAAACAGTGATGTCCCATTACTGTAATAATCATATTGGCAAAGATTAAACAAAATCTGATACTATGCATTTTTGATGAATGTCGTGCCAACAGGCATTCATCTACACATGGTGGGAATGTAAACTGGTCCACCTTTCTTGGGGGCAATTTGGTAATATCCGTATTCTATACCCACACAATTTGACCTTCTATTCTACTGCTAGGGACTTATCCTATAGATACACTCACAGAAGTATGCACAGACCTATGTACAAGGTTGTTTACTGCAGCACTGTTTATAACAGCAAAAAACTGGAAACAATTAGAATGCCCACAAAAACATATGACAGTGGAATGCTAAGCAGCCTTTAAAATAAGTGAAGTGAGTTCTCAATATATAGTATGATACATTTATATATATAAAGGGATATAAGTGAAAAAAGAAAGTTGCAGTTCTCTATGCAGTATGATGAATCTGTATACCTAAAATGATACACACACTTGTACTGCATGGAGAACTTCTGGAAGGAAACCCTCAGCAAGGGTTACCTTAGGTGTGTGGGACTAGGATAATCTTAGATCACTTTTGTTCGTACTCTATCTTAAAAAATTGCTTTAAGTTACTTTAAGATCTTTAAGATACTTTATCTTTAGTAATTGCTTTATTGCTTTATATTGAAGAATATTAGACAAGTGGCAATATACCACTTGACAGGTGCATGGGAAGGAGGCATGGGGAGAGCTCTTCAGATCACCTGTCCGGCTCCTTCTTGTCCGACGACCCCGGCGGAGACTGGGGTGCCGTGTGGCAATGTGCCAGTATCTTCGGGAGGGCTGCTCCTCTGCAACAGCAAACCCAATGGGTCATATGGAGAGTGATCAATTTTTTTTTTAATTGAAGTATACTTGCTGTACAATAGAGTGAGTCACAATTTTTAAAGGTCATACTCCATTTACAGTTATTGTAACATACTGGCTATATTCCCTGTGTTGTACAGTATACCCTTGTAGCTTATTTTACACCTAATAGTTTGTACTTCTTACTCCCCTACCCCTACCCTACATTGCTCCTCCCCTCTTCTGAGAGTGATGGGTTTTGACTTGACCCACCTCCTGGGTAACAGGTAGGGGAAGATCCGGACTGGCTGGTGAGACAAGGAGCCATAACCTAGAGTTCTGACCCGGGTTGCTATGGTGATACACCCTGAGTTACTGTGACTCCCATGCACTCCTAGCTCTCTCCCACATTCCTGAGATTTTTCTCCCTCCTCCGTTTCTGTTATCTCCTCTTACCTGAGCCCTGATTGCTGGTCACCACCTTGTACCTCCACTGGGCCTCAGAGAGAACCTTGGAGAACTGGTGCAGGCGGCTCTGCAGTCCGTCTCTGCTGCCCGAGCCGCTCTGGCCTTCAAGCAGCTTTGGCTTGTCAGGGGGCCCGTGGCTGCTGAGCTCATCCAGCTGCTCCTGGAGAAGCCTGAGGAAGGCCCCTATTGCAAACTCGTCAGCCAGGAACCCGCTGATACCACTAGTAAAGTGCTGAAGGTCCAAAAAGCTGTGCCCATGAGGCCCTGGGGAACCGTCTTTTAGCTCTGCCTTCACACAGCTGGGGATTGTGCAGTCCAGGCTCCTTGGGGCCCCCAGGGGTCCCAGTTCTGACTTCGTCTCAGGCTGTGCTATGTGCTGAGGGCTCTCAGATGGGGACCTCAAACCCACTGGGCCCTTCCCCTCAACGTCATCCTCCTCAGCATAGTCCTCGGGTAGGTGAGGCTCTGGGTGAAGATCGGCAGCGGTGATGAGGAGCAATGAGAAGATGTTTTCTAGAAGTTCCAGGCGCAGAGAGTCAGGAATACTACACAGATACTGTTGACATCTGGCCAGGTATGTTGAGAAGAGATTGGAAGCACCTGAAGAAGCATGCATAAGAGAAGAGGCCAGAGATAGAATGGAGAAAAGGCAAACATTACAAATAGTACTTGCCGGACTCAAGCATTCTCCCAACTTTAACTCATTTCTTTCTTTGTGATGACTCAGGGAACTGTGGTTAGTCAGAAGAATAAGGAACTACTGACCAATGTCTTTTCATGATTTGTGGAAAGATTTTGCAAACTTGCTAAAAGTATAGCTCACTGAACACTCATTATTTTGCTTCCACTTTTTCAATTTTACATGATTCCTCGTCTCTGAGAAGCACTTCCTATTTCAGTTCCTAGAATGAAGGCAGCAAGGGGACTCCTTACTTCTCAATCTTCCTTTCACTCGTTGTTACACTACAGGTGATCACAGGCTACTTAAGCTGCTTAAGAAATACTCCCTGGCCAAAAGTGACCATGCTCAGAGGTGAAGGTCTATCCCAAAGCTGCAAGGGAGGGATAGCTGACCACTAGTCACAGAATGTAAGTTAAGGAGTTATAAGTTATTAAGAAAAATGAGAAAGAGTAAGATAAAAGGTTCTTTCACACTACAGGCTACGACCAATGACACTGACTTAGACGGCTGCATTTGGAAAAATAATCAGGAGTGTGCTCCTACTGGAAAGGTAAGTATTGCTTCTCAAAACTTATTTCAGTTTACACATCACTTATACACACATACACACAGACTATACACCTAGGTGCAGACTAGCGTGACGTGAAATACCATTTACTGTGGATTGTAGTTTTAAAAAAAGCATTTGGAAAACACTGTATGAGGTGACAAGACTCTGTTAGAACTTACGCAAATCACTTGCTTTCTCATGTCCTTTTGATTCATGGAGGCTGATAAATGGATGAAATTATTCCTGGGCCTAATAAAATCAAGGCCACCGCCCCAATCGTGGTGGAAAAGGGCTCCCACACAAAGAACCTACTGGGACAGGTGTTCCCAACTTATGCCCAGAAAGGGGTGGGTGGTGGTGCTGTACCTGGGGAGGAGCGAGAATCACCCCCTGGCTCTGAAGCCGAGGCCACATCCTCAGAGGGACCGTCTCTGCATTCCCGGCACTGAGAATGCTGGTGTGAGTTCACACAGAGGGCATAGATGGCATACTTCATGGCACAGAAGCTCCGGTAGAGTGTCAGGTTCTGACATTGGCTCAGGTGCGCAGGGACCAGGGCATCAGCTGAATCTGAATTGTAGAGAGAAAACAGCAGAACTTCAGACTCGGTTCTTTCAGGTAGGGGATGCACGTGTGGCTGAAGCAAAGAGATGTTGTGCTGCTAGTCCCCTAAGTGTACTCACTCTCCCTCCTTCCTGTCAGTGTGATTTCCTCCCTTCCAGGCCTTTTCCTCTAGTCCACAGCAACTTTCAGTCATGTGGTTTCCTGTTCTCCACCAACCTCCCTTCTATATGTCCGTTCAACCTAGGCCTCATGGCTATTTAACGAGTCTTTCCCTTCCATTTCTTAAAATACTTGTTTTCCCCTTTTTAAAAAATTAAAACTTAAAGTAATGCTTAGTTCACTTTTTAAATGTCACATTATCCAAGAGGCAGGCTTAAAATGTGTTTAGACTGAGAAATGAGAGCAAAGGCAACAAAATTGTTTTTAATTGACATTTTAAAGAAACCCCTAAAGCAGACATCATGGGAAAAAACAGACTCCTTGTACTTGCCTAATAATTTGTAATTTTTCATTAAAAAATTTTCTTTTGAACTTTAGGAGGGAGGGTACCATAATCTTTACAGAAATTCCAAGCATCTTGATCTAGCCCTAATTATTTCCATAACAAAAGTACAACCTGTTCAAAGAGAAAACATTAAATGTAATAAAGCAAAAAGAAGGAAAAAAATATCACCCATAATCCTAACAGCTAAACACAACCACTGCTACATTCTGGTTTAACCCTTTTTTAATAGTTCTGTGTATGTGTGTATGTGTTTGAGTGTCACAACATTTTACATACTATTTAATTTTCCCACTTCTTAAAAATCCTTTACAGCGTAAGCATTTGATTATGTTCCTCTATAAACTAAATCTCTCTGGCTGCATATAGTTCTACTGAATGAATCCCTTGCCTCTGTGTATTCCGCAAGGGTAGGACATTGGAGTAGCTAGGATGCTTTGCTACTATGATGTTGCAACAAGCCTCTTTAAGCATAGGCTTCCTAGAGAACACTTCTAAGAAGCTTGGCCTCACCAAGGTCAGGGTAATAAGAAGAATACGGTCAATACTGTTCTATGGCCTTGACCTCTACATGGCATTACAGCCCAGGGCCAGGACTTACCAGCACCCTGAGAGGGAGTGGCTCCTTACATTTTTGCCCCAGATGCCTCTCTTGCCTCACCCTAGTCCCAAGCCCAATTATCACTCCTCTTTTGCCTTTTCCAAGTTCAAGATCCAAGTGTGTCCTGGTGGGTCACCAGGGATAGATTTCAAATAGTTCTTTGGAAGCCTTCTGTTTTTGTATGTAGAAAGCAGAGTTCCAGTTCTTTGAGGAAATCTGCTAAACAAGTTGCTGAGCTTTCCAGAAAAAAATACAGACTGTAGTAACAGTAGTTTTACAATTAGTCTTCTTAAAAAGCAAATCAAAGCAATATCTAGGCTGAAAAACAACTACTGTCATGCGAGAATGTCGGTTTCTCTCAAAGGTAAGGTCCCTGGCCTGTATGGTAGGTTGTGACTAAACTACGGTATGATTTTTGAGAGCAAAAAGAAAGAGCTTGCTAATGGGCACTTGAATCTTAAGCAAAGATCTAAGGTTAAAACACCCCTTTGCTGCTTTTTCAGACAATTCTTTCTTCTAAAAGAAAAACTCTAAAAAAACTCTGAAAAAAAATCTTCTAAAAGACTCTTTATCTGTTCAACAGAGTTGGAAGAAGATATGGGGGTGAAGGAAGGCACAAAATGTGCTGTGAGAAAGCTTATGAAGTATGGAGAGAGTCAGCAAGAATTTGCACGAATACCGCCAATAACAATGCTGTGAACTCAGAGGGCAGTACCCAGTTCTGTTGCAGTGGAATGAGGGATGCCAGCGGTTCCTGAGATGGTTTCATGAGGATAAAGGTACCTATGGGATTGTTCTCACAGGAATCCCCATGCCTCACCAAGACAGGGGAGGATGTCCCTGCATCCCATTATCTGACTGGGCCAAACAGCACTAATTTAGAGGAGACCTGTTGGACCACCCATCTTGATAGATGCTGGCAATCACATCTAGATAAATCTGGTGCTGAAAGAAACATGTGCAAGATTGTCCTAAGAGGGAGCCTTGCCCAGGTCACCCCATGACCAACTCACCATGCTTTTTCTGGTCCTTGGCTGGCACCTTCTGTAGGAGCTCAAGAACAACTTCCTCCCTGAGGGCTGGAAGGTTTGTAAGGTGATGGAGAGAGTAGAGCACTGAGTGGCTGTCTCCACCATGTAAATGACACAAGAGATCTCTCTTTGGTATGGGGTTGCTGAAAGGGAAAGTTGGGAGGATGGAAAGGGAGGCAGTTTATAGAATTGCTTTGAGAAAGTCCAGTATCTGTTCCCTCTTATTCTTTCTCTCTGGCCTATAATACCAGGGGTTTCACTCCCCCAAGCACTAAATTTTAGTTGGTCTGTGACAGAGGATAGCATTTATTTACCCTGCAGGAAGGACATCCATCAGGCCAGCTCTACTTGTCTAGAAAGGAACCAGAAAGGGCCTCTGTGCTCAGGAAGGACTAGGAAGGGCCCACAGATTAAGGTTCCTAATTTCTGTACTCTGCCTCGCTGAGAGCTCACATGAGCTTTTCTGGCCTTCCTTTGATTCAGCGCCCCTTACTACCTTCCCCTCTGCCTTCAGGAAGTGCTGGTGAGGTGGGTGAAGACCAAAACAGAAACCCAGATATAGAAAAGATCCAACACTAAGTTATGAAGGAGACACAGGACCTCACACACAGTTCAAGAGGCAGTGATTGAACAAAACTGTGATCCAGGATGACATGTGGCTAAGAATGTGGACCACATTCACTAGCTGTGTGACTTTGGGCATGTTATTTAACACCTGTGGCCTGCAGTTGCCCCACCTTGAAAATGAGGATAACAATGGTATCTACTTCATAGGATTATTGTTATGCTTAAGTGAAATCACATACATGCATGGTGTATACTAAGTACTCAGGAAATGTGAGCTTTCATTCTTTTTATCACTGTTCTCTAGTTATGATCTAACAGTTGGAACAATAATTAGCTGCTGATCAACACTGTCAGCCCAAAATATTTATGGAGATATCTTGAAATGGCCACACGTGCAGAGCATGGGGTCAAGTGTGCCCAATGGTGAGAAGGGGGCTGGCTGCACAGGGCCATACCTGCTCTGTTGTACACACCACTCCAGGACCTCCAGGTGAGCCCACAGCCCATCACAGGCATCCCTGAGGAGCTTATCACAGCCTTGGTCCTGTGTTGATATGGGAGAAGAAAGAGAGGCTGACTCAGGCACGTGGGCTCAGAGACCATGACCGACTTCAGGACCCTGCATCCTGCCTCAGCCCAAAGCCCCACTGCACTCACTTCCGGGGCAGCTTGGGCTGCAGAGTGAGAGTTACCTGAGTTCTGTGGAGTGTCTGGAGCAGCCTCTGGGCTGATGCTAGGCTCTGGCAGTGTGTCCAGCCCAGAAGCACAAGCAGTCGACTGAGAGGCCTGAATTCTCTATCCAGCAGGCAGCCAAGACTTGGGAAGTCTTCCTCCTTCAACAGCGTGAGCGCCGTCACCTGTAAGCCAAAGGAGGCTGCTATAGGCAGCTGTGGGGACTTGCTGCTCATCAGGGTAAGAAGCTTTTCAATATAGAAGGGCGATTTCTGACAATGACAGAAGTGATGAGTTGAATAAAAAATGTTCATGAAAACCCTGGACTGAAGCTCCCTGAAGGCAGGGACTGACTTCTGTTGCAACCCCAGATCCTAGCACAGTATACTGCACACAGAATGAGGTTAATAAATATCTCCTGAATTAAACTGAAGCTCAGATGCAATCTGAGCATAATTAAACTCCTCCATCAGCTAGGCAACATATTGCTGCCACTGTCTTTTCTTTCTCACACCCTCCAGAAAGCTTCCACATATCCGACATTTTAGTGCCTACCAAAGGACCCCGGCAGTTCTAATCATGAATGATAGGTTCTCGGAGCCTTCTGGAACTGTGAGATGGACAGAAACCAGATGACTCACCACTAATCCAACTGCTTTGTGCTGGATAAATGAGTGGAAGAGAAAGGATGAAGGAAGAAGCCTGGAGAGAATCCCCGGGTGATGGGAGAATCATTAAGTGTGACGTACCAGGATCTGCTCGAGGAAGTGCTTGCTGTTGCTCAGGCAATAGAAATAGGCCAATTTCCAAGCCTGGGCTGGGTCAGGGTTGGAGAACAGGGCTAGCATTGCCCGCTCAGGATCTGGATGATCTGGTGAGACTGAAAATCAAAGCAGACAGCGTGACTGGGGCACTGGAGCTCTTCCTTCCTAAGCTAAAGCCCATTTGAAAAACCAATTGAAGTGAGAGTTCACCCTTTCAAAAAGTTAAACCAGGTTTCCTACACTTCTATCTTAAAGACTCTTTACTTCTCTCGGTAGCTTCTGAAAAGCTCTTTCCTGCTATTACTACTACTTCATTTCTTCCCCCATCACTCCATCTTAGACTACGAAATCTGTGCTTTTACAAAAGAACATCTTGCCTATTTTTGCTTAGCTCCTTCTGTTAGATTTCCTGATCACCATGGAAGGCAGCAGGCTGGAGGAACTTCAGAGGGGTCGGGCAGAGTGGAATTACCAACACATAAGGAGAGGCAGTGAGGGGAACACACCTTTTCCCGAGGCTGTGGCTCTAGGTGGCTTTTCTGTGGCCTTCTCCACATAGACATGGCCATACAGGGACACCAGGCCCCGCCCGGCCTCATGCAGCAGGCAGCCGAGCAGCCACTCCTCCTGCAGGGGACTCCCCTCTGTCCTGCAGGCCTCTAGCAGCTCCTCACACAGGACACGCAGCTCAACCCCGAGTGGCTCTGCAGGGCAATGCAGAGTCCGCAGGGCTCCATAGATGGCATCGACCACCCCTGGGGGCCCAGCGGCAGGTTCCCGCAAAGCTTGCAGTGCCTTTCGAATGAGGTCCACCAGCGCCTTTTGCAGAGGCCCACCACTGAGTCCAGTGCCATTGTCCTCCCTAAGCAGGAGCTCCAGCAAGGCGTGCGCTGGCTGGGGAGCCCGCCTCAGGAGGTCCCAGAGCAAAGAGACAGCTTCTGAGCTGAGACAAGGGGCCCAGCTCTCCCGCCTCCGATTTCCATCAAGCACAGGGTCTATGGTGTCTTGTGCTAAGATCACATACAGCTCCTAAACAGAGGATGAAGAGAACATGCCCAGAATGTTATCACTTCTATATCATGATGTTTTCCTCTTTTCAATACACACACACACACGTATTAATAGTAGGAGTAGCAAACACTTCCATAGTAGTTTTTTAAATGTGCCAAGTCCTTTACACAGAAAAATTAATCCTTACAACCTCAGGAAGAGGATGCTACTATTATCTTCATTTTGCGGGCAACCTCAAATCAGGAAGCTGAGGCAAAGAGAGACTTGCCCAAGGCCTCCATGCTCAAGCTAGTCACTTCCACCCCTACTGCCTCTGAAATGTCCACTGTCAATCTAAATTAGGGACTGCAAACTCACAGACTAGGTAACAAATGGCTATATGAGATCTCAAAGCATATACATTAAATTAAATAAAAGAACATCACACACCAGATGAAACCATGCTTTCAGGTACAGGCCATTCTTTATCCTTCTGTGAAAACTTCACCAGTACCTGCAACCCACATAACTCTTCCTCTTCATTGGGCTTTCGATGTTCTTAAAATTAGTACCAGGTGGTTTAGTATATAATTGTGTCATGTGTATATTTCCTTCCTCCCCAACTAGACTGCAGGCTCTTAAAGATAACACCTCTGTAGCCTATAATTTGGTAGGCTATTTCCCACACTTCAGCACCATTCCTGTTCGGTGCTCAGGGATCCTTCTTCATGAACTGCCTCCATGATGGTCACAGGACCATGAGTCCTTGACCTAATACAAGTGAAAGTCCCTACCTCTAAGAATTCTATAATCAGATAAGTTTTCCCTAACTCTAAATAACTCTACCTAGCCTGGTCTTGCCTGAGAACAGAGTACAGCCAACATCCTGGGGACCTGTCTCTGCTGGATCGCTGAAAGTTGAGCTTGTTGAGCGACTAGAACCCTGGTCAGACAGATCCAAGGCATCTCTCACCTTGAGGATGTCCTCTGGAATGTCACCTGGGAGGTCTTCTGATAATAAAAGAAACTCAAGCTTTCTCCGGAAAACAGTTGGGAGTAACTTCTAGAAGAATCACAAGAAGGGAGCATAGAGATTAGGCATCTGCTTTAGCTAACATTGATAAGTAAATACTTTTTTCCAGTTAGTCTTATTTCTGCTGTTTTCTCTAAGATAAAGTACTTTTTGATCATTAAATTCCTGGCTATGTTTTCAGACATTTATCTTTATAAACAATAACAGCTAAACTGAACACATACCCCCTCTTAAACACTAGCACTTAAATCCCACATTGATTAGCCTTAAACTCCAAAGCTTGCTCATTTCATGTGATTTTTGAAGTTTTTCTCTAACTTGAAGACTTTCTCTAAGAATCTCCCGTGCAGTGTCCAAGACACCCAGTAATGGGTAAGCGGGGATGGAATGGCCCACATGATCCTCTTTGGGCCTAAACCCGTTTCAGGGATTCATTATCAGTTGGAAAAATAAAAGTAAAGGGGAAGAGATCTAAAGTTTATGAAACACTTGTTCTGTGCCAGGTACTAAGAGCCATATTTTCATATGTTTTTAAAAACCTCACTTACTAAATCAAACAAACCTACAGCATCAAGATACCTTTAAAAATAATGTTCAGTAAAGATAAAATGGTTAGGAAGTATTTCCCAATCATTTCAAGCATGGAAAGGAAAAAGTGACCCTGATGTCTGTTAATGAGACATGCCGTCAGAGATAACTGATATATAAAGGAAGTGAAAGCTTCTGACTCTTCCTGTACTGGCTTGGTTCATAATAACTTCCCTTTACCTGGTCCTTAAAAGTAAAATGACAGTCTCCCTTTCTCCAGACACAAATACAAGTAAGATGAAAGTCTGAGACTAATTCTGACAAACACTGCTTTAAATTAGAAACACCAGTAAATCATGCAGCTGGTTAGTTTCCTGAAGATGCATTTTATTGACAAGCCTCCTAACTCAAGGCAAGAAGCACCTGCAGGATTGTGTATATGTGAGTAGAAGTTTAGAACGCAAGATCACATTTACTTTATTCGTGTGCCATTCATCACAGCAGAGACTAACGTGATACAGTATGTTCTTGGCCCCAAATCCTTCTTACCACACCCTTCCCTAATGCACCTATGCCATCTGAACGCTTGTATAATGCTCATGATTGGAAGGTGATGGAGAAAATTCATTCTGACAAGTTGAAGGTGAGTGCTTCTATTGAGAATGAAGGGGAAGGAACAGATAAGGCCAGACTGCAAGCTCTTAAAAAGATTTTAGGACTTTCATTAAAATCCTAAAGACTGACCAGCTAGTATTTTTTTTTTTTTTACTGGTGAAATTACGTTATGCATATACAGGGTCATAAACAACCAATATTTCTAAAACAGGTAAGAATTTGCTCAATGTTTCTGAGCACAGATCTCCTTACTATAACAGCAATGCATATTCAACACAGAAAAATCAGAATATACAAAGAGGCAAATGAAAAGAGCCCCCCACCCCATCTTTCCATTGGAGAACTACTATTACTATAGTGTTATAAGGGTATTCAGACCATTTTCTATACATGCATCTATATATGCATTGCATGCAAACCACACATTCTGTTTTCTGAACTGTTTTTTTTCCATACAGCAGAATATGAGCATCCCCTTACATCACTGAAAATTCATTTACCACTGATTTTTAATAGTGGCATGGTATTTTACAAATATATTAATCAGTCCAGTATTGTGGCCATGGCAATTATTTCTAACTTTTCCTCTATTAGAAGCAGCATGGGTAAAATGATTATAACTCAACAAAAAATGTTAAAAAAAAAAAAAAAAAGCAGCAGCAGCAGCATGGCACTGAACATCTCTGCAGCTAAATCTCTGCACACATGTTTACACCTGTAGAGATAAATCACTACAAGATAAAAAGGCAGAAGGCAGAAAATGGATGAAGAAAAGGGAAAATGGAATCACTGTTTTCAATGAATAATTAAAAAGGTGTTTTTGGCAGCAGGTGGGAGACTGGAAAAGGAGTAGCAGCAAGTCCCTCGAAGATGAAGGTCAGTCCAGGATAATTACTGGCCTTGTAGAACTACTTCAAGAATGCATGTGAAGTCTTTGTCCTCATATAAAATTTTAAAATTCTCTGAGGTCCTTGTATAAAGTGTCCACCATTCCCACAACTGTTTAAATAACTGAGGTAGTGGAGCTTCAAGGACCAAATGGTCTTCAACGCTGGGAAAAAACAACTCAGTCTGTGAAAAGGAGTCAGGGAAGTGAAATCCACCGCCTGATCTGGTTGAGTAACTGGAAAATAAGCAACCACCAATCAGCCATGAAATAACAAATACACTCTTCTGAGGCAAAAGTTCAACTGGTTTGACAAATTTCATGTTTGTACTAAAAAGATCTTTAGTCAGTACCTAACTCTAAGACTTTTTTCCTTTTCTCTGAAAATACTATCGGATATTTTGGCTGAAGATTTCTCTTGCAGATTTGAACCTATAGCCAGCTCTTAATCGCCTTGGGTTGTTTATTTTTCAGTTTTGCTTCCCTTTCTTCCCTCTCCTGCAGATCTCATTTGCTTTGCTGCACCATTACCAAAAGCCTGGATAAGAGGTATATTTAGATTAGTAACTTCTGTTACTTTTTGACAACTATGTGAATAGGGGTAAATGTTAGGCAAGACCAGAACTAAAGACAAAATTCATTCTGATGACTGAAAGGAGTGAAGAAGAAACTTAGGCTAAATTACAGACATTTACAAAATAGAATTTACGGTTCCTTACTTTTTAAAGTCCATGTAGGTTAATGTTGAGGTGGAAAAGTAGTGGACTGAGGATAGAAGTTAGAAGACGTTGGTTCCAGATCCATTTCTGCCAACTAACTTTATGGTTAACTAACTTGGGCCAGTCATCGCTCTTCTGAGTCAGAGGTTCCTCACTTAACTCTTTAAGTCTGAAGTTTAATATAAAATTGCTTCATTGAAATTTCTTTAATGGGCATCAATTTCTGATAATTGACACATACTTCTAAAACAGTTTGAATGCCAATTTTTCTTAAAAAAAAGAATCCAAACCCAATCATTTCCTTAAAAGTTTCTTTCACGATTAATTCGCTCACTTTGTTTTCATATTTGGTAACTTTTAGTTCAATTCACATGAGTTATTAAATTATTAATGAGATTTAAATCTATAAGATTTCATTGCACTGGACTACTTAAAATAAGATTTTTGAATGAACTACCAAGTTTCAGCTCAGCCCATTCTCCATTACTTGAGTATATGAGGATTAAACTTTACTCACTATCTTGTCATTTTCATTGAGTTCTGCAAAGTTCTGTTCAGGCACAAGACTCACAGTGGTATTTATCAAAATGGTATCACCTCAAATGGTATTACATGCCAATGTAGGTTAGTGAATTAATAACTGAATTTAGGTAAGGAGACAGTGACAAACATTTAAGCCATTCTCACTGCCAATACTGAGAGAGGAGTATGACAAACCTCAAAATACAGGAAGTAACAGAAGGGAAATTTCATAATTCCTTCCAAAGTCTTTTCAATCCTGGCCTCAAGAGGAAATCTGAAATATAAAACTATTTACCTTTTCCAGGGCCAACCATTTTTCCAGTACAAGAAGCCAGACCCAGGCTAATCTTGGAGGGTTGATGTCCTGTCCACATCTGAAAAATGTAAAAAGAAAAAATTTCTAAACAAAGGGTTTGTTTCTATTGACCTTTTTCTCTTTTGTAATCCAAGATTTAGATTTCACTGCTCAGTCTGTTTTAAACCTGAATAGGGAAGACATAGCCCTAATGAGAAATTTTTGAATGTATATGACAGATCAATAAACTAGAACCAGAACAGAACTAGTAGCTTTCACTTAAAAAAAAAAAAAAAAGGAAAAAAAGGTCTCAATTCTACCTCCATCTCCCTATTTAGTCTTTACTATTTTTAAACAAAATTATATCATCCAGAAAACTATAAAAGCAAAGCTATCTAAAGTATATTTTTGAAAACAGAAACTGAATCAAGTAGTCTTAAAGAAAACAAGGAACTTCATAAAAATTTATTTTTAACCCTATGCTAAAAACAGGGTAACAGGATTAATAGCCTTTCTATGAAGTTAGTAATTTAGACAGTAACTGTCTGGAACCCAAACTTAAGGGATAAAAAGAAAGGAAGAAAAGAAATCACCTAAATCTACATTTTATATGTGCAAATACAGTACTTAAATAGTATAACATAACTTTCAGAGTAAAGAAAAGTGACTTAACGGTTAACTCCTGTACCACTAATTGTTAATAGCACTGCCAGGAAGAACTTCATTCAAAATTTAGATAGAGAACATTGGTTGCCAGGGGACAAGGAGGGATCAAAGTACAAAGAGGTATTCCCAGGGAGTGAGGGAATTCTTTCGTGGTGATGAAAGTGTTCTGTATCTCGATTATAATGGTAGTTATATGAACCTAAAAATGGATAAAGTTGCATAGAACTACACTCATGAAAAATGAATGCAGATTAAAAAAATGGTGAAACTTGAATAATATCTGTAGTAACATTAACGTATCAACATCAATTTCCCGGTTTGATATTGCACTATAGCTATTTAAGATGTCACAACTAGGGGAAGCTGAGGAAAGGGTACTCTTTGTATTACTTTTGCACTTCTTATGAGTCTATGACTATTTCAAAATAAAAAGCTTTAAGTGATTTCACTTCCAGTCCTTTGTTAAAGCTACAACAATAGCTTCAATATGACAAGCAAGAAGGGAGCAGGGTTTGCTCTTTTGGAAGCAAAGAAAATGCTTTTCAATGTAGTTACAGCATTTACTTTAATGATAATAAACAAGAAATGGTGGTTTCGGGTATAATTTGCTGGCCAAGTTTAAATGCAGTTCCAGGTGATAATTCCCAGCCAAGCTGATGAAGTAATAAATAGTCATATATTATGGAGGTAAAATTTCAGAACATGTGTAATACACTCTGCCTTTGTTAATTCTTCAGAGAGTAGTTGAATGAGGCACATGGACAAGAGCTCAAATACCGAACCTTTTATTTCCCGCCCTGTTACTGCCTGGCGGGAAGAGAGATCCCTTACCTCAGCTGATTTGGGCATATGACCAGCGCCTGAAGTATATTTTCCACCTTCATTGGGATATCCCCTTCTGCCTCGTGTAGCTGAGGTACACATGCCTGTGCCAGCTCCCATTCTCCTCTCCGCAGGCACTCACAGAAAAATCCAAAAAGCTGCTTCTGGGAAGCAGTTTCCTCGTTTCCAAATGGGTGACGCATTTTCCCAGCACAGAGTGCAGGGAGATAGAAAGAGATGAATTACGCAAAACACATTGTCAGTCTTCTCATCCGTGGAGTACCTACTAGAAAGAACACACACCCGAAAGGGAAGAAAAGGAAGAAACTATATTTAGACAAACCAGCCACTACTAGCCGCACTGGGAAAGGCGGGGCTTACTTTTCTAATTATCGTGGTAAATTTGATTTGACATGTTACTATCTCTTTTTGAGAAGTTCCAACTTTCCCGAAGGGTGGATCCCATCTCTCTATGCGCGTCCAGTATTTAATTAATATTAATCGTCATAGCCTACGGCGCAGACCCAAAACTCCACTTCCGTATTTCCTCCAGAACTTTACGACCAGTCGGCTTCAAATCCCCAGGTGGTCGCCTCCTTAAGGATAAGAAGTCATCAGGAACCTCCCTAGTTTGAGCCCTTTTTTAAGGCAAAGGGTTGAAGATCAGGAGAGGAATCTGTGTCAGAACTGGAGGGCGGTGGGGATTGGGGCGCCAGGACGCTCCCCACAGGGGTCGTGGAGAACGCCCCCGCCTTCTCTGGGGCTCCTTACGCTTACCTGCTCCCGGCCCCCAAAGCAATACAGCTTCCAGCGCAGCCATGTTTGAGCCGAGTCAGGTGACAAAACCCGTCTGGGAGGCTGCGGGGGAAGGGGGGCGGGGGCGGGGCAGGGAGGAGGGGGCGGGGATGACGATTGACTGAAACTACTCTCATTGGTCAATGGCGGGAAGATGGAAATAAAGCGCCATATCTGGGACACGTGACGCCATCCTTTTAGATCAGAGGAAGCTACGAAACTCGGAAAGAGGTTTTAGCTACCTGGCTTAGGATCATCCCTCACAGTTTTGACATCTCCTCTGCTCGGTACCTTCCGTTCTGAACCAAGTGGCAGGAATAGCTGTGTACTTTGACTTTTTTCCTTCCATTCTCTTTTCTCTCTAGTTTGAAGTCAGCGTTTATTAAGCGCCAACCAGTGACAGTGCTTTGCCACGCCCAGGGGATGCCCAGAGCAAGAAGACCTGGGTCCTCCTCCATTATCATTCCTTCCATTTGTACTCATAATCCCGGAACCCTAAATCCTGAGTTCCCATTTTCTTGTGCTTAACTCAATTCATTTATTTGCTCATTTACTCGACAGCCGTTAATCGAACTATGTTCTAGGTTGGTCCTACTTTAGAAGCTGAATAAAGATGCATCTCTGCCCTCTAGGAGCTCACAGTCTAGTGAGGGGTGCAGGTCAATAATTAGGATGCAGTGAGCTGAATTATAAGATATAGGTATGAACAGGGAGATGAGAGCAAAGAATGAGCAAAAAATTTTCTCAAATATAATAATAAGAAACCAAGTCTTAAGGCAACGGTTTACCGGGTTTCCTCATCACGGTTGCTTCTGCACTGAATCTTCTATTTGGTTCTTTCAATTTCTTCAATTGTAGACGCTCATGTTTCCCCATTGTGTGTTTTTGGTTTGAGTAATTTCACTCAGCATTTCCCAAACGATTTAGCCAAGGTTTTTTCTGGCTTCATAGTCTCCTTGCTATTGTTCCTCCCTTGGATTTTGAGAATCTTTATATTGAGAAATTGGGACTCAGACTTTATTAGATTGTGAACTACAATTCCCAGGAAGCAGCGGAGCCGACCTGGGCCTGTGTCTACTTTTGATTGGACATTTCGCCGGGGTGACGACTTAACCAGCGCTTCGGTTGTTGCTTTGCGTCGCTTCCCGCGGGGAACTGTTTGAAGGGTAGGGGAAACTTTGAAAGTTGGAAGCTGCAGACCCGGTACAGGAAAGTTTCATGTGGGGGGTTGTTTGGGGAAGTGGGGTGCGCTTATTTTTCCTGCTCCCTTTTTGGGCCCGGGGTGTTGATATCGGGGGAGCGGAGAGTCATTCTTGGGTGCAGAGCACGCCCCCTTAGGTCCGTAGGGATGACTTGAGCCCCGCCGCGGATCTGAGGGCGTCTGGCCTTTTGTGGGGGATGTGCTTGGAAGCTGCACCTTGTTGGGAGAAGTCCTTTTTAGGGGATTCTGGGGTTGATGTTTTTGTCTTCTGATGTCCACCCACCTTCCCACTTGCAGGCAGTTTGAGGTCTAGGCAGGGGAACCCGCCGTTAAGGGAAGTTTAGGGTCTGCTCCTTTTCAGGTGGTGTTGAAGAAGAGGCATTTTAACAGTATGGAATATGGAGTCAGATCCCTGAATAAGAATGCGGAGCCCCACCCTGTGCTAGCTCTTGAGCTTTACTCAAGTTTTTCAACTCAGTGCCTCAGTATTAATCTGTAAAACGGAGCAAAACATCCAAAAGCTCTTAGAACAGTGGCGTAATAAGGGCTCAAGGAGTATTAGCTATTATTGTTAAATCACAGTTTTCATTGACCATCTAACATGAGGATTTTTCTTTTCTTGGTGAGGAGACGATTCAGTTTCCAGGGTTGAGTATCTTCCCTCACCCTCTCGTTAACATGCGCGTGCACACACACACATGCAAAGCAGGAATTTACTGTTTCCCAGAAGAAACAAAGGAGCAAGCCATAACGATATGTTAATAAGATTATGGAACAGATGTGTATGCAGTGTGATGAGAACATTGGTGAGGAAGAGACTAAATTATGGGAAGTCTTTGGAGGAAAGTCAGGGAGGCAGGTTGGCACCTGCGTAAACTACCAGTGTTATGGCTGGAGAGCAGGTCATGCGAGGCAGCAAATGATGTTTTGCTGAATGAATTGATAGTAATTTTTAACCTTGAATTCTGTGTGCCAGGCAACATCCACATCCTTTAACCTTCATTGCATTCCTATGAAGTAGATATTTGAGGTACACTTGTTTTTCAGATGCAGAAACCAAGACACTGGGAGGCAGGTGACTTTGCCAGAAAGGCCAGGATCTGGGCCTTGCAATCTGATACATGAATGAGAGGGAAGTGAGGGACCAGTTTATGAAGAGTCTTTAGTCCATCATAGGAAGTGTGGAATTTATCTTGTGGTCTCATGGTCCAAAGGGCAGTTTTAAAGGCTGAGAGTGACAGGATTGGAGCACATTTTTAGGAAGCTCCCTCTGACAGGATTGTGACTTGTGGGTCAGTTTGGTGCTTCTTCCTCTCTGCTTCCATAGCACTTTAGATTCTAGCGACAATTCTTACTGCATGACTGTAATTATTTCTGTGTGAATCTCTTCATCTTTTACTGTGAGTTCCCAAAGGAGAGGAAATATACTTAAATGATTCGGTACCCCAGACCTCAGCAGAATGTGTGCTTAAGAAGCATCTGCAGAAGGAACAAATGAATGGATTGGGGGTGGGGGTGTGGAGCAGGGAGTGACCGGAATCTGTATATAATAGTCTAGGCAAGTGATGGGAGCGGCTCTAATAAGGCAGAGACAGCAGAGTTGGTCGTTGTTAAAGTCCAGGTAGTTTGGGGTTTACAATTTTCCTTTCTGATTGGATTTTTCAGTTTAAGTGATGTCTTTGCACAGAGCTGCCTGATTGGTAAAGACACTAGGTAATGATATGTCAGATGTCACTTGGTAACATTTCTGTTTGGGAAACAGAAATCAATACTGGCAAATTCCCTTTGAGAGAAATGAGAGGGATGCATTTTGTGTTTGTGGGAGAGGTGTGTGTGCATGCGTGAGAGAGAGAGAGGGAGTGTTCACCTGATCAGAGAATATAGATGTTAAGTAGACATTTGGGCTATGGTACTGGAAATAAATACATTCTCAGTATACATTTTTTTTCCCCAAAATGTTACTCTTTTTCTGATAATTGTATTGTTTTATCCCTTGGAACAGTGAAGAGTTCCTGTTTCTATTGTATATTTGCCATCTGAATGAGACACACAGCTTCTCCTTTGCATGCATTATTGTGGGAATCACAGTGATTCTCTCTGCTGGCAAATATTTCGAGTGTCATTTAGCCCTTGTAGATTTCAACAAGAGTGAAGTTTAATTGCATGTAGAAATGTGAGCAGATAGTACAATAAACAAACAATTTCAATTTGTAAATAACACCTGAAATAATAAAATCTCTTTTGATTCAGAAGGTGTCTGACTAATAGAAAAATGAGAGTTTAAATATGATTATGGACTTGTAGTAGGGTGTAATGGTTAAGAGGATTGGCCTCAGAGTCAGACTTCTGGGTCCAGATTCTAGATCTTTTTCTGGTAACAATGGAATAGCTAACCTTTCCAGGCTTTACTTTTTGCATATGTAAAAATGGAATCAGTAATCAACTCTCCTTATAAGGCTATTGAGAAGCTTAAATGTGATAATTTGGGTAAAGTTTTAGAACAGTGCCTGGTATATAGTAGGTGGTCAATAAATTTATTATTGTTATAGTGCAATGAAGGTAAAGACTTTCTGAGAGTGCTGTTTGGTAATATGCCCTGAAGGTTAATTACATATCCAAATAAAGTTTATAAATGCATTGAAAATCTTAAGATGCTATACAAATGTGAAACGGTGTTATTATATCCATGTAATAAGTATTAAAGAATTATGTGAAGTGCACATTCTTATATTGTCTTCTTTCTGTGTGTGCATGTTTGACAAACAGTTGTCTCTCCTATTTAAAATATTTAGAAAGAGTCTACGGTCTTCCTTTGTTTTTGTCAGTAATATTTTAAATACTATACATCTCATTTTGTATATAGAGATGCTTGGAGAATTTTTTATTTTGTGGAGTGTTCTGGATACTCCATCTACTATTGCTTATGCTATTTTCTGATGTTTTTTCAAGGTTCTTTTTCTTACTGCATCTGAAGGTATGGGTAGCAAGAAACTGAGACGAGTGGGTTTATCACAAGAGCTGTGTGATCGTCTGAACAGACATCAGATTGTTACCTGTCAGGTAAAATTTATTTAATTTTTCTCAGTGAGAAATTTTAAGTACAAAATAATCTTAAGGATACCTTAATAACTCTTAATTTCACCTGGAATATGAAAATTTGGTTTACCAAAAAAAAAAAAAGATGAATGATGGTGCTTTTAATTTTAAATAACAAGCCACTTAGGTTGTATTTCCAAATGTGATTTCATTTATCCAGATTAAAGACTGTTGCATTTTGGGTGGGGGGAGGGTGGGGAGAATGCTCAAGGCAGAAGGTGAAGTGCACCTGTGCCACTTATTTGAGATTCTAGAGAGGTTTTTATTTGAGATTCTAGAGAAGTTTTGTCCCCTTAAAATAAATTTTGTAGATACACGAGAACTATAACTCAAAGAAGGAGACAATGTTCAATATGACAATTTCTCTTGAAAGCAAGAATAATTAATAGGATTATTTTTCTATCAATGGATTTAAGAGAAATGTATAAAGCAGGTGTTGCATTTTTAAGCACAAGAGTGAAATAAAATCCCTCTTAAGAGGTTAAATAAGATTTAAGGTTTTATGTTAGGATTCAATCCTTACTTAGACCTTCAGAGCATACTGCAGTTTTGTTTTTAAAAATTGCTTTGTGTGCTGATGGTATCTTTGCTTCCTCTGTTATACATTTAATAATCCTTATGTTCACACTTTGAAATACTCTTAAAAGTATGAAATTTAACATTTCATTCATAGCCAGTTTTATTCTCTCTCAGTTGTTTCATACTTCCTCTGAATGGTCTCATAGCTTTGGAAGAAACTTGTTTCAAAAGAAACTCATTTCAGCCTGATCCATTCTGGGCATCTGCTTGTGTCCAAACTCTTTTAGGCACAAGTACAATGCACATATACACCTGGGTTGGATTCTGCTAGGTGATGTTGCTTGGTGTGTCCTTTGGTATATGCTAACTAAGTTAGGTAATTAGAAGATGAGATTATCTCATCATATCTTTTAGTTGAGGCACATTTGGGGGAAAATACTATAAGAAACATACAATCTTTGATCTGCAATAAATTATGCTATTATTTACATATGGACAATGTTGACTGAAAGTTTCCTTTTAATTCCAGGATCTTTGTTGCACATATATGTTTAAAATATTCTCTTTATATCTTTTAGGACTTTCTATGTCTTTCTCCAATGGAGCTTATGAAGATGACTGGCCTTAGTTATCAAGGTGTCCAGGAACTTTTGTGTGTGGTGAGCAGGGCCTGTGCCCCACGGATGCAAACGGTATACATATTTTTGAAGTTATGGTTTGATTATAATTTTTATTTTGAAATGATTCCTTATCTCATTTAAAATATTTTGGGGGATTAGGCAAAAGCAAAGATAGAGATGAGCACCTTCAAAATATCAACTCTACATGGTCCTGCTGTATAGCACAGGGAACTATATTCAATACCTTGTGATGCCTATGGTGGAAAAGAATATGAAAAGGAATATATGTATATGTATAAATGAATCACTGTGCTGTACCCCAGAAATGAACACAACATTGTTAATCAACTGTACTTCAATAAAAAGAAATTTGACTCTTCATACCATGGAGTTCGTCCTCTAATGAGAATACATTTAAGAAATTTATGTAGTTGATAAGCTGATGAGAGACAGTCTGAACTACAGGAATAGGGAGGCAACAGGACGTTTTTTTTCTCTGTAGCTGGTAGTAATACTTCAAAAGGTCATCTTTCTCTTTTGTTTGTTTTGTCTCAGTAGGATTTGTGGATCTCATGGTTAAAGAATAATGTAGTCAATTTTAGAATGCCCCTGTCTCTGCAACACTCACTTTTAGTGTCATCGCTTACTCTACATCATAAAGCACACATATTGGACTTGTATTTGCTTATTGAGTGCATGAATAATACTTGAAAACTCATCCTCCCTCTTGAGAAAAGTTAAAGTCTTCTGTAACAAGCCCTCTTCAACTTGTACTATTATTTCATACTTTCCGTCTCACGACTTTAGCTTTTCAAAATGTAGGTTTAGTGCGTGGCAGAAAAATCTTGTTTTCCCAGAGTTGCCTAAAAGTCTATTTGGTGCCTTGCAAATTCATTTATTTAATGTGGATTGCAAATTACTTCCTTTACTACCTTATATTGAAATTGGTAACCACTGAGCATTAAAGTAGGGTCCAAATCTATGAAGTAGAAAGTAAGGAATATTAGTGTCATTTGAAACTCTGAAAACAATGAACAGATTAAGTATTTTCTTTTGTTCATATTTAGCTTGTGATCTAAGGAAAATACCTTAAAGGCAGAAGAGTCAGAAGTAGAATTGGAGTTAGAGACTGGCAGTAGTCTCAGGTTTGTCATTGATCTGGCAGCTTTGAACAGCTCACTTTGTTTTGTGGGAGAAGTTAGAGACTGAAAATAGTATGCAGTGATTCTGTGATGAGATTCAAGTTAACCCGTCTCTATTTTGAAGGTTGTAAGGCACCAAGAGAACCTTTTAATTTGATATCTGTCATTCTATTTGGTCAATGTCTATGGCATATTCCTAGCTAGATAATTAAGTAGGAGATCATGGGCAGGCAATTCAACTCTCATCTCCAATTCCATCACTATTTTCCGCTGTGATATCAAAGCCATTCCAAATGCCAATTCAAGGGGCCATCTTTCTCCTTTGTTGTACTCTTGTAGCATCCTTTAGGTTTGCGTCCTACCTTAAATACTGGCTTAACTTAGTTTATTCCTTCACAAAGATTTTTTTGTTAATTTACTTATTCAATTATTTGTTCCTTAACCAATATTTGAGTGCCAGCCATGTATCTGTCAGATATCTGGGGATATTGTAGTGAAGATGATTGATAAATTTCCTGCCCTCAAGTAGCTTATAGTCTAGTGGGAAAAGTCAGACATTAAACAAATAATTGTATAAATGATAAATTGATTGTAGTAACGAAAAGTCCTATGAAAGAAAAGTACAAAGAGCTTAGAAACTGAGTAACAGGGGACATTACTTAGTTTTGGGGTCACGAAGGACTCCCTCAAGGAAGTGATACTTCAGCTAAAACCTGAAGGATGAACAGGAGAGAGGCAGGCAAAGGAGTTGGGGAGGAGTTCCCCAAAGCAGGGTGGAGTCTGTAAGCAGTAGGGCTGGGAAGTGCAAAGGCCCTGGGAAGGGCAGGAGAATGGGGCTTATGTGGTAAGAAAGTCAAGCCAGTGTGAATGAACACAGCAGCAAGGAAGAGAGCGGCAAGAGATGAAGTCAGAGAAGCAAGAAGCGGTCAGATCACTGGGGCCTGCAGACCACATTAAGGGTTTTGGACTTTATTCTGAGAACAATAAAAGGACGTAATCTCGTGTGTGTTTTTTTAAAACTCAGTCTTTGAACATAGACAAGTGATTGAAAAGGAGCAGGGAGATATATATGAAGAATAGCTAAGTGTCTGTGGCTGTATTCCAGACAGAAAGTGACGGTGACATAGACTACTAGTGTGGTATTGATGCAGATGGTATGATGTCAGTTATTATGAGAGTCTCTTAGGAGGTAGAATGAGTGGAACATGGTGATTATTTGCCTGTGGGTGGTGATGAGGTACAGGAAAGCGTCAGACATGATTCCTTGAGTTTGCTTTGAGAAGCTGGGTGGTACCATTTGCAGTGATAAGGACTGTCAGAAGAGAGCAGATCAGATTTGAGGGAGGCAGATCATGGATTCAGTTTACTGCTTGTTGAATTTTAGGTGCTTGTGAAATACTGAGTGGAGATGTGAAGTAGGCAGTTAAATATATGGACCTAGAGCTTGAAGGAGAGTTCTGCACTAGAAGTGTGCACTGGGGAGTCACGGGTGTAAATATGATAGTCAAAGACATGAAAATGGATGAGAGATTGCCTAGGAAGTATGTAGAGTAAGAATGTAAGTGTGCGCAAGACCAAGTCCCGAGTGCAGCTGACATTTAATGATCAGGTTAGACAGTGATGAGTCTTGAGAAGCAGCCACCAAAGTAGAAGGAAAACTGGTGGCATGGCGTGTCAGTATCAGTGTTCCTATGTCTCGTCTATGTATACACTATTATTTCTGAAACCTTGTTACATTCATTTTATTATGTTTTTGAGTCACCAAATCTATTATTCTAGTAATTACACATACAGACTTACAGTTGCAAAGGAAGTACTTTAATGTTAACAAATTGGGCTGCCTGTACCCCCCCCCCACCTATGTTGCCTAATAGATTGTAGACAATTTTTAGGTATTTCTAAATCAGATGCAAAGCACACACCTTTTACCGTAGCCTTTCTAGTTATTTTACGTGCCTGGATGTAGCCTTTAATAAAATCTGTGGTAATCCATGGTTTACCTGATTTTAGAATTCAGTAGGTAAGATTAGATAAGAGTGGGTACACTTATGGCTCATAAATATTAATGTGCTGGTTTTCCTACATCCTCACAGAGGCAGAAGAGCCTTGGATTTGAGACCTAGATTTATTGAATTGTAAACTTTAAGTTTATTTATTTTTATATATTAACAGAGGTACTGGGGATTGAACCCAGGACCTCGTGCATGCTAAGCACACGCTCTACCACTAAGTTATATACCCACTTAAAATTTACAATTTAAGTGGGTAGAAACTGTGTCTGTTTGGTTTACTATTCCCTTCCTGGAGCTTATCATAGTGTATGGCATGCAGGAAGCACGGAATTAATATTTATTGAATGGGAATGAATGAGTGAATGAATGAATGATTACAGTTCTGTGGCTTGACCTCCGTTTATTTGGGCAACTTAATAAAACAGTAACGATTTTTAATATTAGAGAGTGCCGAGAGGCAAGTGTTCTTACACACTGCTGGTAGGTATGCAGGCGCGCTAGCCACAACTGCAAAGACCCTTTTTCCAAATAAGGTAATGCTG
Organism: Camelus bactrianus; assembly: GCF_048773025.1. Lineage (NCBI taxonomy): Eukaryota > Metazoa > Chordata > Mammalia > Artiodactyla > Camelidae > Camelus > Camelus bactrianus. The sequence continues at coordinate 30,079,098 of NC_133544.1, read as the reverse complement.
ACAGGTTCCTAGGATTTGATGTGGATATCCTCTGGGGGGACATTTCTTAGTCTACCCCACCTACCTTCAAGCTATTCTTCACAAACTAACCTCGGTTTGAAATGGTGCCTTGATCCTATCACTCCTTGTTGCTCTCTTTATAAACTCCACACTTCAACAAGACTTTTCCTGATTTGGCCCCTACTTGTATCTCCAGCCTCATCGCTTGCTACACCATGACCACACTCCACCTTTCACCCATTCTAAGTAAACCCTTTGTGTTTTTGTAGTTTTCGTTAGTTTCCATTTCCTTTCTTTCTTGCTTCTTGACCTTTCTTCATACTTTCTTGTCTCTTTGGCAGGAACATGCACATTTCTTTTGCCCAACAGCCATTTCAGGTTTTAGCTTAGATATCCAGATCTTGCATGAAGCCTTCCTTGGATCACAAAATCCAGATCAGGTATACTGTGTCTATGTCTCCACTTTCTCTATTACGATATCTCTTATTTAATTGTATTGTAATTGCCCAGTTTCCAGTCCTAATTTCATAGTTCCTAGTTGACTGTAAATACTGGGAGGGCAGGGCCTCTGTCTATTACATCATATCCCCCAAATCTAGCACAGTCCTTGGCACACAGTAAATATTTGTTGAACAATGTTTCCTCTAAATAATAGAGGGAAAAAGGTGGATTGGGGTTCCAGCTGCTAAAATTTAACTTTGCAGTTGGTTTATGTTTATGAATAAATATGGAAGTTGAAAATAACTTAATCTCGTTGCAATGTAGTTTCATCAGTTGTAACAAATATCCCACCCTGATTGGGGAATGTTGACAATGGGGGAAGGTGGTGCACATTCAGGGGCAGGAGGTATATGGGAAATCTGTACATTTTGTTCAGTTTTGCTGTAAACATAAAACTGCTCAAAAAATAATAAAGCCTATTAAGGAAAAAAAAAAAGAACTTAATCTTTTTCTTATTCAGGCTTATGAGATGAAGACACAGAGGTCTGCTGCTCCCTCGCCGGCATTCTTATCTACAACCCTTTCTGCTTTGGATGCAGCCCTGCATGGTGGTGTGGCTTGTGGCTCCCTCACGGAGGTAAAGGAGAAAATTTCCAGACTTCTTCCATTGACCTATAACCTTCAGAGCCATGGGAAGAGTTTAATTTAAAAACATAAAGTATTTCATGAATATTCATCTAGATTAAATTACAAGTACCTCAAGGGTGTGATTCTCCACTCAGTCCCTAGTATAATGTTTTTTTTTTTTTGAGTGAATGAACACATAAGAATGGAACTTCCTTCTGCCTCCAAAGGACCTCATCGCACCCCTAGGCTATATTCTGAGGCCTAGATTTTTACCTGCTCTCCTAGCATCCCAGGCCAGGCCGTCTGCCACAGTGAGGCACACACCAGTACTAGAACAGTACATCAAAAGGAAGATGTTCCAAAAATTCCTTACTGACTCACTGAAGTCTACCTGGGTTACTGTTTCTTTGAGTTGGAAGCTGTTGAATATTATGAAATAATATAAAACAACTTGGGGGAATTAGAAAAGGATCACTGTTAGTGTATTAGGAAGGAAAAATTTGAATTTTATTAACATGTTGGGCAAATTATAGTATTAAACTGAATTGAGATATTTTTACTTTCTGTAATAGATGAAATTTGGTTCTAGGAAGTAATAGGTTGTTGTATTAGTCACATATTGCTGCATAACAAATTACTCAAAACTAAGTGGCTTAAACAACAATGGATATTGGTTCCTGTTTTTTGGGGAGTGGCTCAGCTCAGAGATATTGATGAGGGATGTAAGGGGGCAGGTTGGTGCTGGTTGTTGCAGGAGGTCACAGTTCCTCCCCAGAGGCCGTCCACAGCTGCTTGAGGCTCCTCATGGCACAATGACGTCCCCAGGGTGAGGGATCCAAAAAGCACAATGGGAATGGTGAGTCCTTTGATGATTTAGCTTTGAAAGTTACACACTGTTATTTCTGCTACTTCCTCTTCATTAGAAGTGAGTCATTAAGTTCAACTCAAAGGGAAATTAGACTTTGCCTTTTGAAAGAAGTGTCAAGAATTTGGGGATATTTCAAAGCCACACCAGTTCTTTTCCTTAAAAACTGCATTGGTGTACTTACTGTCCTGATATATTAACTCGATAGACTATGTTTACCAATATACTCCTGAGAGAATTCTTGCCTGAGAGTTCTAGGGAGTGCGGATACTTTAAACAAATGTTTAACAAGAGTAGACACTTACTTTCTGATAGGCATAAATTTAACTGTAGATATTTTTCCTTGAAAATAGGGAACCTGTTTTAGGGACTATCTATATTTTATTTCTTGTCTTCCAAGAAAGATTTAAAAATGTGTGTGTGCTATGCCTAGTAGATGCCTACTAGATACTAGGTAAATGAATGAATGAATACATTAATCTTAAAAAGAAATTAGAACCTGCTGTTGCAGAGCACTGCCACCAGGTGGTGACAGAATTCTATCTTATGTAATCTTTTTGCAATCCAGTTGGATCTTTGCTGTAATAAGTTTATTTAAAAAAAAAAAAAGGTTAAATCAGTAGTGATCCACAGTTATAAACTTAATATATTTAAATAGCAAAAAATTGAACTTCAGGAAGATTAACCAACAGCAACTCTTTTTTATTTTTTATGTTTTAGAATAGTTTTTAATGCTTTTTCACCTAGCTTTTATCAATCCTTTCTGAATCCAAGAGGTAGTTACAGGCCATTAGATGTTTTGTTGTGATCTACTTGGCTGACTTGTAATATAAGTACCCTGATTGCTTATTAGTGGCAAGTTCTCTACTCTCTGTTTTAGCTGCAGGTAGCTCTGCAGCCTTTTTGGGATTTTTCAGCTGGGTACCAGGAATAATTCTGTTTACCTTTTATTAAAAAACAAGAATTTAATATATATTTTATGTATATAAAATTAAATGTATCTTGCATGTATAAGTTACGAACACTGTGTGTCTGTGACCCATGTAAGGACCAGGACAACAGATCATGGGCACAGATACCTCTTGCTCCATACCTTCTTGCCTTGGTATTATTTGACTTCTTAATTTCCACCCATCTTTGTGATCTTAGTTTTTATTTTTGTGATTATTAATGAGCCTGAATCTCTTTCCATAAATCATTTGGCTATTTAAAAATAATTTTATTAAGGTATGACTTAAGTGCTATAAAATTCAACCATGGTAACTTATAATTCAACTATATTAGTAAATTAGGACTAGGCCCGGAGATGACTTGAGGGAGTAAGAATAAATCTGGAAACTTTCTGCTGTCACTTTTATAGCTGCTCTTTCCTGACTCTAACTGTAAAACACCCTAATTTATTTATCATCAGTTTTGATTTATGTGAACTGCATTGAATCTGTGTGTGTTCAGTTACAGCACCAAGATTAAAAGTAGAATTAGAGAAGTGCTACTCATGCCAGAAGCAGAAGCAGCAGAGGAGAAATCAAAGAGAAACCAACTCTGCTGAATCATTCATGGAAGTGAGCTCCAGGGCTTTGTCTCATTCCCAGAGAGCGTCAGGTTCCTTACTTATGGAATATATAAGCAGACAGTTCTACATCTGTTATAACTGAGTATTGGTAGTAAAGATTTGTTTGAAGTTTAAACTTTAAATGTTTATGTTAGGCGGAGATCAGACCGTGTAATGGTAGTCTTCTCATATGAGATAATATAGATCAGGTCAGTGTATCTCAATCCTTTTTTTCATTATTACCCCCTAAAGAGCTTTGTAGACTTCCCCCCCTAATAACCACTCCTGCCACCGTGACATTTTTAATACCACAGATATAGTATCTTTCTGTTTATATCCTGTAGATGTATCTGTGCTTTATATGGGAAAAGAGTAAAATCGCTCTTCCTCGATCAAAACCAAGTTTTACCCTTGGGGTCAGTGTCACCCCTGCTGAGGATACATGGTAAAGATGCTGATGTGATTAGGTAAAATTAAAGCTGTATTTAAAGGGATCATTAAAAAAGGTATTTTCTTATTGTAATCCAGAGGTTACAAGACTAGAGAACTGGTCCAAACTCATGTCAACGAAAAGAGATGTAACATCTGCATATCTTGGTTGAAGAGTGCCTCTGGAAGGGTAAACCTGTGAAGCACTGCCAACTCTTTACAGTGTTTAAGAGTAATGATTATCCCCAGATCCATGCTGTAAATAATAAGAAACAGTGTAGTACATGTCTACATTATTTGTGTTTCCTGAGCCACTTCTATGCTTTGTTCATGATTTAAGGAGACCAGGTGTTCTCCTTGAGTGGGGCAGTTTTGCTTTGGAAGTGACTATCCTACTGTCCCAAAAAGGTAGAGGCAGGATGCCAGAATCCTATTTTGGCTTCCTCATTTTTCCTCAGAACAGTTAAATATTTCAGTTCTGCTTCTTTCTAGTTGGCAGGATGGATTGTGGTCTAAAGATCACAGGAGATACTAAGTCAGGGCTTGTAAACTCAAATGTCCACAAAGGTCTTGGCATTATAGAAATGCATAACCAGTGACGTGTAAGACATAAATGCTTTATCAGTCAGTTCTGGCTGCTTACTCTGCTTACAACAGCAGCAAACATTAATTTTTCTTGCTCACGGGTCTGCAGGTCAGCCAGGGTGGCTCTCATCCCCTTCAAGCTGCAGTCAGTTCAGGTCTGCTCCATGTGTAGCAACACCAGTAGGAAAACTAGGGAGAGATTTCTAATTGGGGTTCCTTGAACGTAGTCCATTGACATGATTTGTTTATCCTGCCCAGTGTTTTGAAAGGCAAGATAACCAGACCTCTGTCCTAACATACGAGTTTAGCATATGCAGCGGTTTGAATCATTGTTCCTAATTCGCCTTCTAACTTACTTCCTGATTTAGAAATGAACATCTTTCTCCATAAAGATTTCATAGAGTTTTTTATACGCCATATGTTCTATGATTGTTAAATGAATGATTATATCCCTTGACACTTCGATTTTTTCTTTTTCTTAATGTGAAGCTTGGGGTACTTGTCATTTCCATGTCCTCTTGCTTTTTTCTGTTCTGTTCCCCTCCCTTTTTCCCCCCTCCCTTCCCATTTACTTCAAAAAACAGCAGTTGTCAGTATGGAGTAAGAGGCAGTGGGGCAGAGAATCCAAGGTATGAAACCTTCCACGTGTTGATGTCAAGTTACTTAGAATCAAGGTTTCCTTCACAAAGCAGAGTTACCTGGCCTTTCTGAGACTGTTTGCTCTTTGTTTGTTTTAATATTCAGAGAGTTATTTTTTTTAAAAAATTCTATAGGTCTGAAGCCCTAATCGTATTGCTACATAATTGTAGAGCACATGGAGATAGGTAGGTGGATGCTGGGGGAAGGGGGTCATTACAAAGATGATATGAAGCTTCCACATGCTCTTTTCTCAGATCAGAAGCAAGCAGTCCTTAAATTTTCTCTGCACAGTTTGGCTTGGCAGCTTGCCCCGTCCTGTTGCCTCCATCTTGAACATGGGGAAGAGTTACTTGATAAGATAACAGGTCCAGGTTTCACATTCATCTCAACCATTTAATCTCTTTTAAGATTAAAATGACTAGACTTCGTTTTTACTTTAGTACAATTAGATTTTCTTTTCTTGGTAATACTTTTCTCTCCTTTTTAAACCAATTATTAATATTTGCTTCCCTGTTGATATCCTAGTGATCTTCACTGTTGATTGTTTTCTTTCTGTTCCTTTACCTTTCTCAGACAGGATTGCTGAAACGCAGGCTCTAACTATATGAAGCTAATTGTGTTAACTGGTGTCTTCTGTGTGTAAATGCTGTATTCACTCTAAGTTTCCAAGAAGCAAATCACTTAGACTGTTCTGGTTTGGCGTGTACTCTCGTTTCTAACCACCATTGGAGCTGAACCTGGGAACTGAACACAACTTGAAATTTTGTGGTTTGGCTGCTAGAATTCAGAGCTAAACTATCTGAAGCTAAAAATTATTAATGTTGAAATGTTTTAACCCACTAAGTAAACCTGAAAAAATAATGAAATTTAACTCCAGCCAGCCCCCCAGAATTGCATATAGCTTATTTTTTCTTGAGGCTAGAAAGAGACAAAAAAATGTGAAGAGGCTCTGAGCTTGCTAAAGCATTAGAAATCAGTAGTTTAAAGAAAATGTTAATATCCAAATTCTAATGCAAAGTAAAGCAAGCATACAGAAAGCAAATGAACCCAGAAATTTTGCTTTTTACGTGATGTTCTGCTTTTCTCAAGCCTATGGTGAATCAGTACATAAAAATAATGGACATAAAATGCCAGTTACACTTTTTAACTTCAGATTTTTTTCATGTTTTCTTTGAAGATGCAATAGTAAGATAATACCTTACATTTTCATGGTATTTGATACTTTACTGAATATTTTCATAGATAACACACAATAAAAATTTAAAATAAAATAAAATAAATATATAATACATTTTTTTTTTTTTTAATTGAGGGCTTGTTTCACTTTTCCCCTAAAAATCACAAAGCATTTCATGGGTTTAAGCTCATTAAATCTTAGAACATATCTAAAAGCTGGCATGTAGTTAGTATGTAGAGAAAGGCAGTCCTCTGTTCCTCAAGTTAGCACTATGAAGAGTCATCATTTCTCATATTCAGGATCCACTTTCAACTTTCATTGATAGAAGTTTCCTTTGCTCTGATATCTGGTAATTAATTTGATCTGTGTTGCCTTTGATAGTGATAAAAGGTCCATGAAAAGTGTTTTGGCCTCTTCAAAACTACCAGTCTCCAAAGGAGAGTATGTAAGACAGCCCATGAGGTTGTGGGAAGAAGACATTAGAAGTTTTCTTGGTATTTCAATCTAAAACATGAAATAAACCTTAATTGATATTTAATACATGGATTGACACTGGCATCCCCAGTTGGTCTGTGTGTTAGACTGTCATGTGTCAGGTGTAGTCCACCTGGAAAGGATACAGAAGGTCAACAGAGGCACCTTTACTTTCAACATATTGGGATGAATTGTAGTTCTACGTGTACCAGGTAAGGTGGATTCATGGATATAACTAAATCAAATCTCACAAAATGGACAGATGGCATAAAAAGATTTCTGCAAAGAAATTGTATTTTGAAGGTAGTACTAATAATGTGAGCAGAGGTGAGCCACATGCATATAAAAGTCAGAGCTGATGATTCTCCTATGACTAATGAAGTAAAAATCAGTGACATTCTGATCTTATCTGTGAAGATGTCCAAAGAATTTGAAATTATAAAGAAGATAGTCTGATAGAAATTTTCTTTGCTCTGATACCTGGTGATTAATTTGATCCATGTAGTCTTTGATAATGATAAAAGATCCATGAAAAGTGTTTTGGGCAGGTTGATATCATTTTTAGAATTTCACATTTTTTGGATGTCTTCACAGATGAGATTAAAATGTCATGATACATGAGATTATTTCCATTATTGTTAACAATGAAACTTTCTCTGTTATTTTGTCCCTTGAAATACTGGCTGATGGTAGTAAGAAGCCAACGTAATTAAGAAACACACATCACAGAAAGATAAGCTTCCACAAGTTTTTCAGTGACTTTTAAAGTCATGTAATACATATTCAAATATCTAGAAAAATTTCACTAAAATTAATGGTAGGTATTTAAAAGCCTCTTTTGGGTCTTCTTAACAGCAAAAGACCAAATGCAATACATTGCTAATAACAGGGGTACCCTTGTTCTTGTTTCAGTAAAACAGATGAAATAAGACATAGGAAACAACATAACAACAATATAAATGGATTCTTTTATGAGTAAATACTTTCAGATAGAAATTACTGCAGATGGTTTGAAGCATCAAGGATTAAAACAAGTTATTCATTGTGGAGGGATGCTGTAGAACTAAAGTACGGAAGTGTCCAGCATGGCCTAGTTTATAGAATTAGTTAGTTTCTGTTTCAGTATTGAAATACATGAGCTAAATTATTTTTGGGCCACAAAAGTAAAGGTGTATTAAGGAAGATATGTTGGATATGGATATATATCTATCATATATCTTATTATTATTTTCTCTTTAAGTAAATAGGTAAAAGATTTAGACTCATGGCTCATCCCTTCTTATTTCTTCCTATTTCCTGATATATCTAGACAATTTCTTCAGCTCTGTAGAGTGTCTCAGTCTTAGCTCAAATTTTTTTTATCTCTACTCAAGATTTTCTTCTCTCCTTCTTTCCTTCTCCCTATTGTAAAAAATTGTACATTAGTGTTATTCTCACAGAAGGGATAGCGTTTTGGTGGTTAAAATTTGGATGCTGCAGGCAGTATGACAAATAGCATGTTAAAAGGGGATATTTTTAACATTTTCAAATTAATTTTTGTTAACTACTTTGTGTCGGACTCAAATATGCATGTGATTAATTTCCTATTCTTTTCCATCAATACCTTCTTGATTTTAAATTTTGTAATCTCAAAATAGCTTTCTAGCAAGTAAAATTTCAAAATATACACTTCAAAGTATGAATCACCTAGATTCAGCAATTGCTGAATTATGTTTCATTTGCTTTGTTTCTCTTCTACAGACATATACACTTTTTTTGCTGAAACATTTGAAATTAAATTGTATATATCAATAACTTTTATTCCTAAATACTTTTCTCTTTTTTTTCATTGTGTCAATTTCTGGTGTACAGCATAATGTTTCAGTCATACATGTACATACATATATTCATTTTCATATTCTTTTTCATTATAGGTTAGTACAAGATATTGAATATAGTTCCCTGTGTTATGCAGTCCAGAAACTTGTTATTTAATCTACCTCATATATAGTTGTTAGCATCTGCAAATCTCACACTCTCAATTTATCTCTTCCCACTCCCTTCCCCTGTAGTAATTTTTTTTTTTTTTGGTTCCACATATAAGTGATATCATATAGTATTTTTCTTTTTCTTTCTGGCTTAATTCGCTTAGAATGATGATTTCCAAGTCCATCCATGTTGCAGAAAATGGCATTATTTTATTCTTTTTAATGGCTGAGGAGTATTCCATTATATAAATAAATCACAGCTTTTTTATCCAATCATCTATCGATGGACATTTAGGTTGTTTCCATGTCTTTGCTATTGTAAATCGTGCTGCTATGAACATTGGGGTGCATGTATCTTTTCAAATTAGAGTTCCTTCCAGATATATGCCCAGGAGTGGGATTGCTGGATCATATGGCAAGTCTACTTTTAGTTTTTTGAGGAATCTCCATACTGTTTTACATAATGGCTGCACCAAACTACATTCCCACCAACAGTGTAAGCGGGTTCCTTTTTCTCCATGTGCTCTCCAGCATTTATTTACTTGTGGACTTTTTAATAATGGCCATTTCTGACTGGTGTGAGGTGATACCTCACTGCAGTTTTGATTTGTATTTCTCTGATAATTAGTGATAGTGAGCATTTTTTTCATGTGCCTATTGGCTATTTGTATATCTTCACTAGAGAATTGCTTATTTAGACCTTCTGCCCATTTTTTGATTGGGTTTTTTTTTTGTTGTTGTTGTTGTTGTTGTTATTAAGTTGTATGAGCTATTTGTATATTCTGGAAACTAATCCCTTGTCAGTCACATCATTTGCAAATATTTTCTCCCATTCGATAGGTTGTTGTTTTATTTTGCTTATAGTTTCCTTTGCTGTGCAAAAGCTTATACGTTTAATTAGGCCCCATTTGTTTATTTTTGCTTTTATTTCTATTGCCTGGGTAGACTGCCCTAGGAGAACATTGCTAAGATTTATGTCAGATAATGTTTTGCCTATGTTTTCTTCTAGGAAGTTTATTGTGTCTTGTCTTATGTTTAAGTCTTTAAGCCATTTGAGTTTATTTTTGTGTATGGTGTGAAGGTGTGTTCTAACTTCATTGATTTACATGCAGGTGTCCAGCTTTCCCAGCACTACTTGCTGAAGAGACTGTCTTTTATCCATTGTATATTCTTTCCTTCTTTCTGGAAGATTAATTGACCCTAAGTGTGTGGGTTTATTTCTGCATGCTCTCTATTCTGTTCCACTGATACATATGTCAGTTTTTGTGCCAATACCACACTGTTTTGATTACTGTAACTCTGTAGTATTGTCTGAAGTCTGGGAGGGTTATTCCTCCAGCTTCATTCTTTTTCCTCAGTATTGTTTTGGCAATTCTGGGTCTTTTGCGATTCCACATAAATTTTAGGATTATTTGTTAATACTTTACCTTAAGAATAAAGATCAAAGTACCTTTTAATGGACTAGTACAAATTTGTCTTGAAAGGCCAATTCATAACAAATGCCAAACCAAGTGTTAAACCATCTTAAATATTTTCAGAATCTTTCTATAAATGTCTTAATGAGGAGAGGGTATAGAACTGTAAGTTGTAAATGTATAAATGAATCCTCCAGCCTTTCTCAATCAAAATTTTTCATCTGAACTACAGAACACAGAGGGTGATTTGAGGGACTGTTCTCAATTCTCCCAAGAATGACACATAACTAGTACCAATCCAGGTGCATAGGGGAGAAGTTAATTTATTGCACACAATGAATGTATTAGAATGTTCTCTAGGAACCCTGGTTAGTTGGACTGTGTATGTGGCAAGTTCTTAAAAAGGATTTTGCTTTGACTAAATTATGATGTTTATACAAACAACAGTATATTTTTTTAGATTACAGGCCCACCAGGTTGTGGAAAAACTCAGTTCTGTATAATGATGAGCATTTTGGCAACATTACCTACCAACATGGGAGGATTAGAAGGAGCTGTTGTGTACATTGACACAGAGTCAGCATTCAGTGCTGAAAGGTAGGTGATTTTATTATTTTCCATTATAATGCTTTGTTTTGTAACTTATATACAGCATATAACATTTACAAATGGGTTAATATTTACCTTTCTTTTTGAGGACACAGAATGCTAGATACCGTTTTGAAGGAATTTAAAAAAAAATTGATAGTTTCTTTTTGTCTTTTGTATCCCTTCTTATTGATTTAAGTGGGGTTGGGGGATAAGCTGTGTTTTGCAGAATGTCAAGAAGAAACAAGTTCAAGAAGCAGGGAGTAATGTAAGTAGAAAATGGGGAAGAAGGGAAATTAATAAAAAAGACAAAAGGTGAGCTGCTTTGTGAGTAATTTCTAGTTGGAAATAAAATATTAGTGAATGGAAAAACTACCATTTTCAAAACATTTTTTGATTGAGAAGTATTTTGCTTTAATCTTTGAAATAATGTGGCATTAAATGCAAGAAACACACTGATAGTAAGTATATGCATGCTTGGAAAGAAAAGATTTCCTTAGTTTGGCAAGGACCTTTAACATTCTGTGAGAGAGGCATTCAGTCATTTGTGTAATTCTGTACACCTGAGGATGTCTCGTCTGCTCTTCCTCTGCTGTAATTGACATTTGTAAGCAAGGATGCTTTATACATCTGGAGACTGATTCAACTCTGTTTTCTTAGCCAAAGTGTCGTATAGGGAGAGTCCTTGGAGTCTTTCTCTAATTATGCAGCAATGAATCTTCCTTATTTCTCTCTAAGAGTACAAAAAAGGTCAAAGTGTATTACCTGACCAGATAAATTCCAAATGGCTTGTTTTGTCTAGAGGTTATTTGTTTTGTTCTACATCTCTTGATTATATTCTTTCTAAGTATATGTCGCTGGATTGTCAGCTTTTTGAGTTTGTGTTTTATCTTTGTATCTTCAAAGACAGATCCAATGACTGACACATACTAACTATTCAGACAATGATAAATGAAGGAATTGACAGGTGTTACTCTTCAGATCATGAAATCCAGATACCATTTCCTACTGAAAGGAATGAGGGTTCCATGGAGAAATGGCTGACTGTAGCTCTGGAGCAAGAAATTTTTAAGTTGAGTCTAAAACTTCTTAGCAGATAGCAAGAAAGCTATCAAAGACTCCTTAATGGAGTGACAGAAGGATTCAGGGTCAACCTGAAGAGCTCCCACCGGCCAAAAGTGAAACAAATTGAGCACGAATAGAATAACAATGGAATGAAATATGTTTAAATCCACATGTCTATAAAACTAGGGAATGAAAAGTAACAAATGGATCACCATTGGAGAACTCTGCAGAAGCAACTTATTATTTTGAAAATGAGTTAAAAAAATTAAGCATTTATTCTCCTCTTTCTATATGAATAATATAACTAAGTAACAAATAGATCTTTTTTTATAGAAATATTCCAATGATAAATGAAGAAGGAATGATAGAATATCACCATATTATAAACTTTAATAATCTAATGAATCTAGCCACTGAATTTTGTGATATAATAAAAAATATGTATTTTGTCATCATCATGGTTCCCAGCAAAAGAATTTCTAAAAGCTTTGGAATTTCCTCAGTAGTAAAACTGAGAAGAGTATTACTTGTTGTTCATAATTAGCCATACCTCAGTTTATGCTAATGAGATGGCTCTTGGTAGGCCCCTAGATAGCATCAGTTGGGGGCTGGTTGCTAGAGGAACCATTCATGTGATTATTAGTGTGAACTTTCAGCCTCACTTCTGCAACCTCTGAGGAGGGAAGAGGGACTAGAAATGGCTCAATTACATTTCCATTTAGTCAGTCTCCACAAAAACCTCTAACTGATAGGGTGTGGAGAGCTTCCGGGTTGGCGAACACACTGAGTTGCTGGGAGGGTGGTGCTCCCAATTTATAGCTGGTTGGTCTGAAATAACAGAGGCCTGGGACTTGCAATTTGTTTGAAGTGAGGGCGGTCTTGTTGGTCTGAGCCTTTAACCTGTGGGGTCTCAGTTAATTCCTGGTAGGTAGTGTCAGAATTGAATTCACTTGTGGGACACCCAGTTGGTGTCTACAGGGAATTGGAGAATGTCTCAGTGTGGAAAACCTACACATTTGGTGTCAGAAGTGTTACAAATAAAAACAGTTCGTAAATAGAAAAGGCTTCTAGCATCACAAAAAGATCATCAGTCATTGTGGTATTTCCTGATGGAAGAATAATCCAACCTGAAAGTGGTCAAGACTTCAGATCCAACAACCAGTTGACAACGTATACAGAGAAGAGAAGGAAAAGTGAAACTACACAGACGAATGCAATCAGAAAACCCGAACTGTGGGAAACGACAGAACAAACAACAGTCAATTTTTAGGATAAAAAAAGTTAGAGGAGGATGCTTTGGATTAAAAGAGACTTAAAAGATGTATTGCTCTCGTCACATGGTACACCTTAGACTTACACAATGTTATATGTCAATTATATCTCAATAAAGCTGAGAAAAAAGACATTGATTAATTGCAGTGTGATAAACTTATTTACATGTTAAATAAATAGTAAAAAAAAAAAAAGAGGAGAAGCATAAACATGTGAGAGCACTGGAAATCTGAACAATGAATATATTTGATACTAAAGCTGGAAAAGACACTGGAAATTTGAACACAGATATATTTGATGCTAAAGCTGGTAAAGATACTGGTTTACTCAGGTTGTCCAAGTGAAAGATACTCTTTAATATGCCAATGACTAGCTTTCAACTGATAAGCCAAGAAGATATTAAATAGATAATAAATAGCTAATGTATAAATAGCTCTCACAAAGGTCCTGAGGAATTTGCTTGAAGAATTGAAAGATTAAGGTTATTGTGATAACAGCAGTTTAGTTCACTGTAATTAGATTCTTGCTTTTTTTGTGCCACATACAAAACTGAGTTTAGTGTATCTTCTCAAACTATTGCATTATTTCATTCTTAACAGCATTACAGTTCAGGGTAGGTTAAAAACTGTGTCAGTGAATTAGGTAAAATCCAGTAGCAGGTGACTAATCTACATTTTCCAGATTAATTTGTGGACATTTTTGTTTGTTTTTCTTTGTCTTTGCATATAGCCTAATTGTCTACTTTTTGCATCCTTCACATTTACTTATTCTCCTTCATTATTTTTTCCTGCCTATGTGCATATTACTTAGTACTTGCATCATAGGCAGCCTGGAAAATGGAGTGGTAAAATTTTAGTTCCTTTTGTTGGAATTATGTTGCATAATTATAAGGAACTCTTATGAAGAAGGTCATTTGAAGATATGAGTGCAAATTTATATTGTTTTTACTTTTCTAGTCTGTTTTCCTCAAAGCTTGGAAAATGTGGTCATCTGGTGCTAGGGTCAGATGGAGTCAAAAGTACCTGTGCTCTTTGGTTTAGATGCCAGACTCCGTGTTCTTATCTTGCCTTCTGGAGTTTGTCATCGCGAGTCACAGAGTGGAGCTGGCTCTGTACTGCCTGGTCACATTTCATTTGTACTGTTCCAAGACTTCATGATCTCTATTTGGAGTTATTGGGGAAGGTTGGTCAATCAGCTAGGAAAGCTTTCTCCTGCAAGCAACTGAAGACCCAGAGAACAGTGGCTTAAATAGCTAGAGGTTTATTTTTGACCCTGTAACAAGAAGACCTGAGTAGGTGGTTGCTGGTTCTGGTCCTGTCTCTCAGTGATGATGGAGACCTAGGGCTGGTACATTTTAGGTATTATATCCATTCTGTGCTCAAGTTAGTGTGAAGAGAAAGAGCAAATTATATCTTTTTTTTTTTTCAGAGTAGCTGCCTCCTCCTCTGTGCCAATTTTCTTTTCATGCTCTGAAAGCCTTCTACAGGTTTCTCACTTGGTCACTCTACATGCAAGAGAGGATGGAAAAGTGAGGGGAAAAGATTGTTGTAACAAGCATGATGGGGCTAACAGTACTGCCTGAGTAAAACTGTGGTTCCCATAGCAAGGAAGAAGTGGGAGTGGATATTGGTAGGTAATTAAGAACGTCTGATACAAGTGGAATAGTTTCTGGACTTAGAGAAGAGATAAAGTAGGAAATATGGGACTCAGAAAGGAGTGTGTTTCAGCTCTCTGTATGTGTCTCCATGTAGCATTGTGTCCATTTTGTGCTTACAAGCAAGCTGTCTGAAAAGCACAAACGAGAAAGTGAATTGAAGGATTAATATGAGGGAAGAGTAAAGGATTCAGATTAGAGAATTTAGGGTAAGTGATAAAAAGTGGAAAATAATTTGTCAATATATTGCTAGTTTTCTCTTTAAAAAGAAGGATATGCTTGTACATACCTTGAGAATATGGAGATAGATTAGTGACGTGTCTATGGAAATATTTTGGCAGCCATAAAAATTCCAGTATACATGAATAAATACTATAATATCCCTATTGGAGATAATTAGAGAAACATGAAACTGGAGGATAAGAATAAAAAAGGAAGGTAATATATAAATACTAACAGAGGTTTTCAAAATAAAACTTTGGGAGAAATAAAATGGATAAAGGAAAATAAAGTGAGTCTTAGAACTTCAAGTGTGTGAGGAAGAGTGGGGGATCTGGGGAAGCAGGAGATGTGACCCAGGACCCTGGAAGGTGGGGACTCAGGGAGGTGGGATATAGAATTGGAATTCAGGAGGTAGAAGTGGACATTCCTGAGTTGTCATGAAATCAGAAGAACTTTGAAAACTAGGAAGAAAAATGTAGTCCAACAGGGGAGGGAGACATTAACCAAATAATCACAAAAGTATAAAATTGTAACTATTAATAACCAAGTATACAAAGGAAGGAGATATGCTGTATTGGTTCCATGTGGAAGCAATAGCCAAGCTTAGATCTGAAGGAAGTTTTGTGCTTGGTATGCATGTCGCTTCGGAGAGTGCCAAGTACCCCACAGCCAGCACCCTCTAATTCCTACTCAACTTCCTGGAGTGTCACTCTTTCTGAACCAGTGTACCAGAGAGCCTGTAGCAGTAGTGGCCAGCATGCCTTTGGCTGATTTCGAAGGCAATACCAGTCTGGTCTTATGACCATGTGCATACTTGCTAGCTGGTACATACCCAGGATCTTTGACCCAGGGGTAAACAATAAGAGAGATAAATTCCCTTTTGCCATTTTTGAGATGGTTTCTTGAGTCTGAGTGGATTTCCCTTAGTTCAGTTCCAGCTGCCTTATCATTTGAGAATGAGGTGAATTAGTGGTGAGGGAGATTCTGAGGAGTTTCTAGGATAGAAAATGGAAATTAGTCATAAGTACTTATTATTACTCAAACAAAAATGTGGAATATTCTTGGAATCTGTAAGGGACTAATAAATTCATGTTATTTAGTAATACCACAGTGCTGAGCAAGTACGCATTGCATTAATGAACAGCCAAGTATTACAAGAAGCTCTGAGAAACCATGAACTTGTATTTCAGCACATTTATGATGCTGTATTTCAACTAGGATTTTGGACAACTTTTTTTTTTTTACATTAAGCATATGTTTTATTTCAAGTTGGCATGTAGTCACTAATGTGAAGCTTTTAACTTTCCTTTTATGCAAGAACTGTGAAGTAATGGGGGAACTAATAACAAAAACCTTGATGTGAGTGCAGTCTTTTCCGCTTCAATGGATGGTAATTCCATTCTTCCAGATACTGTCCAGTTAGTCAAGAAATCCTTTTGACCCCCTGGAACTATATCTTGAGTATAGTTCCTTCTAATCACTTGAGCTGTTCTCTGGGTCAAGGCAGCATCTCTTATCTGGGCTACTGCACTGGCTGATCTTGCTGTCAACCTTCTCCCTCCATAGCCTCTTCTCCATTTGGTAGCTAGAGTGATTCTTGAAAAAAAAGAAGGAAGTCAGATCATATTAGTCCTGATCGTAGGTTTCCCATTTTACTAAATAAAATCTAAACAAAATACCCCAGACCTAAAGTTCTTGTGTGATCTTAGCCTCTGGCTAGCCCCTTGACCTTAATTCCTTTTATTCTGCCTCTTGATTCCTGCATTCCAGCTACTACAGTGGCCTTCTTGTTGCTCCTCAGACGCACCAGGCCTCTTCCCACGTTTGGGCTTTTGCACTTGCTGTAATTCTCTCTTCCTGTGTACTATTTCACTGGATAGCCACCTGGTTCATTTTCTCATCTCCCTTCAACCTTTGCTCAAATGTCACCTTATTAAAGAGGCTTTCCCAGAGCACCCTCCATAAAATAGCGCTTATTTCTGTCCATTGCAGTCTGCTCCCTAATCCTAATTCACTTTTCTTTAAAGCACTTGTTATCTGACATATGATATATATTTATTTGTTCGTCTTTCTCAGTAGAATGTAAGTTCCACGAAGGAAGGATTTTTTGTTTTGTTGTTGTGCATTGCCGTATCCTTAGCACCTAGAGTGGTGCCTGGCATGTAGTCCTCGCATATGGGTCCTTAAATATTTGTTGAATGAGTGGATCTTAAATGCATCTTTTTAAAGGAATACTTTTATATAAGAAAGATGTCCACTAGATGGCATTGATATCAAATTTTATATAACTAATGTCTGGGAGCAAAAGATGGGATCTTTTCTTTTGCTTTTTCTAACCAAAAAAGATCTTTGTGTTGAAAACTGTCACAAGAAATTGCTCAGATTAATGTGAGGCATATAGAATACTACATTTATATTTGGTTTTTGACTTCTATATTTTAAGATATCTTTTCTAAAATAAAAAAAAAGATTCAGAGAAACTTAGAAAATGACCACACATTGGTATGTAAATAACCATTTGATACAGGTATCTAGCATGGTGACTGTAAGTAAGGTTAGTTCCTGTCCAAACATTGACCACCTTCCTTCTGAGGGGCCTTAATGGAATGAGAGAGCAGTAATACGTTCCAGAGCCTTTCACCACTCAAGCTACCAGTTGAAATCCAGCCTAGGGTTGGAGGCAGAAAATTATTGTCTGTCAGCTGTTCAGTTGTTGTTGCCAGTGAGTTAGGTACTCTCAGTCTGGTTCCAGAATCAGCGGGGTATCTTCCATGTTTCTGGGAGATGGTGCCATACCTATCCTATTAAAAAATCAGTGGGTTCCAAGTGTCAGAGCTTTCTTGCTGATTTCTCCGACTAGAGTTAAACTCAGCAAATAGTTGCCCTAATTAAGAAATTTGCACATTTTCCACAAACTCTCAAGATTTGCCTGCTCTGCCTTTGCCAGTGTCATCTCATTTCTTCTTGCTGTCATCATTTACCTCATTTCCTCCTTTCTTTAGTCCCTGTGCCTCTCAAGTACTTCCCCTCAATGGCCATGTGATCCATTTTGTTCTCACTCTTTACACAACCATTGGTACTGCTCCTTCCTCCTAATGTAATTTTTTTCCTCTTTCTGTTCAACCTAATGTTGCTTTTTCTTTTCAGATTGTTCAAAATATACTTTTTAAAAGAAATGTTATTAACTAGTTTTATTTCTCTCTTTTCCTGTTTTAGATTTTTCTCTTTCATTTCTGATTATAGCATATGTGAGGAACTTATTTCTTTAACAGACTCAGCCTCTTTTTGGAACTCACTAATGATTTAGAAGTAAAACCGCTATTCTTAAATATTTTTGTGTTGTTAAATAGAATACACAATATAGAGTGGCTTTAGCATTTACAGCACTTCCTTCCAGTCACCCTTGGATAGTTAACTACCGGGCTGATAAAGTATCACTTAAAATGATGCTACACTCAGGGATTTACATTGTTAACCAGAAATATTTGAAATTCCTAGTACCGCTCCATGTCTTGTACTGTTAGTGATGGTAGTTGCCTGTTTGAACTTGGCCGTCTCTAGTGCTTAACCTACCCCATGTGTTAGATCTAGTTTTGAGGTCAGAATTCAGTGTTTAGAAAATAACTTTTTGTTTACTAAGGAAATATTGGATAGCATCTGTTCGTTTAGAAAACAGTTTCCTGTTTACTGAGGAACTATTGGATAGCATTTATTTTGTATGTATTAAGTTTTAATTGTGAAAGCACATTTTTCTGGTCTCTGAGTCATGGACACTTACTGATATCTGATTATTAGATTGATAATATTCTGTGTTTGTTCAAATATATATATTTCATTTGTGAAAGTGAAGAGTTTTTTATTTCTAAACATGTCTTATAGTCAGATTGTCATTTATTAAAAAACATACATTTTTATGTTAAACCTCAGAGACATTGCTTGCTCAGTATTAGATGAGCTCTAAAAGCCCTTGCTGGGCTCAGGCTCTGACTGTTCATCTCTCTTTGTGCTTATAAAGGAGGGCTTACATTGCAAAATTGTATATTAAGCCATTTTGCTTAAACCTGCTCTATTGATAAAGCTTTTCTCCTGGTGTTGCTTATGGCTTATGAGTTTCTTAACTAAAATTCATTAGAAGATCAGAAATGTGGCCTTAAATTTTGACTGTTTTTGCTTGTGCTATTTTTTCCCCCCACAGACTGGTTGAAATAGCAGAATCTCGTTTTCCCAGATACTTTAATAATGAAGAAAAATTACTTTTGACAAGCAGTAAAGTTCATCTTTATCGGGAACTCACTTGTGATGAAGTTCTACAAAGGTATGCCATTTTAGATTTTGGTATTTTAGTAATGCTTTGGAGTTTTTTTTTTTTTTTTTTTCTTCATGTTTTTAGCTTCTGAGTGAAAAAAGTTCCTACCTATTAGGATTATGAGAAATAATTATTTCAGTGTTCCTCTTTATTGACTACAGCCTATTGGTTGAAATATTTCTTTAAAAATGAAAAAAAATGACTATAATGTTTTAGATTTAATTAATTAAGTGGTATATTAATTATCTATTGTCCCATTAACAAATTACCCCAAAGTTTAGCAGCTTAAAACAGCAAATATCCATTATCTCACATAGCTTTTGTGGGTTAGGTATCTGGGAATGGCTTAGCTGGGTATTTCTGGCTCAAGGTTGCTCAAAAGCTTGCAGTTAAGCTGTTGGCCAGGGCTGTCATCTCAAGGTCACTTGAGGCTGGAGAATCTTGGAGAATTCCAGAATCACTCATGTAGTTGCTGGAAGGCCTCCCTTCTTTCCTGGATGTTAGCCAGAGACCTCTATTTCTCACCAAGTAGGCCTCTCTGTAGGGCTGCTGACAACATGGTATCTTGCCCCCCGCAGAGTGAGTGCTCTAAGAGAGAGTGAGACAGAGCCCAAGGTGGAAGCTGCAGTCTTTTACAGCCTATTCTCAGAAATGATGTCATTTTGTCACAAGCTGTTGGTCTACAGACCAACCCTGGTACAACATGGGAAGAGACTCCACAAGGGTGTAAACGCCAGGAGGTGGGAGTAAATGGGGGCCATTTTGGCTACCACAAGTAGTTTTGCTCTAATATTGGAGCTTTATCAGTATCATAGGAGAACCAAGAAATAAAATTAAATGAAAACATTTTTGGTCTATTTCCAAAAGAGTGCAATATGTATAGGAGAGTTGAAAATAAGTTACGTTTATTGAATACTTGCAATCTTTACTGTAACTTAGGAAAGAACAATTTGTTGTTTTTAAGCTGGTTAACATTTGCAGTGCCCCTCCCCCCCTTTTATTATGCCTTAAATTTATCTACTATTTTATAAATTCTGCTTTTACAGGATTCAATCCTTGGAAGAAGAAATTATTTCAAAAGGAGTTAAACTTGTGATTATTGATTCTGTTGCTTCTGTGGTAAGAAAAGAGTTTGATACACAACTTCAGGGCAACTTGAGAGAAAGGAACAAGTTTTTGGCAAGAGAAGCAGCCTCTTTGAAGTATTTGGCTGAGGAATTTTCAATCCCAGTAAGTTTTTCTTTCTCTCTTTTTTCCTTAAACTTTCTTTTTTTCCCCCTTTTTATATTAAGTTCACTGACTTATAATATCAAGTAATTAGAAGGAAATGTAAAAGAAAGGAAGGAAGGAAATGTAAAACATGATTTTTTAAGGTAGTATACAGTCTAATTGCTATAGCAAATATCACCGTCTTTGAAATTTGTTCATCTGTTGAGATTATTTTATCTTTTTCACAATTTAAACTTGGAACAGATTTAAGTATTGTTTTTAAAAGTTCCAGTTCCTATAGTCACTCCTTTTCTTCTCTCTCATTGTTTACTCTTCGTGTATGTTTTTGTATTTTTGTCACATTGGGGTAAGTATTACGTGTTAAAACTCCATGAAATTTCCTATGTCTGTTTCTATACATTTTTTTAAAATGGCAGTGGTTGTCAGTTTTATAAGTATTTGAGGTTTAGATATTGTTACTGTGTTCAGTGATTTGTACGCTGTAGGATTTGATTTGCTTCAGATAGTCAGAGGTTGACTATTTGGGTGTGTTTGGAAGGACAGTAAAGAAAGTAAGTAAGGAAACCTTGAAAAATTACTGTTGGCATGACTCTCAGTAGTGGGGATTGTGGTCAGGAAATCTGAAGGTGAGGTACATTGCAAAGGTTTATGGTGGGTAAGCTACAAGACATAAGTGAGTGTCTTACATCCCCATTAGCAGTGTGTGGGAGAGTGCAGCTTGTTCTGAAGCCTCACCAACATTTAGTATTGTCAGACTTTTCAATTTTAGCCATGTAGTCATCTCAATAGAAGACAGGAAAATTCCTTAAACTGAGATAAAATTTAGTGATTTTATAATTTTTAGACTTGTTTGGAAAATGAAAATCTTGGATCTTTGTAGCACTAGTGTAAACTGACATTGGCCTTTTTGATTTATAATCCTAATCAAGAAATCGAGGGAGAAAATGTGGTGTTCAAAAAATTCTATATATTTTTATGGCTTTTCAGTTTGTATTTTGGATCACATGATACAATTCCTTGTGAAGTCAAGTGCTGTAGTTTATCTTGGATGATGCTTATCTTTTAAATTTTATTATATTTGCTTAAAAGGACAAATTCAAATCCATGTTTTCCCTGATCAAGGAGAATAAGGGAATTTTAAAATACTTTATAGAGTTACTTGCTTGAGTGGAAAATTTAAGAATGTATGTTTATTTTATTAACTCATACTGTTGCTGGACTTAATTTTGTGTAAAATATGAAAATTCACTTTTTAAAAGTTGTATTTGTTTGTCTTTCAGTAGTAATTATAGTCTAATGCATTTCAGTTTTTTCTGAGGTGATTATTTTCCTGAGTGAGAAAGGGGCTCTGCCTTTCCGTGTTTTTTTTTTTTTTTTTTTTTTTGGTGGGGGGGACGAGGTAATTAGGTTTTTTATTTATTTATTTTTAATGGAGGCACCGGGAATTGAACCCAGTACCTTGTGCCTTCTAGGCACACACTCTACTAATAAGCTATACCTCCCCCACTTCCTTGTTTTTAATAGAGCCCTCTGAAAGAATAGGTACTTAGTACCCCGTGTCCTTCTGTCTTTGCCTTTGTTTTTCTATTCAGAGGTAAATCAAAATATAATATGTACTTATGTAATACAGATAGTATCAGTTTTTCTGACAAGTCAGTATTGGTTTTAGAAGGCTTTGGAAAAATACTGCCTTAGGAAGTGTCAGAATTTTCCTGGCCTAATTACCTCATTTAAATGGCAAATCATAACCTTTTAAACTTTTATACTATACTTTGAGTAGGTGGCTTCATATGGAACTAAATGTCAAATAAAAGTATGTTGTTTTCTGGTTCATGATGCCTTTCAAATTAGCAAACCTTATGCCTCCTTGTACTTACTCAAACATGCCAACAAACATTCCTGCCTCAAGAAGTCCTCAGCCTGAATATTCCTTCTCTACATCCATATGATTTATTCTCTCCTGTAATCATCTTACTAGTGAGGACTTCCCTGACCATAGAAGTGTCCCTGCCTCCCCATCTCTCTTATTATGCTCTATGTTCCTCCATCATAGTTTTCACCTTCTGGCATTATATGTTTATTGTTTGTGTGTCCCTGCCACCCATGGTGTGGTTACGGGAACTGTGTCTACTTTGTTCATGGCTTTTTTCTCAGTACCGGGAATAGTAACTAACACATAATAGGCAGTAAATATTTTTGAATATATGAATTTAGATTCAGCTTCTCTTCTTGGACTTGAATTAATCTTACATATATTTATACTGAACTTAAATTTTATTATTTGCTTTTAACTCTATTTTGATCCTATGTTTAATATTGTTTACTATTTCTAATTGTAGTAAAATATAACTTTAGATGGCAGAATCTTCTCATATAGGACCTGTACTCAGTTTACACTGACATCTTATAGGAAGAAAAAGAATTCTTAAGATTCTTAAATTTGGAAAAGGCTTTAGAGATGTAGATAGTGTCAGAGAGCCAGGAATTAGAAGAGATTTATCCCAGTTTAGTAAAACCATGATAAGTGAATGTCTGATGGCCTCTGAAGACAAGGCAGAAAGCCAAGCATTCCAGCCTGTTTTTTGGCTGTGGATCTGAGATGGTGGATAGAACCAGGATGCCTGCATACCAGGATGAACTCTAGATATCTTTCCATTCAAATGAGAGTAAAGAGTAAAACCACCATGGGTAGTGGGTTGAGTACTTCATTGAATTTAAACATTTCTCTACAGTGAACTTTCAATGCTTTTAAAATGTGGGGGGGGGAAAGCTTAACATATAATTTGTATTTAATTTTGATTGTCACATTGTGTATATGTTTATGTATGGTATGTACAGTTGTCCCTCAGTGTCTGCAAGGGTTTGCTTCCAGGACCCCTGTAGGTACCAAAATCTGCGATGCTTAAGTCCATTATGTAAAATGACAGTTCTCCTTATCCGTGAATTTTACATCGAGGTATTGAACTAACTGAAGATTGTTGATCTGTGGTTGGTTGAATCTGCAGACGCTAAACCTGTGGATGTGGAGGACGATTGTATGTTTGTTTGTATGCAAGCATGCCTACGTACATGAAGATTTCAACTTCCTCTCTCAGTAATTGATAGAATTAATAGAAAGTCAGAAGGCTTGAATAACATAATCAGTCAACTTGATCTAATGGATATTTACAAAACATTCCACTCAAATGCCTGCAGAAAACATACTCCTTTCAGGAACACATGAGATAGTCACCAAGATAGACCGAACTTTGAACCATAAAATAAATCTCAAAATATTTAAAATATTAAAATAGTACAAAGTATGTTTTTTTTTTACCACAAGGGAATTAAACTAGAAATTGGTAACAGAAACATGTCTGAAAAATCCACAGATACTGGAAATTAAACAAAAACACTTCTAAATAACCTATGTGTCAAGGAATAAATCACAAGAGAACTTAGAAAGTATTTTGAAGTAAATAAAAGGATAAGAGAGCAGTCTGCTTGTAAAGCAGTGTTTTATTAAACTAGCTTAAGGCATCGAGCCCTTTTAAATGCAAGTAATATTCTCATGAACCGCTGCTGCTGACTTCAGACTTATTATAATATCACAGCAATATATAGAATTATGAAACTAGCTAATAACTTCATATTAAATCATAGGAAACTATAAAGGTGGGTTGTATTTACAGCAATCACAGTACTAGTCATATTAATTATTCTAATGTTATAGAAGATAATTTTCTAAATTAAATTATTGCTTACAATATAAACAAACTATGGCACAGCTTGTTTTGAAATATATATATATGTGTATGTATATCTATATATCTATATGTATATGTCTCCTGTAGTTCATATGATGACTCAACTTTCCCACCTCTTTTTTTCTGTCTGAACTACTACAAAGCCTTCTGTTTGGGAAGGGTGACATCATTTGGCCCTCACCTGGGCATGAATGCCTTTATGTTTGAATTCTGCCATTGCTCTTTTCTCATTCGTGTCTGACAATTAAAGTGGTACTACTTGGCATCACTTGATTGAAAACACGCATTAACATCTTGTGGCAGCTCTCAGTTATAAAATGCCTATCCTGATATTTTGAGGTCATCATTGAAATGGAAATATAAAATTAAAAAATTCTCGGAGATAATTTATAGACCTTTGAATATGTTCACAGATTGTCGTTTGAGAAACACAGGTTTACGAGTTTTGTAGAATCTTTTTTCCTGAATTTTATGGGGGAAGTTTAAGGGACACTGTTACTGGGATGTAAGATGCAAAACCTTTGTCTTTTTAAAGTACGTCCCTGCTAGTTTTAGAAGAAACAGTAGGCTCTGAAACTGTTTATAGATAATCAATGAGAACAACATAAAAGAAGAATTTAAATATTGCCTGTATAAAATAAATTGTGGTTATGGTTATTTATGTTGCCTGTTTAACATTGCCATCTAATACCATACAGAACAGATATTATGCATATTGTTAATTATGTATCAGATTAAAATAATAGGATTTTCTTGCCAAAAAAGACCTTAAAGTTCATTTAGATTAGCCCCTTCATTTTATAGATGACACTGAGGCCGAAAGGTGACCTGAATTGTTCTCCTGTATTTAGCATAGAAGACAGGTAGTGGGTAGAATGCAAGATCTTTTCGAAGCCAGTTGTGAGATTTTTTTTTTTCTATAGTAGAATTAGTTTTTTTCTTAGATCTGCAGAATGATGGTGGACTGTAAACGTCTTAAGAACAGAATTATGTCTTCTGTTTTTCTGATTTCCAGGGCTTAGTCCTATGGATGAGTAATATTTAGGAAGTAACAGCTAATAAATGACAATTATTGAATCATAATGTTGTACATCTGAAACTGACGTAATGTTTTATGTTCTAGCTCAGTTTTTTTAAAAAAGCATATATGAAACCCTGAAATAACAGATAGTTATATATTAACTTCGACATCTGCAAAGAACTGAAAGTTAACGTTTTCTCTCTTGAGCTGAATAAGGACAGTAATTTGTTAAATGATGGTAAATAATAGGTATGGCTTAGTGGCACATTTAATGCCTAAGTAAGAGGGACCTCATTTTGAGTGTTGTGAAGGGATATGAAAAGTTTAAAAAATTACAGTTAAGGCCTATAAAAATATACTTACAATACATGTCATATTAACATCCATTTAAACATTTTTCTTTGTCTTTTTAAACAGTTTGAATTTTTATGCTAACTGGTGAAATTCTTGTTTTCATATTGATTTTTGTAGTATGCCATGTTAGCTGTATTCTTTTTGTTTGCTTTGTTTTCTATCTTAGAGCTTTAAAAGCTATTTTTAAAAAAAGGAGGGTAAAAATACATTACTTAGATAAAAAGACTAACTTCCAAGATTCTTCTTTGAAAATGCTTCAAATGTATTTTGAACAGGCCAATACAAATACAAAAAAAAAAATGCACAAAATGCCAAGATCTAAATTTTTACTGTTTCACAGAATTCAAGTTAATTTCAGTTGTTGGTATTATGAGTACCATTGAAGTTTGTCTTTCCCCTCTATCTTCTTTTACCTTCATCTCTTGATATTGTGCAAATGTTTTCTAGTGTGAGGGAACTAGAACCACTTACCAGTATTTAGAAAAGTGGTATATCAAGAAAAATTTGAATATACTATTTAAACATTCTAAGAAGGAAAAGTCTTATTTTCATTGAGGGTTGTTAAAATCCAGATTATTTTACTGAGATGTGATTATGACCAATTTTTCTGTTGTTGCCATCAGTGTTGTCGATTGTGTATTTTTTGAGAATATGCATTGTTCTAATGTATTGCATAATGTGTGATTTCTTTTGAAATATTAATGCTCATAAAATGTTTAAAGGTATTTAGAAAAATGCACTAAAGTGTGTATTCCCAATTTTCATATTTTTAGGACATAAGATTTTAAAATCATTAACAAGTGGAAACTGTTTTTGTTTTAAGCAAGGCAAATATTGTAAGGTTAAACTTTTTATTATTATTTGACAAAAGCATAAAATATTTTTATCTCAGTTTAATGGTAGATTTCATATGGGCCGGGAGTTCTTTTCCTTTTAGCTGACCCATCATGCAAAGTGGGTTTAGTCTTGTGGGAATATAACTTACCTTAGATACTAATAAATATTGAAAATGAAAAATATAGGAAACGAAGCCAATATATTTAAAGCAATTAAGGTTTTGTTAATTACAAATTAACTGGAATACTATGTTTATGGAATACTATGTTTATGACCTGTGAGAGGGAGGAAAAGGCATGTATGTTCCCAATTTTGACGTTTATTATTATCGTAAACATAAAAATTCAGGACTTGTATTTCTGTGAAAGTCTAATGAAGTTTCTCTGATTATGAAATAGGAATCCTAGACTCAAGATATATGTAAATAGGCCATCAAAACTCTAGAGCTATATTTTGCTGTTGTGTAATGTTGTATGATTGTCCAGAAATGATATAATTTTTGGTTTACTTTGATTATTTTCTTATTAATTACTGAAAACAAACACTATGGGAATTCTGTTAACACTTTTTCTTCTTTTTCATAAGTGCCTTTTGTTTGCCTACTCACATTTGAAGTCAGATTATTCTTAAAGCTACCCTGTATTCATTCAGGTAGCTGAAACAGTCTGGACTGAACCTTTATTCACCAGTCAGAGATAACAATTCTAGAAAAATTATAACTTTTCCTTTGTGTAGCTCTTTATCATTTATAACACCTGTTTTTATTGTTGACCAGAACAAAAAGCTACAAGCAATTTCAGATTAATGAGTAGGTGATTGGCTAAATTAGTGGTGGTATGTCCATATAACAGAAGACTGTGCCATTGTTAAAATGAATGAGATAACCCAGAAATGCATTCCCAGATTGTGTAGGAAAGGATTAACTCAGCTGGTGTGGGTTGCTCAAAGTCCGCACATTCCCAAAAAAGGTCTCTCTTCAGGACTGCTGGTTCCTGGGAGATGAACCCTGACTGAGCCTTTGGAACATTCTGCTTAGTAAGAGTGTTTTTGTATGCCTGGTGCCTTGGACCACACAATACCAGTTGGATCAGATAGTTTATGTGAACAGTGTGATTTATGGTGAGCACCTATTTTGCTCTAGGGACTGGAATCTGAATAGGCCCTGCATGTCTTGAGTCTGACCCCCAATAAAAACTGGACACCAGAGCTTGGACAAGCTTTCCTGGCTGACATCACTTCATATGTATTGTCACACGTCATTGCTGGGAGAATTAAACGTATCCATATATCTCCGCTGTGGGATGGCACCTGGAAGCTCCTTCCTGGTTTTTCCTGAGCTTTGCTCATGCTCCTTCTCTCTTTGTTTATTTCAGTCTGTATCCTTTTGCTGTGATTAAGCCATAACTGTGAGTGTAACAGCTTTTCTGAGCCCTGTGAGTCCTTTCAGTGAATCATTGAGCCAGAAAGTGGTCTTAGGGACCCCTGACAAACAGCGGCATCAATAGATATCTGTAGGAATTTCTGTGGCAGTTTCATTTGTAACTGCTCAAAACTGGCAAAATTTAGTTACTAGTATTGCATCAATCTTAATTTATTGGTTTTGATCATTGTACTATGGTTAAGCATATAGGAACTCTCTGTACTCTTTTCACAACTGTTTGGTGATTCTAACATTACTTCAAAATAAAAAGTTAAAGGAGAGTGGGTTGCGGTGCTTTTATATGCATAAATTGGTTCTGGAAGCTCATAAGGAAACTCCGTTGATTGCTTCTAGAGAAGGAAGGTAGGGACTAGAAGGAGACTTACTTTTGGTGCACTGGTTCTCATCCATTTATTCATATGGTCCTATAGGTATTACTTAATATCTCTTCAATTTAAACACTGCTGTTCATCTTTTAGCAAATCTAGCTGGCTCCATTTCCAATATATATTTAGTACCTGATTAATTTCCATCATTTTCAGAACTCTCACCCTGGTTCTGGGTGGTTAAGAGTACTGGCTTTGGAGTTAGATGTTGGTTTGAATCATAGCCTCACTGTTTGCTAATTTTATAAGCTTGAGTAAGTTATTCATCTTAGTTCCAACTCTTAGTCTCCCATTTGAAAAATGGGGATAATAATATCTGACTCATGGAGTGTGAGGATTAAGTGAGATAATGTCTGTAATGTCCTTTGCACGATGTTTGACACATTCAGTAAAAGGTAGCTATTAATTATTAATTTTAGTAGTTACCTCACTCCAGATGCTTGGTATATTTTCTCTCTTACCTCCTAATATTTTTTTCCAGGAGGCTGCAATGCCTCAAAAGGAAAAATCATGTCTTTCTCACTGCTGTGTCCTCTTCCAGCTGCTTTGTTGATGGATGCAGTTACTGCCTGATCCTCCTATACCTGGCTCATTCACTTATTTTTGGCTCTCAGACTCTCCTCTTGTTTTCCTTTCTTAACTCCACCCTCAGCAATTGTGTACAGCTCTTTGCTAGGCACTATGAGATCATAACAATAAATAAAACATAGTCTTTGCCCTAAGGGCTTCTATAAATTAGTTAATTGTAGGAGACAAATAGCTTTCTGTGGTATAATGGAAAATGAAACAAGTACCTTGTCTACAATTCTTTTTCTGTTTTAACAGATACATAAATAGCTTGGTGCCCCCTTCTCTACCCTTTACTTGGGGCTATAGATTACACAGAGAGAAATAAAGGGAGATAGCAGAGATCTCATAGGCTGTAGCCAAATTCTGTCGTGTCTAACCTTGACCCTTACTGTCCATTCTTATTCACAAAGAGAGTGCTCTTTGGGAGACAGATAGTGGTTTAACTGATGAAGAATAAGCATAATTCCAAAGTTGTGTTGCTAAGAAAAAGTTAGGAATGAAAGTAAGTTGCAGCTCTTAGTCTTTAGTGTTATTTTACGTATATTACACAGTGCCTTGATATGTTTGTGGAATTTCCAGTTGAAGATCTTAAGGTTGTGGCTGAGTGGCAAACTTCAATTCTTGAGAACAGGGAGGCGGAGAAATGAAGTGTTTTATCTGAGGCTGCTCAAGAAGTATTTGTCTAACTGAATGCCATCACTTGCTACTTCTCTCCGGGATTATTATTGCAGTGTTTTAATTGGTCTGCTCTCTTTTCTGTAAGGGTACATAGCATAGCTACATAATTTTCCCAAAGTATATCTTGGATCACATCCTCTACTCAGAAGCATTGCATGGCATCATAGTTTTTATAGGATAAATCTATTGGACTGTTATCACTATGAGGGCAGATAACTTACCTGTTTTGTTCACACCTGTATTCTTTGCATTTTGGATAGTGCATTGCACAGAATAGTTGCTCCAGTTAGTATTTGTTGAATGATTAAGTCTGTATTCCTGATATGATATTCAAAGTTCCCTTCCATCTAGTTCCATCCTACTCCTCCTGCCTTTTCTTTTCTCTTCAGTGCAGGCTGCTAGTCCACCCTGTCACTCTGTTTAGTCTAGCTGTGGATGTCCTTCTCTTTCATCTCCCTTCCTAAAGTTTACTCTTTTTTCATGTCTGAGCTCACAGGTTTTCTCTCTTCCCTGAGATTTTTGTACCGCTTGATTTTAGCTCCAGTTGATTCTACCTTCCTCTGTAGTACACACAGGTTTTTAGCTCCAATCAATTCTATCTTCTTTTGTAGTACACGTGGTCTTAACTTCTTAAGTAGAACTTTAATCATTTATTACTTTGCAGTGTCATTTACATTTTTATATGTCCGTGTCTGTGCTCCTTAGTTATATTAGAAAACGCCCAGAAAATAGAGCTATCTTCTATGTATCTGCCATAGCTGCCTATATTGAATAGTGCCCTATATTGAGTAGGTGTCCAATATATATTTCTAGAGTGACTGTATCACTTTTTTTGGTCATGCAATATATGAAATGTATTTAAGTGCATACTTCAATTCTTACAATACTTAAAGAGGAAACATTCTAACATTCATTACAAAAAGTGAAAAGATCAAACTTCTAAGCTTTTGCACAGCAAAGGAAACCATAAACAAAATGAAAAGACAACCTACAGACTCTGAGAAAATATTTGCAAACAACAAGACCCACAAGGGCTTAGTTTCCAAAATATACAAACAGCTCATACAACTCAATAACAAAAAAACAAACAACCCAATCAAAAATAGGCAGAAGACCTAAATAAACATTTCTTCAAAGAAGACATACAGATGGCCCATAAACACATGAAAAGATACTCAGCATCGCTAATTATTAGAGAAATGCAAATCAAAACTACAATGAGGTATCAACTTACACCAGTCAGAATGACCAGCATTATAAAGTCCACAAATGATAAATGCTGGAGAGGGTGTAGAGTAAAGGGAACCCTCCTACGCTGTTGGTGGGAATGTAGTTTGGTGCATCCATTATGGAAAACAATATGGAGATTCCTCAAGAAACTAAAAATAGACTTACTGTATGATTTAGCAATCCCACTCCTGGGCATATATCCAGAGGGAACTCTAATTTGAAAAGATACAAACCCCCCAATGTTCATGGCAGCACTATTTATAATAGCCAAGACATGGAAGCAACCTAAATGTCCATTAACAGATGACTGGATAAAGAAGTTGTGAGATATATATATATATATATACATGTACATATATATGAATATGCACACAGAAGGGAATACTACTCAGCCATAAAAAAGAATGAAGTAATGCCAGTTTGCAGCAACATGGAAACCTAGAGATTATCATACTAAGTGAAGTAACTCAGAGAAAAATAAATACCATATGATAAAACTTATGTATGGAATCTAAAATGTGACATAAATGAACATATTTACAAAACAGAAATATAGTCATAGACATAGAAAACAAATTATGGTTACCAAAGAAGAAAGGAGGTTGGGATTAGCAGATACAAGCTATTATATATAAAACAGATAAACAACAAGGTCTTACTGTATAGCACAGGGAAGTATATTCAATATCCTGTAATAAACTATAATGGAAAAGAATATGTATATATATGTATAACTGGACCATTTGGCTGTACACCAGAAGCTGATACAACATTGTAAATTGACTATAGTTCAATTAAAAAAAAAAAGATCAATTTGTGGTTACCTGAGGTAGAGGGTAGGGGATGGGGGATTTGGGGGAAGACAGTGAAAAGTACAAACTTTCAGTTAAAAGATAGATAAGTATTAGGAATGTAATGAACAACATGATTAAGATAATTAATACCGCTGTATGTTATACATGAAAGTTGTGAAGAAAGTACATTCTAAGAGTTCTTATCACAAGAAAAACATTTTCCTGTTTCTTTAATTTAGTGTCTGTAAGATGATAGATGTTCACTAAGTTTATCATGATAATCATTTCATGATATATGCAAGTCAGATCATTATGCTGTACAGCTTAAACTTACACAGTGCTCTGTGTCAATTATATCTCAATAAAACTGGAAAAAAAAGAGAAGATTCTTGAGAGCTAAACTGTGGTGTCTCTCCCCCATCCCTTTCCTTCTTTAAAACTAATTTGCTGATAGAAAACTCTGTACCTTTAATTTAATATAATGCATGAACTTCTGTGAGACATCATCAATCAAGATTTTATACAAAGAGCTGTGATTGTCAAGGTGGGAATTTAACATGAGTGCTCTGTATATACTATTACTATAATGCCTTGTTTAGAAATTTGGATGATATTCTATTTTATGATTTTTAACTTATGAGAGAAAATCATTGTAGAGAAATTGGATCCTGTGTTGACAGCTCACTAATTAAATTTAAATAAACAGTATGAAATACAATCTTTGCTGTATGAGAGGTTGGTCAAAGGATACTGTCTTGTGTTTTTCAAGGATAAAAATTATTTCTTTGGCTCATATTGTTGTATGTCCTTTGTCTTTTTGAATGTGTACATTGAGTTAATATACTTACCTTCAAAGTACATATATGTTGATATGTTGTCAGTATTTTAATTTTATACTTTTAAAACCTTTGTCTTTAAAAATTAAAAAAAATTTTTTTGAGCTTAATTCCTTGAGGAGCTCAATTCCTTGACATTTTAAATCTTTTTGGACGCTTCTGGTTTTATGTCTGTTTTTCATCAGTTTATTACATCAGTGACTTTATTTCTCAGATAATTTATAATTTTAGTAGAGTTTGAAGTCCAGGCAAAATTTTAGTTTTAAAACAGAAAACAATTTTAATTATTGCTATTTTCCTTTATTAAGTATAAGAATTAAAGTAGGCATTTAATTAACTTTATAAGAGTTAAGAAAATTTTCTAAACATTTAAGAGTATGTAAACATACAACAGCTGTAGTTTAAAGGTTTTATCTGCCTTCTATTAGAAATAGAAGATATTAAAAGTTAAGTATTTCTTATTTGAACAATTTTTCCTTCCCTATTTTTTGCCTTCTGTTTTTCTATGATATTGAACAATTTCAATTTTACATTTTCCTATTTGTTTTGATTTTTACTATTAATTCAGTTTCTGCTGGGAAATGTCTTATTAAAAGTAAAACATTAAATCAAATATAGCTCTTTAATTCTAAGAGTATTTTGTTTGTTACAGGAGAGAAAAATGTGTGGGGGTAGAAAGAGAACAAAAGCTCTTGTTCTTACCAACAATGGTTTGAAAAATTAAGCCTCTTTTAAAATTGAATTTTGATCGTGTGTTTGGGTTTTAAAGTCCCTTTTAAGATCAAGCACCTTATATAGTATCTCAGAGTTTGTGTTAAATGGTATACTGGCAAAAGTAAGTAGTTGTTGAAATTGTTCTAGTTTGTTTAAATCATCTTGAAAGGCTGTTTATTATAAATAACTGCACCCATTGAGTACTTACTTTTGTTCTAGGTATTCTAGTGAGTACATTTCAAACATTATTTAATACTTTAAATAATTTTATGAGAAAACTTTATATTATTCCTGTTTTATAGTTAAGTAATTGAGGCTTACAAGGGTTAAATAACTTCCCCAGAATCACATGGCTGGTAAGGGGAAGGGGTAGGACTTGGACTCAGACTGATTGGCAGATGTACTTATTCATGGTGGAGCACTGCTTCATAATGTAGTAGTTAAGTTTATTCTGCTCCTTTGCTTTTTATTATAATACTAATGCTGTTCAATACTCAGAATTCTTTCTTCCAAGCCGTTTTCAATGGGGAGTCTCACACTTTGCTTAATGCTTTGATTGTTGTTTAGAAGTGTAACTGTAGAGATGCTTCTGTTAGTTGTATTACTATTTCAAGTAAGAGAAATACCTGAATACTTGCAGCTTTGATTGCTTTTCCACCGACATATAAATCAAACATGTATATTGAGAATAAATAATGCCTTTATCTGTTAGTGAATGTGCTAAAGACTTGTTGGGTTTCTCTATTCTCAAGCTGGAATTGACCAACTCATAGCTTAAGTCCTATGATGATTATGCTATCTTAGGAAAATAATTCCTAAACACTTGTACTCCTCTCGTGGAGAACATCAGAAGTACAGACAGCCTCCTAAGATTTTGCGTTGAGGTTTAATGAAGACTTAATATGTGCTGTGACTGGATGGGAGACATTTTAGTTTCATGGCATTGCCAGATGTGTCCAGTAAATTTGGCTGTTCATGAATTTAATTAAAAGTTCCCAGGAACTTACAACTTAAGGTAGTTTTTATAAGCATCATGACTCAAAAGATCTTTAGTGTATATATTTGAGGGAGGGACAGTTTTGACTTGAACTGGAATAGAGTGATGTTTGTTGTTACAGGAACCAAGATACAGTATTTTAAAGAAATACTGAAAATGTTAACAATGTGAAAAGGTCTTTTTTAATGCTCCGAGCTTAAAATTCCTGAAGTTGATTTCATTTCTTAGACTATGTTGTAATGAATCTGTTTTGTTTTCCTCTGGGATTTTTAGCTTATCTTACTGTTGTTCAGTAACATGGGATTGGCCTGTTCTACAGCCTTAGAAACCACAGCTCTCTGTTCAATAGTAGACTTCTCCTTTCACTTTTCTCCTCCATTCTTTGGGAATCATACTTGGAAGGGTTAACATTTTATAGGAACAGCATGATGCAGTAGAAAGTACCCTAGAATTTGCAGTCAGAAAATATGACTTTAAGTACCAAATGTATTTCAACTAGCTCTGTGATCGTGGACCAGTCATTTCTCCTTCCTGAGCCTCAGTATCCTTATCTGTAGAAAGGGCATAAAAGTTTCTGCCTCATAAGGATTAGTATTATTATTACTGATAATAGTAGTAGTATTACTAGTACTAATTATAACTAGTAGATGAGTGATAGTAAATATATGTTGCTAAATTACTAACCTTTATAGAGGTTTTTACAGTTAACAAAGCACTTTCATATACAATAATTTATAGGAAAAAATACAGATGTGTATATATGTATGAAAGGACTTTGTAAATTCTGAAACACTGTGGGTGTTAGCTGATATTTTCATAATCAGCTGAAGTGGCTATTTTCAACTTTAGTTATTTGAATGGTGAATTCAGGTTTTCTAAATTCTGATAATACATTTCTGCTTAGCTAAAATAAGAGTTTTAGAACGTTTTCTGACTAGTGTTAAGATTTATTTTTAAGTTACATTGTAATGACATCTGATGTCTATATTATTGTCTGTATTATTGACAGAAACAGAAATAGCGGCTCAGTAAAAATCGTGAGTAGTCAGGAGTACTTGGGGGCTATTGTCATTCCCGGGAGCTATGGTAAGGTTCTTATTTCACTAAGAGTAAGCTTATCATTAATTGATAAGTCAGTGTGATTATTTAAAAATAAATATTTAGCACTTTATGTTTACAAAGTACCCTGCAATGGTTAATTAGCCTACATCAGTGTGGCTGGGCTGGTCCTATTGGTCAGCTGTGTGGAGGATTTCCAGACACCATTGTGATGACTCATTCTGACTCTGGGGTCAGTTGCTATTTGTCTGTGTACTGCAGGGCACCATCAGAGCTTATTAATTTGTTCAGTTGCACCAGCATTTTCCTACAGAAATTGTTCTGAAAAAAACTCCAGAAAAAAATTATAAAACCTTTTCTGTGCATTTGTTTCAGAACCTCACAGTTTCTAAGGACTAGAAGTTCTTTCTTAAGTGCAATCTAAATATTTGTCTTCAGTTAAATAGCCAATGTTTTTAAGGTAACCACCATTTAAGGCATTTTGTAATGAAATAGTCTTTGCCTTCAAGACTCATATTCTACTAGTAGATGTAGGACGTATTTTAAGGAAAGATCAACATGATACAAGGTAGTAGGTAGTAAGTATTTAGTAAGTGGTTGTGGCAGGTACTGTTAGTTGCTTACCCTGTGCCCATTTCTGTCTTGCCATTGTTAATAGAACCCTCATTGTCTTTCGGTGGCAGTGTACTCACCTTAGCTAAGTTCATGGCAGTCATATTCCCTGATTTCCCAGCTGGAGGTGCAGCTGAAGGTGGCCATGTGTCCTAGTTCTGGCTAATCATATCCGCTTTAGTTCTTTATTGATGCTTAATAAATTATTCCAAAATGTACTGACTTAAAACAACAAATATCATTTGTTATGTCTCCTGTGGGTCAGGAAGTCAGATAAAGCCAATGCGGACCACTTGTCTCTGCTCCATGATGGAGCAGAGGCTGCAGCTAGAAGACTCAAAGACTGGGGAGACTGGGGGCTGAAATTGTATGAAGGCTCCTTCATGCTGTTTGGCACTTAATGCTTATGTATGCTGGGGGCCCAGCTGGAACATTCACATGTGGTCTCAATGTGGTTACTGGGTTCTGAGAGCTTCTGGGGAGAGAGAGAGAGAGAGATCCCCAGATGGAAACTGTATTCTTTTTATGACCGTGCCTTAAAACTCACATGGCATCACTTCTGCTGTACTCTGCTGGTCAAAACTATTACAAGTCCCCTCCCAGATTCCAAGAGAGAGACTATGACTTGTTGGTTGGAGAAGTCTCTGTCACATTGTAAAAAGAGTATATGGGCTGGGATATGTTGGTGTGGCCATCTTTGGAAAATACAGTTTGCCACAACATTTAAGCTAAGGCTTATTAGTAGAGAAGAGGAAGCTTCTAAGAAAGTGTTTACTTTCCAGGTAAAAGGGAGGTGATATTTCTGGCATGGTCCTTTGTTGCTTATCTCTTCTTCCTGCCTTGAAGGAGTGGCAACCATCTTGTGCTTACAATGTGATAAGCCAATATGAGAAGGATGTACATCATTGGATGTCAGCCCTGGTCTATCTGCTTTTGGACTTCTGATATGAGGCAAATAAACACCTATTTGCTTGAATTACTATAGAGAGATTTTTAGCTTTTTATAGCCAGTCATAATCCCCAAATCTCATGGCTGTCAACATTGAGCATGCATAGAAATCACCTGGAAGGATTGTTAGGGCTGACAAAGGGAGAGAGAACTTGGGCTAGATAGGTAAGATTTGGAGAGTTAGGACTGGGGAAGAAATTCAAGTATTACAAATGCAATGAGCAAACACATTAAAGCAGAAAATGTAAGAAAAATGGTTTTTGACTTCTGTAAGTTAATTAGCTTACTTGGAGCAGAAGTTTGTATTGAGGATGTGAAATTAGGTTAAAGAAGAAGTAATAACCCAGATGAAGGAGGTGCTCGGAGGCCAGAGAGAGACGCTTCTTTTTCATTTTGTAGATAGATTCTCAGAGCTCATTCATCTTACAACTGAAGGCTTGTACTCTTTGATCAACGTTTGCTCATTTCCCCCATCCCAGCCCCTGCTAACCACCATTCTACTCTGTTTCTCTGAGTTTGACCGTTATTTTTCCTTTTTTTAAGATTTCACATATAAGTGAGATCATACCATATTTGTCTTTCTCTGTTTGACTTACTTCACTTAGCATGAACCTCCAGATTCATCTATGTTATCACAAATGGCAAAATTTCCTTCTTTCTTATGACTGAATAGTATTTATTCATCAGGGTGACACTTAGGTTGTTTCTATATCTTAGCTTTTGTGAATAATAATGCCCTTAAATATTTTCCCTGCAAAAAAATTTTTTTTTTCATTTCCCTAGATTGGTGTAGTACCAGATTTATGTGGTGGCTTGAGTTAGATAGCAATTAGAATTCAAGTTAAATAGCATTGACACACGTCTGAAGATTGCCTTGTATAATAGTTTATATTGTACATTGTAGGTCTGATTTTGAAATAATAATTCTTCCTTTATAATGTAAGTGCAGAATAAGATAGGATCCTTTATACTGTAGTGAGCCCAACCTGTAAAATGATCACATTCCTTTAGCATTAATAGTTTTAAAAAAGGTCTCATCTGTTTTTCTTAGGAGTTTTTCTTAGGAGCAACTGTTGTGCAAGCTTTGAGCCCACAGAGTTGACTCCAGCTTTTGCGTTCTGTTTACCAGCAAAGAGTGTTTCTTCCAGAGAGAATTACATTTCCTGAGTCTGGAAGTTCTGTGAGATAGAGCAACACTGAGAATCAGATCACACAGCCCACAGTTTTGATATTGCATTCAGGGGCCTCTGCTACCGTTTTTGTGATCCTGATTTTTGTTTAAACTAAGTAGTAGATGTTTGGCATTTGTGACATATGAGGCTAAGTCTTTTTTAGATAGTTTTCTCCACAAGTTGTTGCTATGTATTATTAGAAGGAAATGTGTTTTCTTTTTAGCAGCTTTATTGAGGTATAAGTTACATAGCATATAATTTACCCTAGGAGGAAGTCTTGCTTCCATGGAAAGATTGATAGATTCAAGACCAAAGCCCACATTTTTTTTTATCCATTTATATATCCCACATGAATTTATTTCCACTTTACTGCTAGGCTACTATATATTCTGTTGCCATTATTATTCTTATGCTGTAATTTAATACATTCTGAGGTAATAAACTTCTTTGTCACTTTAGATTGACAAGTATTTTGAAATAACTTTTATACTTATACTCTAATATAAATTCTAATAGATGAAGGAGCTTAGAAAGCCATCTTACAAAATGCTATGAAGATTTTAAAGATGTCGCAATGTGATAAAATTTCTAAAAGCTGGAAAAGTTGATGCAATGGATTCAGAACCCAATGATAGCAATGGTGGGATGATGGAGGAAAATATTTATTTATATTAAATGTTGTTTAAGCATCTGTTCCTCTTCCTTCCTTCCTAATGGGCCCATGATTTTTTTTAAAGATCCCTCTACTTCTATGTAACCAGTAAGCATCAGGAAAATTGATTCCACCCTCAGTTTGGGGGTGGACCTCATTGGTCCAAGGGTTACCCAAGGCCCTTTGCCACTTGGTGGTTTAGGGATGACCACATGACCTAATCCTGGCAAACAGGATACAAGGAAAGGTTTTTAAGTTTTTGAGACTGTTCTTCCTTGCTCTTACAAGAGATCCATGGGAAGTCATTCTGTATCTTCTGTGGGACATGATCAAGGAAGCATGTAGCCCTGATTACTATTATTAACCGTACTGTACCAGAAGATGGAGCCAACCTTAGGATGCAGCTGACATTTTGGATGGCACTGCAGAGAGGAAAGCTATGGGTTCTTGATGATGTTACTGAACAGTCTTATCTTTGGGTTTCCAAGTATGTTAATCTATGTATTTCTTTCTTTTCTTTTTTAAAGTATAGTTGATTTACAGTGTTGTGTTAGTTTCTGGTAATCTATGTGATTCTTTATGGTTTAAGTCTCTGGTATGGAAATTACGGTCCAGGGACCAGCAGCATCAGCATCACCTGTGAGTTTGTTGGAAATGAAGAATTTCAGACCCTACCCTACTCCTGCTGAATCAGAATCTCCATTTTAATAAGCTCTCCAGATGATTCATATGCACGTAAAAGCTGGAGAAGTGTTATTTTAAGCCAGTCTGAATTGAGTTTTTATTTACTTACAAATGAAAGCATCCTACTGTGACATCCTAGTGTTTTTCTTGATGGGGTTACAACCTCCTCCAAGCATGCCTTATAGAAATAATTGGGGCGGGGGTGGGTAGGTAGGGCACCATTTCTCACTGTATTAGAAGCAGCATTTATTTGCTCATGAATTTACAAAATTCTCATCACACTTGGACTGATGTATGGCTTTCTGGGGGTTGTTTTTTATAGTTATTTTTAGGTGAAACCTTAAACTATATCGTCCTTACTACTTGTGGTCAAAAAGACCCTAATGTTATTTTTGGCAAGTCAGGAGATGTGAGCTTAGCTGTGCTGGCTGAAAGGCAGCTTTGAGAGTTGCATTTTACCTCCCTTAGGATTACCCCTTCCCATTCTCCCCTCAGTCCCACTCCTATTTCAGCTGGTTAGAGTTCTGTGCTGCACTTTTATTCCAGAACCATTAACCCATTGATCTCTGGGGAGTGACTCTTGCCAACTGCTGCCTTTTAGACCAGATGTGTGTTTCAGTTACATGAATAGAGAAAATAATTTTGTTCCCCTGCTGTAAATTGTAAATTATCTGTGTATATAAGGGTTAAAGATAGCATGAGTAAATTAAATTCACTAGAAAATTCGGGAATTTTATTTGAGAACTTTTTTTCTTCCACTTTTTATGCAAAATTAGATTCAGCATTTCAAAAAAGCAAGACAGATTATAAAATTATGCTACTTCTTTGTCCATTTTTCTAGAGGCCTTAATGAGCCTGTGGCAGGATAAATTGGATGATTCAATTCACAAATTAGATGATCATTTCTATAATTAATTGAGAATGAATGGTATCTTGTATGCTTTACAGTGAGAATTACCAGAGGTCTGTATGCACTCAGAAAGGTCTTAGCTCTAAAAGGAGTATCTTTAATGGAAATACCACTATGCCGATTGATTTTGTTATTGTTATTTGCTGAGTTTTTAGTATGTGTTAGGCATTATGTTACTTATGATGAAAATTTATCTGTGATCCTTATGGTTATCCTAAAAGGTAGATCATTTTATCCCCATTTTGGACACAATAAAATTGAGGCTAGAGAGATTACGTAACACTCCTAAGATTGTATAGTTACAGCCCAGGACTGGTGCTCCCAAGCTCATTCAGGCCCTCACGGAGTTTAATTTCTACTGAATGGGAGACTGACATGTAAATAGCACACTGTAATACACTGAGAGATGAGGTAAGATTTTAAAATGAAGTAAAATTTAAAACTAGAGATACAAGTAACATTTAGTGAGTGCGTAGAGGAAGAGGGGATTAATTCTAATCAGGAAGATCAGAAAAAAATAATTCATCTTCCTTCTTGTTTCCCTAATTTCTTAATAGGCTCCTCCTGACTTCTCACATTCTCTTAATTATCATCACCATTTTTTTCAATAATCAAGACTTAAAACCTTTGACGTTTTGATTTTCTTCATATTTCAGTTAAGTTCTTAATAAAGTTTCTTGCTATTTCCTACTGTTCACTTGCACTGCTATAATCCTAGTTTTATCTATTACTATATCATCTAGGCCAGTAGTTATCAACCTTAAGTGCACCTAAGATTCATCTAGTGGTGCTTGTACAAAGAGTTTTGATTCACTAATGTGAGGTCACAGGGGATTCTGATGCACATTGAAGTTGAGAACTACTTACCTAGGGCAGTGGTCCTCAAAATTTGGTTAAGGGCACCCCCGAGTTGAGTGAGTGCCTGGGAATCTTTCAGGAGTGTGCAAAGTCATAAACGTTTCCTAGTCATACTAAAATGTTATTTGCCTTTTTCACGGTCTTAACTAAAGATGAAAAAAACAAGGACAAGTAAACTTGTGCTTTACTCAAATTAAGGCAGTGGTGCCAAAATGTATTAGTAATCATTGCATTCTTCACTGCAACAAACTTGTGGAAAAAATTCTAGTTTTGCTTAAGAATGTCCTTAATGAATTAGTGAAAATTATTCATTTCCTTAAATCTTGCCCCTTGAGTACATGTTTTCTTATTACTCTATTTGACAGTGTAGTAAATACTTAGCAGTCACTTGTGCATTCTCACGTACGATGGTTGTCTCGAGGAGCGGCACTTTTGCAGTTGTTGGAGTTGAGAGAGAAACCAGTTCTTTTCGTGGAACACCATTTTAAAAAAATGACTGGTAGACAAACTGGTTTTTCAAGATTTTGATATTTGGTGGAAGATTTCCAAAAAATGAACAAACAGAATTCTGTCCTTGCTATTATTAAGCAAAAATCAAAATGTGGAAAACTTCCCAATACTTGAAGACTTTTCTAATGAGATTGACGGTGTTTGAAATGTGTTGACATTGGGAAGATAACCAACATTTTCCACATGACCAATGCTTGGTGTGATAAAATCATTCAAAGTGCAAGGTGAACAATGGCTTCTAATGTACTGGAGTGCAAAAAGTTCATTGATATAGTTCAATAGCAGCTATTCTTTAAAAGTATCAACTGTCCTCTTCTTTGCATCTTTGCTGGCATTTGTTATTTGTGTTCTTTTTGATGACAGCCATTCTGACAGGTGTGAGGTGATAGCACATCGAGGTTTTGATTTGCCTTTAGAAAATGACCGCTTGTTGAGTTTTGGTGTACTATTCAGGAAGAATATCTATAGTTATCTGAAAAAGCTATTGACACACTTCTCCTTTTTCCAACTACATGTCTGTGTGAGGTCAGATTACCTTCAGATACTTCAACCAAAACTACATTATAACAGCTTGTAGAAGCAGATGTGAGAATCTAGCCCCCTTTGATTGTGATTTACAGACATAAAACAGTGCCACTCTTCACAAATTTTTTTGGAAAATACAGTTATTATTCATAAAAAATGTTGAAGTTAAAATCCAATGAGTTTATTATTATCTTAAAATAAATGAGTAGATAATACTTAAGCACTTAATTAGTTTTAATCCTAATATGGTAAATATCAACATGTAAAAAAGCTTTTTTGGGAAACTTTGGGAAAGCTTTTATTGGGAACCTCAATACTTTTTTCCATTTTTTAATTGTTTATTTTATTTATTTTTATTTACTTTTTTTTAATGGAAGTACTGAGGGTTAAACCCAGAACCTTATGCATGCTATCTAAGCTCTACCACTGAGCTATACCCACCACCACCCACCTCAATAATTTTTAAGAATGTAAAGGGGTCTGTAGTGGGTTGAACCCCAAAAGATATATATATTCAAGTCATAATACCTGATCCTTTATTTGAAGACAGAATCTTGGCAGATGTATTTAAGTTAAAATGAAGTCATAGTGGATTAGCGTGAGCCCTGAATCCAATTCACTGGCATCTTTATAAGAGAAGGAAGAAGGATATTTGAATATAGAGACACAGAGGAGATACGTAGGGAAGAGTTCCATGTGAAGACAGAGGCAGAGATTGGAGTGCTACAGCTACAAGCCAAGGATACCAAGGATTGCCTAGAACCACCAGAAGCTAGGAAGACGTAAGGAACGATTCTTCCTTAGAACCTTCAAAGGGAGTGTGGCCCTGCCGATACCTTGATTTCAGACTTCTAGCCTCCAGAATTGTAAGAAAATACATTTCTGTTGTGTTAAGTTACCCCATTCGTGGTACTTCGTTACGATAGCCTAGAAAACTAATGCAGGGCCTTGAAACCAAAAAGTTTGAGAATCCCTAACCTAGCCTACCCATCCCTCTTTCTTCCAGATTTTGTCCTGTCAGAATATGCAACTCATGACTGCCAGATTACTCATCCTAAAACAATTTTTATGCTTTTCTTATTGAAAAAATATTTTTCACTTTCTTATTAAGTGATTCTTCTAGATTATCAAATAAAGTTCAATCTTTAAATTTGTGTTCAAAGCCACCTGTAATCTGGCCCTAACAAACTTTTCCAAATGTGTGTCTCACATTTTCCTAAGATACCATACCCTTTGGAATATTTGTTTGAGTGTGCATTCAGTTACGCACACATTTATTTATTCAGCAGAAGAAAATACCTGTTCTCACTGAGTTTTTATTCTAATAGTATATTGTCTAATATGGTAAGCACCAGCCACAGGTGGGCTATTCATTTTGCATTAAATAGACTTAAATAAAACTAAACATTCAGTTCTTAGTCTCAGTGGCTGCATTTCAAGTGTTCAGTAGCCACATGTGACTAGTGGCTACTGTGTGGGACAGCATAGTTACAGAACATGTCACACTGTGGAAAGTGTTTTTAGATAGTGCTATTCTTATAAATAGTCTCCTCTATTCACCTTGCCCCCAGATCACCTTGCCTTCTCCTTCCTCTTCAGCACTCCTGATATGCCCTTCCCTGCACTGGCTCTCCCCACCACACACCCCACCCCTTCCCTCCAACTCCCTGGCATACTTTCTTTCCTATTACTTATCAAAATCAACTTTTGGTTCTGACTCAAATACTTCTTTTAAAATTACTTGAGCTGGATATAATCCCTTATTTCTATTTCTGTAACACTAATTTTACTCTGTGATATATTTGTCCTGACCTGTATTTGTCACCTGGCATGTAGGATGGAGAGTTATGGTATCTCTCCTACCAAGCTCACTGAGGGTAGGAACCTTGTCTAGTGGCCTGGGGCACACTGATCATCATATTGTAAGTAGAAGAAAAGAAAGAAAGAAGAAAAAAACCAGACAGAGAAAGCAAGTGTTCAGTGAATATATTAACTTTAAGATCTTTATTTATACTAAAAAAAATCCTCTCAGGTACCTCTGTAAGGTGGTTAGAATGCCTTAGGAATAAGAATTATACTTCTGTAGTGTTTGTTTTTTCCTTTGTTTTATTTTTTGTTTTTATTTTTTGTCTCCTGTTTCAGAACCAATCCTATTGCCTGGTAGGTCTGTCTTGTATGTCTCATAGGCTCTTTAAATTCTTTGTGTCTAAAACTGAACTTCAAATGCATGAGTGACTCCTAAAGCCCAAAGTTAAGAAAATTTGAGTCTCAGATAAACTCCAAAAGAACCTACACAATTGATTGAAACAGATTTGATATATAGGAATCATACATATCATAGTGATAAAAAGAGAAATATCCAGCATCTCAGTGGGAACCATTGAAGAAACTAGGGCACTAATTCCTTAGTCTGAAAATTGGTAATTGAAAGGAAAGAATTCAGCATTTACCCTGTCTTCTGTTTTAACTGTACTTCAGGGACGTCAAGTCATCCTTCACAGAAGAATCCCAGCTAATAAATATGGGGAAAAAATGACAGAAATAGAAGATCATCATTTTGCAACCCCTAGAAAAAAATTATTGAGTTAAGCAATAATCATTGAGATGAGTTTTGAATGAAAGTTAATTATGTGTGTTTTGTTTCTTTACCTAAATATGCATGATGCTACTTTACCTAAATATGCACCTAAATAGTAGAATGTGCTTCAGTTTGAGTTTTCTCGTGGTTAGATATAGGATATGATCTTTTTGACAAGAGTACTGCAGAAGGAATGTATGTTCTCTTCAGGGTATCATACCAGGATATGCATGATTTTGATTTGTCTCATTAATGTTA
The DNA here is from genome assembly GCF_048773025.1 of Camelus bactrianus. NCBI lineage: Eukaryota > Metazoa > Chordata > Mammalia > Artiodactyla > Camelidae > Camelus > Camelus bactrianus. The sequence goes on along the minus strand of NC_133544.1, from coordinate 30,034,240 downwards.
ATGTTAACTTTAATCACTTTGTTCAGGAAGTATCTGCCAGGTATTCTACTGTAAAGTTACTATTTTCCCCTTTGGAATTAAAGTGTCTTATAAGGAGATATTTTGAGACTGTAAATATTCTGTTACTTCTCAGACTTTCACCATTTTAGCATCCATTAATTCTTCTTTCCTGAATGCGTTATTACTCTGCTGGTTGTCATATGGTGATTTTCTAATACTGTCATTTTATCTACACTGATTAACTGATTTTCTACTGTAAGGAAGAGGTTTTCTTTTTGTCCATTTATTTATCTATTTTTATAAGCGTGAACTCATGGATTTTTAAATTCAGTGGTCTGTAAACCATTATTATCATTTATTTTGATTCTGAAATTATCCCAAATTTGGGGACCCCATTCAATGTCCTTTTGATGAATCCTCATCATTCGTTGAGTACTTTCTTTCTAACATTAAATGATGTTTCATTTTTTATCTTGTACCTTCCCAGTGTTAGGTGTAGAATCAGTTCTTGTTCCTTTTAGTAGAAAATAGTATTTAGAAACCAAAATCTAGGCACTTGGCATGCTCTTTGATTCTGGGTCTTTTAAGCACATAGAACTAGGGGGCTGTATTCTGTTTCATGGTCTGTCTATTCATGTGCTGACACTCACATATTTACGGAGATTTTACTTTATGTTTATGTTATATATATTTATAGCGATTTTACTTTATGTTCTAATGATTGGTAGGTCTAATTCCCTGTCATAGCTTTTCTTTTTTAGGGTTTTCCTAGCTATTTTTATATGTTCATTTTTCCATATGAATTTTAATATCAAGTAGTCTAGCTCCCCAAAAAAGGTTATTAGTATTTTTATCAGGATTGCATTAGATGTATAAGTTAATTCAAGAACTTACAATTTTATGATACTGAGTCATCCTATACAAGAACTCCAGATAACTTTTCATTTGTTCAGGTCTATTTTTGTATCTTTCAAGTATCTTAAAATTCCCCACATACAAGTGTTGCTCGTTTCTTGTTAATTTATCCCTAGTATTTTATCTTATTTATTGCTTTATTAAGTAGAATTTCCTCTTCCTTTAACTGTTTAGTATGCTTGTATATGAAGGCTTTTTCTATATTTTAATTTTATATCTTGATATTAAATCTTTGATTCTCTAGGGTTTTCCATGTACCCTATTATATCACCTGAAAATAGAGGTGATTTTATTTTTTTCCCCAGTTTATAAGCCTCTTGACATTTCATTGGCTAATACTTTCAGTTTAGTGTTGAATAGTAGTGGAGTTAGTGGGTATCCTTGCCTTGCAAATTTGATCTTATTGGGTACATCCCTAATGTTTCTTAATTAAATAAGATGCTGGCTTTAGGTCTAAGGTATATATTATTTTATCAAGTCAGTGAATGATGCTTTAATTTTGATATAGTAAAACAAGCAGAATTTCTCCCTTAGTGCTGAGAAGATCTTGGCATCTAAGTAGAGGAAGGAAATGGTGTTGAAATGGACAGAGGTAAGAAGCAAATGAGAAAGGAAAAGTCTTTGGAATGGTCAGTAAAACTGCTCAACAGGAAGGAGGATGCTGTTTTTAATGCTACTGCATTTCACTGTGAACTTTAAGACTGAATGTCTGTTTGCAGAATATAGTAGTAGAAGTAATTCTAGAAATATTGTATCTACTCTGCTTCTACTATCTTCCTGGACTTTGCCAGCAGCATGAGTGAGTAAAATAGTTACTTACGTGGTTTTAACTCTGAAAATTGATCTTTGTCTCATTTCTGAACTTCCAGTTTTTCCGGAAATCAAGTACTATTTGCAGTGCTTCCTACAGCAGCTGTAAATGTTTGTTGAACGCCTTATATTACGATTATTGGTAAATGCCTCGTATTAGACACACAAACTAGTCTGGGAGTAGTCTACTTCACGTAAGATTTAATCCGGAGGGCTCCAGTGATTTCACCACGACTCAGTCTTCTTTCTCTTGATCTTTCTGTTCTATTTTCTTCAGTGTTACCCTCATCCTCAGGGTCTACTTTTGGCAAAACAGCTTTAAATCTATGTTGTCTCTTCTTTGTAGTTCCTGTACAAATCCCGGGGTTCCTACTGACCAGACTAACCCCAACATATGCCCACTGTGGCTGGGGGTTTGTTTCTCCTGCTGGACCTGAATTGAATACTCCACCCCTACTGCAGGGGATTCAGCCTCCCCCAAAACACATAGTCTGAGAGTCTGGAGGGGTAGTTTTCCAAAAGGTGGGGCATACTTACCAGAAGGGGGGAGTAGATGCCAGTCAGTCCAAAACAGCAACTGTTTGCTGCAATGCCTGAGTAAGCTTTGCTGGATGGACATGAGTTGAATAGTGAATGAAAAAATTATGATACTTTGGAGAAAGGAAAGTGCCTGAATGAATTCTTTGGGAATAGACTCCTTACTGCTTGCTTTCTCCTCTACTTTGGCAAGAGCTTACTATTTTTTTTCCAGAACTGGTTCCTCTAGCGTTATTGGCTTCTACCATCCTTACTGCAGGGAAATGACATCAGGTAAGTAGCAAATGTGAAAATAAGCATAAGGGTTCTGTTTTCCTGCAGCTTTAGTCCTGCCTCCCAGACCTACTGCCAAAGACACATAAAAGGCCTCATCCCAACTTTCCTCTTGACTTCAGGGGGTGAAATGTGTCATTCTTACATAACACAGAGAATATTTATCCATTTCCATACTTGTACCACACTATTGATTCTCTTTGTTAGTTTGTCTAAAATTACAACATGTATGTCTCTCTCCTTACTTTCTAAGCCTGCTCACACAGAAAAATAATATTTCCTTTTGGAGCCTGAAGCTTTTTTTCCTCCCGAGCTCTTATTTAAAGAGAATATGCAATTTAGACATTTGAATAGGACTAGAGGAAGTAGCCAAAAACTTTTCAATAGTCCAGTTAAAATACATAATAGCATGTGTTTAAAGTAAATCTTTGGAGGAGGGATTGGAAAATCCTGGTTGAAGTCATACCACATGTACCTCAAAGGCATGCCTTGCTTATAAGGAAGAGTGGGAGAGAGCAGTATACATCCTACCAGGGGCTCGGAGAGTCTTACTTACTTGTTTTTTCTGGCAACCTTGTTCCCATCTAGGTAGTTGAAGGGCTCAAAGAAATTTCCAGTCTTACTTAATCTGCTCACTTTTGTGTGGAGTTAAATGCCATCACTTCTAAAGCCTCACACATTTGCATAAACACTTTCCCTCAGAATTTATACAAAGGAATATATTTTTTCCTTTGTTAGAAATATAAGAAAAAACCCATAAAACGTGGAAGTCTATGGAGAATCCACTTCAATTTAATCATAGATATGGATGAGGGAAAGTCTAACTTAAACATGTGGACTTTGGCACGAGGCCAACATGGTTTTTAACCAGGTTTTTCATGTTTTGGATGTGGGTCCTTAGACAAGTTAATCTCTGCAGGCCTCACTTCTCTTATATGTAGAAGTTATTCGTCGATTCATTCATTCATTCAACACATTTATTATTAATCCCTCTTCTATGTGTTGGGGATGCATCAGTAAACGCAACAGTGAGGTTCTCTTCCTTTGTGCAGCTTACATTCTAGTGGGAGGAGAAGCAATAAAGAGAAACTGTGTGTTAAAAATAGTAATTGTTGTAAGAAGAGAGAAAGTAGAACAGGGTCTTGGAGAAATGGATTAAGGAAGAGAGCAGGTGCAGAATTAGGGTAGCCAGGGTTGGCATCATTGAGAAGCTGATGTTTGAGCAAAGCTTTAAATGAGATTTCAAAAGGCTCACTCTGGTTGCTGTCTTGAGGACAGATTCTAGGAGGTTAAAGAAAAATGGAGAGAGAATTGTTAGGAGGCTTTCATAGTAACCTAGGTGAGAGATGATGGTGACTTAAAGAAGCAGTGCTAGAGATGGTGAGGAACGGTTGAATTCTGTATATATTTTTGAGGTTCAGCCAATAGGATTTTCTGATGGTTTAGATATGTGTGTGGAAGAAAAAGAGGAGCATAGGGTTTGACCTTAAGAACTGCATAGATAGAATTGTTATTAACTGACAAGAGGAAGACAATTTTAGCAGTGAGATCAGGAGTTCAGTTCCGCATACATTGAGTTTGAGATGTCTGTTTGGCATCCACATAGGGATAAGGACATCTACCTCTGGGTTGGTTGTGATGATTGGATAATGGTGGATATAAATCACTTAGCACAGTACCCGGCATAATTATCTCTGTGAGATCAGAGAATATATTGGTACATAAAACAAGAATAAGAAGTTGCAAAAGGGAGATTCAGGGGAAAATAGCTTGTAGAATATAACAGCAGAACTTTTAACAATAATAGATTGGAAGGCTGAGGAAATCTTCTAGAAAATAAGAGTCAAAGAGATGTAAAAATATTAGAAAAATATTAAAAAACTTAGAGATCTATCTCGGAGGCCTACCTCCTTTCAGAGAGACAGACCAAAGAAAATAAAGGGAGGAAATTATCAGTGAAACAATACAAGAAAAATTTCCAAAACTGAGGGACATGAGTTTCTAAATGGAAAGTGCTTACTTAGCACTAGGAATGGGAGGAAAAAGATGTTACCAGGACTGAGAGAGACGTTACTCCGAGCTCCAGAGAGAAAAAACAAGGCACAAAGAAAGGAATAGAAATTTGCAGAATGTCAGACTTTTCAAAAGTAACACAAGAAGCAAGTAGACAATGGAACAATGCCTTCAAAGTTCTGAGGGAAAACGATCACAAACAATAGATTTCTATGTCCAGCCAGACAGTAAGTCAATTATGAGGATAAAATAAAAATATTTTCTAATGTGAAAGGTCTCAAAAAATTTATCTCCTATACATACTTCCTTAGGAAATTATCGAAGGATCAGAAAGAGAGGTAAGACATGAAAGAGAAAAGAAGACATGAAATCCAGGAAAACGGGATATAATGCTAGAGAGAGAGAAAGGAAATTCCTAGAATGATGGTGAAAGAAAGTCCAGGATGCCAGCTGAGTAGCAGGTCTAGTGATGACCAGTTCAGATTGTGGCAGGAGGATGTAAGATCCAGGAAAGTTGTCTCTAAGAAGATTGAACTGGTATATGTTGCGTTTGACCATTCTGAAAGAGTTTCATGGTTCTTTCAGAGAGTTAGGGAATAAATTTCCCACCCTAAAGGAGTTTATACTGTAGTGTGGGGCACACACAAGTAAGTGGGCTATTACAGTATTCTGTGAAGGTTTGGAAAGCTTCATACTCTGTTCTGAGACCACCCATAGTTGGAATGGAGGTTTAGAAATCTAGTATTTAGCTCCTTGAGCATCTGTAATTGAACTGTCAAACCAACAGCGTGGGGCTGACTGTTGGTTTAGCCAAAGAATAATTCCTACCACACTCTAGAAAAGAAAACTTTTTCTTTTTCTCTTTTTCAGGGGATGGGCAGGGAAAAACCGTTGTTTAGTATCAGCTGAAAGAATTTAAAGTATATGTATATATATTTACAAGCATTTATCTGTTTTTATTTTAGTGTATATGGCACTGTATGTTTATAAGAACATCTTATTTTTAAAATGACTGTGGAATAGTGCAAGGGGAAAAAAACTTTCAGTTGTTAACTTTAGGTATAGAAAGCAACTGAATTTTCTATATAATAATTTATTTTTTCCTTCCGAGATGACCTGTGCCCCATTGACTTATGCCAATAAAGTAATCTCCCAATATAATAATGAATTTTTGTATGTATGGGATTTTTTACTAAAATATGATTTTGTAGGGGGAGGGTATGGCTCAAGTGATAGAGCGCATGCTTAGCATGCATGAGGTCCTGGGTTCAATCCCCAGTACCTCCTCTAAAAATAAATAAACCTAATTATCTCCCTCCCCCCCAAAAAAAAACCTTAAAAAAAGTAATTTTGTAGTTAGTAGTTGATTAAAAGCAAATTCAAATTTTACTGTTCAAAAAATTCTGCCTAATTAGTTATAAACCTATTTGATCTAAACTTTACATTTTTTTCTTTTGTACACTTTGGCTGTAATATAAAATGTAGCAGTTTTGTGTCACATCAGTATTTCTCATGTAAATATGCAATATGTCTCATCTAATTTCTCACTTCTCAGTTAGCATATGTACAAATAAATGGAGTGAGTATATAAAAAAAACTGCAAGGGGAGAAAAAGATCATCTAAATGAAGATGATCACTTTAAAGTTTTAACAGTATATAAGATTTTATGGTAGTTAAGTTCCTATAATATATGGCCATCCAGAAGTCTGGGAACATTAGTTAATCCACTGACCAAATGTTGATAGGACACCTGCCATCTGTCAGGCTCTGTGCCAGGTCCTGGAAATATAGGACAAGTTAGGACATTATTCCTGCCCTTTAATAATTGTTATTCCTACAGAAAGTTTGACACACAACTTTCCTCTGTGTGTGTGTGTGTGTGTATAAATGTTTATTTTGTTGTTATTAAAACAGTAGAGGCCAGCATAAAACTTTAGGAAGTTCCCAGTGCAGGCTAGAGCTGTGACTCAGGCTCCTTGTGGTCCAACTCAGAGATACTGTGTTCCTTTTCCCTTTTCAAGATCTAGGTCCTCTCTGTTGGCAGCAGAATATGGGAATGGGGGAATTAGTTTTCAGAGTGGTTCCTTGGAGGGCAGTGTCCTAAATCGTCTAGTTCTTCCAGATACCAGCATTCTCCACCAGTGTGTGATCTTAGTATAGATGATTATTTCTTTAAGGTAATGTCCAACTTCATCCAGACCCCTTGTATCAGCTAGGACCCCCCACAGGGAAGTGAAACCATAGCTTCCGCCTACTGGTTCTTTCTTCACAGGGTGAGTGTATCCCTGGGCATCCTCTTTTCCTCTTCTTTTACTTCATGCTTCTGCACCTACAGCCATTGGAGCCAGTAACGCCCCAGTCCTTTTCTTAACAGGCAAGCTATATATTATACAGCTTTTTTGAGGGGGTGGGGTTGGGCTTTGGGCATGGACTACTGGTAGCTAGTCCTCTTCTTTTAAAAATCTTCAGACTGTTGGCTACATATATCTCTCTGTTCAGGTGCTTTTAGGTTCTGCAGCTCAGCAAACAGCCCACTTGTGACCAAACAGCCAGTCTCTCCTTCTTGCAGACATCTTCACCTCCCAGTCTGAATAGCCAGTTCTGTTGCAGTGCCACTTAGTTGATGATGCAGGACCCCACTCAATGAGGCCAGCATTCCAGGCTCTCCCTTGCCTTGCCTTAGTTCTGCCTTTGGGAAGGTTGGTTGAATACACCAGCCGGTTTTGTTACTTCTTGGCAAATCTTGGGGTAGATATCTAGATATAACTTTCAGTGCTTTCCCTGATTTGGGAATTTACTGCCTCTTGCTCTCGGCTGTGTCACTGATTCAGGGAGAATAGGACAAATGCCACTTAACATCTTGTTGGATTATGATCAGGTAAGTTTAGGAATCATTATTGCGGGTAAAGGAAGGTATAATCAGATTTTTATTTGTGGTGTTTTAAGTGTAAATTAAATAAAAGATCTCAAAGGAATTATACCTTTATTAATTCTTCTAGAATTGAAGTAACGATTTGTCTGCTTTAGGGTGAGAAATGAAGTCAATATATGTATGATTATGAATCTTTGTATTTTCAACATCAGTAACTTCTGACAGCTTAATTGTAGATATAAAGTCTTGAGTTCAGTGTATCTGGTGCTGCCAGAAGACCAGTCTGGCTCAACAAAGGAACTGGAATTCATTGATGTTTCTTAGTTAACTTTGGGTTTTCCAGCTTCATTTTGAGTACCTTTTGGATAAAGGGAGCTTAGACCACTAGGTGGTGCTTCATAATTGGAAAATGCACAAGTGCCCTCTTGCTACCACTCGGATCAATCTAGCAAAGTGGTGGCCAGTGAGAACAGCTGCTGGAAGTCCTAGGACATAGGTTTAAAGTAAGACAGAAAGGACGAAAGGAAGAGATAACAATAAAATGGGAGTAAAGAAGTAGGAGGGCAACAAGAGAGAAAAGGAGAAAGTAAACAATAGTGAGGGCGATTGTCAGATGCCGTCAGTTGTTACCTCAGGAAAGTGGATCTCATGCTGTTTGTTGCTGGTTTATTTCTTTGGTTGTTCGTTTATTTGATATGTGTTTAATAAGATAAGAGTCAGGGAATCTAGCTGAGGATTCCACGATGGACAAGATGTTCTCCCTGCCTCTGAGAGTGCATAGGTAAAGGGGGCTTAAAATATCTGAACTTAAAATCTTCGCTCTTTTTTTTTTTTTGTAGAGGATGTTAAATAATAGAAAAAAGAATAAGTTTTAATTTTAATTTAGTTTGTTTCATATCCTCTATTTCATTCCCCTCCCAGAGAAACCTTTTCTGAAATTTCAAAAATAGCATTCTTATTAACATATTTGAAAATTAGCTCCCCAAGGGCTGATTTTTCAGGAATCCAGAGCACTCAGTTCATTGTTTGGCTCTCAATGTGTTAAATGAATGATAGGATCAGGTAGAGACTCAGCAAGCCATCTCCTGATTAGAGTCTGTAGCCATCCTGACTCTGCAGAATTCAGGCTTCTGACGTTTTGAACGCTTTCCTGACAGCACCACACTCCCTCATCAGCTCTAGCACGCTGCTGCCATTGCCTGTTTACAAGGCATTCTGTGTCTCTCCAGAACAGTGAATTCTTTTATGGTAGAGTCTGTGTCGAATTTAATTCATGTATGTAACCCCAGTGTTTGGCAGGTGTGAGTGCTCAATAAATTTTGGCTGAAAGGATGAGTAAATCTTATTAGTTATAGTGTACTTGGTATAAGATAGGTTCCTATAGGGAATCTTTTCTGAAAGAGTAAATTTTTGGATATACCAGAAAGACCTTCCTCTAACACTTTTCACATCCATGAGAGAGTCTGTAGACAATGACTTTGAAGTATAAGATAGAATACACTTTCAGATATAACCAGATGATAGCTGAGGCATAAGACAGAGACGGATTTGTAATGCCAGTTCTGTAAACGCAGCTCTTAAATTTTAATATTGGATTCTGTTGCTTCACCTTGAATACATAGCCCAGCTGTAAATTTCTGATTTTTATTTCTAAAATAATAGGGACTGATGACACCTACTATTAAGTACGTTATGCTTTATGGTCTACTGAAGACTTCAGTTCATAAAGATGCGCGTTGAAACTAAAAGTCAAGGTTGAGCAGAGGAATAAACGATGGGAAGATGGATTTCACTGCAGGTGAATTCACTATCCCAGAAGTTAGTGTCAGTGGATCAACATCTATTGAATGCCAGAACTTTTGTATTCAAGAATACATATCACAAAATAGACATGTCATTATGGATCTTAAAATGCTTGCTGTTTTATAAAGAACACATTACAAAAAGCCTTCAAATAACAGAAATGTTTTTAAACAGCTTTGTTGAGATACAATTCACATAACATGCAATTCACCCTTTTAAAGTAGATAATTGTGTGGTTTTTTTTAGCATAGTCACAGACTTGTGTAACTGTCAGCACTATCTAATTCCAAAACATTTTCATCACCCCCAAATGAAACCCCATACCTAGTAATAGTCACTCTCCATTTCCACCTCTCCAAGTCCCTCGTAACTGCGTTGTTTTCTGTCTCTATGAATTTGCCTATGCTGGAAATTTCATAAAAATGGAGTCATGTAATATATGGTCTTTGTGACTGGCTTCTTTTCTTTATAATATTTTCAAAGTTTATCCACGTTGTAGCATGTTTTCAATACTGCATTCCTTTTCATAGCCAAATAATATGCCAGTGTATGGATAGACCTCATTTTGTTTATCCATTCATCAGTTGATGGACATTTGGTTTGTTCCCAGTTTTTGAATATTAAAAATAATGCGGTTATGAGAATTCATGTGTAAGTTTTTGTGTGTACATATGTTTTCTTTTCTCTTGGTTATATACCTAGGAGTAGAATTGCAGGGCGATATGGTAACTCTGTGTTTAACATTTATGGAGCCAAACTATTTTTCGAAGTATCTTTACCATGCTGCAGTCTCATCAGCAGTCAACGAGGGTTCTGGTTTCTCCGTGTCCTTGTCAACCTTTGTCTTTAAAAATTTTTTTTATTTATAGCCACCCTAGAAGTGGGTTTGAAGTGGTATCTCATTTTGGTTTTGATTTGCATTTCCCTGATGGCTAAAAGAAACTGAGAATCTTTTCATGTGCTCATTAACCATTTGTATATCTTTTTTTGAGAAATGTCTACTGAAATCCTTTGCATGTTTTAAATTGAATTGTTTGTCTTTTTACTATTGACTTAAAAATTCATTATATATTCTGGATATAAATCCATTATCAGATACTTGATTTTCAAATATTTTCTTCCATTATGTCTTTTTACTTTCTTGTTTCTTTGAAGCATACGTTTATATACATATAAATGTAATATTTACAAGATGATGAGATAAGATGGTTTAGATTTATTGCAGTGTGTGTTGTGTGTGCTTCGTTGTATTGGGGAGGTTACCATGAAGGGGATGAACAGGATGTTAATAGTTGTCTTTTATTGATACTCAAGGCTGTTCCCTAAATCAGTATGAAATGCAATTGTAGGAAGCCAAAAAAGAGCTAAAACACTGAGAGTGAAACATAGTGTCCTCTAGCATATAACATACCTTACTCCTACTGTCCTTGTGTCATCTTGGTTAAAACTAGTAGAGAAATGCTAGAGGTTGGGATAGTGAGAAAAGAATAGTTGTTTCCCTTTTTTGTGGTTCAGGCAATGTTTGCTTTTAGAGATATAGCTAAAAAGAAAAACCAACAAAAACAATCAAGTGCCGGTTGGTTCCAGCAGAGATGACAGTAATTCTGTTTTAGTCAAATCACTATCAGAGAAATGTCCTCAATATATCAGCATCAGAGTGCTCCAAGCTGTTGTCTTTCTTTAACTTTTGGTAGAGTGAGAGTTACCTTTTGGCTACAGAACTCCTACTTAGTTGGTGCATGGGAGGTGAGTGGAGAATGGAGTGTCTATCATGTTTCTCTACTAGTAATTGGGCAGGTGGACTGCTCTAATGAACATGGAGTGACACTGAGATGGTTGTGATCACTTGCCCATCTTTTTGGCAGTCTCTCCCAGTGGTCCATTCAAGAGCATTCTTGGTCCCCTTACCAAACCTTCAGCTTGATATCACAGTGCAGTGGTAACAGTAAAGACATTTTTAAATTTGACTGAGATAAATTAAGAAATGGTCATGTGTGGCAAATGATAGACACAGATGAGTGATTTTTTTTTTTTTTTGTATTAAGTGTTTGAAATAGAATACTGTGAGCCTTCTGAAGATGATGTTCACCATCCCAACATTTTTTGCTGGAATGACCTGTCAAAATCATTGTGGATTCTTGACCAAGACTTCTTCGCTATATTTTATGAAAAGGATTGGGTTTTGTAAAGTAGCCTGGCACATGCTACAGTGCTTTGTAATTTTTAAAAATTTTCATTTTTTACAGTATGAGAACTAATTCCAGACTATAGATAACACTTATTTATGTGAATAGTTCCCCAAACTTTTCTTCCTGAAGTGTAACTCTTAAATCTTTTGGAATAACAGTGCAATTGTTTCTTTAGAAAGATCCTTTAGATTGGTATCTTATGAGCTTAAGTTTTCCTGGCACATTCTCTCTTGACTCCTCTGCACACCCAGAAAAATATTTTGGATCTTCTTAATCTTAATCTTGTGATTTGTTCAGAATGAAGATATGAATCAGTGTTCTAAGATAGTGTTCTAACACTAATACTTTTAGGGGAGGTCGCACAGTATGATTTTGAATCCGAAATGGCATTAACTGTCACTTTTGCTCTTCCAGTCTGATGGGCAAGTGTGTAATCAAGCAAATTGCATAATGGTAACATAGTTGAAGGTGTAGGCTTATCCTTTAGAACACAGACCCCAAGACATTTGTGTTCTGTACTTAACCTTTAAGGTGGTTATGAAACTCTGCTGTCAGTAGCAGGATCTTCTCCATCAATTTGTGTATAGTCTGCTTTGTAGATGACGGTATCCTTGAGTAGAAAACAGTTGATGCCTTTACGTCTTTTTGGCACCTCTGGGTAAGTGTAGGTCAAATACTATTTAATTAAACTTTCGTGTGTGATAATGTGCTCCTCCAGACTGAGCCAGCACTCTGTGACTTAGAGGAAATAGTCTCATTTGACAATTTCAATACCACTTAAGATTTTACCTAGTGTGTGGTGAGATGATGGAGTGACTAGTCTGTTGATTTGAAGTTTAAGGAGATAATTGATACACTTGGTCCTGGGTTCCTGGGGATAGGATATCTGTTATGGAAGAAAGGTAATGATCAAAGGAGCAATATTTATGGTTGTTGACCGGCTCTGACTGTGAAACATTTAAGGCATTTGGGCTCTAATTTAAAAGATTAGTAGAAAAATAATTATTTAACACATTCTGTGCCTATCACTTTGCTAGGTACTGGGAAGTCAGAGATAAAATTCCTAATCTTGAGGTACTTAAATTTGAGGGAGGATAGACATACAGGCAGATAGTTTTTTTTTTTTTTTTTTTTAATACATCGAGGTAAGGACTTTACTCTTTTTTTTTTCTCCCCAGTGTGGAAGTATACACAAATACACTTGAACATTCCACTTGGGTAAAAACTATTTTTACAAAAGGCAGGAATAAAATAAATGTTCTGAATTGTGAACATGATGACCACTGGGAGGGAGGCAGAAAGATGGGGATTGGGAAGGGCCCATATATAACTTCATGGCGATTGGGAATATTCTAATTCATAAATTGGGTGATGGGTTCATAGGTATATATTTTATCATTATGTTTCATAACTTCTATAGTATGCATATTCTTTTATATCTATTAAATGTTACATCACTTTAAAAAATCAAGATATTTCAGTAAACATTTTCCAATCCTAATTTATTAAAAGCTTTTATTTAAGCTAAATTGTGGGAGGAAAACTGGACTCAGTTAGGCAAACTATTTCTCTGTCTACAATCTATTCATCTATCCATCTATTTTTTACTTTAATTTTTTGAAATACAGTAACAGTAATGTAGAATTCTTTTTGCATGACCTGAATGCCCTGTTTTCCTACCCCCTAAGGTGCCATGTACTCTGTCTAGAACCCAGTTTATGGGTCAAAAGGATTCTGTCTGGACTGGCCAGCCAGACATTTAAGTATTCATTACCTCTGTGTGTGTGTGTGTGTATGTGTTTAATGATGTTTGTTCATGGCTTAGCTAGGGATTTTGAAATATTTGTAGGATTTTCCTGTTTGCTGGGTGGCTTTAGAATTGAGAGCCATCAGTAGAAAAAAAACAAAGAAAAATAGTATTTCTTCTTTCATCTATGTCCCACATTATACAAGTGTTCACTGAAAATAGCACCAATTTTCTGGGAAAGGTCATGACTGAGACTTTTCTCACCCTTTACCCTTACTCTCCAATTCATGTTTTCTTCTTACAACTTGGTCATGTGCTTGCCCAAGTCTGACTTATGAACCGTGTAGAATATTTGTGCAGTTTTGTTTTTTAAGCCCTACACTGTGCACATGATGCAGTATTTAATTTGGAATGGGCTCTGAGTTTAGTCACACGTGCTTTTTGTGGTGTTTATCTTGGAATCCACAAGTAGGAGGGAAGTATTTTTGCATTTTATACATCTGGACATTGTTCATGGTCCTCTGGTGACTTGGGAATTCTGTGTGGGGCAAAATCCAAAGAACAGTATTAAAAATAACATGGAGTTATAATGACATCTGAGTAAAACCCCTTGAGACTACCCTTCTGATCCCAGCAGAGTTTGATTTTGATGGTGAGCTTTTTCGGTTGTGTGCTTCACTGTTGGCCAGAGTATTTTGCTGGGATTATGGTTACATGACACTCCTGCATGTAGGCAAATAGGCTGCTGGACTTCCTGAAAGTCTATGGCAGATCTTGCTTTCCTGGGGGAAGGTTTTGTCTCGATTGTACGTGGGGTAAGATGGGCGAAGTAAACTCTGCTAACTGCTACTGAGCCTCTGCCACTCTGTTGCTCCAAAAGCATCTTAAGATGATGACCTGTAAAGGTCTTTCCATTCATTCCCTTGATCCTGCCTCATTCCATCCAGTTTAGAGCTAAAGGTTGGTTCTGAGAACACCTCACGGGCTGTGTCAGGACTGAGGGAGAGGGCCATCTTTCCCCTGGTTACATATGAGAAGTTGTTGATTTAGACAGGACTGGATGTGGTATGGTGCAGCCCCTCCTCCTTTTGGCTGGGGTTCTGCTAGAATGGAAAAAGTGAGAAGGGATGTATGGAAGCCTTGCTGCTCTGAGTGAGTTTGCATATGGACAGTATTGCTTTTTGGCTCCAATCTAGTTTTCTTTCATTCCCTTGTCTCATCTTTTATGCAGCTGCAGAGAGCAGACTGGGAAAGCAGAGTGAAAGCTTCAGACAGATTTGCACTTGAATAAAAGAAAGAGTGATTTCTCTTGGTCAGAGTACAGACCGGTTTGAGGAGAAAGCTGTTTGCCTTTTCACTTTCTCAGTAAGGACTGTTTGCTTTTTTCTCTTCAAATGGAATAAAGAGGGGAAAAAGCTAATAAAGTAGTTGGACCTGCTAGTTATAATTCATATGGAATTTTCAGTTGTGCTTAATAAAATTTCTCATATGATTATAAAAGAAGTAAATAATTGGTGGGAAAAGGTCAAAATTCTGTTGAGGTTTTAGAATCAGTTGAATATGAAACGATTTGAGTGCTTGGATAAGACAACTCAAGCAGGAGCTGTTTCTCTTTGCTGGTTTCTTTGGCCTTTCCTTTGGGAACTTTTTCCCCTTTACTTTCGTAATGCATTTTGCAACTTTCAGTTAAAAAATATCCATCAAAGGTTAAACTTTTAGCAAATAAACACATCCTTGTCCTGTGATGGGAATCACAACATAGCAGAGAAAGGCTTAACTTCAGCTGGAGAGAGGTTAATAGTAGGAACCCCAAGGGTTGATACCAAGATCATGCTTGTTTAATGTTTTAATGATTCCAAAAGGAAATGGTGAAATCTGCTGATGACACCAGATTGTTTTTGCTGATCCAAACAAGGATTTCTGGGAAGCTTCTTCAGAGTGTTTGGAAGAGTGGGAGAATTGGGCAATGTGGTAGCAGTCACACCAAACTTGAAGTGAAGGTTTATGTGAAGTGACAGGAGTAATGAAAATATACTGAAGTTATAAATGCTGCCAGGTCCTCCAAGAGGAAGACTGTGCGGTCCCTATAAAGGACTTGGCTTTGATTCCTCTCATGAAAGGAAGATTTAGGGCAAAGAACACTTTTATATATAGAAAATGAAAACTACTATGGTAATAGTTGTAATTATAAAGTGTAGTGATTTAAAGTTCTGGTGTCTGTGTTTCTTTCTTTACTAATGCCAGCAGTTAGTATAACCAAATACATGCTTTTCCCTCAAAACGGTTAGGGAAGATTATATACTCATTTTATGCATGCTCCTCTTTGGGGGAAATAGCTCCTGGTACATTGTTTTGATTGTTTTCTGTGATGGTAGGTCTTCATTTTTTAGATTGTTTTTGATTTTCGATCTAGCCAACAGTCATTTAGAACCAAGTATGATGAATGAGTGATCAAACTAGATAAATTTTAAATATAAATTCACTATAAAGTAGGGAAACTAATTTTCTTTTATTGCTTCAAAATTTTCTGGAGAAAAGTATCTGTGTAATAGTAGTAGTAGAATACAGGTTTTTTTTTTTTTTTTTCCATCTTTAGATGAGCTGCTTGGGTTTTTTTTCCCCCACAGCTTTATTGAAGTATATTTGACAAATAAAATTGTATATATTTAAGGTGTACAGTGTGATGATTTGATATACATATACTTTGTGAAATGATTATCACAATCAAGTTAATTAACACGCTCATTATTTCACAGTTACTATTTTTTTTGTATTGAGAACATAAAATTTTCTCTCTTAGTGAATTTCAAGTATATAGTACAGTGTCATTAACTATAGTCATCATGCTGTACATTAAATTCCCAGAACTCATTCATCTTATAAGTGAAATTTGTACCCTTTGACCAGCATCTCCCCGTTTCCCCAACCCAGCCCCAGCTAACCACTGTTCTACCCTCTGTTTCTGTGAGTTAGATTTTTTGATTCCACATGTGAGTGAGATCATAGTGTCATTCTCTGTCTAGTGTATGTCAATTAGCATCATGCCTTCCAGGTTCATCCATGTTGTTGCAAATGGCAGGATTTCCTTTCGAGTAAGTTCTTACTTATTTCAGAAACGTCACTCATTTAGATATGTAAGTTATAAAGGGTTGTTAAAAAACTTGTTTTTTTACATTATAGATATACCACGTTTATAAGTGACCTTCTCTTTTAAGAATTGTGAGAGCTCCATGTCCCCCAAGTGTGCTCTTAGGGAGGAATCAGGAGGTGGTGTAGTAACTGGAGATTCACTTGATGCATTGATATTTTCTCACTAAAACCTCCATCTATATGATGAAAAAGACTCTTTTGATTAATAAATAAGATAGTCACTGTCACAGGAGCTGTGGGCTGGCTCTCTTTATCCATCCATCCATCCATCCATCCATCCATCCATCCATCCACTTCAGAATGACGAAGACTCACAGCCCCTTACCTTGAGATCCCCCCCCGCCCCCAGCATGGTGGTACATCCATGTGAAACAAACAGCAGTTAGTTGCACTAGTGTCAGTGGAGTAAGTCAGTGGTTTTCAAACTTTGTCTGTGGAAACTTTATTTTGATGAAGTGAGGGCAGAATGACAATGGTACTGAATTTTTGTCTTCTCTTTTCTTCCTCGATGAGAATCCCTGAAGTAGCTTTTGAAAACCACTGGTACAGAGAATACGTTATCTGGAAGGTCAGAAAAGAGTTTGTGTTCAGAAGCAGCAAGGGAGGCTTATACCTCAATCTTTCCTTATTCTTCTGAGATTATTAAAACAAAATTAAGAATTTCCATTTCCCAGTCCTATGCTTCGCTATCTTGAAAGTCAGTATAAACACAAAATCCCTCCACATGTTTAAATTTATG
Source organism: Camelus bactrianus (assembly GCF_048773025.1). Lineage (NCBI taxonomy): Eukaryota > Metazoa > Chordata > Mammalia > Artiodactyla > Camelidae > Camelus > Camelus bactrianus. The sequence continues at coordinate 30,017,191 of NC_133544.1, read as the reverse complement.
GCAGAGTTTTGCCCTTATAGTTCTCTGTACTTAAACTCTTAAAATAAGAGAAAAGTCAGAAGAACTTCTAATCTAAGAGTAGATGGATAGCTTAAGAATAAAATATGTCTTAAAGCTCCATGGTTCTAAATGCTGGGCCCCAGATTGTCTGTGTCAGAGTCACTGGCTGAAACATATTAAGAACAAAGCTTTCAAATTCCAGCTGAGACATACTGAATCAGAATCTCTGGAGTAGGGCCCAGGTATTTTAACAAGTTCTTCTTTGTGTAAAAATAATACCTGCAAAAATATAGATGTATATATACACAGAAAAGCCTAAGGATAGAATGATGTTAGAATGTATTGTAATAAAGCATGACGTAGAGTTTGTCCTGTGGAGTTCTGTAAATAGAGATAATACTGATGACACCTTTCTCAAAGGGTTACTGTGAAGATTACATGAGACATTGAATGAAAACCACTTAAAACACTATTTGGCATACAGGAAGCCCTCAGTTAAAATTTGCTATATTATTAGTTGTCCCTCTAATACATAGGAGTAAGCATTTTTTGTCCTTATTGTGATCTTGTAATGAATTCAGGCCTACTTGAGAAGTAAGTGAATAGAAAGCAGGAAAAATGCTCAAATACGAGTGTGTGTGTGTGTGTGTGTGTGTGTGTGTGTGTGTAGGTAGGTAAGATACGCATTTGCTCCTAAGTATATTGTATAAAAATATATAATGGAGAAAAAGCATATCCTCTTTAACTTCTTTGGAATAGGATTTTAAAGTAACAGATTCTTAATTTACTACATTTTGCATTTCCGCAGCACTCTGTGATAAAATGAACAAAAGTGATGTGATCTTAGCAGACACAGTAGATGGCGCTTTAGACTTAGTTTTTAAAGAAATCAGCATTAGAGGGAAAAAGAAAACTGAAGCACATTTTAATGGGCTTTTGAAAATTTTTCACCACCAAGACGATTTCATCTTAGAGTACATGTCTCTAAGAAATAAGGATTTTTTAAAAAACAAAGCTGGATAATAATTTTAGTAGAAATAAATCTCCCAGTTGCTATGTTTGTGCCAGACCTGTCACTTGGAAAATGTTAGTTGTATTTTAAGCCACAAATATATAAGGAAGTTATTTTCTTTCAAAACATTGCTTTATTTATGAGTTTTCCCCTTTCTTTGTCTCTGTGTTTAATATGTCTGTTCCTAGGGTGTTTTTTTGGGGGGGGCCCTTTGTTATTATTATTTATTTATTTTATAAAAAGTCATACAATTAATCTGAATCACATCAGTTTATAATGTAGTTATATAAAAAAATTCAGCCATATTCATTCTATTGGGCCTCAAAACGTAAGTCTCCATTAAAGGATAATTATAATACTTTTGTTACTACCATGCTGTGCTTTATGTACTTAATCTTATTTAATCTTAACAATACTCTATGAGGATTGTTATTCCCCCTTTTTAAGTAAATAAACTGTCTCAGAGATGTTTAGTAACTTGCCAGCCTCACATGCTTCCTGGTTGAACTAGTAGCTGCTTCAGGAGTTTCATCAGTGCACTGATGTTGTATTTTTTAGGCAGCTACTATGTGTCAGGCATGCTAAGCACTGGACATCATATAGCGACCAAAAGTGACTGGGGTTCTGCCTTTAAGAACCTTACAGATTGTTAGATGTTTGATAGCATCTCTTTGAAATCTACAAGTTTGGGAGTATTTCATGGAGATGCAAAGATGTATTTCAGAGTCACTGTGCTTAATAAGATAGATCAGGGAGCCCTTTCACCAAAGAGAAAGAATCATGCCTAGTTTGAAGGTATTGCTGTATTAAAATATTTATTTAGGTGTACTCCTTGTAGCCAAGGGAAGAGCAAGACCTCCCTTCCCTCTCCAACTCTTGACAGTTAAATCATAAAATCAACAATGAAAACAACATAAGCTAAACTGTCTTCCCGATAAGGATCAGGAAGAGTAAGGAAAATATGAATATACTAGAATGTCAGAATTTTCCATTGGCTAAATGGTATTAAAATGTCTAAAAGCAAGAAATTGTCAGTGGGAGTCTGAGAGAATAATGTGGTTTGTGCACAGTAAGACCACAATAACTTCTACATGGCTTCACATGTGCCATTTGGTAAAACTGTTTGGTGTACAACCAGGCTAGGGTTACCCTAAATTGTCAAGTACTCCTTTCATCTTGGAGCATTTAACATTTTTCTTTTAATTGATTTTTTTTAAAAAAAGTTTCAGTCTATTAATTTTCACATATGGCCTCAAGCTCCTATGTTAGGGAAAGGTATGTAATTGATAAGGAAACACAGAGCAAGAGTTTTGAATTGAGGTGCATACCGGGCTTCAGTAAGTGTATAGAACTCCTGAAATTGTATAAGATTTTATGTGTATGTACTTAGGAACACTACTCTTGGAAGAAACTCCATAGCCTTCACAAGATAATTAAAGAGTTCTTAAAAAGTTAAGGATTGTTGTAATTAGGAATTTACCTAAAGGGGTCTGCTAAATTCACTCCAGCTCAGGGTCATGAAAAGAGAGGCTGTCTTCCCAGATAGCATCTTGGAGAAGGAGGGGCTGTTTTGTTCCTTTTAGGGATCACAGTTTTAGATTCTGAGTGAATTTGGGATTTGAAGGGACGTGTTTAACAGTGGAGTTTTAGAACTCTCATCTCTCAGTAGGGCATCCTGATTTCAATTGAGGGATACCTTTTAGGGAATTTGAATATACTTCTTTCCAATATAATCTTTCAGTCCAATGAATGGTTGTTTTTAGAAAATGAAATACAGAGTAGGAAAGGGAAAAAATTGTTAAATTTTCTTGGTTGAATAAGTAGCTAAATAAATTAATTCTTAAATCTTAAATTTTATCATAGATTAAAGGAGTTCCTTTAGACCAGACTGAAGTCTCTGGTATCAGTTGTGTGGTAATACTAATTGACTTTTTTTTTTGACACAGGTTTAAGGGGGGAGGAGATGTGTATATTTCTTCTCTTTTCGCTCTTACCTGTCTTGTCCTAACCCTTGTGTATACTCTGCTGAAGAGCAGGTAACTTAACTTACATTTATATATTTCTGATTAAACTGTTATTTATGGTTCTGGATTGAAGAATCAAAAAGTAAAATTGAATTTCTTAAGTTGATATATTTTAAGTCCTTTATTTTGATCTAATTATTTTTTGATCAAACAGTGATCTCTTAATACTAGCAGAGTCACACATAATAATAGTAGCTACCAAATAGGATGTGGTAAGTATTAGACTAAATAATAAATGCAGGATTTAGCATAGTTTCTGGAACTTAATCAATGCGTAATAAGTATTAGTTATTCAATGCTTAATAAGTATTAGTTATTGCTGTCTTCATCTCATCATTATTAGTGACATATATATTGTATATCCCCATGACTGAATCTGCAGAGTAAAATCACCCCAAGACATAAAGGGATGGGAAGTTTAAGTTAATTAGCCTCTTATTTAGGGGAACAGATATTCTAGGGGTTCAAAGAGTGCTTCCTGCAAGGCATGTTTATGTTTTATCCATGGATTGATGGCAATATGGTAGCTCTTTTGATGTGAGAAATATAAAATATAATGTCAAATCAATTATAAGCTTCATGAGGGCAGGGACGGTGTTTTATTTGCCTGTACCCTTAACTCTCATGTTAGGGTCCAGCCCATGGTTGGTGTTGCATTAATTGTCTTCATGTGTCTGTGTTTTCTTTGTTTTGCTTTGAGTTACCAAAAATATTTGCTGTTTCCATATTCAGAAGTTCTTACCAGTCACATCAGTAATGTGACTTTTAGAATTATTGGTTAAACTATAGATCTTTTTTGGAATGAGGATGTTTTGTTTGAAGCAAATTACTTGGGAGAGAAGACTTAATTCAACTTAAGGACATTCAGGCTTAAGACTTTTTGATAGAAAAGCAAATATTTGGTCCTAATAAACAAAAAACTTTATCTTCATTTGTGTATGTATCAGATCATCACTGATGTTTAACACTTCAGATACCTTATGTGTTGGTGGAGATACAATAATGGGTGAATCTACTGCCTAAAAAGCAGTGTCTTCAATAAGATACTTAAGAAACACTCTTTATTCTCCTATTTTAGACAACTTGACACAGCTCAGCAAACATTTGTAACTACAGGAAACATGATATTTCTCAGAAATGAATACTGATCATAAATAAGTATGGCTACTGTGACAAAATTAGGTAAATAGTTCTATCTGTTAACTCTATCTTTTGGAATTATATTTAAATTAAGTAGTAAATTGGACGTATAGGTTTGTATTCCTATTGCATACTGAAGTCCAGCTATATATGGGCCCAGAGTAATATGTTACTGTTTATAAGAACATTGTAGATATGACCCTTTTGAAAAACAGACTCTCATGAGGCTTTGTCGGTTCTAGAATCATATAGGGGACATTTTACTTCCTTGGTCATGGGAGTGTTGTCTCTCTACTTCCTATAAATAGATGATAAGCTCTGGATGCTTTCTGGGACAGAGTAGAAATGGTACATATCTCTTGTAATAGGAATTGGGGTCTGGGGATAAATGATGCTCAACATGCAGTGTTTTATAGTATTTTTGTTTTGGTAGCAAATTTGCTTACAGTATTATATAATTGGTAGCCTGTGGTTTGGTATCCATTGAAATATACTATTATTCATTTGATCTGGAGTTGGGTGAGGTTTGTAATAACAATATCAGCTGGTGGCCAGAAGGCTTTTGGTCTTTTTCTTTCTTCTATGGTAGTGTGCTATTGTTAAGTGAAATTTTTATTGACCGTTTTTAGAAGAAAAGAAATCGAACAATTATTTACTATCAAAATAAGGCAACTACCTTTAGCTCTTAATGTAGCATCAATTTTTTTCCTAAAGCTTGTTGTCCTCTTGGTTTAAAAGGTTTAGACAAAGAGGAGTAAGTGGTCAAAAGTTTTGAAATTGGAAAGTTGGAGCCTGTTTTCCCGTGATCAAATGATCACGAGAATCATGAAAGAGTGGGCCTCTTTATCAATAGGTTCAGTGAGAGTTCAACATTATCTGAATTTAGAAAATTAAATTATATTTTAACCACAGTAGCATGTTTTTTAACTTATGTAAGTCATAATTGACTTTATACCATTCTGTTGTTTTGTGAGGTGATCTCTTGTGGCTGCAAAGTTGTTTATAGTTAACCCTAAAGATACCTCATGCTCATAAGGGCACCTCCTCTAGCTTAGTGTTTACTTGCAAAATAAACCACATTTTCCCCTTGTCTTATTAAAATGATGGAACCATTTTCTAGCATCTGGAAACATTTCTGCCCCTCATGTTCTTTTGAGCAAATAACCCCATGTGATTTACAAATGTTGGTAAAAGCAATAGATATTTCCAAATGCTGTTAGAATGGTCAAACTAACATACAGGTATTTAAAAAAAGTTCTTCACTGGGATAAATGAAGGCCAGAATGAATAAAGTATTAGTCACTCTTTCCAGTGTTTTAATTCCAGAATGTCTTTCTTTCTTAGAATTACTTTAAATTTTGTTGCTACTTTAATTTTTATTGATACTGTAATAACAGTATTATCACAGAAGATTCAACAGTGTCCTCAACAGATCAAATATTGCCCAAACCGAACGTAGAAAATTCTCCCTGGCTTCATTTATAGAGAAAATCATAACTGGAAATTTTAAAAAGTTGTCCAAACTTTTGAAATTATCATTTTAAAATAGCATTGTCAAAACAAAATACATAACAGTGTGAGATTTTGAACATATAAAATCTGTGCATGGAAGAATGAATGAAGTGTTTCTGTGATATTAATGAATGATCAGACATATGGGGAAAAGTAATATTAAACTTTGTCCCACATTCTGACTGTACATGAACAGAGCCAGAGCGCTCATAAAAAATAGTAACATATCACTGCAAGAAGATGTGGTCTAAACTTGTTCTGGAATGACATCTTGAGGTTTAGCCCTGGTGAAAAACATTTTCTGAGGAAGGGCAGATATATAGCTGCTGTCTTCAAGGAAAAAGAAAAAGTGACATCACAACCTTATATTAAACTTAATGAGATGAAGTAAAGATGTTCTCTGAAAAATTGGTAAGAAGGAAGAGGAGGAGGTGAGGAGGTGGAAGAAGGAAAGAAGTTTTTCAAGAAATTGAAATAGTTGAAGATATTAGGGTGTCCAGGACTGTCAGGAACACTGCGTATAATGAGATTTTTGGCAGACTGCAACTTCAGAGTTCTTTGAGGATTCTAAAAGCAAAAATTGTTTTTTCAACACAGAAGTATTTCTAAATCAGATATTCTTTGGCATCTTAAACTGAGCATCTGTAATTTCCTTAGCTGTTTTGTGAGATTTCATTAATTCAATACATATTCTAGACCCATCTACTATAGGATACTATGTTTCTATGTTCATTAGCGTTATTGGCCTATAGTTAGAAAGAACAAGATGGTTAAGATATTGTTTCTGTCTCAGAGAACTTCTTTTAAAAGAGAGAACATAGATATACAAACATCTATAGAACCAAGCAGAATGAGCCAGCCGAGAGGGCTCTGTAGACAAGATAGATTCCACCCTTTTGTCAAGATGGATGCTTCATGAAGGAGGACATGTGGGCTAGATGTTGTTGTATGTGTAGAATTTGGAAGTTCAAGATGGGACTGGGGTAAGAGTTAGGCTTTTGGCAAAGAAAGAAGCATGAGCAAAGATGGAGCAGAGGTGAAGATGTGGGACATATTTAGGAACAAGTTGTAGCTGAGGTGGGGTGAAGCATAGATTGTATGGAAGAGAGTGGTGGGAGATAAAATGGGAAGTAAAGCTTGGAGTCAGGGTATGGAAGGTTTTCAAAGTGAACTGAAGAATTTTGGACTTTATTTTCTAGACAGTGGGGAGCCCATGAAAACTTTTTAGCAGCTACAGGATAGGAGCTAATAGCTGTGTTTTAGGATAATTAACTGGAAGGGTACAGTGAAAGAGGGAAAAAGTAGAACTAAGAATTGAAATTAAGAGGCCATCACAGAGGCTCAGATGAAAAATAATAAAGGGAAAGAAAGACACATTTGGTAGGTAGAATCAGCAGAACTGAGCCATGATTGTGTGTGGAAAGTAAAGGGAAAGAATTGAAGGAAGATTCCCGCCTGGGTAACTTGGGTAGTGGTGTTGCCATTAAAGAGGAATATTAGGTGGAGGAGCTGGTTTGCATAATAAAGACGATGAGTTAAGAGACTGATTGAGGAGAAAAAAAGATCAGTTAAATGCTTGAAATGCTTCTGTGCTAGGGGCACAGAAGAAAGGTAAAGAAAAGAAAGAAACAGGACGAGAAGATTGAAGGCAAGGCCTTAAGAAATACTTACCTTTTCGGGTTTGAACAGAAGAAGTTTGTAAGAGGCGTTAAAGAGGGCAGGGAGAAATCAGGACGCTGTGCTATTTAAAGACCCCTCTAGTGCTGTGTGATCCTGATTTACTGCAGTCACTGCAGTTTTACTGCCCCTGTGGTCCCTACTGTACTTCCCCAAAGACTTTTCACTGTGCAGTAAGTGGCTTTTCTGCCAAAGAAGAACCTACAGAATTTCTGAGAAATCAGTTACAGTAGCCCTCTAACTCAACTTGATTCCATTGTTCTTTTTATTTAAACATCACAGGAGCTGTTGTGACTGATAATCAACAGGGTGGTACAAGGAATCAGAGGCTTACATTCTCAGTGCCAAGATTGTATACCTTTTCTGAGCTCACCTGATAAGTGAGACTCTATGTGCTTAATTCCCCACTTGGGATGGACTCAGTGTGAGTCTGTTGCTTCCTTTCCTGTATCTTATGAGTGAGAGAAATGATGGTAGGTATTTTGCAGGTGTAGATGCTGGTTCTCATGTTTGTTCTCTAGATCAGCATGTAACTTGGGAACCAAAAGTGAAGGAATTTTAATGAGAGTTTAGTCAGTAGTGTCATATACTCTACAGAAGAGGAGCTAGATGAGGATTAAGACAATACCACTAGGTTTAGTGGTTTTGAGGTCACTGATGACCTTCGGGAAGATAGTTTTAATACAATGATATGGGTGGAAGAGTTCAGGAAGTTAAAGAATTAGTACATCATAAAGAATGAACTTAACTGTTGAAAACTACTCTTTCAGGAGATGAATTGAAATAAAGAGATAGGAACACTAGGATGAAAGAAAGGCTTTTTTCTTGTCTTTTTTTTTTTTTTTTTGAATGGGAAAATGATTATTTGTAGGCAGAGGTAAGGGGGTCTTTGGAGAAGGAGAGAGAGAAGGTACTGGAGAGTAGAGGGTTCATTACTGACTAACAGGTCTTGGAGGAGTCTGGAAAGGAGATCAAGAGAGAGTATGGGTTGAGGAATTGACATTGGGAGGGAATATTTTGAGATCAGAAGAGAAAGGACAAAAGATGATGAAGGTAGGGGAACTCCTGATTGAGAGGACAGATGCTGAGGGAAGATATGCGATGGGACCGCAGACATATTAAAGACAGTAAGGCCATTTGCCAGGAGATAGGAGAAAAGATGTAGAGTTGTTGCCGTGAAAAATAGTTAAAATGAGATAAGTTATTGAGTTTCAGTGAGGGCACAATTGAGGACAGAGAGTCCATCTTATTTCTTGCCTTTCTTTGGTAAGATTTGTGGGGTTTTTTTGTTTTTTATTTTTGCTTAAAAGGACATAAGAAAGTTCCATGAAAGTCTACACTCAGAAATGTGAAGAATTTTGTTGTCGGCTAATTCACACGGATACACATAACTTGGATCCAGAAATATGGATGATGATGTACTGTTACTGCTTATGGCTGGATCACAAAAAAGGAATATACACTTAGGACTTGATAGTTCTTTCAAGTGTTATAAGAAAACATTTTCTTCAGGGACTTGCTCTAGGAATGTAGCTTGGGATTTTGCCAAGTATATCTTTTCTGTCACTCAGTGGCATAGTTTTGGAAGACACAGTGTCTGACTCCTCTTCTTTCTGATTTCTTCTGTTTCATGTGAGAGAGATTTCTCTAGGTTTGGAAATACATCAAATCAAGAAATAGCCTAATGTGTAAAAGATGTTAGACTCAATCCAAGAAGATTTTTAATTTTCAGAATTTGTGATGACAAAAATTGAAATATTTACATATAGGTATTGCTGATAGTTCAGAAAAGTGAGACATTAAATTCTATGTGGCTTACATTAATTGTGTTTAATGAACTTGACAAACATCTGTAGAACAAAGCAGAATTGAACCATCAGAGAAGACTCTGTGGATAAGCAGACCTCATTCTTTTTTGTCAAAGTGAATGCTTCCTGAAGGAGGGGCACATGAGCCAGACAATGTAGTACGTGTAGAATTTGGACAGATGAAGGTGGGATTGAGGTTAAGAGGCTTTTGGCAAAGAAAATATCGTGAGCAAAGACAGAACAGAGGTGGAGATGTAGGACATATTAAGGAACTTTCTTTCCTTAGTTTTTTTCCTGAAAGTAAAGACTTTAGGTAGCTGCTCGTGGAGGACACTCAGTCCACATAACGTAACATCTTTCTTTGTCTTGTTTTAGTTTAATGGTGGTTGTCTGTTTATTTTTTATTTAAAAAAATTTTTTTTAGAATTACTTGCAATTCTTAAGCTGGAAAGAAAATAAAAGAAACATCAAATTCTTTACATTTTAGCAGTTGCTGTCTCCATTCATTTCAACTGAACAGTGTTTTAAATAAGATGATGACGAACAAGATAAAATTCCTTCCCTCAAAACATGCACACTCTTGTAAGAGAAATTTCATCTCAGAAATTTTAATTACTTGAGCAAACTGTGCTTTAATATTCAATATACTAATACTATAAGCAAGTCATGCATATTTATATTCCCGTTGTGATTCTAGAGCTACATTGCCCAATATATTCACCACTAGCCACATGTGGCTATTAAAGTGAATGAAAATTAAATAAAATTAAAAATTCAGTGACACTAGTTACATTTCAAGTGCTTAGCAGCCACATGTGACTAGTGACTATTATACTAGACAGTGCAGATATTGCACTGTTCTAGAAAGCTCTGTTGGGCAGTGCTGCTCTAGAAATATATAGAGCATACTTCAATTGTTTTCATCAAGTGATTGGTTTAGTCATTCATCTCTGCAATAAACCTTCATGAAATACCTACCATGTTCTAGGTGTTGTGCTAGAGGTAGGTGATAAAGAAAGGTCCTAGTTCCTGCCCATGGGGGCTTTTCAGTCTTGTGGAGGATAGAGGTAAGTGAAGAGGTGAATAAAATAGGATGTGATAAGTGCTACTATGGGAGGAGAAATCCAAGAGGCTGTGAATATATGTAAAGAAAAGTACAGAAGCAAAACTCAAGGTTTACCTCTGGGGAAAGGTCAGTAGATCTTGGCTTGGTTAAGTTGGAGAGAGTGAGTGAGAGGATGATCTTAGCAGAATAAAGCTCCTGGATGTAAAAGAACATGGCACATAGGAGGGACTGAAATCTGTTCACTGTGGCTGGAGCCCACATAATTTTTAAGGTTTCTTAATTCAGTCTTTCTTTTTATGATATATTTAAACTATTTAAAAAACAGGCTCCTTTTTTTTTTTTTTTTTTTGAAAAGGGAAAAGTGTCCCTGGTTTCTCCCACTGTTTGGGAAGCTTCTTATATCTAGTCTATATCTATAGACCCTACAGTTAGAGGAGGACAAGAAAAGCTGAAAAGAAATTAGAGAAAAGAAGGAACAAAGAGATGAAGATGATCAGAACAAGTTTCAGAGAAATAGAACAGGGAATATTTGATGAGGAATGACAGTACCATTTATAACATTCAGGTTCCCTGCCTCAAATCAAAAGTTCAGGTCAATCATTTCAAAAGTTCTTGTCCCCAGATGGTTAACTTGGTATCATGAAATGTATTCATGTGAGAATATTTTTAATAAGGTATCTAAAAATTGAATTTCCATTCTGATTGACTTCATTAGAAATCATAGTGGAGTTTTCTATACTCTTATTTTCATGAGTCTGTGCACTTATAGTGTATGCAACCTGGAAAGAATTTAAATGCTATTATTTTGTTTTTATAGGGCAACAAATAGTCACCATAAGATCAAAACATAAGCTTACCCAAGGAGTCTGAGATGGAGTAGGATCAGGACACAAAAGAATTGTATCTTTACTCAACTCTCACCAATCCCAGAGATTATTCTATGTATTATACAAAATACATTTCACGTAATAAATCTCTCACATTTTGTAAATATTTAGCTGTTGTTGATTTATTTCTGCCCTACTGGCAGCCATCATGTCTCTGTTCTACATTGTGAAAGTCTATTTATGTGTCTGTGTCGACATCATCTACCCTAGCGTGGAGGCTTCTGGAAGACAGGGATCATGTCTATTTATTTTGCATAATGCTTAGCATAAGAGCTCTGTATGTGAAGCTTTATTTCTATTTGATGATGATGATTTTCCTTATGTATTTCTTTCCTTTCCTGTCCTCAGATGGGCCAAATCTGAGTAATTAATCCAGTAGGAGACAGAGGTAGAATTAACTGTTGAATGCCTAGTCAGGCTGGGCAGCAGAATGTCTTACACAGCTGTATGAGGTCTTGTGCCACCACAAAGAGGTGCCCTCTTGTAAAGAGATGAAAAGTACAGAGAAGCCACCCACGGTGGTTTTCACGAAGGAAAAATTTGGTGTCTAGTTTTACCACCAAGTGCTTGTTAAATAAATGTGGTATGAAGTCAAGACTGAATACAGGAAACAGAATTCAGATAAAAGCTGCAGTGAAAAAATAATTCCTCTTTATTTTCATCCCTATTCTTATTTGGGACAGGCTTCTGGAATAGAGTTGGAGAGTTGAATGTAAGTTTGATGAAACGTTGCTGGAGCCAGTTGAATAACATCTCAGTACTTCCTGAAGATCCTCCAACTCCTATTTTAGTCAAAACAAATTTTACTAGTGTATCTTCCTTCAAATTGTCCACCTTTTTTTTTTTTTAAACTTGCATTGCTAAATGATAAAACTGGGCATCAAAAGGCATTAATTATGTGGGCACAATTATTTAGTTTAGTTTTGTTAGAATGTTCCAGACAGTAAAAAGAAACTTCCTAGACTCTTAAGGTAGCTTTTAAGTATTTCCTTGAAAACCTTTCCATTCCCCATACTTTGCCTTTTCTGCCTTTTCCCTGGCTTTATCATGATTTTTTCTTTTATATTTCAAGGAAGCTTTTAGGGTTACTTGCTACATCTTTTATTGTAGTCAGTTTTTCATGTAACATCTTGTTAGTGTTGTTGTTAACCTTTTATAAGTGACATTTCTTGTATTATTTGATTTCTAGATTCTTTACTTTTATGTTTTATTCTATAGTCTGTTGAAGTTTATATGTGTAAAATAGGAATCAATTGCCGATGTTATTCATCTTGTAAGTTAGATTATGATTTTTAGACTTTCAGAATGTGTCTGTTTAATTCCCCTGGGTTCCTTTGGTCAATATGTCCTTTTGAAATTTATGTTAGCATTAAAAAATAAAGATAGGCCAGGCATAAACATGCTTATATATCTGTAAGTGTTATTAGATAATTAATGATTCATTTATTAAACAGTCAAGTTATCATGCTGTATCTTCTTTCTAGTATATGTATTTTTTTGACAACTAAAACTTTGCTTTATCAACTGTATGTTTGTCTGTTCCTACCAAGAGTAACTTTCTTTGCAAAATCACTTTAAAAACTTTATAGAAATATACAAATATAAAATTAATATTCTGTATGAAGTATATAAATATTCTGTTCATTTACTGAGCAGATGAAGAATCAAGTTCAAAGAAGTTAAATGGCTTATTAAAAGTCACACAGCTTGGTAGGAGCTGAGACTAAAATTCAGAAATGGTTTGCTCCCACTTCACTTGATCTTCCTAAAAAAACCTCAAACCTTTTATGATTGATTTCTAAAAATAGCATTTGTTTTATTGTTTGTTTTTCTTCCTTTGTGATGGGGAGGTAATTAGGTCTATTTACTTTAAAAAAATTTTATCTTTAGAGAAGGCACTGGGGCTTGAACCCAGGACCTTGTGCATGCTAAGCATACACTCTGCTACTTGAGCTATATCCTCCCTAACATTTGTTTTCTTAATCATCAGTGAAGGTTCTTGTTTTCTTCAGCTCAACATTTCAGAAGAGCCTATAGTTAGGCTTTTGTTCCAGGGCCCTGTCCCAAGATTTTAGGAATTTAAAAGCATCAGAGTGAGTATCGGTATATCAGTATACTCACACAATATCTAAGAGGAAGTACATTTAAGAGAAATATATTTTCAAGAACACTGGATGGAGCCTGGACGTATTAATCAACAATTTGCCAAACTCTGAAAGGAATTTCCTTCTTTAGATACAGTTTGATGGAGAAATTATCTGAGTTCTATACTTGCTTACCCTCTGAAACAGAAGAACAAGATCGGTCAGGAAGAAAGAAGGAGAAGTTTTGGCTCACATGTGCTGTGTATCTTTGTCTGAGACACAGATCACACGTGCTGGTAACCAGAATGCTGACACAGATTACTTCCCTATTTTTCAAAGACTACAACTGCATGAAGCTAGAGGAAGAATATTCTTCTTGGGAAGTTGTACATTTTGGATCGTTGACATAAAGATGTCTAGTCCTTAGCTGAATACTTCAATTCTCTTAAAACTTATAGCTATTTAAGTTATAGTTGTGTAAGCTGTATATATACATGTGTCTATCAATATCTGTGTACAAGTAGTAGATATGTTCATTGTGAAAAAAATTTAGGAAATACAGATAGCCAAAAAGGAAAAAAATCACTGACTATATCAGAAAGCTATTAAAATTTTGGTCTATAGCCTTTTGGGCTTTCATAGTACATGTATATATACACATACACATAGAATCACACATAATATACATGTACAAATAATAAATAAACTTTACAGATGCCCTCATATTGATGAAAATGAGATTTTAGAACTAAAGAAACTAATTGAGGACTAGAACAACACCCTTAAAAAACTAATAAGTGATGTAGAACCAGTAAGAAATAGAATAGAGATGTCTGAAAATTGAATGGTTTGGAGCAAAAGCTTGAAACAATCACAGTAAAAAACAGGGGTAAAAGAATAATGCAAATTTGTTAACAATGAAAGATATGACCCAAAGATGAGTCAAGGAAAAGATTACTGGTGTCTGTGAGGAAGAGGACCCGACAAACGGAACTTTAAAAAGTATTTAGAGAATTGAGACAGTAAAACTTCGTTGAAATGAAAAACTGAAACTGCAGATCAAAAAAATACATTGCACTGAAATTGGTAGAGAAGAATCAGTATCTACTCATATCCTGGTTGTTCCTAAAGAATGTCTTCTTCAGGCATTCACAGGAAAGTGAGTCATCTGCCAGGGAGGAAATTAGACCCCCCTCAGACTTCTCCAGAGTGAAGTGCAGCGCTAGAGGGGCAATGTCAGCAAGGCTCAGATACAACAAAATACGACCAAGAACACTGTATCTAGCCAAGTTGCTGAAGAGTAAAAGCGACAGGCATGTAATCCTCCAATGTGAAAGAGTCCAGAGAATACAGCATCTGTCAGATCTTTCTGGAAAACCCGCTTTAAAATTTAGCCAACCGAGAGCCGAATCAAAATAAAAACTGGTTTTGAATATTTAATACATTTATAAATAAAGCTAAGATTTAGGAATTGTAGAAACTGTGGTGGCAGAACAGAATATAAACATTATACATCATGGTAAAATAAAACAAAAATGGGGAGGTAGGTGGAAGGAAATGGAAATTATTAATCTTTTATCTTTTATAGCAATAGTTCCGTCAATATAGTCTAAAATTTAAAATAGTTTTAAAGTAATACTAATTTCCTAATAATACTAATAACTAATAATACTATGGTTTTTATAATTTTTCTTACACTTGGAATTTTTACAATTAAGGTTTTTTGAGTGAAGAAGCATTTATCTAAGTTTTAAAATTTTTTTCAGTTTCATTTTAGCTTCTGTTACTTGCAAGTAAAATTAAAGCTGATATATTTTTATTTTTCAAAGTGAGTATACTCTTATCCCAGGAATTATAAATTTATTTTTGTTCACCCATCTATCCATCCACATATGTGAATAGTTGTCTGGAGTGATAATCACTGAATTTTAATACTGCGTATTTCTCAGTGGTGAGATTTTTGGATCATTTGTTGCATTTTTCATTGTGTATTTGTATTATTTGAATACTGATAGTGAGAATGTTTTAGTGAAAAGTGATACAGTGAATTTATTACCCTGAAAAATGGATTTGTACCTATACACAGTTTTTCAAATACCCAGTTTAATATCCTCATTAAAAAAAAATTTATCAGGACCCTTTTTTTCTTGCCATATTTAACAGCTCACAGTATTTTATGGATGTGTTACATTTCTTCTTCTAATCCCAATCTCAGTTTTTTCATCTGTAAAGACAGAGTTGGATTAGGTTAGTAGTTTGCAATCTTTTAAACTGTAGAAACTTTCCAATAAATAAAACAATTTATAACTCTTGGAACATACTTTCAAAGCTGTACAGACTAAGTAATTTCTGAGGTTTATAGCATTTTACCACAAAAATTAGTTTTTTTCTTAGTTTTTTTTTTTTTTTTGAGTGACTGCTTTTCTTGTGTTAAAAAAAGAAAAATCAAGTAGTAGCCATGATCTTAAGAATCAAAATTTTAAAGTGAAAGGGAGGGGCCTTTAAAAGCCATCTCATCTGTTCCCTTAACTTTTAGATATAAGGAAACCAAATTTAAGTTGCTTAACTAACATTACATAGCCCACTGAAGTGTATGAGACTTAAGCCAGATCTTCTGACTTCCTATGCTGTTCTTTTCCCTACAGTACATGTGAATACATATATATATATATTAAATACATATATATATATATATATATATGTATTTAAATGATGGGCAGGAAAGATACAATTTTATCTTAATCTATTTCACATGTGGGGTAACTTGTAAATGTCAGGAAATATACTTAATTTATAGTGTATTTATTTTCTTCCTCTTGAAAAAAGATGAGTAGTGCAGGCATTTGTTGAACTCTTAAGTTCCAGGAGTTAGAAAGGAAAGTGAGTGGGATTTTGGTGAGGAAGAAAGCATTTACTTGTCAAAGATTTGGAATTTACTGTGGTTACTGAGATTAAAATAAAACTAAAACTTGACTTGGCAGGGGATGAAAAACAAAGCAGCTCCAAAGTGTGTGCACATCATGGAGAAGATGCCATTTTCCCTTCAGGCTTCCAAGGGGGGAGGGAATATTGTTTCTTTGTGTTGCTGGAGCTGATTTATTTAGTTATGATTTCAACATGCCTACAAGGCAAACCCCACAAAACATTGCACAACATTAACCAGAACAAATGGTGTTTTTTTTTCTATATCCCCCCCTTAAGATTTTCCAAATAAAACAGCAGTGCTTTTTTGTTTTTTGTTTTTTGTTTTAAATTGTTTAAATGGCTCTGATTATGTTTGACTATTGGGTGTGGCAGGTTTTAGAATCTTAAGTGGTAGTACAGGTTCCTGAACAAGAAAGAGAATTAAGGTGATGTGACTTGATTATTGGAATGTGTAGAATGTAGAGTCGTGAGAGGTATTATGGTCTGCCGCAGGCTGCTCTAAGTAATAGACCTTCTTGTTAAAAGCCCTATTATTATTGGAAATTTATTTTGGAAATGGCTAAAGAAGAGATTTGACAGAAAAGTAAAACAAACCACCTTGTCTCATATTTCCTTTCCACACAGGGACTTTGAAGAGATATCTTAAATACTGTCAGGTCTCAATTATCCTGGGATAGGTTAGCATTATCTCCATGCTCACAAACTTGGATTAAACGCACATGGCATTGCACTAGGTGCAGCACAGAGACAATTAGCAAACGAGATCCGTATCCTTTTGGAGCTTACTAAGGGTTGATATCCTAGCATGTAGTTCATTTTTCCACACACGCTCTATAAACGCCCCTCCCTTCCTGTATTCTCTGTCTTCTTTAATGTCTCCCCATCCTCTCAGCTGCAAACCTCACATCCATCTTGAGTCCTTATGTTCTCTTAGGCTTCACAACCAATCTGTCAACAAGTCCTGCCTCTTCTCTCTCCAGAATTGCTTTGGAATATGTTTGTTTCCTTTTTCTCCATTCTCATGGCCATTGCCCTGTTTAGGCCCTTTTCATCTTTCATTTCAGCCCTTAGAAGACCTGCTTATCTACTTTCAGGCTTTCCATTTTCCAGTTCATCCTCCATACTGCTGTCAAACCTCCTTCTTTAAAGACAGATCTAATCATACCATTCTTTGCCTTAAAAACCTTTGATGGGCCCCCATTACGTTCAAGGGATAAAGCCCAAACTTCTTAGATTGTCATGCAAGGGTTTCATAGTCTGGCACCAATCTACTTATTCTCGGCTCATTTTCTGCTACATTTCCCCCAACCCCTACCCCCACTCTCTGTTGCCAAACATACATATACATTTACTCTTGTCCCACCAGCTTCCTCGTGGTTTCCAGAGCTTGCCATCTCCTTGTACTTTTGATCATACTGTTCCTTGCTCCATACACACAAAACACCAAGATTTTACAAAGAGTACTCTTGACGCAATCAGACAAAAGAAGCATGAGTGCAGAACTGGACAATAGAGGCAAGCATTAAAGCAGAGTTCAGGTCGGTAGCTCCAGAATACTTGCTCCTGAGGCCAGCCAGGAGGAAGGGCTTGATTTGAGGAGGTACTGGAGCACAGCAGTGATGGAACTGGTTTGTAACAGTATTAATGAATGCCTCCTTCCCATTAACACAGCCTCGAGCCAGCTCTTATTTTTACAGCTGGAGGATAGAGGAAAAGACCTATAGTAGATTCCTGGTATAGTAGTTAACTTCAATAATTAAGAGGAAACCCATTATCCTCATCTACGTATTACTTCTGCCTTATCTCACTTTACAAGAGAGTAAAGAATGGATAGGAAACCATGGGACTGAAAGCCTTCACACTGATGAATTGTTAAGAGCCAACAATATAGTGACAGAGATGGTGGGTTTAAGGAGTGAATGGAATGAAGGAAAATAGCAGCTCTTTCCTTAGAGTTCATGAGGAAGCAGAGGCCTTTCTCATGCTTGTGCCTAGGCATCCTTCTACCTGACTTTTGCATATTTCTGATTAACTTTTGTGGTTTTTTTGTACACCTCTGATCTTTTTTAAAGATTATTTTTTATTAAGTAATTAAAATGTTAATATATTCAAAACATTCAGAGTATCTGTGAAGGCTACTTTGACTTCCCCTCATGACCATCTTCCCTAACTCTGGTCGCCTCCCTCCCCATCAACACTAGAAAATGATGGCCATTTTCAGTTTGGTATCTGTCCTTCAAACCAAACCCTTTTCTCTACATTGACACAGAGATAGATGTATGGGGTAGATAAGTAGGCTAATGAAAGACATATGGTGCTGTGTGTGTGTGTGTACGTGTGTGTGTGTGCACGTGTGTGTGTGTGCATGTGCACGTGGGCTTGCTTTCCCCACAAAAACAGTATCATACGTATTACCTCACATGGGGCAAACTTGCTTTTTAGATTCCACAATGTATCTTGGAGATCTTTTCATAGTACATAATAGATGATTTAACCACATTTTTTCAGCTTCTACCACATAGTGTCATTGTTAGGGCTAGCTGAAATTTTCCTCTTGGTAATCTCATATGGACAATTAGAATGTAAAAAAGAAAAAAAATTATAGCAAGCAAATGTAGATTCTGATGCCAGTTAAACAAGGAGAAGTTTGCAGTTGTTGGCTAGGGGAAGGAATGTTTTCTTTAAAAATTACGCTGTCTTAGAAACACTGCTGGACCCAGTTCAAAGGATAACACCGACATTAACACCCTCTTCTCTCTCCCTTCTCGCTACCCAGCTCCTCCAGCTATTGGCATTAAATGTAACCCAGGCTCTTTGTGGTATGTATACATCTGGTTTTCCCTTCTCCATATGCTGAAATCCTCCTTCCTCAATTGCTTCTGTTTAGCACTTAATTTAAATTCCCAAATTAATCTAAGAAGCAAATTTGAAATCTGTACATTGAAGGGGTTTGATGATTTTTTTAGGTCTTTTATAGCTCTAGGATTCTTTTAAGTTACAGACAACTTTATTTCAGAGAATGTATTCTGATAAAATAGAACATTTCTGTGTTTGATTTAGGTTGTAGTTAACTGTGAATATAAATATTTTAGTAATAGTGAAATAGATAAAACTTGTACTATTTATTTGTCACTCTGCCTTGAAGAATATTTATAATGATTACTTAATGTTCAAAGTAAACCACTCAAATACTTAACTGTCAAGTATTATTATTACCACCAAATTGTAGACTTAACTAGATTGGATTATTAATATCTATTTTTTTCTCTATATAAAGTTAAGAAATGTAGGACTAAGTCAAGTCAAAATGAATGAGAGATTCTGGGAAAGTATTTGTCAAATGTTTGCACTTACTATATGCTTTTGAGTGTTTAAAGATTTAGAGATACCACTATATACCAGGAGCAAAAGCTGTAAAAGATCTAAAAAATCACCAAGCCCCTTCTAACCGGGCGCAAAGGGTTAGGAGTCAGGAATGCGAATCTACCCTAGCCCATCACAGATTCACCTCGTGATTGCAGGTCACTTCTTGCTCTTAAAATTTCCTCTGTGGAACATGTAGTGGGTGATTTCTGACTCTTAACTTACCCAGGGATGTTTTTTGAAATAGTAAAGAGAACCATTGCCAGTTATTTCGTGCTCCTCAGTAAAGATTTTACATAAATTAATGGCAGCACTAGGGTGGTTATTGCATTATTTAAGAACGTTCTTGTAGGGAGGGTATAGCTCAGTGGTAGTGTTGCGGAAAAATGTGTTACAGCTCAGTTGTGACAGCAACCTGGATCCGGGCGACAGACCAAGCAGCAGAGAGTTGGAGAACTCAGGTTTATTATGCCAGCAGGACCAGAGGAGTTAACACTCCAAGCTCTGGACCCCGTCTGTAGGTTTACACCGGCTTTTATAAGCTGCCAGTTTACACTTTGCAACATCATATGTAAATGAGGTATAAGGAAAGTTGACAAATTAAGAACAAGCTTTGCAGAAATGGACCAATCAGGAGGGAGAGAAATAACCAATCAGGAGTGAGGGAAGTGGACCAATCAGAGTGAGCTCCATGCAAATGAAGTACTACAAATGGACCAATCAGAAGTTAGGGAAATGAACCAATCAGGAGTTAGGGAAATAAACAATCAGGAGTGATGGAAATAACCAATCAGAAGTGAGCTCAGGAATCCAATAGAATTTTAGGGGTAAGTAAGCCCTTTCAGAGGCAAAAAATGAGATAGAGCTTCTGGGCCAGGAACCAGATGGTGCTGGCAGGAGAGTACTGGCCCTGCCTGTCTTTTTATGGGGCTTCCTGCCTCAGTAGAGTGTGTGCTTAGCATGCACCAGGTCCTGTGTTCAATCTCCAGTATCTCCATTAAAAAGTAAATAAATAAATATACTTAATTACCCCCGCAAAAAACAAATAAAAAGAACGTTCTTGAAAGTGAGAGAAGTACTCAGAATTGGTCACCTAAAGTTTTTGTCATTTCTTTTAGACTGATGAAAAGTTTTCTATGTTAGCTATAGCAATGCTGAAAACTAACATAAGAATAAAGCTTTGTAACATTGCACATGCTGATCTTGATGTAACTTTCCAACTAATGTTCTCAGTCATTTGCTGCCTTTTACAAAAGTTAGTGACCCAACTTTCAGTTTTTTTCTGTTTGTATTTTTATACTTTTTGAAATATTCTCCATGAGTTCTGTCATTTAGATAACCTTAGAATATAAAGTCATATGTAAAATTTGCCACTTTACTTGAATTCTGATCCTTTCTATGGAGTTATTGTGTAGTTTTTTCTAAAGTCCACTTTTTACCTTCTTGTGATTGGTTGTTTTCAAGAAACTCTTAATCTCCTTGAAAAATACCTGTTTTTTGGTGGATGCAAAACACCAATAAACTTTCTCTTTAAAGAAAAAAAAAACAATTGTAGACAAAAGTAGATATTTACTTGAGGAAAGAGTTTTAAAAAATGTGTTCTTTTCTCATTGTACTTCTTTCCAAATTGATATAACACCAGGAGGGGTGAAAATTCTTTCAAAGCTTAGCATTCAACCAGTGAACAAAAGCGACACTTGATTGCATGAAGTCCAGAGTGTTTGCTGTGTATTTTCTGCATCTGGAGACTATTCTGTTCTGATGTTAAAAATTAAGATTACAAATTTTAAAGTATATATTTCACAATCAAAGTGTTTATAAACACATACTAAACTTGTTCTACATGTAACCTATGCTGAAATGGTCATGTTTATAGCTCAGTTAGGTAAACTACTCTGGAATGCTTCAGACCAGTCTCAGCTGAAGCAAGGCATTCTGAACTAATATTGTAAGGAAGGGTCTGTTTCCTTATTCAGCACTTTAACATGAATTTAAAAAGATGGCTGATGTCTGGTTAGTTCCAAACTTAAGTTTGCTGTACTTTTGCCAGTAGAACGTGTTTTCTTTCTGTCTGTAGATTTAGTAGAGCTGGTCTTGGAATATGGCTTTGCAGATTGAAAAAAAAAGTTTACTTTTTTGATTCTTCTTGAACTTTAGAATTCAAACCAGTCAAGTAACCAAGAAGGGCGGTTAGGATACTGATGATCTGCTTTGTGTCTCTGGTGTTTTTCCTTTCTTTGCCTACAAACTTAAACTGAATCGCAGTTTCGTAGTTTAAAAATAAATTGCTATTGAACTAAAGGCAGTTTAATAGCATTATAGAAAACTTGAAAAATGGAGAGAAGGAAATGAAGTGTAAATGCATTGCAAGTGCTCAAGGCCTGGCAGGTTCACCTGGGATGCAGGCAAACTGAAGATCACTCTCAGAGCTGTAGGTATCCCTGACATGCCTTTATCACGGAGGAGTACACAGGAGATAATGGCGGCAGTGGCGAAAAATCCCGTCCGCCTTATATATCAAGGCAAATGAAGCCAGCATCTAGCCAGCTGTTACCTAGGAGCTAATCAGTGCGCTTGCGTAGTGCAAATCATGCTTACATAACACTGCATGGGGACTGCGCATGCGGGATAACATAGCTGAGCCATCGGGCACCAGATGCCTGGCGAGGGAGCCTGAGTGACTCCATTTTCCCTACAGCAATAGATAGGATTTGAGGTGAGTCTTAAAGAATACATAGCTCTTGATATATTCCAGACTGTACCTTGGACATTTTTTTTTTTTACATCTGTGTGACTGTTGTATATGTTGTATGACTGTGTTGATCATCCTGCCTTGCTGGAAAGGGTTGGATATTTATTCTCTAACTACTGTATGATCTTAACATGCACTTGGATGAGTCACATCGCTCTGTCTTGCCTTAATTTCTCCATCTGTAAAATGATAGTAGCTATATAACTTGTTTTTTTTATTCAGCGGAGGCAAACATTTTAGGGTTGTAGAAATGACTTTCATGGTGAGCGAATTTAAGATAGAAGATAGCATTGCCTCATTAGCACATTCTTCTACATTTAAGAATGGAACCACTTTTTTTTTTTTTGGCATGAAAGTAAAGATCAGGCTCCCAAGATAGTTTGAGTGCCTTATGCATGTTCTAGCTGGCAATAGTCTTAACTGTTTTGTATTCAGCATCTGGTTTATACATGAGACCCCTATAATTAGAAGTAGTACTTGTCCGCCTTGTCTTTCGGGAAGATTGATAGTGTACCTCAGGTGGTGTCAGATAACAGGCAGAAGACTGAATGGCTGACTCTCTTAATTTAGAAAAAGTGTGTATCCCTGATATTAATATTGTTAAAATATGATTTAAAAAAATCGTTTTCCCTCTTCATGTGAGATGATAGATCACTTTACTGTCTGAACAACCTAAGAAGCTTAAGCGTCTTGGGTGTGGTTTTAGAGTCTTAGGAGAGCGGGGAAGAACCTAAGCTTTAGAGGGGATAGGCTTGTGGTGTGTTCTGGAGTGTTATGCAAGGAAGAATTATTAGGCCAGGTGCTTTTCATGTCTGTATCTGCCAGAGAAAAAAAATTGCAGAGGCAAGAGTTTGTCTCAGTAAAAGTTTTCGTATGTTCTCTTCTCAGGTCAAAATGGCTTTTTAATACACGCAGGAGTTCAAATACTTCATGGGTAATCAATCTCAAAAAAGGGCAAGTTTGTTTTCTGATTGATTATCAAATTGATACACACTTCTATTGCTATGTTCTACTTAAACCATAATATCAGAGAAACTTTGTTAAACAGGATTTTCTGAAATGAGACCTGTTAATTACATAAGACCTCTTGGTTTTATATGGAGCTGTTATCATGGCATGAATTGAGAGTTGATTGTGCAACCTACCCATTTGGAAAATTCTTCACCTCAAATTTTGCTTCAAATCCATGACTTCTAATGAAAAGGGCATGATGAGAGGGAACACTACATTTCTAAGCCTAACTCTTTTCCTTAAAAATCTTTCAGTGATCAAATTGCCTTGAATGAGTGGATCCCAACAAGTGTTTGGGACTGGTTAGTTTCAAGACATTTTATCTAAACATTCTTTTAGGGACAGGTCTATGCTGGCTACACCCATAGAAATCAAAATTATCAACATAGTGATGACAATGTAATTAGCCACATCTATCAGCAGTGTGTAATCAGCCATATGTGAGGCTGCTGAAAGGTCCTCTGGTAAAAATTCTGGCTCTACCCTGGACTCTTATTTTGGACTGAACTCTGTAAGTGGCCTTGAATCTAACCTGGAATCTACTTTGTACGTCAAGGTAGTGTGCAAAGGTAGGAAACTAGATAAAAACAAAACTCACTTTACAGCTAGAATAAATTTTGATGGAATGAGAAATTGGCAGTAAGATGTGTTAGTGAATAGGACCCTCAAAGAAAGCTGAAATGAATGCCTGTTGCATTCAGATTAAAAAAAAAAAAAACTTTGAACTGTTAAAGTAGATTTTATGTAAATTGTTCATGTTAAATATTTGCATTATATATTCCTATTCCTTTGTACTTACCATTTGATGAAGTTTTCAAACTGTGGTTTGCTGGAGGGGGAATAAAGCCCAAACCCAAACCGCATTGGACAAATTGAATTACAAACCTGGTGTGGTCCTTTAACTCAATTACATCTAATTTGTGTTATTTTAGTCATCCTGGGTGGCAGCTGTTCTGCGTGATTGCCCACAAACATTTTCAGTGTAAGAATTTGTCCTGATTATAACTCCTTAAGATTGGTAGTAGCGTATTTGTATTTTAAGGGGCAACGTTATAGATTAATTTTGTGTTATCAGGACCATTTTAAAATTTAAAAATTTAGTTGGTTTGTTCTTTAAGTTGACTTAAAAAGTAAGGATCTAATGTTTATTTTAAATGTTAAAATTTTCATTTCTTATTTTTTTGCTTCTACTTACATTTCTTCTAAAAATAGCCTCTTAATTACTTCATTTAGGCAATTATCAATTTGAATTGGGAGCTATATGGAGTTTTAGGTATATACCTAAATAAATATTTTGGCATTCTAAACCAACATTTGGAATGATCTACGAAGAGAGACAGGAAAGAATATGGATTTAGGATTGTTCAGTATAATTGAGATGGAGGTTTCAGTTAGAATTGAGTTAGGATTGAGTCTAAAGTACAGTTGAATTTGCAGAAATGAAGAATTCGTAAATTCTTCAGAATTTAAAGAAATTGAAACCTAAGCGACTCATGCAAAAACTGACACAAGAACCACATATATGAATGGTGTCTAACAATTGATACTAACTTGTCCTTCACTCATCTTTCTGTTTTTAGTGATTGTATTTTATTTTCTGGGGATTCATCTTAGCAAAATACTCAGCTTAAGTTACTGAGTATTACTAACTTGGATTGGAAAAGGGCACTTAAATGTCTTTTTAATATTAGGGGTGAAATCTGCAGAATACATAGATGCAGAGGAGAACATGCATGATAGAAGGACCTTGACTCATTTTCTAGGGTGGACAAATGGGACAGTGCTAAGTAGGGAATTACAGTGAAGAGACACTATCCCAACAGAGACAGAAATGGAAGAAAAATCTTAATTCCTCAAAAATGATATATGAGTATGTTTGGAAAGGCACTGTCTTTCTACTACATTTAGTAACTGCTATAGATTAGGTATTATTCTAGGTACAAGGCTTCAAAGATCCATAAGCTACTTTAGAGGTATTTACATGTAGAAGAGATGGCAAACATGTAAATAACAGTTTATAGCACCAAGTGGTAGGTAATGAGATAGAGGTTTGAATAAATTCAAAGCTTCTTATTTTGTTATGGGGAAAGTATAGGGCTGAAGTTTGGATGTTAGATCAAAATGGAAGTGTATTTAAAAATATACTATAAATTGGCTTTATTCCTTTGATAACTATGTAAGTTTAAAAAGCTAAAGCTCCAATTTGTTCTTAGAAACGATAATCAGTACATATATGTAAACAAAAAAAATGTGCAGTAAACTGTATATATGTATTTACATGCAATATAATGTGTATGGGCAGTTGAACTATAATAATTCTACCTAATAAAACTGAAAAAGGAAAAAAAATCCTACTATATGTGAGACGTATACCTTTCACTAGCTATTTAAGCAGTTACTAGCTGACCCATACACTGGAAATATAAATTAAGTTTGTGGTGTCTGTCAGCTGCCTGCACTACTTCCCTGTCATTCTCTTCTTAAGGAGGACAGTAACAATTTGATCACCATTTATTTCAATCATTTTCTTGTAGATTACCTCATTTTAATTAGTTGTGAGCTATAAGAAATTCCATAACATTTAAGAAAATCTTTCATCATCTGTATTTTTTTACTTCTGACCCTCTCTACCTATCTACGGCTTGAAATTCCTTGCTCTCGGTTTTCAAATGGCAGTATGTTCTTTTGATTTCCCTCCTGCCTTTCTAACCTGACTTGAGGTCCCCTTTGCTGGCTTCACTTCTAGATGAGTTATCTATTACTATAACAAATTACTCTAAAATTTAGTGGCTTAAAGCAACGAATGTTCCTTTATCTCACTGTTCCTGTGAGCCAGTAATACCATATCTGTCTTACTTACATGCACATGATAAACATTCAGACATTCAGCAAATATTGTTGAATGCTTCAAAAGTGGATACTATCATTCTATTTGAAGTTCTCATTGCGTCGTACCTAAATGACTCTACCAACTTCTTTGCTGGCTTCCAGTCTTTACCCACATGTTGCTGTTAAATTGCCCATTCTAAAGAAATTCACACTGTTGCTTCTCTGATCAGTAACCAGTTGTGATTCTCATTGGACTGACTTTAAATTTATATTGGTGTTCTTGGCATTCACAGCATTCCATATACCAGCTCACTCTATTTGTTCAACTGTGTTTCTTACCTAACACCTACTTTAGTTAAGCTGGTTATTTTTACCTTACATCAACCCCCAACCCCAATCCCTAATGCTATGTTCAATTTTACTTTTTTCTTGCCTTCATTACTTCATTACTGACCTTCTCCCCACCTGTAATGCTTACTCTCCTTTTTTTTTTTTTTTTTTTTTTCAAATCTTGATTCTCTCTCTCAAATCTAATTATGTTCCTTTCACCTTTTCCATAAAATCACTCAGGACTTTTCTGGCCCACTGTATTTTTAATCTTTGAAATTCTATTAATTAATGCTCAATTCCAAACAGTGCATTTCTTTAACTTTAGTTTATTTAATTTCCCTTCCCAGCTAGAATTTCAATTACCTGAGAGCAAAATTCTTTCACTTCTTGCATCTCTATTGTACTGCATCTGTAATTATATGTTGGTTGACTAAGAATTGGAAAACTTGACTCACCTGTAAAAAATTCTCTTTGCAATGCTGCTGAATGAATTTTAACTTCCAGAGCCATAATTGAAGATGAAGTGGGACT
This sequence comes from Camelus bactrianus, assembly GCF_048773025.1. Classification (NCBI taxonomy): domain Eukaryota; kingdom Metazoa; phylum Chordata; class Mammalia; order Artiodactyla; family Camelidae; genus Camelus; species Camelus bactrianus. The sequence continues at coordinate 29,990,240 of NC_133544.1, read as the reverse complement.
TTGGGTCAATTTGGAACTGCATTTCATCATTTTCCTGAAGAAGCATTGCTATATGAGTGATTAATTTAAAAAAATGTTCTCTCTGGCCAACAATCAAAACTGGCTTTTAGTCTTAAACTATCAGTTGCCTGGAACAGAACAGGTATTAAGTAGAAGCAGTTCAAGGTCTCTTATCCCAAGCCTGCTTCAGCTATGGGCTGGCTGAGCCCTTTGGCATAGATAAGTCGAACAAGGAATTTACTTTTATCTTCTCTCTCTTGAAACTTCATGGATTTGATTCACAAAGAAAGGGTAAGAATTGAAATCTTACGTCAGCAGCTTCTCATTCACCTAGAAAAGTTAAATTTTGATAATAATTTAAATCAAAATATAAGAACATATATGGCCTGAAAATATTGTTGGGGCTACTTGTGTTCCATAATACTTGTTATAGTTTTGCACCAGTCCTGGAGAATGAGGCCTGAGAGCTGTTTAGTAGCTTTAAGTTCAGTTCTGTGCTTTTGCTAAGGTAGAATTCTATTCACATTGTGACTTTCTACCAATATTCCCTGGTATCCTCATATTTTTTAATCTCCCTCTTCCTCTACCTTTCTATTTCTCTTCATTACTTCCCCCCAAAGCCACAGGTTGGATATTTGGTCATGGTTCGAATATCAGAGGAACATTAAAATTTTCATTATGGCCATTTCAATTTCTTTTTAGGTTTATATTTTAGGATTATTTATAATACCCAGTTTGACTTAGGTTATTATTTGCATATTTTCGGTTTCCCTGTGTCTAAATGACTAGTGTTTATACAAAACCTTTTTTCCCTTGTGATTTGTTCATGTAGGTGTTTCAGCTAAGATTCCTGTCTTTAGCACTGGAATATTTGAATTAGAGAAATTAAGGAAGTTGAAAAGGTCAAAGCTATTGATTTTTGCCCTTTATCCTTTTAGCCAATGACTTGGATATGTTTCCTGGAGAAGATAAAGAATATCAGTTGTGAATATATCTGGTTACTGCCCAGATCACCTCAACTCCAGAGACACCCTGCCTCTACATTCCTTCCTCTAGTTTTCCTGCACCTCTCAGGACCTCTTCATAAATGCCAACCCAGTAATAATAGCTCTATTACATCTTTTAGTTTGCTTCTTTTCTCATCCTGTAGTCCTTCTCTGCCTAGTGCACAACCTCCAGCTATGCTTAAAGGTAAAAGAGACAAGGAAGTAGGAGGAGAGAGTAAGGGAGGGGCAGAGACACACATGAAAAGTGTCAGGAAGAAATATGAATCTAGTCCTCAGAGGACTCACTGCCTTCTATAACTGTTGCCCTTCTCTGCCTTGTTCCTGCTGCCACTACTTTAATATTTCTAAAAGGAGTTTAAAACAAAAATTAAACAAATTTGTTTGAATTTCAGTTCTCAATACTCAAATAAAAGTGCTTTTTTGAAAATCACCAGTGATGTCCTTAAATCTCATGGTTTTTGCTTGGTCTCTATCTTCCTTGATTACTCTGCTGCATTTTATACAAATTTGAACATTCCCTTCTTGCAGAAAGGAGAAGACTTACTGAATACAACCTTTGCCACATGAAACCTTGTCTAATCAGCCTCATTTGAAAGTGCACATTTCATTTGATGGCATTTGCAAATTATCCACCTCCCCCTGCCCCGGAACTGGCAATATGAAAATGTTTCCATATGCTAAAAGCTAGTCTACTCATTTTGCTGAAGGAGGAAAAAAGAAAAATGTACTTTACTGACTTGCTGTCTTATAAACATGAAGCTACAGTGTGGGCACATTTGGCGATGGCAGTCTCCCAGAGTTCACTGTCAACAACTCTGCACCCCTGAGACCTCACTACTGTTCAAGATGAGTGTGGAGTTGTTTTTGCTCCACAAAACAAAAGTAAATTGTTAAAAAAAGGCAATTGTGATTTATATATGGTTCTAAAATATTTAAATACAGTTAAATATAATATTAGACTCTGATTTCTAGTAGATTTAGACAATTTAAATAATTGAATACTTTTGCTTTCAGACTCTGTGAATCTCAAGGCATTTATTTCAATAGCCACTACTATGGTCTGGGTCTCCAAAACCACATGCGTGGATTATAGCAGTAGTCTGCTCTCTGCACTCCCTAATGTTAGTCACTCTCCCTTTTAACCTATCCTACCTGGTGCTATAGGATAATCTTTCTTCAATAGCTTTATGCCTTTTCCTGTCAACTGATCTCATTTATATTAATCTTACCAATGTTTTTCCCAGAACCTGATTTATAATTTCCTTTATGGAATCTTCCTAACAATCCCATCTGCCCTGTTTTTTCCGTAATACTTTTCAATCAGACTCCTGCACTACTATATTTAGTTGACTTATTGAACTTTTTTTTCTTTTTTCAATTGTTGTGTGTTCTTTCGTTCCCAAGTGGGTATCAGTGTGATAGAAATACTGTCTTCTAGTTCTTTTGACTGGATTCTAATATACTTCTGAGTAAATAATGGATATTTTGTGTGTGTATATATATATATGACATAATATATATAGGTATTCTGTTACTCCAGGTTTTTGGAAATAGTTAGAAATAGTTAGAAATAGTGGCTCTTTGTTTAAATTGCATAAGTTATCAAGTAGAAGAGCAGAATGATGGTATCTGCACAATGCTTAATGTATATTAGAGACTGCAAAATAAATCCTACTAAAGTCTGTACTTTGTCTTCTTTAAAGATTTATTGCTTGGCTTTCAGAATTGATAGTTTTATCTCTTAAATAAAGAAATAGGTTGGGGTTCTTGTGGTTATGAGTAGAAATTCTGTTATTTCATTTTTATCACTATAGTATCTTATACCCCCAAAATATTTTAAAGAACAACTTTGAAAAAGGAGATAAACTTAGAGGACTAACACTACCTGATTTCAAGACTTAGAAACCAAGAACAATTAAGACAATGTGTTATTGGCATAAAGATAGAGAAATAAAGCAATGGAACAGATCTGCACACAATTGAACAACTGAGTTTTGACAGAAGTGTAAAGGTAATTAACTGGAGAAAGGCCAATCTTTTAAAAAGATGGTGCTAAAACATTTGAATATCATATTAAAAAATGATTCATATCATACCATGTAAAGTATTAACTCAAAGTGGATCATTGACTTAACATGTAAAACTTAACTACATATAAACAGAGAGAGAAAACATAGAGAGAAATCTAAGGGAAAACCCAGTGAGAAAACCTTTTTAGGCAAAGGTTTCTTATACACAATTCTGAAAGCACAGTCCATTAAAGAACAAATTGATAAATTGGGCTTCATCAAAATAAAAAAATTCTGCTCTTCAGAAGAGAGTGAAAGACAGCCATAGATCAGGAGATAATATTTTCAGGACGTGTATATGAAAAAGGACATATACTTAGAAAATATAAAGAACTCTCAAAACTCAATAATAAGAAAACAAATAGCCTTACCAAAAATAAATAAATAAATAAATAATAAATAAATAAATAAATAAATAAATAAATAAATAAATAAATAAATAAATAAATAGAAATGATGAGAGGCCGCAGGCTAAGAGAAAAAAAAAATGAAAGAAAGAAAGGAAAGAAAGAAAGAAAGAAAGCAAGCAAGCAAACAACCTGACAAAAAATGAGACAAAAGATTTGAACAGATATTTTACCAAAGAAGATATATGGATGACAAATAACATGAAAAGAAGCTCAACATCACTGATTATTAGAGAAACAAAAGTTAAAACAACCTATTGGTATGGCTAAAATTTAAAAGATTGACCATACCCAGTGTTGGTGAAGATGTGGAGGAACTAGCACTCACATGCCCTGCTGGTGGGAACATAATACCGTAAAACCACTTTGAAAAACAGCTTGCACTTTCTTTTTCTTTTTTCCAGCTGTATTGAGATATAATTGACATCTAACATTGTGTAAATTTAAGGTGTACATGTTGATTTGATACATTTATATATTGTGAAATTGTTACCACCATAACATCAGCTAACACCTCCAGCCTGTCACATAATTACCAATTCTTTTTTTGTGGTGAGAACATTTAATATCTACTCTCAGCAACTTTCAAGTATATAACACAGTATAATTAGCTGTAATCACCATGCTGTACATTAGATCTTGTTAACCTTGTAACTGGAACTTTGTACCTTTGACCACTGTCTCCTCATTTCCCCCACCCCTCAGCCCCTGGTAACTGCCACTCCACTCTCTGGCAGTTTCTTAAATGTTAAACACACACCAACCATTTAATCCATTCATTCTACTTATCTTTTTATCCAAGAGAATTAAAAGCATATTTTGCATACAAAGACTTGTACATGAATATCATAGCAAATAGCCCCAAACTGGAAATCACCCAAATGTCCATCAACAAGTGAATAGTTAAAAAAAAAACAACAACAAACTGTAATATATCTATACAAGGGAATATTACTCAGCAATAAAAAGAAATTAATTATTGCACATGCAACATGTATAGCTCTCAAAATAATTATGCTGAATGAAAGAAGCCAGAACTACCCTCTCTCCTCAAAAGCAAATGTATATACTGTATTATTTCACTTGTTTAAAATTCTGTCCTGATACAACATAGACACTAAATAAATATTCGGTGAATGAACAGCAACAACAAAAATTCTGGAAAATGAAAACTAATCTATGTTGACAGCAGGTCACTGGCTGCCTAGGAATGAGGGGCAGGGGGACAGGAAGGATTACAGAGAGGCATAAGGAAACTTTTGTGGGTTGTAGGCATTTTCATGATCATAATTGTAGTAATGGTTTTGCAGGGTGTGTGTATGATTCAAAGCTTATCAAATTGTACCCTTTAATATTTTATAGGTCAATAAAATTATACCTCAGTGTAAAAAAGGAAAAATATTGTAAAGAGGTATTAAATGTGCAGTTTAGCAGCAAAAGCAACATCATGTAACATATACATTAGCATACTATAAATAATATATAAACAAATATAATGTACATATTTAAAAACATAAATATAACACATATACATGATTGAAGAGACGCACATGTCACTTTATAGAGATGCTAGAATGTTATCAAAGAAGACCATTTTATAAAGGAAATTACACCCTGGTCATTCAGTACTCTGAATCTTTCATTCTGCATAGAAGTTCTGTACAGCTGCAATGATAACAATTAAAAAAGAGACACCAAGCTTTATTTTTTAATTCTTGTGAGCCATCTCAATTTTTATTTAAATGTCAATATTTCCTTCTTTCACTTTCTTGGTAAAGTCTTATATTTTGCTACTGCTTCTCAGTGTGTTCTCTTAAACCAACTTACTACTAAGATAGGGAATGGATTCAGAGAGACCATGGAGAACTATTATATGGTATTGGTTAAGCAACTAATTTATAAAATAATTTAGAGAGGGAAATTATTGCATTTTATCACAAGTGAGAAATGAGAACCAAACAACATATTGGTTAAAATAAGAGTCTGAATCAAGCAGAGTGTTAAGATTCTGTTTTTATTTCATATATTAGGCTTAATTTTTCAATTATGAAAGTGAGATCAGATCTCATTGGTGTTTTTATTTAAAAAAATAAAAAAGGAACTCTATGTGAGTCACCTTGTACCAACATCAGTCTGAGTAAAATAATGAGTTTCTGCTAAGGTTCCGTGACACTTGGCAGCTCTGCTCTAATGTGTAACAAAGTACAAGGTATACACAGATTTATTAGTATTTTCTTACTGTAAACTATCACCAGATTACAAAGGAGTAGACACTAGGGATGGGTGATTTTTACTTTCTGTATATAACGTTGTTTAAGAGACACAAACTTGATTTTAAATCTCTGCAATGATTTGTCTAAGATAAGCCTCCAGAGCTATTAGTGCTTAGTTTTTTTTTTTTTAAGTTTTCATTTATAGTAATAAGTATATAATATCAACTATTTGATTTTTTAACATTTTGGAGGAAAGAGTGTGACCGACTAACAATTTGGATTTGAAATAACAATAGCAGAATAAGTGGCCTGTGCTGAAAATTGTTAGGTGTATCTTGATGGAAAATCACCTTGATGGATGGAAAACAACTTAGGTCTACAGTTACATAGAGCTAGGCAGAGCTAGGTTTTTTATTAAGGATTTAGTTTGGTTCTTAGAAGGTATGGCTAAGTCCTGATGACTAGTTTAATGATGACTTATGTATCTTCCTGAATTAATTATGCAAAACATTTCCAGGTATTAATTATTATAAAAATTATTGGTTTCAAGATACCTTCTTATTCTAAACACAAGTTTTTCATTACCTGTGTGTTTTGTTCCTCCTTGATTTTATATTCAACATCTTCCACAATCCATCAAGTTCCCTTTTAACCCTTTGTGTCACTGCTCCTCTGTATGAATTGCCGAAGTTTCTATGATTTCTTTGCCTTTTGTCTGTCTTTGTTCAGCCTGGACCCTCTGCTTTTCTCTCCTGTTTAGTATTTACCCCTTTATGCCCTACAGTGCTTCAGATGCCACGTAACTCAAACCTTTTCTAACATTCTAGCCATATGTGCTATATACGCCTCTTTTGTGCTTAGTGTTGTCTGTGCTGTCACCAAGGTACAAAGGGTACCCAGAATGCTGCTCCACTGTGGTGCAGGAAGGAAATATTACAACTTTACAAATATTTTTTATCTCATTCTGGTTAATCTTTTGTGTGTATTTGTTTTATAATGTACATGATAAATTGGTATCCAGGTAGAAAACATAAAATAATTAAAATACAGATATTGAGGGAGTGCATGCCAAAAATGTTTCACTGTTGGAGTACAGACCAAAAAGTTAAGGGACCACTGATCTATACTAGTAATCGTGTATCTCGAATTGTTAGGTTTTTCTTCATTTGTAAAATTAGGTCTAGGATTGAATTAGATAATTTCTAAGGTGTTTTTGCCTTAAATGTTCATTGAGTTAAAAAATTTATTTTGAAAAAGTTTCAAGCATACAGAAACGTTACAAGCATGGTATAATGAACTCCCATTTACAAAGTTTTATCCACTGTTACCATCATGCTACATTTCCTCTTACTCTTTTAAATACATATATACATACATATCATTATACTTTTGTTCGGAACCATTTGCTAGCAAATTGCAGAGGTTGTGACCATTCACCCTAGATACTTTAGCATGTGTCTGTTAAGAACAAAGACACTCAATAACACAATCATAGTATGTTGATCAAATTCAATACTGGATTATTACCTAGTATGTAGTCCAAATTCAGATTTTTTGGTATTATCCTAGTGTCACCTTTATAAGCTGTTTTCCCTCCAATCCAAGGATTTTTTTGTTATGTCTCTTTCATTTTCTTTACTAAAGCAGTCCTTTAGCTTTTCTTTGTCTTTCATGACACTGACATTTTAAAAATTTTATAGACTCAAATTTTACAGACTGTCTCATTTGGCTTTGCATTGTTTCACTGTACCTTTTTTCTTTGTTGTAGTTTAGTTCTTTCTGTGTGTGTACACTTGTGCTATGTGCTTATGTGTGAGTCTTTTTTTTCCAAACTAGATTATAAGTTTCTTGTAGACCACAATGATTCATCCTGTTGATATTTATTCCTCACACTTCCAAGCACATATAATACTTTGTCTATAATAAAAGTTAAAAATATTCATAAGCCAGAAGTTCTTATATATTCTGTAGGTTAAAAGGATGCTTTAAAACATACAAAGAAGGATATATCAGATTAATTAACTCTCAGTAATTAAGGATGTCAGAGAATGCCATGGTAACAATAGAGGCACTGTGTTTTATTTTATTGAGTCTTGAAGGAAATTGGCTGCTACAGAGTGTAATATAATATGGGGCATGCTCAGAACACTGTGAATCCTGTATTAATTGACGTATTTCTTTTAATCATTCCTCTGAGGAAACCTTTTGCAATAATTTTTGACCTCTTTTCCATATACAGAGTTTCAAACTAACATTTGCATCTGATCTGGTATTTCAGTGGGCAATGAGATTAGGATGAAAGGTCTTAGACATAAAAAAAGTATTTCACAAGATTGGAAATATATAAGATTGTCGGGAAAAGATGTTTTATTATCCTTTCATTATCAACTAAGCTAAGTTATAAGAAAGTGACTCATCCAAAGTTTTAAGGGCAAGCCCAAGTGGAAAGTTTTCCACTTTGAAGTCAGGATCTGAAAAGATGCATTGTAGCCTTTGAGGCTCTGATTTCCCTAACACCCATCAATTATTTTGTAAAGGTCCATAGTAAGCTTGAATTTCTTATTTAGGATTTTTAAACCTGTAGGCTTTTCACGAAGTCTTAGAACATTGTCTTCTCTTATTTTGATGAGTAGCATTTAATACACTGATTTTCTTAGTATTGACTTTTATAACTATCGTCCAGGGCCATTATTATTTCATTTGATTGTTTATCTCTGAAGGCCTATTCTAACTCTACATTTATCTGAACTTACTACATAACTCCTCATTACTCAGCACATACTTTAGTGAAGATATTCTTAGGAGTAACGGCTGACATTCTCCATATTGTGGTTTGTCTGTGTGTATGTGCCTGTGGATAACTCGGCAGTCACTTCCTCGGTGAAATAACAGTCAGTGTGGTTCAGCCAAAGTTTAGAGGAATGACATGACTGAAGTGGGAGTTTTTGTATAATGCCAAGTGACACTATCCTTGGTTCTTTCTTATTGATTTGCTCAGGTAGTAGTAGGTGGTGTTTCATTGCCTTGAAAGGTATTAAAAATACAGCGATTCAAAGCAAACAAAGAAAACCCAACAACAACCAACGAAGAGGAAATACCAGGTAATTCAGATGCTCTAGTTTCTTGTCAGTGTGAAGCCAAGAACCTTTCCTGTAACTGAAAAATGTATGCTTAGATCAGAATCTGATTTAGAGAGTGAAAAACAACATCTTATCTATTTTTTCCAGGATCAAGTTTAATAGAAAACTGGTGATGCACTAATCTTTTCATAGACATGATTTAGGAATATTTTGTATGTTTGTCAACTTTTTAAAAATAGAACTTTTTGAGGCTTATTTCTACTGCAGCAGGAAGAGACACTGTTATTCACTGAATTGTATGAATTAAAGGCCTGATCAAGGAACAGGCCATTGAAAATGATGGCCCCTGCAGGATTAAAAGTGCTTTGATCTTCTGCTTTGACATGATGAGTTTATCTTTAATTATATGTGATGACATTTGATTACTGTACACTTAGACCATTATAATGTGGTTTGTAAAATGTAGTTTGTACTGTATAATAACTTAAGCACCCGTTTCTCTATAGTTATGAGTTTGCAGAGATGTGTTTTAGTTTTGTTTAAGTGAAAACTATCGGATTTCTGAATTAGTAGACACTTAAAATGTAAAGTATTTGGCTGCCAGGCAGTGTCTTTCCTGTGCAGTGAGGATTATCAGTGTGCTTTATTGGACCCAGTGTCTTATTTTATAGAGGTAACAGAATTATGTATGGTTATTATTTCTCGATCTATCCACTAACTGGCTGCTTGACTTTTAGGCAAATCATGTAAGTTCTCTGGATCTTTGAAAAAGGAAAGCTTAGCCTGGTTGATAGCCCAGGTTTTAGCTCTGAAATTTTGTAATTCTACTATTGTAGTGATGTCCATGATAAACATAATGAAGAATAAAATAGAAATTCCTGACACATTTTCTAAAATAAAGATGTTTATGAAATATTGCAAGAGTTAGTGATTTTTGACCTTGCATTTTGATGTGGAAATGAGATACTTACAGGAAAAAAACCCAAAACAACCCCCCTCCCCCCCAACACACAAGGACTTTTTCATTTTACTGAGAAGGGGCAGTGAATTGGTGGGCAACCCCACTATAAGGCCACAATTGTCCAGAGAACTTTCATTTGGAATTTCCTGTGTTATGCCATCACCTTAGCCTTGCGGGTATGAGGTCTTTCTTTGAAATTGCCTGCTTTGTCTTCTTGCATTGACATGCTGAGCCCTGGATTATTCCCAATTTAGACAGTTATATGCCCTGCCTAGGAAATGTCCTTAAGAATTTGAACTGGATTCTAACTCTCCAGAGGAAATTATAAAATGATTCTTTCTTTTCAAGTGATAGCCAGGTATCGTGATTTGATTCTTAACACTATTTAATCAGTTTTGCCAGTGTTCCTACTGGAACAGTCAGGCAACAACCAAAAGTGAAATGAATAAACAAACAAAATCTTTCAAGTCCAGTGGCTATTTATATAACATAATTAGGAAGTGTAATATTACATCTGTTTTTATCCTGAATTTTGTTTATGTTTGTCATATGACCAGTTCTTTACTTGCTTAAAAGATGTTTTCTATTTTAAGAAACTTTTCCTTAACTATGATTAGGACCCTCTAGAAACATGCATAGTGATAGGTGCATAGTAGAAATTCAATAAATATTTAAGTGAATTTCAATTTCAGAAACATTTTCCAAGCATAAACATGAAATATTTAAAAGACTGAATTAATACTTGAAGTTACGAAGCTTTAAAAAATATGCTTCAGTAATCTTTGTAGGACAAATGAATTGTATTTTTTCTTCATTTTAAATTGACTGTAAGATTCATTATTTTGAGTTCTGATTTGTCACAGTTTATTGGGTATGATTATTTACTGCCTAAGAACTAAGCATTGATACTGTGACTTGAGTTTTCTACTAAAGAATCATAGTATGTTTGATCTGTAAGTACCAGGAATTTTTTAAGCTAAAGTCTATGAATACGTACAATTTGTAGTAAGTAGGTGACAGAGTGAAAAGCAAAATCAGAAAGGTGTAATTGTACAGCTGCATCTCATGCTACTTTCTGCTTTGCTCACAGACTTACTGTGTTAAGATTTTAGCATCCGTTTCTTTTTAGAGAGTGTGAAAAGGTGAAGTCTTAATATGAACCATTTCAAGATAGTTAACTCTATACCATATACTTAGATAGGTCAAAGCAGTAGATAAGGATTGCTCCTCTTTATTGGTATAAAGAGCATGGGAAAGGCAGTTGGGAACTGGAGCTGAGTGGGCACTTTTTCTGGAAACCCCATTGTTGGTGTCTTTTTTCACCGCCATCTGCAGCTTGGTCAAGATCCCTTGAGATGGAGCCTTAGGCAGAAGGATGAGGGGGGAAAGAGATAGGACAGATCACTGAGACTAAGGAAACACCTCTGTAGGTGCTCTACCTTTGTCATTGCCTCCAGCTAGTGAATCTGACATGAATCCTCAGTAAAATTCCAGGTTAGATGATTTAGCAGGTCAATATTCCGAAGGAAAAGTGTTGATCGCTAAGGAGCCAGCCCAGGTTTTTGAAAAAATGTTAGATCAACCTAATTTCATTCTTCTTTAGAAGGTTGTTAGATTGGCAATCACACAATACAAGTGTCTGAATTTTGTGCAGCTTTTTGGCATGGTCCATCATGATATCCTGATGGGCAAGATGGTTGAGAATGCTATGATATGATAATACACTTATGTTGATATGTAACTGGTTGAACAGTTATCTGAAGGAGTGTTAACATGAAAGGAAGACTCTGGAATACTACAGAATCTGTCTTTAGCTTCAAACAAAGAGTTAAGAGAAAGTATAGCTGGTATACTGATCAAATCTGTAGATAACAGACAACTGGGGAAGGATGGCTACAATTATTAGGTGATAGGGGTCAAAAAGGTCTAAACATACTGGGATGGTGGGCTTGGCCAAGAAAGTAAAACTTACTGACAACAAATTTATAATGTAATATGAAATACTGTGTATTACTGAAGGGGGAGAAATGGCTTAGATGCAAGGGTAGAAAACAAAGATTTGACATCCTTAAGTTAACTGAAAACTCCATATGAAAAACTGTAGTATGTTCCCTAACAAAAAATACAGTATGATCTTAGGCTACATTAATAGAATGTCTAGGATAGGGTTGGTGACCATCCTGCTTTATTCTTAGTGCATCAGACTTTTCTTTTTTAAAGAGTATCACACTGTAAGAGTGACAAGATTCAAGCACACCCAGGAGAAAGTGACTAAAATAAAAAGAGGATTTTTTTATACAAGCCATCTAAGGGACAAAAGGACGTTGGCCTATAAGGGGTCATAATAGCCATCTCCTAATCTTTGATAGGCAATCCTATAGAAGAGAGGTTAGAATGAGACTGTGAGGCTCTACAACATAAAACGACAACCAGTGGTTACATATTGTATGGAGGTAGACTTTGGCTCCATGTCAAGAAGTTTTCTGGTCCTTAGAGGTGTCCAAAAGAACGGCGTTGGCTGCACTGGGAACTGAGCAGTGAATTTTCCAGGGTGCTGCCTAATTATTTCCTGGGCCTTTGGTAACAGAATAAATTTATTCATCAGATAGGGAATAAAACTAGTTGATTTCTAAGATACAGCCTGACTTTTATTGTTGGTGTGTTCTCTATCTGTTTATAACCAGTTTTACTTCCTGTCATTTGGCTAAGAAGCAGAGAATGTCTTAGACCATATATTGAGAAGCAGGAATCATCTGTATATGTTATTATCAAAACATGCCTGTTGCTTTTGCAAGGAGCTTTATTCTTGTCTACTCACTCCTAAAATATCTTTCTGAAATTGAAAGGACTTAACATAAAAGTTTAGAAGGGAAAATAATGTTTCCAATAAACATTATTTGTGTATTTAATGCATTTTTATTAGCACCAAGACCAAGATGATCTATGGCAGCTATTAGAAGACAGCATATGAAATGAATACACGCAGACACATCAGAATAACTAAGTTCATTGGCTTCTTTACTCATTTGTTATTTTACTCATTCATTCACTTATAAATATTTTTTGAGTACCTGGTAAGTGCTGGGCACTCTGCTAGGTGATAGGAAGTTGATATATGCTAGTCTCTCCCAACAAAAATCTGTTAATAGGCTCCGTTTCTTATAACTTGCCAAGAAACACTTTTATTTAAAGTAATAAACAAGTATCACTTTTTATTTTTTGATGATATAAACTACAAAGAAAAGTATAAAAGAAACCCTGGAAAATCCTGAGTTTAACTCTTTATGTTAACTTTTTAATGTATTCATGCAAAAATCACAACTTTGTGTGTATCATCAGTATTAACGTTGCTTTGAAACTGCATTCTCAGATGGAACTTGGTTTTTTAGAGTTTTCTTCATTTAATATCAGCATTTTAAACATTTTCTTCTTTTACCTCTTTGGACTGTTAATATCCATGTTGTTCTTTGAAGGGGAAAAATTAAATATTGTATAAGGGGTTAAAAATACATACTAGCTACTATTTTTGGAGGGAAAAAGCCTTTCTTGCTCTCTTGACTAAGTGTTTTTAAATAGTTTTAATTTCAATGTGCATTATTGCTAAGTAGACAAGAATGATCTTGAAAAAAGAAAGCTTTTGAAATGTTAAGCCAGCAAAGGCATTGCCTGCAGGGTAAGTTAATAGTTGAACATATTCACTGGTTACGCTGCCAAGTTTTATCTTTAATTTATTTTAATATAAGATGGTTACTCTCTGTCTTTCATCTTAAAAATATACCTATTAATATTAGCTTATAAATCATTATCACACCCAGGTAGGGTAGATTAGTAGTGTCTAGTTTTATGATTAGAAATATAAAATGAGAAGCAAGTCCTCTATGTGACTATAGCCAAGCAGTGTTTAAGGCAGAGAGGGGTCCCTACTGGTTGATCCTCAAGTCATCTATGCATGTCTAAGACTGCTGCTACTGCCGTGTTGTCTTTCTCTGAAGTTTTCCAGGATTCTTTGGTGAAATATTAGCTCCCATCCCCAACTTATGGTCTTCCTTAACATTTGCCATAATCATCTCAAGATTACGAAGAAATAGAAAAGATATTTGTACATTCATATTCATAGCATAGCAGCATTGTTTGCAATAGTCAAAAGATGGAATCAATCCAAATGTCCATCAGTGGATGAATGGGTAAACAAAATAATGTATACATGCAATGGAACATTATTCAGCCTTAAAAAGGAAGAAAATTCTGACACATACTACAATATGGTTGAGCCTTGGGGACACTATGCTGAGTGTAATAAGCCAGATGTAAAGACAAATAGTATATGATTCCACTTATCTCAGGTGTCTAGAGTAGTCAAACTCATAGAGACAGAAAGTAGAATGGTGGTTGCCAAGGGTTGGGGGAGGTGGAAATGGAAAGTTCTTTAATGGATACAAAGTTTCAGTTTTACAAGATGACAAAGTTCTAGAGATTGGTTGTACAACAATGTGAATATACCTAATACTGCTAAACTGTATAGTTGGTTATGATGATAAAATTTTTTATAATATATACTTTACCACAATTTTAAGAAGAACTTTCAAAAATACTTCAAAAGGCTAGTTAAATAGAAGTGTTCCCTTTACAATAAAAAAAAAAAAAAGGTTGCAAAAAAATGGGAAAACAAAAATAAAAAATGGCCTCTACCAAAACAGACCAATTACTAGAGTAAGAGTTTCTGTCTTTGCTCTTGAGGATTTGGACTGTAAGACAAACTCACTAAAGGACATAACTAAGTCATCTACTCTGCATGTCCATGACTGAACGTAGCATCTTCTTGTCACAAATTTGTTCTTGCTGCCTCTTTCCCAAGTTAAACATATGAATGTCAACTCACACTTCTTTTTTCCCCTTTGTCCTCCAAATACTACTGATGGCTAAATCTTGCTAATTATATATTCTTCACCTTTCTCTTATCTGCCTTCTCTACATCACTGATACAATTAATTTATTCATTCAAGGAATACTTTGTTAGCAGTATTCTGTGCCAGACTCTGCTCTACTTGATTGAGATGTATCAATGAACAACAGCAACAAAATCCCTGCCTTCATGAAGCTTGAAGGGAAGACAGACAATAAAAGTAGATCTGAGAGTTAAATACATTGTATATTATTTTAGAAGGTGTTGATACCAAAAAAAAAAAAAAAAAAAAAAAAGTAGGGTAGGATACAGGTTTGGGAGTGTGGGGGTGTGGAAGAGTTGTAACTTAAAAATTGGTGGTCTGTATAGACCTCATTGTGAAGATGAAATTTGATCAAAAACCTGAAGGCGATAAGGGAATGCCATATCTGGGGAAAAGCTTTCTGGGTAGAGGGAATAAGCTGTTGCAAAGGCTGTAAGATGAGAGCATGCCTGGTGAGTTCAAGGAGCACCAAAGAAGCCAGTACATCTGGAGTACATCTGGAGTATGAGAATAAGGGAAGAGCCATAAATGAGATTATAGATCTATCAGGGGTCAGCTCGTGTAGGACCTTTGTGGGGCATTGGATAGATGGATGCCTTGAGCAGAGGAGAGACACCTGATTTATATTTTAAAAGAGTCACTTTTGTTGCTGGGCTGAGAATGGATTGTGTGAGCAAGGGTTGAAACAGAGAGACCAGTTAGGAGGCTGCTGGAATATTTCAATCAAGAAATGAAGGGAGCTTGGACAGAGTGCTTAGTGGTAGTGGAAGTGGTGAGATGAAGTTGGATTCTGGATATTTAGAAGATAGAGCCAACAGGAGTTTCTAATAGATTAGATATTGAGTATAACAGAAAGAGTCAAGATAAATCTAAGTTTTTATTGTTTGTTTTGTCCTAAGTAACTGTGTTTCCCATCAGTGGAAATGGGAAGGCTCTGGGTGGAACAGGTTTAGAAGGGAACAATAGGGCTTGAGTTGTACTTCTTAACTTTGAGATGTCTATTTGACATCCAAGTGCAGGTATTGAGCAGATAGTCAGATATGTGAGTTCAGAATTCCAGTGGAAATAAATTTGAGAGTCAGATGCAAATATATAGTATTAAAAACCAGAGACTATATGAAACCCCTAAAAGAATGAGTAGATAGGAAAAAGGGACAAGAACCAAGCACAGTGCACAGTGCACTTAAACACTAAGAAATTTAGCTTGGGGTGAGGTGGGGGAAGAAAAGGAATTGACAAAGGAGACTGAGAAGTGAGCAGTGAGAGAAGGGAGAAATCAAGTGTGGTGTCCTGGAAGGCAAAGTGAAGGAAGCATATCAGGGGGAGAAAGTGATTGATCATTGCCTTAGTTTGGGTTTTCTTAGTCATTTCCAAAGTTATATAGTATCCTCTGTATGTATATGTTGTACAGTATCCTTGTCTCCAGTCCTGTTACCAACTGTTTCCACATACCCTATCCTTTTCCTACTATCTCTGCTATCAAAGTGCTCTTTAAAACAAACAGAACTACAAAAACACGAAAACACGAAGAAGATGCCATTCTGCAATTAAAAATTTATCAGTTACTCCTGGTTGTCTCTGAAATCCACACTCCTTTTCATGACACAGATTTTTATGATGTAGCATCTCTATTTCTGTAGTCTCATCTCTACTCCCTTCCTGTCTTTTGTTTCGTCCTTACTGAATTATTTACTGACTCTCACACTATCTCATGCCTCTTCTCTTTCTGGACTACATTGTGTTTTCCTGCCTTCATCCCCAGATTCACTTATCAAAAATCTATACAGCTTTCAAATCTCAAGTCTGGCATCACCTTTGGGTGAAGGCTTTTCAGTAGCACTTATCTCCAAGCAGAAATGACCATTTCCTTCCTTGCCCCTAATAGCTAGTACATACTTTCTCAAAAACTCTTACTATATGTTATTTCATATACGTAAACATATTTGTTTCTCTTTCTCCCTCATAAGCTTCTTGAGGGCAAATATTTCTAGTTCATCTGTATATCCCCAGACTCTAGAATAACGTGTGATACATAGTAGTACCAAAGAGGTGCTTGTTAAAAGGTGACTTTTTGCTTTAAACAGTCTTTGAAGGAATTAAAGAGATAAGGAAAAAAGTCTTTTCTATTTACCTTAACATTAAATACTAATATTTAAATTTAATTTATTTTATACATTTATTAATTTATAAATAATATTTAATATTTTATAAAGATGGTTTAATATTTATTAGTAAATAGTAAGTATTAAAACTAAATATTAATAATAAGTGCCACATACTTACTACTTCTAGTATTCTTTGTTCCTTTGTGTAGATCCAGGTTTTCATCTGACATCATTTAACTTCATCCTAAAGACTATTCTTTAACATTTCTTATACTGCAGATATGCTTGCAATAAATTCTCTCTGGAAAAAAAAATCTTTACCTTTATTTTTAAAGGATATTTTTACTAGATGTAGATTTCTAAGTTGACGATATTTTGTGTTTTTTTCTTCTAGCACTGGAGTTGTCATTCCACTGTGTTCTGGCTTGCATTGTTTCTGATGAGAATTCAGTGAAATTCTTACCTTTGTTCTGTGTAATGTGTGTAATTTTCTACTGCTTAAAATTTTTTTCTGTTTATAACTTTTCGCATTTTGATAATGATGTGCTTTTGTGTGGTTTTCTTATCTTGCTTGTCATTTGTTGAGTTGCTTTTATCTATTTTTTTTTAAATCAAATATGGTAACTTTTTGGCCATTGTTTTTTCAAATACTGTTCTGCCCCCCTCACTCCATCCATTGTACTTTAATTACATATATGTTGATATTGTTCCACTGATAGTGAGCCTTTGTTAATTTTATCTTTTTTTCTCTTTATGCCTCAGTTTGAATAATTTCTATTGTGCTTCAAGGTCAGTGATCTTTTCTTGTGTCTAATCTGTGATTAATTCTACCCACTGAAATTTTCACTTCAGATATTGTGTTTTTCATTTTTAGCAGCTCTGATTACTTTTGTTTTTTTCTTTGTTTTTGCTTATTTGTGTACCTTTCATTTCTCTCTGTCTCTTTTTTTGTTTGTTTGTTTTGGCGGGCAAAGGTAGTTAGGTTCTTTTATTTATCTTTATTTTAATGGAGGTTGGAGGTACTGGGGATTGAACCCAGTACCCTGTGCATGCTAAGCATGCGCTCTACCACTGAGCTATACCCTCCCCTTCTCTCCCTATTTTTAATGTTTTCCTTTACATCCACAAAATAAATAATTTAGTTCTTTTACAGTCTTTATCCGGTATCTCTGTATCTTTGTCATTTACATAGCTGTTTTATTTACTAATTTTTCTTTTGTTTATGGGTCCCATTTTCTTCTTTGCATGTCTGATAATTTTTAATCAGATGCTGGATATCATGCATATCATACATATTATGTTGTTAAATGTTAAATGCAGAATTTTATTGTCTTCCTATAAAGAGTACTAGGCGTAATTATAGCAAGCTGTTTGAGGTAATCGTGGATCAGTTCTTTTGAACTGCCTAGGATTGTCTTTCCTCAAGGGCAGTGGTCTTCAGAATCTGATACCTGGACCAACAGCATCAGTGCCATGTGGGAACTTGTTAGAAATGTGAAGTCTAGACCTCTGCTCCAGAATCACTAAGTCAAAAACTGCAGGAGTGACGCTTAGTAGTCTTTGTTTTAACAGACCCTCCAAGTAGTTCTGATGCACTCTAACTTTTCAGAACTACTACTCTAGAGTTAGTTTAGCCTTGCAACTAGGGTGTGACCCTTCTGGAGGCTCTGTGTAATGCTTTAGATATTCATCGAGGTCTCTCCTTTAGCTGGGCAAAATATCTCACAGCCTTGTATGAATTCTGGATATGGTTTAGATTACTAGTCATTCAACTTGGCTTGACTTTGTGACATATACTCTATGCATGTGAAGCTTAGTTTTCATCCACAGTCTCAAGAGAAGACCCCTTGATTTCTTGAGCTCTTCTCTGCAAAGCTGACTCCTCTTCAGTACTCTGTCCTGCAGATTCCATCCCTTTTCTCCTCTTTAAACGCTGAACTCTCTTCACCCCAATGCAACAAGACATCTGTACTCTGTTTGGGTTACCATTCCCTGTGTTGCATTCCAGAAAATGCTTCCAGACAGACATCCGGGGTAATTTAGAGGCTTACCTTGTTCCTTCCCTTTGCTTAGGGATCACGGTTCTCTACTGAGTTTTGTCCAAGGTGTAACAATAATTCTTTTGTATATTTTGTCCAGTTTTCTCATTGCTTATAATAGAAGGACAACTCTGGTCCTACTTAGTGTTATGGCTGGAAGCCAGGTACTTATTTTTTATGGTCAGGAGGTTACATGAGAGCAAATTATATGAGGAAAGTGAACATTGTATTAATTTCTTCATATTTTTTTTTCTAGCATTACTAGAGTGCTGTATGTACTACGTTTTGGATACTGTGCCAGGACAGGAGGATTCAAACCTAAGAAGGATAGGGCCTCTACCTTCCAAGCTCTCATAACCTGTGAGAGTGTACTTACATGTAAATGACTCATTATAAGTCAGCCTATGATAAAGGCTATAATGGAGGCAGCATGAAATTGTACAAAGACCATGGACTTTGAAATCAGATAAGTTCATTTAAATCTCAACTCCATGACTCGTTATTGTAGTGTGTAACCTCTCATAGCCTTAGTGTCCTTTTCTGCAGAATGGAGATCATAGCACTTTGTAGGACTGTTGGGAAGATTAAGATGAAATTCTTTCATAGAGCACTTGGCATGTAGTAGAGGCTCACTAAGTGGTAGTTTCTTTCTCTGTAGAATAAATGTAGGATGCAAGAACAGAAATTATTACTGTAGAATTTGTGAGGGAGGAAATGGCATTTAAATTGTGCCTGGAAAGTCAAGTAGGATTTTGATATATGTTAAATGTCTTCCAAGAACTGAGTGAGCAAGGACTCAGAGGTGTAAAAGGTGGGGAAGCTTGCAGATATGCTTATGAAAGTTAGCATAGTCCAGAGCCTTAAGAAAAACAGTTTGGATCTTGGGGGAAAAAAAAAAAAATCCTAGTAATAGGAAAGTAAAAACAAGGAAAAAAGAACAAACAGAAAACCTAACCCGTAGTGAAAGTATACTTCCTTAGACCATTTCTATTTACTGCCATGACTAATAAATTTGGGAAGGCCTGTGGAAAATTCCTGTGGACTGATATTTTCCTAACCACTACTCAAAACTACTTTAAGTTGATATTCTAAGCTGATCATTTTATTAATATTAAGCTCCAGCTAATGCCCCCAAGTTTCCAAGTTTGCTGAATTGTTTTTCTCTGTTATCTGTTTCCTTGGGTTACTTCCATTTTTTTCTTTCTCATCCTGCAAAATTGCTTCTTGAGGTTTTCTAAGTGATTGATAATGTGAAAGTACTAAAAAGATCTTTCTTAGATTGTTTCTGTGTTCACATTTATTAGAAATACTGAAAGGCTTTGTAAACTGTATACATAATATTCTTTCTACATTTCTACTGGTGGGGGATTATAAACATAAACTCAAGTTTAAAGAGGATTTTAAACTTTATTTCATTGAGGTTAAGATTTGTCCTAATGAGGTTTTTGTTTGTTCTAAATTAAATTATTTTTATACTTTCTGTTAAGAATCAGATGGCTTCCCAGACTGAGTTTGCTTCATTTCTCCACTGGGTAACTTTTATCTGACCTTTATGTATTTATTCTAATATTGTTTGGTTTAGTTTCTGAAGTTCTGGAATGTTTTAGAAACAAGGCTTATGGAGAAGAGCTGTTATCCCTGAAAATGATAAGATTGGAAACAGGAAAAACAAAAATCAAATACTGCCCTTGAAATCTTGATTTCCATTTTTAAAAAGTCCTTGCCTCTGTCTCTGATACCAGTCATTTGGAAATCTGTCCCTCTCTTTCTCTGTGATGTGGTCTCACAAAAAAATTGTCTTGTATTTGTACTAGGATTACACTGAGTTCTTAACTTAAATGAAAATAATTGACATATTTATAATAGTAAGTTTTCTCACTCATGAAAATATTTTTTTCTCTATTTATTCAGGCCTTCTTTGATAATATAGAGTTTTATCTCCAAAAGCCTTATATATCTTTTATTAGATTTATTCTAATAAAAGTTTTTAATGGTTTTTTAAAAATGGCAGTTATGCACAGTCAAATTGGTTGTTGCCTCAGAAAATTGATTTTACATACCGATTTTAAATCCAGCAAACTTAGCTTTAGTTTTTTATTATAATGGTTTGTAGATTTTCTTGGATTTTCCAAGGAGAGAATCATATCCTATGCAATGGCAATTTTTCTTTAACTTTCCAAATCTCATACTTCTTTATTCTTGAATAGAAATGGGGACAGTGGGACCTTGTTTTGTTCCAGATTTAAAGATACTTCTAAGTATCATTTTTCGTGTTAGAAAATTTCTTTTTGTTGCTGAATTGGTAGACATTTTTAAAAGTAGTGAAGCGATATAGAATTTTACAATTTTTTTTCTGTGTCTACTGAGATAAATCACGTGAATTTTCTCTTTTATTTTATTAATATAGTAAAATATGTTAATAGAGTTTCTAGTTTTAAACCATTCTTACATTCCCAAACTCTATTTTATTATATTAAAATAATGTATTGCTAAGTTTCTTTTGTTAATATTTTGTTAAGGAATACCCTGGGATTTTTCTTTCTAGTATTATACCCACCTTCTAGATCATAGAGTAAGCTTGGTAGCTTTTCCTCATTTTCTGTTATCTGTAAAAAATTATATAGCATAGAATTTGTTTCTTCCATGAAGGTATAGTAGAACTTATTTACATAAGGTGTGGGTACATCCTTTGTACCTGGTGGAGTCTTTTAGGTGGGAGGTTTGTTTTGTTTTATAGATTTTAAAGAATTAGAGTATAACATACGTATGGAAAAGTACATAAATCATAAATGTGTATAGCTCAGTGAATTTTTGCAAACTGAACAAATGCATGTAACCAGAATCCTGATTAAGAAACTAAAGATACCATCACCCCAGAAATCCTCATTGTGTGCTCTTTCAACCATTGCCCCTCCCCAGGAGTAACCACTACCCCAATTTCTAAACATAGATTAGGATTCTTTTGTTTGGTTGGTTTTTGAACTGTATGTAAAATTGGATCGTACAAGATGAATTCTTTTGTATATGGCTTCTTTTACTCAACAGTGTATTTGTTAGATTCATCATGTTGTCTTATATAATTTTAGTTTATTTATTCTGTTTCCTGTGTAGTATTCTACTTTGTGATTATTCATGCAATAGAATGCACTACATTTGTTTATCTATTTTACTACCAATGGATTTTTAAGTACTTTACAATTTTTGCCTAATATGAATAGGGCTGTCAGGGATGTTTTTATACATGTCTCTTGGTGAACATATTTACATGTTCTCTTTAACCTAGAAGTTAAATTATTGGATCATAGGGTTTGCATTTGTTTAGCTTTAGTGGTGCTGTGCAACAATTAAGTTGCTGAACTAACTTACATTCTTACTAACAGTGTTTGAATTCTGATTGCTCCACATTCTTGTTAGGGCTTGATATTTAATTAGTTTATTTTAGCCATTCTAGTGGGTGCGTTGAGTATCATAGTATTCTTTCAGTTTTCCTTTTCTTGATGATTAAGTACACTAAGCACCTTCTTTATTTAAAAATTTAAAAAAAATTTTTTTAAGTTGGATAAGCACCTTCTTTATATGCATATTGACCATTTGTATGGCCTCTTTGAAGTGCCTATTTAAGTTTTTGTCCATTTGGATTGTCTGCCTTTTTTCTTACTGATTTGTAGTTCTTTATATATTGTAGATACCAATCCTTTGTTGGATTTCTGCGCTGTAAATAGCTTCTCTTATGGGTAGTTTTTAAATTAGTTTTAAAATTTTCTAATAGTTATTCAAGTTTTCTATTTCCTTTTGAAATTCTCTTAATAACTTTTCTAGCAAGTTGTTGATTTATCTGTTTTTAAATTCACTGATATAAAGTTGTTTCATTTATTCTAGAAAATTATTAGGTGTTATCTTTTTGAAGTATAGTCAGTTACAATGTCTCAATTTCTGGTTTACAGCATAATGTTTCAGTCATACATATACATACATATATTCTTTTTCATTATGGGTTACTATAAGATATTGAATATAGTTCCCTGTGCTATACAGAAGAAATTTGTTTTTTTAATCTGTTTTATATATAGTAGTTAATATTAGCAATTCTTGAACTTTCAATTTATCCCTTCCCCCCTTCTTTCCACCTGGTAACCATAGGTTTGTTTACTATGTCTGTGAGTCTGTTTCTGTTTTGTAGATAAGTTCATTAGTGTCTTCTTTTTTCATTATCTTTGTAAGTATTGCATATACAAGCATATGTGAGTATGTGTGTGTGTTTTTAACGTAACTGGTAGCATGCTTTAAATACTTTATGTACCTTGTTTTCTTAACAATATTTCTTGGAAATCTGCTTTTAAATATATAGAGAGCTCCTAATTTTTGAAAATAGCTTCATAATATTTAATAATATTATACAATAATTTATTTACCCAGGTTCTTATTGATGGGCATTTGAATTATTTTTAGTCTTTTGCTGTAACAAGCACAGCTGCAATGATGATTAGTTCATAAAGTGGGATTTCTGGTCTCATAAACTCTTGGGCTGATACAGTATTAACTTTTATATTTATTGTTCTGTTTTTAACTTTAATATCTTTAACAATTGAGATATAATTCACAATAATATAGTACAATACAACTCACCACTTTAAAGGGTTTAATTCAGTGGACTTTTTAAAGTATATTCACAGAGTTGTGCAACCATTACCACTATCTAATTCCAGAACATTTTCATCATCCCAAAAATAAACGTTGTAGCCATTAGCCATCTCCTGCCTTCTCCTCCCAGCCCCGGCAGCCACTAATCTACTTTCTGTCTCTGTGTTTGCCTACTCTGGACATTTCATATAAATGGAATCATACATAATGTGGTCTTTTGTGTCTGTCTTCTTTTACTTAGTATAATGTTTCAGTGTTTCAAAGGCTTATCTATATGTAGCATGTATTGGTACTTCATTCCATTTATGGCCAAATGACATTGTATGGATATACCATTTTTAAATTTATGGACATTTTGGCTTGTTTCTATTTATTGGCTATTATGAATAATGTTCCTTTGAATATTTGTGTGCAGGTTTTTCTATAGACATATGCTTTCAATTCTCTTGAGTCTATTATACTTGGGAGTGGAATTTCTGGGTTATTTAGTAAGTCTATATTTAACTATTTGAGGAACTATCAAACTCTTATCAACTGTACCATTTAACATTCCCACCACAATGTATGTTCCAATTTCCCCACATCTTTGTCAACACTTATTATTTTCCTTTTTTAAAAAAAAATTATAACTGCTCTTTTAATGAATTAGAAGTGATATCTCATGGTTTTGATTTGCATTTTCCAATGACTAATGATATTGAACATCTTTTTGTTGCTTATTGGCTATTTGTGTATCTTCCTTGGAGAAAGGTCTATTCAGATTCTTTGCCCATTTTTAATTGAGTAATTTGTCTTTTTATTGTTGAGTTGAAAGATATTCTGGATACTAGACCTCTATCAGGTATATGATTTGCCATTATTTTCTCCCATTCTGTGGATTTTCACTTTTTAGATATTGTCCTTTGAAGCAAACATTTAAAATTTTTTTAATGAATTCTACTTTATTTTTTTCTTCTGTTGTTTGTGTTTTTG
Organism: Camelus bactrianus; assembly: GCF_048773025.1. NCBI lineage: Eukaryota > Metazoa > Chordata > Mammalia > Artiodactyla > Camelidae > Camelus > Camelus bactrianus. Next base: position 29,965,800 of record NC_133544.1, on the reverse strand, counting down.
GTATCATATTTACGAATCCATTGCCAAAGCTGAGGTCACAAAGATTTACTCTGTATTTATTACTGTAGCTTTTACATTTAGGTCTTTGATCCATTTTGAGATAGTTTTTGTATATGGTATCAGGTAAGGGTCCAATTTTATTCTTTTGCATGTGGAAATACAATCTCAGAATTATTTGTTGGAAAGACTATTTTTTCCTAATTAAATGGTCTTGGCATTCTTGTTGAAAATCAGTTGACCATAGATCTATGTGTTTACTTCTGGACTCTTAAATACATTCCTTTGATCGATAATCCTGTTCTTATATCAGCATCACACTGTCTATATGTATAATCCCCCTGTAAAGAATGCCCCCAAAGGAAAAATACCCTATTAGAAGTAACAAGTGAGTTCTCTAAGGCTGTATGCTACAAGATCAATATACCCAGATCAGTTGTGTTTCTATACACTAGCAATGAAATGTGAAAATGGAATTAAGAAAATAATTCCACTTATAATAGAAAGAAAAAGAATAAAATACTTAGGAATAAATTTAACCAAGGAAGTCAGCTCTCCCGTCTGTGGGTTTCACTTCTGTGGGTTCAACCAACCACAGATCAGATTTTCCATTTGCAGGTTTCTGGTAGCAGGGATTCCTCCTGCAACCAATCTCCCATTAGTACTGAGGGACAGGGATGGCAGTATTGTTGTGCTCTGATTTCCAATTTTAACCCCTTGCATTTGGAGATTTCCCTGTATTCATCTGAAATTCATCTATTTTTTTAAAAACAAAGTTCTCTGTGTATCTTATCTAATATTCTTATATATTTGGAGAGAAGAGAGAGTAACTGTGTATCTGTGTGAGTGGTTGGAGAGTTCTAGGTTAGATCTTTCCCTCATATTGCTGGAATTTTATCAGTAGATTTTCTAGGTGTAGATAGTTTTTGGTAGTTCCAACTCAATTTTAAGAGAAAGATATTAAGGACTTTTCAAGCATAAATTAAATGGAGCATATTAATAACAAAGTGATGATAAATGACTACATGAAAAATTTTAACATATACACAGTAGAAAAATTTTAAAGGATAACAACAAAGAGGTAGAAATATTTGTAACATGTATGTTGATAAAGGGCAAATATATCTCTATATAAAGTGTTCTTTAATATGAGTGAGAGAAAAAATGTTAGCCCCTAATAGAAAATGGCCAAATAATATTTTTTAAAAAAGAATTCACAGAAGGAATACAATTGGCTAATAGAAAAAAAAAAATAGCTTCATTGATGAAATACATGCAAATTAGAATAGTGACATGTTACCTTTTTTGCCTTGCATATTTTCAAAAATTACATGTTTTGTGGGCAGGTATGGAATGGAAATGCTCAGATAACTCAGTAGCAAAAGTGTAAATTGGCATTACCTTGTGGAAGACGTTTGACAACACATAAACTTTGGTATAATATATCTGTATAATTTAAACCAGTAGTTTTACTGCTTGGAATTTATCCTAAGAAAATAATCATTTTTAATATAGAAGAAATACAATGATGTTCATCCCAGCATCATGTTTAGTGGCATGAATTTGGAATCAACAATAGAGAAATATTTAATTACACACAGTAAACTATTTTAACATTATTAAAATTAATATTTTTAAATGTAGGCAAATTGCTCTTCATGTAATGTTAATGCTAAGTGAAAAAGGGCAGTATACCAGGCTATGTAAAAAGTATGATAATGGTTCCATAAAAAATAACAATCATGCCCACAACAACTGTTAAACAAGTACATGCATATACATATAGAAAAATAAAAACTTCTTTATATTAGAAATAAATACCCCCATCTTATCGACAGCAATTATCTTTAGGTGATATTTGCTTGTTTATATAGTTCTGAATTTTCCAGATTTTTCAAGAATAAATATGTATTGCTTTTTAATTAGGAGAAAAGTACAATAATTATGAATAAGATGTTTTCACACAGATTAAGCAGATTATTATGGTGTGGTGGGAATTTTATCCATATGGCCCTGGGATTTTCTTCTTTCAGTTTATGAGCTGAAGTGCTGACAGTTGTGAACTGGTTTGCTAAGTGATAAGAAGCAGCCTTGAAATTTGAAGTATTCTAAATCTTAAGGATTTACAATGAAGAAAATACTTGGGCAAATAGTGTCAATAAGCCTGATATGTATTGTTGACTTGTCACCAGTTCAGTTAACATCTGTGTGATGATAACGTTATTCCTTCCCCATTTGTTACAGTCTCCCGTCCCACCCTTCACCCAGCCCATGCAAGTAGTTCTGTGTTGCAGTAATAAGCACTAGGCCCATTTGAGTAGTTCTCTCTCACTCTAGCCCCCTTCCAAAACCTATCACGTTCACTTTAACTGTTATATTTATTGTTGCGAATTTGTTAATGGGATTTCCCTAAATAAGGACAACCATCCTCCTGGTTTTAGGATCATGGTCTCTTTAATTATAATGGAGTTGTCATATTATGTCTCAAGTGGAAATCTGAGTTAATTCAACCTTATTTTGCATCTCCTATGTGCCACTGTACTAATATTAGGCATATAGTAAGGAATGGACTGTATGTAATCTCTGCCATTCTGTAGTTTCCAGTGGAGACTTTATAGTATAGAGGGGAGAGAATGGTGGAGTAATTTAAAAAATGAGCTACTTTATGGGCTTGAATGCCTGGTTTATAATTTAGCAGCTTGTTATTTAACCTCTCAGTATCCTCACCTCTAAAGTAGAAATAAAAGTACTTTCTTTTATCACTCTGTATTTCCTTATACTTTCCCCTTTTCTTCATTGAACTTTTCACTTCTAAGACATTATGGTTTTTGTTCATTTAGTCACAATAATGTAAAATCCTGGAGGACAATCGCTTTGTCTGGTTCACTAACGTCTTTCTAGTATCTAGCATAGGATCTACTGCATAATAGCTCTCAGTACATTGCTGTTCCTTCTCCTGGGAGCATTCTTCCTACATATCTGCACACAGCTCAACTTCATGCTTTATTTAGTTCCTTGGTCAAGTATCACCACAATGGGGAGGCCGGAGGCCTTGCTAGACAACCTCTTCTACGAAATAGCATCCTCCATTATACTCTAGTTTATCCTGCTTTATTTTTCACCATAACACTTAACACTACTGATGTTATGTGTCTATCTATTTTCTTGCTTGTTGTCTATATTTTCCACTAGAATATAAGATCTCTGAATGCGAGGACTTTGTTCACTTCTTTATCCTCAGTTTCTTACCAGGCACATTAGGCTCTCAAATGTTTGCTGAATGAATAAATGAATAAAACTGTTGAATATATGGATGAATAGGTAAAGGAATAGTACTTACTTTATAGGGTTGCTATGAAAATGAAATGAAAAGATTCACATGTTGCACTTCCATGATGACTGACACAAGTAGATGCTTAATAAATGTTAGCCATAATATAGTGTTGCTCAGAATTTCTAATTCTTAAGAACAAATTTGCAAAATTAGTTTTTGTTTTTTTGTTTTTTTTTGGTTTGTTTTTACTATTTTATAGGAGAGAAAATTGAGGTCAAGATATGTTCAAGGTGTAGTAAGTTCTGGTTAGTAAGGGCTAGTTCTGGGATTCAAACTTTAACCTGTCTTGTTCTTCAACTGTGGCGTGTTTTACTTTGCTGTGTTGCTTTCAAAAAAAAATTAAAGTAGGCTCATGGGGAAGGTAACATTTGAACTGGCTTTGAAAGATGAATGAGAATTTGCTTGGCATACAGTGAGGGAAGGGCATTCTAAGCAGAGGGAACACCGAGAGCAATGACAGAAACTGTGGTTATGCAGGTGCACTTGTGGGAACTAGCTCCCTACTCTGAAAAGCAGCAGCAGAACTTTTATAATTGAGATGGTATGGGCACTCTGGCTGCCAGCCTTGTCATTGGATTTTACAAATCTTAATGGATAACTCTCTGGCACACAAGCAGTAGACCTGAGTTGTCCAGAATGGTAGCCAGTGGACATCTGTGGCCATTTCAATTTAGATTGAGATTAAAATAAAAAATTAGTTCTTCAGATGCACTAGCTGAATTACAAATGCTCAACAGCCACAGGTGGCCAGTGGACTATTATATTGCATAGTAACGATATGGAACATATCCATTGCAGAAAGTTCTGTTGTACAGCACTGTTATAGACAGTTAACACATGGTTAGGTAGAGGACACTATCAGAACATTTACGTAGAAGAGTAGAATAGTGAATAAAAAAGAGCCTAAAGTTTCCCAAACTACAGATCTTTTTAAAAACAGAGTGGGGAGCAGTGAATGGAAATTCTAATCTAATCAAGCTCTAAAAGGCCAGTTAGGCTTTTGTTTTTCTTTATAGATGAAAACTTCAATGTATTTGGCTTGGATAGAGATACAAAGTCAAAAGCTTCAAGAGTTCTGGGACATTACTCCATGGATGTAGATTAAAAATCATCGAATGTGCTTCCCTACGCCGCCTCGTTACCCTGGCATGCCAAAACAAATGGAGTCAGAACCTTGGAATAGCCAGTCCCTGATTTAGACTCTGAACTGTTTAGACTGATTACTCATTAGGTAAAGAATTGACTTTACTTAATATGGATCTATAATCATCTTCATATTTACAGAAGTTTATATTCCTGGCTCTTGTCACTTCACAAAAACTTCACATAAATCCTCAAAATAACCCCATTGGTTTGGCTCTGGTTCTTCAGATGGAGAAACAAGCGTGCAGGTGAACTTGTCCAATATGATATAACCAGGAGATGGTAGAGCCAGTAGGCAATCTCACATTTTCTGACTCATTCTCTCACATTTTCTGTTCCTCAAACCACCTTTACACTAGGGATACATCTCTTTAACCTGGGTAAAAAGAAAAGTAAAAGTCTTATGACCAAAATGAGAAGAGCTCAGATGAAAGGTAGGATGAGAGTGCTTAAAAAAGTGACTGTTTTGGGAGCAACAGGTTGATCCTCAGAATCAGTGGAAGCCACCAAAGTCCTTTCCGTTAGAGTAGTGAGCGAGTTGCTTGATGAGAACAGTCTGATAACACTTGGTAATTCACTTGACTTGCTCTACTGAGGAGCGGCTGAGTGAGACAGCATGTTTGATGCTGGGAGTCTACTGAAGTATTACAGGTGAAAGATGACCTGTGCTTGGACTTTGTAGAAAGAGATTTAAGGGGGGTGAATTTAGATACATTAAAAAAAAGTTTATTTTATTGAGTTATAGTCAGTTTACAATGTTGTGTCAATTTCCAGTGTAGAGCACAATTTTTCAGTTATATGAACATACATATGTTCATTGTCACATTCTTTTTCACCATGAGCTACCACAAGATCTTGTATGTATTTCCCTGTGCTACACAGTATAATCTTGTTTATCTATTCTTTATATACCTGTCAGTATCTACAAATTTCGAACTCCCAGTCTGTCCCTTTAGATACATTTTGAAGAAAGAATACACATCATTTGGCATAAGGATCATTAGTCTAACTAGTTACTGAGGCTTAAAATGTTGATCTTCCCAATTCTACACAGGATTGATTGTGTCATCCATCTTCTGGACTATGATAACATGTTGTTTACACCTATTTTATAATATTCATTACGATCAAACTTCATGTTCATGATTTTCAAGTACCTTGAACAAAGTAGGGTCTCCATAAATGTTTGCTGAGCTGAAACTAATCATCTTTGACCATTCTTTCTTATTCTCATACTTAATAAATTACCAATTTGTGACCATTTTCAAGCTTCCTCTAGTCTGTCTGTTTCTATACCCACTTCTTCTTTCTCTGCCACCATTCTCATTCAGGCACCAGATATTTATTTTGTGGACAATTGAATCGTTTCTTAATTTTGTTTTGTTTTTTCTTCCAGTCCTTTAATCCTCTAATCCAACCTACATATGACATCTAGATTACCCTTCTTCATATATTGCTATTACAATTTCACTCTTTTTTCAGTGGCTTGTCATGATCTCTGAATTAAGTACACATCTGTAACTTGATATTCAAATCTTTTTGTATCTAATTGGAACCTAGCTTTCCACAGTGCTAAGGAAAGTTTTAAAGGAAGTGAGTTAGTTCACCAGAATTGCTTGTTGATGTGTTTAGATGGCTTTGAGATTCAAAATAGTTTAAAGACATAAAGCAACATAAGACATGACTTGAAAACAATACAAATCAATATATAACCAACTGCTCTACCATGTGATTAGTCCACAGATGCTATAGAAGTTCAGAGCAAAAGATCGTTGAAACCTTGGGTCATCAGACATATAACTTCATTGGAGAAGCTGAGAGTTGTTTGGGATCCTGTATCATTTATTCATTTTATTTATTCAAACCAGATTTCTGCCTGTTTTTCTAACAAATATATAAGGTTTTAGAGTAATAGGCTCTGTTTTGTCAATATAAAAATATTTCCTTTGTCAGAAGAATTCAGATGCTTATGAATAGATGCTTGTGCTTAAATGTCATTATTTTAATTGTTACTGGATCCCTTCCCAGAACTTTGGAAAAAAAAATATATATATACCCCCGTATACCTGAGCTGTTTCTTCTGATCAGCTTCTACTATAGACAATTGGTTTGAAATCATGTTGGAATAATTTGAGGAAAAGTAGTATTTGGCCAATATAGCATTTGAGTATCATAAAATTTAGGTTTCAGATAGGGTATGGCATTGTTTAAGCTCAACTTATGATATATAGAATTAGTCAATTATGTAGTAATATAGACTCAAAAGTACTATTTTAATGGATGATAAGTTTTTCTGCATGGTTAGCTGCTCTGTTTTGTTTTTACTTAGGGTCTTAATACAAGGAAATTTGTATTTCTTTGTATTTTGAATGAAAGAAATGTAAAATGTCATCCACATTAGTAGAAATACCAGATGCCTTGAAATAATACTTCTAATTTTTTAGAGATTTTCAAAACTGGAGGGTGTAAATTGGCTAGCTGTACCTTTTTGGTGACTGGGTTGGTTACTTTTCTTGATGACTGTGTTAACTAATTAATTCAGCAAGATAACTTGTTTCTATTACCATGACGTGGACACCACCTTACCTACTAGTGTTCAACTCGTATCTGTTCTTAGTCTTTAAAACGGCTATAAGCCTATACTTATTATTTTTTATTTACTTAAACTTTATTTACTTTTGCATTCCTAAGCAAAATGAATAAAAATTTTTATACATATGATTTCATTTCCCTACTCCACTACTCATTCCAGTTTCTAAGGGCCTTCTGGTTTACAGGCTCTTAAAAATCTTTCTCCTTCCAATTTGAGTTTAAATAATTAGCTTCTTCCTAATTTGGAACCTCAACTTGAAAACTAGTATGTTTGATTTGGCATTAGATTGGGCATCTTATTTTAGATGAGACTATATAACTTTGGTTTTAGGTGCTCATTGAAGTGTTTGTCAAGCAGCATCTTTGTAGCTTTGAAGAAACTGGAAAATAGCTTTTCTACTAAGATTATGATTCTCCTTGACAGTCATTTTCACTGCAGTTAGGTCCTGGCTGTACCAATTCCAGTTTAAACAACTGGACTCTGAACCTGTTTTTGTTCTGAATAAGAAGTTTATTTATATGTTCGGGAGTACAGAGGCACAACCTGTTAACAGCTGTAAATTTGGTTGATTAAGCTGTGTGTGGACAAATTTACTAGGAGGAACTGTTCCCTAAAAATTCCAGTTCACTTACATATGAACGTAGTCTGGCTGTTTCTCACTAGTTTCCATCATTTCCTGCCAAGAATAATAAACATTTTCTTGCAAGGGATCAACACTAAAGGTTAGAAGTGTTCAGTGTTTTATCAATCACACTGGGCTGTCGTGAATCTCAGTAAACAAACACAGAGATATCTGTGTAGATGCCTAGGGAAGCAGTTGGACCCTAGAGAGATCATTTCTGTCAGACTGTCTTCAGACCTTTTAAATGTAGGTGAGTATCAATTATGAGTAGACATTTATTGTAATGGAAATTATGGATGTTTGGGTCTACATTTTCACTTACCAACAGTTCAGGGAAGCTTGTGTTTTTAGTGGATAATAATAGGCTGGGGCCAGAAACAGTGTTTTCTTAATTTAGTGTAACTGTAGATACGATTATAAGTATTACAATAAAAATGAGTTTATTAATTTAAACTTATAGTATTCAGCATTTCCCTGTTGTGGCCTGTTGGGCAAACTATGGCCTGGGGGCCAGACTGTAGAATGTTTTTGTGGTAAGTGCAAGCTAAGAATGGTTTTACATTTTTAAAAGTCTGTAACAAACAAATAAAGAAGAATATGCATCAAAGACTACATATAGCCTTCAAAGACTAAAATTTTCATTATCTGGCCGTTTAAGAAAAAGTTGGCCAACTCCTGCTAATACAGATTAGCAATAGTCATGATGATGGTCCAGTACAAGGATCCAGTAAGTAAATGCCATCTGAATCAACGAAGCAAGATGAAAATATGTTTTTCAGAGTTTTAGTTTTAGGGTATTTTATTTCTGATTTGCACATGATATATAAAAGAGATAATACCAGTATTCTTATGGGGCTATTACGAGCATTGAATCATGGCTCCTTGCAGTACCTTACACATGGGAGATAACTGTTAGCTGTTGCTGTTGTTATCATAATGTGTTGGATAACTGACAGTTGTTTCTTTGTTTTATGAGTCTCCCTTCTATTTTATCTGTGCTCTGTTTGCTTTGTGTTTAATTTTGTAAGCCACTTTAAAATCTTTTTGAATTTAGTGAAATGCAAATCTTAAGTGCAGCAGTTTTATTGTTCCTATTCCTATGGCTATGTAACAAATTACCCCCAAATTCAATGGCAAAGAATGATCAGTTATTATGCCCCCAGATTCTGTGGATCAGGAGTTTGGACAAGCCACAGCAGGGATGGCTTCTCTCTGTTCCACAATGTCTGAAGCTGGAAAACTCAAAGGCTGGGAACTGGAATCATCTGAAGGCTCATTCATTATGGCAGTTGTTGCTGGCTATTGGCTGAGAAGACTCCCTTCCTTTCCACATGGGTCTCTCCTTGTGATCTCTCCAAATAGATTGTTTGAGCTTCCTTATGTGGGCTATCTGGGTTTGCTGGAGCATGCATTCCAAAAAGAGAGAGCCAGGCTGAAGCTGCATCCTTTCTCTGACATATCCTTGGAAATCACATAACATCATTTCTTTCCTACTCTGTTGGTCAGAATAGTCACAAGTCTACCACGTTCAAGGGGAGAAGAAAAAAACACCGTTTGATGGGGAGTGGCGAGGTTCTGGAAAAGCACTGAGACTTGCAGTGTAGCTGAGGACATTTTTTGGAAATATAGTTTACTATAATTATATAATTTTTATTTATATATAGTTTTATTTATTAAACACATATGATTTAATCAATATTCTAGGTACTATTCTAAGTACTTTACAAATATTAATTCATTTAATCCGTAACAGACTTATTTTTACAGATGAAGAAACTGAATCAGAATATTGGATTAACTGGAATACAACTTTCTCTTGATGGATAATGAAGTTACTGTGATTTGTTTAACTTGCATATTATGTATTTATTTAAACATTAAAAATATTTCAAATGCATATTTCTGTTTCTTGTATTAGAATAGATTTAAGAGAAGCACAGTTTCTAATAAGTAATTCCTTAAATGAGTGCAGTGGTCAAACCTCCAAGATTCCATCCTTACATATTCTTAGAGCTGGGGCATGGTAAATAAGTTGGGATTTCTTCATGAAGCAGTTTATAAATGAATCAATAAGTTATGAATAATAGTCTGTTTGACAACAATTTTGGACTAACTTACCAAACCTGATTGACAGATTGATTCTGTGTCCTTTGGTGAAAATAAATACAGTATCTTGGTCTAGGTGTGGAAATCTTACCCAGTTGGTATCTTTTCCTTCATTGGTATTGAAGTCACAACTTTTTGTTGGTAAGGTCAGGGGTCTTTCAGCCTCTATTAGCATGAAGTTGTTTTATCAGGAACAAAGATCTCCCCCTCCCTTTTTCTTCTTTTTTTCATTAACAGTATGAATGTATATTGGACACATTTCAGGCCCTGAGAGTGAGTTAATTAATAAATTAATTAATTAATCAAGCATTCATTCATTTATTTTTAACATCTGTTGATTCTGCTTTGGAGATTTAGTAGTTTCTGACCATGTTGTTTATAGCTTTTCAATTTTCTCTGTCCGTCAGAATTCAGTAGTGCTATTTTAAGGATGGGCCAAAGTGACTTTCACTCTGGTACATTTGTGATACAGTTATGCTATATCTCCTGGTCTCTGTATGTATAAATGTATATATGTGTATATGTGTATATGTGTGTGTGTGTGTGTGTGTGTGTGTGTGTGTGTGTGTATATCAAGTATAAAGTATGCAGATAAGAAAAGGGTACCCTTGTTAGATTATCAAACCGCAAATGAAATCTTTTTTTGAGTATTTAAATACTTTTCTTTCTAATTGGAAAATTTGAGGTGTCCTTTTAAAAGAGATATTTGATTGAGAGTAGAAATTTGCATAATCAAAACTTGCCAAATCTCACTTTGTTTTTTTTTTAAATTTAGAGATCCAAGAGAGCAGTACTACTCTGAATGTGAATGAACTGAGTACATTGATTGGAATGCATAATTTAGAAGCATGCTTTTTTCTTCTTTTTAACTTGGAAATAGTGTAAGAACGAATGCAAAAAGAAGGAGCCAGTGGATTCAGTCCTGTCCTGTCCTGCTGCTCACTCACTCATTTGTTTGAGAGGTGGAATGGTGAAGTGCCAAAGAGCAGGGGCTTTAGAGTTAGACTGACTGCGTTTACATTCCAGCTCTACTCCCATCTGTGTGATCTCGTTCTAGTTACCTAAACATTTTGTGACTCACTTTCATTGTGCAATGGCTGAGTTCTCTCATTGGTAAAAACAGCATCTATCTCATAGTGTTGTCCAAATTAGATGATTTAATATATGTAAAGTGCTTAGGACAGTGCTTAGTGCATTGTAAGCTCATAAATGCAAGCTCTTTTTCATTAATCCATCCTGCCACTCACTCAGTCACTCATTAAAGAAACAACATATATTGAACACCTACTGTGATGGGGATACAAAGATAAAGGTCTGCTCTGGAGTTATGAGTAGCATAGTGGGGCAGAGGTGTATAATAGTCTTTATAACATAGGATGAGGGCAGTGACGTGTTGCAAAGCAGATATATGTAAGTGCTGTGAAACGAAGAGGATGGAATTTCTGATAGCCTTAAACAATCATTTTACTTTTCCATGACACTATTTATTTATCTGAAAATGTTCTTTTTTGTGGATGTTTTAAAAGTTTTCAGGGCAAAACCTCTCCTTTCTTTGCATCCCTGTATTGTTTTATCTTACGGTATTTATCATTTTTTTTATCTTGTTAAATCATTATTTGTTCATATCTTATCTTCTTTGCTTGAAGACTTTAAATTTCTGTATCACTGACAGCCACTCAACACAGTTCAAAAATACTTGATAAACATTTACCAAAGTGGCTCAAGTAGTAAAACTGATTAAAGTGCTTAGATGTCAGTCTCTGCTTCCATCTTTCTGAAGGCTTTTTAAAGGCATGTCGAGGTAGAAAAATACACAGTTTGAGGGTGAAATGAACAGGGTATACGTACGCCTCACCATCTGAATAATCAGGCTAATTCTCTAGATTTTCTGTGGAGGTAAAAAGCCTCATTTGTATCATTTTGCAATTTCCATGGTATGAATACTTTCCCTGTGGTCAAATTCATGCTCCTGGTATGACATCACTGAATGCTGAGTTGGGAAGGGATATGTAGTAGAATACTGTTACATAGTAGTATTCCTGCCATATACATACAGTAGATGTAAATAACTGAGCAAAGATAGGAGTAAAATCTAGTAACACAATTAACAAATGATGAATTTGAGTATTATTTTTATTTTAATAAAATTTAATCATATTTAATTTTTAATGATGTCTGTCTTTAACACCTGGCTTAGAATATCCCTGAAAATTTAACAATGAGAACTGGTGAACGTGTACAAGCTGACTCGACCACATCTCTTTATCCAGGTCCTGCTGTTTACTGATTGTATGACTTCACCGCTAGAAGCTATGCTAAGGGTATTATCTGTGAATCAGAAAAAGCACAAAGATGTTCATCATAGCATTATGAATATAACAAAAAGCAGCCTAATTGTTTAAAGTGAATTGTGGTTAAGTAAATTTATTGGAATGTTTCCTGAAATTAAAAGTGATTCTTTGAAGATTTTATAACAACATGGGAAAATGCTATATGTTTAAGTGAAAAAGAAAAGAAAGATACTAAATATCTAATTTATATAGAATGATCAAAAATTTTTATAAATATAAAACATGCTAATGAGAAGGAAGTGTTAGTGGTGAGGACATGGCTGTGTTCTTTTCTTTATCCTTTTCTTCATTTTACAAATTTCCAGTAGTGAGTGTATTTTGTACTTACTATGAAAACATCGTATCATTTCTGTCACAAAACCAAATTCTAAATAACACCTCTAATTTTTGTCAGATTAAAAGGCACTATCAAGATAGATATTTTCTGTTTTAGAAATTGAATATTTTCTTCTAAGAACCAATAAAATATACAAATTGAATTTCCTTTTTATAGATCAATACTGGATTTGTTTTTTCCCCAGAGACTTTAAGTATAGGCTATCACAGATTTCCATGGAAGATTTTGAATTTTTGTAAAAGTATCCTACATTAAACATTTTAACTCCAGAATTACCTACTTTAAATAACTGCTTAGTAGTTAAGTAGCTATCACTTTAAAAAAAACTGAAGATATATTGTTCCAAAATTGATGCTGGGTCCTGTGTGTCCCACATTCCTGCCTAACTTAGACATTGTTAAAATTTTATTTGATCATTTATAGCTCTTCTTTTGTGAAAGAAGTTTTCAGACCTTTTCAAATTATCTTTAAAATATAAGCAGATAATCTAATTTCACACTATTTTCTGGAATAGTTTTAACTCTTTTTCCCTGTCCCTTTTTAGTTAATAACTGGTTAACTTTAGTAGACAATTTAGAAAAGCTAAGCTTTTGTGTAATTTTTCCCCCTAAAGATTAAGATGTGATGAAACAAATCACCTGTGGCATACCTTGTAGTAGGAAAATGCTTTTTGGGTGACTTTTTAAAAGTACTAATTTAAACATCAAAGCAAGTTCTATTAAGGTCTACCTTTGTTCCAAGGTTGTAATGTCTCTTGCCACTTTATTTACTTGGTTTGGATGCGTTTCAACAAGGATTTGGTTTAATGTAATTCTCTATATATTTATGAGGGAAGAATTGAAGCATTTCATTATTTCTTGAACCCAGTGATCTCTCCCTCCTAGGAACTTCTAGTACTTATTATTTCTGTGTTTTTGTCATGTGCTTTTTGAATTACTCAGCTTTTTGTTTGTCTGGATTGCCTTTCTAAAATACCATAAACTCCTTGATGTAGAGATGTGTGGGCCATGGGGTATGATAAGCAGTGAACCTTTGAGTAAGTACATCTAAGTTTTCCGCTTAGCAGCTATGAGACCTGGGGTAATTATTCTTTGGGCCTCAAGCCTCGTATCTCCAAAGTGAATATAATAATCTTTAGCTTGTGTGGTTACTAAGAGGATTAAAGGTAAAGTATGTAATGTTCCTGGCATATAGTAGGCATTCAACAAATGATTATTTTTTAAGTATCCAGTAGTAATTGAGTGAATGACTGTGTATTAGTCTACTTCAGCTGCTGTAACAAAATAGCACAGACTTGGTGCTTAAACAACAGAAATTTATTTTCTCACAGTTCTGGAGGCTCAAAAATCTGAGATCAAGGTGCCAGCCAATTCAGTTCCTTTTCCTGGCTAGCATTCAGTTCCATTTCCTTGGAGGAGAGCAGGAGAGAGAGAGGGATACGAAGTAAGCTCTGTGGTGTCTCTTACATGGCACTAATTCCATCTTGAAGGCCTCGCCTTCATGACCTCATCTAACATAATTACTTCTCACAGGCCAATCACATAGGGGTCCAGGATTAAGGCTTCAGCATATAAATTTTACAGGGACACGGTTAAATCCATAGCAGACTTTTTCAGGGAAATTTTGATTACTGAAACAGTCATTAAGCACATACAAAATTTTAATCATAGTCAAAACAAAGTTCAGAGAAGTTGACAACAAGATTGTAAAGGAGCTAAGGGGGAAAAGAGATGGGAGCAAAATCTACAAAGTATTGGTTCAATGCAGAAAATACTTTCAGAAAGCTGGCATGGTTGACAATGGCAGATTCTATACAAAATTCTAGCGGGAGGGAAGTTGAGAATCGGTCATCTTTGTGTTTGGTCATCTTTATTATTTATCAGTTTCTATTGGTATTCTTTTTATGGCCATTGACGACAAAGGCATGGGACTGAGTATAAGACATGTAGAAGGAAAGTGATTTAGAAGGCAATTGTATCATTTAAGGTTAGGCTGACTGCATATAACAAAAAAAGAGATGTCTATCTTATTGCTCCCTCGTCCCTAGCGTGCCTCCTCATGGTCCAAGAGGGCTGCTAGAGTTTCAGCCATGGAGTCAGTATTACAGCTAGCAAGGAGAGACTGTGCCCCTTCCCTGCAAAGGCACTTCTAGGAAGGTGCACATAGCACTTCCTCTTTGGCTGAAATTTAGTTTCATGGTCGTAGCTGCAAGAGCAGTGACAGGAAATACTGTCTTTTGGTTGGGCATCAATGTATCCAGCTAAGGACTGGGATTCTTATTATTAGGAAGAAGGGGAAAATGGGCCACGGGGGGCAATTAGCTTTCTGTGCAGCAGTTATTTTTATTTTCAATTGCTGTAATATTTAATAGGTAATTGATAATACATTGACATTTTTCAGAAAATAATTATTTTTCAATTATAAAAATATGTATTTCTAAAAAATACATAGAAAATTTGAGTTGTTTGAGATCACTCACGGAATATATTTTAGTGACTAGTCCAGACCTAAAGAAGGCAGTGAGCATGGCCTCTAATCCTGTTTTTCTTTTCTTTTTCAATGTGTGAACTATCAGTGTCTTTTAAAAAAAGTCATTAAGAATTACTTTTAAAAAGTACACTAGAAATGCAGTTCCTTTTACAGAACAACCAGAAAATACGGAGGACTGAAAAGTAGAAAATAATAGCCACTTACTAACATTTTTGGTCTACACTCGTTCAGGCTTTTTCTGTGTTCATATAAAAAAATTCATTGTTTTCATGTAATGGTTACAGAATTTAAGTTTGAGAAGATGAAAAAGTTTGGGAGATGAATGGAAATGATGATTGCACAACAATGTGAATGTATTTAATGTCACTGAACTGTACACTTGAAAATGATTGAAATGGTAAGTTTTATGTTATGCGTATTTTACCACAATTTTAAAAAACATTGATTGTTTGCAAAAATGAGATCATACTCAATATCTTATTTTATAACCTACTTTTTATATTCAACAATGAAAAGAGAACACCTTGCCACATAAGTAAATATGTTTTTGCACTGTAATTTTTGTGGCTGAATATTTATTTTATCCTTTGGATATACCACCTTTTATTGAGGGCCGTGTTAAAGCAAATAAAAAGGAGTGTTAGCCCTTTCGTTTTTAAGTGGATTCACAGAGAGCTTTGTGATGCATGGCAGAGGACCTGGGGAAATAACCAGATGGTGGAAACTGAAACCCCCCCTGGGTCCTTAAACTGTGTCTGCCTTGTTCAAATGACTCTCTAAATAAACTACTTTACTGTTCTGATGTCAACATGGCAGCTTTGCTTTTTTTTTTTTCCAAGTATAATTTTTTTTTATTTGTCTAAAAGGATGTTTATTCCAGACTAGTGGTTCTCTTGGATTTCTGCCCTACTATGTTAATGTCATATTAGAGGAATCAGGGCAAAAGAGAAGCATAGACGGAGAATATCACACCCTGAGAACTGGTTCCTTCACACAAGGATCGGATACCAGTGGTGGCAGGCATGTCTGAAATTTCAGCATTGGTAAGCCACCCGGAGGAAGGTTTTCTCCTGACTTGAGGTCTGGCTCTCCCTTGAAATGCTGTTTTTCCTACAGCTCTTCTGAGAGAATGCTTGTCATTTTCCCACACCTTCACTGTCATGGGGTCATTGTCTTCCCAAGTCCCCCCCCCCTCCCCTTCAGACCACCATTTCTTCACCTGCTGTAAAATACTCTGCTTCTTTGAGGATGCTTTTGCTACTTAGCTAAACCAGCTGTACTGTCAGTGTCCCCCACCCCCTTCCTTCACTCCCTGTCTTCGTGCACCTCCATTTCCCCCACTCTTCTTCCAGTACCTTTGTCTTTTCATCTTTTTTAAACTGCATCTTTGGTACCCTTTTCTTCCTCTCTTCTGAAATTCAGATATTTTCCTCTCTGGCCATAATTTCCTTATTTTTCCAGCTTATAGACCAAATCTTCAGCCTGATGGGGACTTGCAGTTATATGAGACTAATTCTTCACTCTCCTTTCTCTTCACTTTAGATTCCATGGACCATAACTCTAACTTACCTCTTGTCAACTTACTGAACTCTTTGCCCCCATTATCAGTCATATCTACTTGATAAATTCCCAACTGTGAGTGACTCTGAGCTTTTTCTGCATTTGCTCCTGAGCTGCTGAGTTCAGTTCAGAAAAATGCAGTGAGGCAGATTAATGTCGCCATAAATACATGGCCCTCACCTCATCTGTCCTCTCAGCGTTACCTAGCAATCTTGTTTCATTCCCTCAGTAACTCTGTCCTCCATTCTCCACGACAGTGTTTCTCCTGGGGCTCCTCCTGATCTCAGCTTGTATCCACAGCCTCACACAAAACTTCCCCTGAGCACCTCGTATAAAGTTGTTCTCCCCACACTCCCTCCGTCCTGTCACCCTGCTTACTTTCCTCCGTTAGAGTATCACGATGTGAAATGACCTTGTTTACTTGTTTATTTTATGTGTTCTCCCACATAAACAATGATCATGTGAACAGGAAGGTTATTTATTTATTTTTTTACTACTATGACCCAACCCCAGTGCCTAGAATAGTACCCAGCGCATTATGGGTGCTCAAAAAAAAAATTTGTTCAGTGAAAGAATAACAACTTCAGTTATTTTCTACTTCTTTCAAACATCTTACTCATTGACTCCTGTCTGGATACTCAGCCAATAACTACTTCCAAGTCAATAGGAAAGATAGAAATCTTCAGATGGATACTCCTTCCTCATCTGCCATCAAAAGTGTAAACCTTCTCACATGGTTATTTGTCCTCTGGCCCTTCTGTTATGAAAAATGGTTTCCCTCATTTCCTAAAGGCTGGATCCCCTCCTTTTCCACCTCAGAGGGGTCTTGATTTTTCTCTAATCCTGTCTGTCTCCCAGATTCTGTGTAGAGTATGATGATTATGAACGTAGGCTTTGTAATCAGACATGGATTCAAATTTGAGGTCTATTGCTGTGAAATCTTGTGCAAATTATATATCTCAGCCTTAGTTTTCTCATTTGTTAGTTGGGGATAATACTTATGTCCTAGGGTGGTTGTGAAGATTAAAAAAGATAGTATCTTTAAAGTGCTAAGCTTTATAGTCGGTACTAAGTAAGCTCTCAGAAGAAAGGTCTTTGTATCATTATTATCTCCCCTTCTACTCGCTCCTAAATTTATTGAGTTCACCTTTAAAAATTATTCTATTTCAGCTACATATTTAGCATTCTATTTTCTCTTCCCCAACACACTTCTCCAGTTTTTACCTTCTACTCATTTTGGAACCCACTTCAGTCTGTCTTCACAAACATTTCAAATTTTATTCCCAGTCTTAATCCTAAACTCACTACTTTCCCACCCATCCCTCTCCAAGCCCGTTCTGCCTCCAGTAACTTGATCTCCCAGTGGTTTAAGTCAGAAACCTGGGAGGTAGTCTTTTCCCCTACTTCTTCCTTCCCTGCATTTCATCACCAAGCAGAATTCTGATAATCACACCTCCTAAATATTTCCTAAATTTTTCTGCACCTCTCTTTCTTTAGATGCCGCCATTTCAGAGCAAAGAGCTATCATCTCTCCTGTGCCACACTTGCTTCATACTCCACACTGCAGATAGTGAGATCTTCTAAAAAGTGCAAAGCTGACAGCATCATTCCCCTTCCTAAACATTCCAGTGATTTCTTACTATCTTAAGGGCAGAGCCCTTCTCGATCATGTCCTGCTTACCTCTTCAGTTTTACCTTGCATCATTGTTCCCCTTGCCCATGCCCTGGCTCTATTGAATTTAATTTTTTTACACTTTGTTCAGCTCTTTCTTGCCTCTGAGCTTTCGCATTCTGTTCCACTGACTGTTTCATCATCCCTCTTTCCTCTTGTTCCCAACCTAAATTTTACTTCCTCAAATGGGCCTTCCTGCAGGGTTGCTGCCCCTGTGGTCAGTTCCGTAATTACCCCATCATCGCAGTGTTTGTTACATGTGATAGTTCCTTGTCTCCTCTCCAGACCCCAGAAGGCAGGAGCCACATCCTATGGGTTGGTCAGTGTATTCCCTAGTATAGAGCCTGGCCTACAGTAGATGCTCAACAAAATTGTCTTAAATGTTGTTGTTAAATGATTAAGCGAGGAGAAAAACCATCTTATGTCACAACATTTGTTAGGGCTAGAGCTACATATGGTCTTCCTGTATTTAGCTTTAGTGACTATATCTTTAAACATAAGTAAATATGAAAAATAATAAGACTGCTTTTCAACACATGCTCTTATTTTTTCTGTCTTCACACATTTCCCTTATTTTAAAATCTTTTCATGTTTGTTTTTATGCTGCACTACAAACACCAATTTTTTCCCCCATTTGGATGCTTCTGAGTGTAAATGCCACTTAACATCAGCACGTCTGCCAACTTGCATTCAGTCTTCCAGCTATATTTGGATGACATGTCCATGGACAATTTTGTGAAGTTTTTCAATGAAAAGTTGAGTTTAAATCATGCGGTGCATTCTGAAAAATAGCGGCGTCCACCGAACTGCCTTGTTTTCCAGCAAGCTGAACAGAAAGCGTCAGGAGAGAGGAGGGCTGTGGCCTAGGCTCTTTGGGCCCCTTCACAGCCCCTCCGGCAGCTTGTTGCACACTTGGAGACTGTGGAGGGGAAAGCTGGTGATGGATTAATGATCCTCTCCTTCCTGGTCCACAGTGGGTCTAAGTAGGCTCTGAGCTGAATCATCCCTGGCAGGGAAAAATGAATGCTCTGGAAAGACCTGGGTGAATAGAGCCTGCTAGCTAAGAATGCATTTTCCTCAGGGTTATTTAGGAGAACTTCATTATGGAAGGTAGTTGATACTGACTGTGTTGTTGTTGGTCCTAAGGAAGAAGTCTTTTTTTTTAACCTGAGATACAAACGGATCACTATACATTAGTGTTCCTTGCCTTGCTGATATGACCACCAACTGTTTGACTCTTTGATAATGCAGTTTGGGGAGCTTTTGTTCATTTTTCAGTGCATGTTAGATCAAAAATGTAATTAGAAAAATTTTACAAGGAAATATTCCTAATCTTGCAATTATTGGGCCTTTCATAGCATTGGAAGATAGGATTTGTCAGAACTCTCTCCTGACCCAGAACAGATTAGACTTGTTTTTAGATCAGTAAGGATTATTTGTTTATAGTTTATTTATATAACCCCATCTGATACAAAAGTATCATTAACTAAAGTCAGTTTAACAGATGTCCCCTGTGCATACTTTCAGGCAGACCTAGATACCACTCTTAAGAAAAAAAGGTAAATCTGTTGCTTTAAGATCCCTCAGAGGAAGGTTAGGCTAGTTAATTATAAAAAAGTCCTTTAGGAAGAAAGAGCAGGCTGTTCCAATTTTTTTTTTAAAATCTGCTCTGGCAGTTTGTCTATACCCAGAATACCTGGAGGGCTCCTCTGAAGAGTCTGGGATTCCTAATGTTGCAAGTTAGGCAAATTCACCCCATGCGTCTTGGATTTCAAGCAGAAGCGAAGAGAGGATATGACGAAAGGAATTAAATCGGGCCTCTAACGTTAAACATAGCTGAAATTCACACTGGGGATAGGTCTGCTTCCTGGTTGCAATATGATCTCTGATTTTTTTTGGACTCTGATAATTTAATTTACCCAGTCTTTTTCCTTTATATAAACTGTGAAGAATTTATATTCATGGATTTCATCATTTTATCTCTTATTTCTGGGGTCTTTTTTTCCCCCTCTTTTTCCCTTATCTTTAAAAAAATAACTTGTGTTTGTCTTTTAGGAAGGTTGGCAGGATGTCTGGTTTTCAAGTGCTCAAAAAATGAGCTGTTTTTATTTTGTGCACATGCTCAGATACTCTCTGAAAATATCAAGTAATACAGGGAAAATTAATGCACGTCTTTAAAAAGTGAAGAATTACTTTCTCACAAATTAACAGATTCTGAGTTATATGCTTGGGTAGGATACAAAAATTAAAAAATACAACATTAATCTCCTCTTGTTGAGTACTAGTATGCAAGAAAGACTCACCTCATTACTACTCCAACACTCCGGAAGGTGGGTTCTGGCTGCCATTTATAAAGTTAACTCCATTTCTATGGGAAAAATAAATCCAGAGTTAGATATGGAAGAGCAGTCAGAACAGTTTTCCCCCTCTCATCACTTGCTTTTGCTTGATTGTAGTAGGAAGTTGGGGAAGCAGAACTGCTACTGATTTTCTAGACATTGAGAGGGCCATGCCTTCCTCTGGGAGAGCAGAGGATGCTCTACTACCCTTTGAAGCAATTTGGACTTGGGCTTAAATCCCTATTCTGTAGTTTTCTTGCTATTTAGTCTTCAGGAAACCACATTTTCTGATGCTCAGAGAGATTAAATGAGTTTAATACTGAGAGTGAGTAAAAATATGACATTTTATGTTTATGATCTGATTCACCTGGTCGAGTTGTGCCTCCTCTTTCAGAGCACAAAAAGGTAGGCACAGTCTCCAAAGTCTGTCACTATTATTGCCCTCTTGTTACTGACCATGATACCAATTTATTACTGTCATAGACTAAGATTTATAACAAAACATAACACCACATTCAGATATCCTTGTAATACAAACAAAATAACAGAATTAGTTACCGCTAGAAGTTAAAAGTTATCTACCACTTTTTCCTAGATGCTCATAATGATTAAAGGTTGGTTATATGGTAGATTTCAAACCCTAAGAACAAACACAGATTATGTCAAGATGTAGAATTTTTGCTAAGATTATTTATATACTTAGTCTCTTCTTTTTTACTCTGTGATATAATGTGATTTCATTTCACATTATAAATCTCCAAATGCTGCTCTCTTGTTATATAATGTTAGTAAGTATCTGGCATTTGAAATGTGTGGCTATTGTGAATTGAACTTCTGGGGGAAAAAAAGTAAACTGTTGCCATCACTATATGACCAATAGTTAAAACATAGAAATTATGTGCGTGGAGATGTTAGAAGATTCAATTGAAACCATTGTGCCCCAGTACCTTCATAACTTAAATGCAAATACTGGCATATATCCAGAAAGTGAGGTTCAATTAAGTGCAATTGTTTCAAAATCTTACAAAATCATTTTCCTACCAAGAAATCTTGGTAGCCATATTGCTGACTTCTCATGAGAGAGGCAGATAGGACTAAAATGAGACCTGAAATCTTTTTTTTCCACTAACTTTCTAATTCCTCATTTTTTTAATGTCAGGAGGAGCCAGGCCTAGAAATCAAGCACCCTGATTTTCCCTCTGGTTTTCCAATCATAAGTTTAATTATTCTAGCTGTCTCTTACCTGTTCAGATACTATAATTTGTGGTGATGGCATACATGGTTGTAACAAAAGTGGAAATTGGGTGTGATCTAGCTGGTAGCTTATGGGCTTAGTTTCAAAGACCATTTTTACCTGGAAAATAAATAAGAAAAGTTAGGCATTTTCTGGTGATCGGTGGTTTATCTGTCCCCTGTGTTGCACCTTGACTTAGCAGTGGTCTCTCAGGAACCCCCAAAACTTTTCCTGCCTATGTCAGAATTCATCTTTTTCCTGAAGAGAGCAAAGCTTCTATGGGCGTTATTTATTATATATAGTCTCACAGTATTCTAGGGAGCTAAGTAGAGTTTGCGTGGCTCTGTCTTTACTTTTAAAGTCAAGCAAGGAACAGATAGATCTCTTCACTAAGGTTATAAAATGAGGCTGTGGTAAAGGCAGAAAAAGACTCCTTAGTCAGAAACATCTCCTAATTCTGGCCCTTATGCCTAAGATGCAATAGATTGTTTGGCATTTCTCTAAACAGGCCTTTGACACTTAGAGCGTGTGGAAAGTATGTGCTTCCGTCAAAGAGTTTTGCTGTTTAGTTATTCTTTGCCTGTTAAAGTAATGACTAGAGGACTGAAGGAAATAGAAGGGACATCCAAAACTTATTTCAGCCTCTGCTTTTAGTTCATGGGAGCTTTGAACAGAGAATGCTTTTATTTCCCTGGGATTACTTTTCTGTCTTTATACTCAACTGAGAAAGAATTTTTCTTCAGGGCACTGCTGATATTGAGAAATTTGAAGGACATTATTACTGTTATTTTTATTAAAGCTTTATGTGTGAAAATTAGACTTTTGAAATAATGTATATTCCAATCCTAGACCACACTGAAAGAGAAGATTTGGGGAGTTAACTGCAAAATTCTACATTTTAAGATGTAGGTTTAGTGCCTTTTTTCCCTTTTTTCTTTTTTACCTGAAAGTCATTGCAAAACTGGATTATATTTAAACATTACCCTACTCAGCAATTTATATTACTATACATTAAAGTTTTAAAAAATGAAATTGTATGCTTTATAATATTCTGTTAAAATAATTTTTCAACTATGTTTTTGTTTGAATATTTATCACTCAATGGTTATTAAATTTATTATTTTAATTGTTTTACTCCCCACACTTTTTGTTTTTAAGTATCCATAATGCTTATTTGGAATTTTTAACATAAGACAGGAATTGTTTTTCTTCTTTCCCCTTCTTTAAGGGCTGCTTCGCAAATTAACCTGCATGCTTAAACCTGCATTATAATTCAGAAGAAACAGTGGAATCTGCTGCATTCAGTCTTTTTTGTAAAGCCAGGCTAGCACCACTGTCCTCCTGATCTCTTAAACATTGCAATTTTTGTAAACTCTTCCATGTGCCTCCAGCATCTCCAATTTGTGAACGAGTCTCACTATATTTATCCCTATTGTGTATGTCCACATGTTTGTTTTGCAGTGTAATAACACTTGACAGTTATAAATTTTTCCATATGCTCCATCTTGCAGAGATAAACAGTGTGCTGTACATTTCCCTCAGCTTTGAAGATTTACTTTTGAAATAAACAATTCCATAGGATATTATAGTCGGTTTTGGAAAGTCATTTACACAAGCACACTCTCTGTGAAAGGGAAGGTAGTCCATTCACCCTTTTAATGTGAAAACTCACCCCTTTAATGTGAAACTGGTTAATTGAACTTTTCTAAGGGATTGAGAGCTACTTAACTGCTTTTAGTTTTTCAGAGATTTACCAGGCAGTGCAGACCTATTTTTGAGAGTCTTTAAAAGTGCTAGTTAACAACATAAATGACAATTTTGTGGAATAAGTTCTCTCATTCTCTCAATGGTTTACTTTGGCTAGAGGGATTAGTGAAATAATTTTGGATTCCCTTATAATTTTCCGTTTTATCTTTTACAAATTGAAAAGTTGGTATTGGCATGCAATGATGGCATCTAAAGCATTTATATCTTGGTGGCTTTTTTGTCTATAGAAAGAATCATTAAGCAGCTATTTCTTTTATTTTTGGTTCCTGTAGGAAATCGTCTTTCTGACTAGTTTTATATGTGAAAATTGATGCAAAATCTTTATTCTTAGCTTGATTTTTTTTTTTTTTACTGAAACAAATGTCTTTTGCTTACATTTCTTTCCCCCAAGATGCAGAGCTGCTTTTATTAGTTGATTCCTAAAAGCTCTGGTGTATAAATGTTTCATATGTTTTCTATTGTTAACTACAAACTTGACTACATAAAAAAATACAAATTGCCATATTGCAATTTTAATTTATTTTTGTTGTTGTTGTCTCTTTAACACACAAAATTTATCATCTTTCTCCAAGAGATTATTAATTTAGAAAATTGAAAAGTAATATGTAAATCTGGTGGTATTAGCAACAATATATGTGGTGTGGTTCGAGGCCAGTGATGTGCCGGAGCCAGCCCCTACTAGTTCTTGAGAACCAGTTATTAAATTTTCAGAAACTTTCTGAGCTGGTTATCTTTAAAAATAACTATATAAACTTACAATTAAAATACGTTATATTAAAAACAAAACAAGACTCAAAACTCATCACTTCGTAATTTTACTACATTTTACTATTACTAATGCTCTTGAAGTTATTTGTGCCTATTTTATCTGAATTGGAAATACAATGTAATGGTGTATATACTGAGCATCTCTTCCATTTGTGTTCACTGACGTCACGTTGGTAAATCAGTCACAGTAGAAGTATGGACACCGTGGAAACTGGCAAACACAACACATCAGGACTTGATTTATTGTTTTGTTAATTGTCTAGGCTTAAGAAAGTGGTAGAGAAAAATGTTAGTAATATAGATCAAACTTGAAAGTATGTCATGTCCATATTCACTATATTATGAATAGCACTAAAAAACTTGAGAAAATATTTTTCCAGTACTTGAAACTATTTCTGATTCAGCAAAGTGGCTCACGTCATGGACAAATGAAATGAGTGAAGTTCTGACGTATGTCTGTGTTCACTTTCCTTTTCCTCATTAACGTGAACAAAACCATCACCAACTAAGCAGAATTGTAAGAATGATATGCTGCTCCAGGTGTACCAGACATCAGGTGCTAAGAACACCAGGAAGCCTTTTATAGTTCACTTTTGCAAACCGTGCTACTCAAGCATGCTGCCTTTTTCCCAACTCATATATGACTTTAGACTTCCTCTCTGCTCTAAAGGTTATTGTTAAAGGGTATGACAAATTCCTTTGTAAAGTATTCAGTCACTCACATCCGTCCCTTTGACCACAGATTACTTTAGAATGGTGTTATAAAACGTTTGTGGGAAAAGACAAACATCATCATACTGGTTTATGAAATCATAGCTTTCCTTCCTTGGAGGCATAATTCTGTTTAGCCCACTGCTGGAAGGTAGATTAATTTACATATCTGAGGGGAAACTGGCTTTATTCAACGTGAGTTGTTTCCCTAAGCCTTGTGGATAGTTTGATGACCCACGTTAGTATGTGCAGTTTACACAAGTAAGTGTGGGTACGAATAAAATTCAGTTAAAGTTTGTTTTCTAAGCCTTGAGTGACCAGAAGGCTTTGAAATACATTCACACCTCTGTTATACACCTGCTCCTTATGAGGGGTTAATCTGGTGAAGCCCCTGCCTTCAGAAATAATAACCCCATGTTAATTGACGTTCCTCAAATTTTAGTCAGTTGAGTATCACCGTCATTTTTGTCATACCCAGGTACCTCTTATACTTTTATTTACTTATTAACTTTTAAAATTGACTTTTTCCTTTTAACATAGATTTATCTTAAATGATAATGCCCATGAAATCTTGAGTTAAGGTAATAGTTTTTTTTTCCTAGTACCTGTTAAAATATTGCTCAACAATTATAATTTTTAAAAGTTTGTCCTTGTACCACCAATGGTATGTGTATCGCACTTTGGGAAAAGATGTACCTGTGATGGCACTAGGCCAAATAGTTTTGTTTATTCTCATGTCAACTTTATGAGGTAGACATTGCTATCTCTATTTAGTAAGTGAGGAAACTGAGGAATTAGAGATGTTAACTAACCTTGTCCAGGGTCATGAATTGAGCCAAAATTGACCTCACAACCATACTAACCCTTGCTCCTCACTGTACGACTTGTCGACCAGCAGTATCAGCATCACCTGGGAGCTTACTGTAACTGCAAAACCTCTGGCCTCCCTCCAGACCTAGTTAATCAGAATCTGAGGTTTAACAAGATTCCCAGGTGAGTCTCATGGACAGGAAGGTTTGCGAGACTGTGATCCAGCCTCCAGTGCTGTCTGCCTCCCGTAAGAAGACGGATGCCTTGCTCACTGATTTGGCTGATCTCCTTTTCTCTCTGCAGTGTTATTTCCTTCATGCCCTGCTGCTCTGAGATACAACTATTTTTAAGAAACTTGGTGTTGATGGCCAGGTAGAAGATAATATTCTCAATCATTTTGGTTATTTTTCTCTCCTAAAGTCATCTTTTGTTTGCTTTCTTTTTACCTTAATTGAAGTATCAACGCTAAGTTGAGACGTCTACATTTTTAACTCTTTTCTCTCCTCGTTTCCTTCCATCACCCACAGATCAAGTCCTTGCCCTTTGGAATGGCCAGTCATCCTTTTTCTACCGACCTCAGACTTACCTAGATAGGCCCTGAGAACTGTCTGCACAGCTGCAACTGGTGTTCCATTCTTCGTGGATGGTTTTAATAGTATGTGTAGCATCCTGACTCTTGACTTCTTTCCTTCTGCCTCCAGCTTTCTGCCACTCACCGATTTTATTGCTTACTTTTCTTTTCACCGAGGGGTGCCTACCTCCACACCCACGAGGCTGTTTCCGTTCTGCCATGCGCCCCACTCTTGCTGTTGCTGTCACAGTTGAAAGTTTAATACAAGCAGCAGCCTCACGAGACCCAATAAGGACAATCTTGTGGAAGTGGTCAAATTGTTGGGAATTTGATGGTTGTTAGCTCTGGGGATGTCAGGAATGACTGTGACTGATGAGCATAACTGGCTATAAATTTTGAAGTATTCCAGTGCATCATCAGCATTTCATCAGCATATTGTCTTTGTGGGTTTTTTCCATAGAATTTCCCTGTGAAGCCTATGCCTGAAGGAGTCTGCTGGGTTTCCAGACACCGCACCCAGTTTGTACAGTTATAGGTCCTCTGTCTCGGTGTTTCTGTAATTGTTTATTCAGTCTCCAAGATAACTAGTTATTTGAGATGAGTAGAATTTGGATCTATTCATGAGATCAGACCTTGCCTTCTTGCTCACTGGTGGCCAGATACAGGTCATAATAGTATTTCATTTTCTTAACTTTGAATAGTGTTAAAAGGGAGTTGACTCATTTGAATTATAAGAGGTACTGTAAGAAAACCATATTATTCATTACATAATATAAGAGAGAAACAAAGAGAAATAGTTGTTTCTTACCATAGTAATTTCAGACTCTGAAAGATTTGTTTATCAGCCAATTGTAGACACACCTGTCCCAACCCAGATTTTTTTTTTTAATGGTTTTCAGCTTTGCCATCATTTAGAATTGAGGGTTTTTTTTTTTCTCCTTTCTGCCACATTTTTTGGGTACACACCCTTCCTCCCTCCCCTTTGTCATTCTCTTTTTTCCTTGAGAAAAAGAGAGTCCCTCTTCTAGTGTAGAGTAAACATTTCTTTGTGAAGTGTGACTTATTTATGCTTCAGGGGTTGTCAGTGTATACACAATAGGGAAGGTGATGGAGGCTCCCAGACACGCCAAGTCAGCACTTTGTGCGTGTTAAGGCCAAAGAACCCTTTAAGCAAGCTGAAAAAAATTTAACAAGTCAGAACATTTTACAATTTCCATATTTATCAAACATGTCAGGGGATGGGATCACAAAGCCTTTCAGGGATTAACTGCCTCTAGGCCTTGAACTGTTTTATGAAGATGGAGGAAGCCAAGTTCTCAACACCCATGATTTGCTCTAATAACCACAAGAGTCAGAATGTAGGTGATCCCTCCTGAATGAAAGTAATCCTGAGGCTAAAATGCTCCTTGAATGGAAAAAAAAAAATCCTCTCTCAACAGATGAACTGTGTGTGAATCTATCTGACAGAGCTTTGGAGTTTGAAGTTTATTTACCTAGAGCTTCAGTTTTATTAATTCTCTGGTTGGTGGTTCTTGACCTTTGACCCCTAAGAGCTTAGAGTATGAAGCCTAAGTAGATGTTCAGAAACATGCAGACATTCCCAAAGAGGGATGGCCATTGGCTTTTGGGGGCTTGGCATAGCATCCTAGAGTTATTATTTGTTTTCAAACGTTTGGAGTTTGGCAGATCCTAAGATGTATTTTGCCAAGCACTTTCCTTTGAATTTTGGTAGAGGGATATCTTGAGTGGAATTTAATTGCTTTATTGGTGATTCATTTGCATTATACTCATCAGAATGCTGCTTTGGAAAAAATATTTGATGACTGATAAATATTAGGAAATTTACAGTTTTTTGGTACCAGTTTTTTCTTAGATGAGGATAGAAATGGAATTCAAGCCCCAAATATTTTCAATAAGATTTGGAACTTGGAATCTTTAAGTAGTAGTTTCCAAATTTGTCTATCACTTTTTCCACAAAAGCAAACCAGACTATGCCTCCCTGGCTTGACCAGCAGATCTTTGGAAAGGTTGCAGAGCTAACGTGCAACCTGGGGCCAACTCTTAATTTGAAAATTAATGTTTAAAAAAAAGATTTTCAACAATTCAGTAGAGAGAACAAGCCTCTTTGGGAGAAGTAAGCTGGAATTAACACAACAGCAACCCAGGGAGACTAAGCATAGGGAAGGTTTTTGGTTCTAAAGCCAAATTACCAGGAATGACAAAACCCCCGAGAGGACTAAAGTTATATAAGGTGCCGTGAGGTAGCTTTTCCATTACAGTTTGTAGAAAAGCTTGTAAAAGAAGGAAGCATGCTGAGACTTACAAATGAGGACTAAGCCATAAACTTTTTTAAGAACAGGGAAAGGACATAGCTAAATATGGCACTGAACTTCTTATTGCCCATCAGGTTGCAGCAAAGCGTAATGATAAAAGCAAGTTTCTTATTGTCTGTTGCCAGCTTCCTATCTCTTGTAATTGGCCCAGAAACAGCAGTGCCAGCAAGTTGAATGACTGACTACTCATTGTCTCCAATGCAGTGGAGACAGTGCAGAACAACAATGCAAATAATCATCTACCAGGAGAGGCAGAAGGCATTTTAAACAAATTGAACGTGGATGTCTTCCTGTTCCAATTATTTTGAAACCAACTGGTAGGAAATATTGGGAAATTCTAGTTATGAATTCTGCCAACTGGTGTTAGGAGAAGACAGGATGATATAGACTCTCTTATTTGTTTCAAATGGTGGGTACAGGAGGCAATGGACATGCCATTGAACTAGCGTTGATAGATTTCTTCTCTCCCTTAATCCTGCTTGAAATGCCAAAGAAGCAAGAAGATGTCTTGTATCCTTGATTTATCCTGGCACTGGTTTACCTGGTGAGATTATTAGGTGGTCTGTAGAGAACCACACTGATGTAGGTCTACAGTTTTTTATTTGGGCTGACTTTAAATAATTCTAAGTGTTCTTTTCGGTATAAGTAAAAATTCATGGTTTTCTTCTTAAACTTTGGTCCCGACGACCTTAAAGCAGTTAATTTGGTACAGACAACCTTGTCTTTTTTCTTATATGATAGAACTGAATCAAGGAATCAGTAACCTGAACATTTTGTTAGCTGACAGGGCTGCTACTCAGACCCTTGGCCAGGCAGACACTTCCCTCATAAATGTTGGGACTTATCAGAGTGCCCAGAGACCACCCTGGCGCTTGCTCCAGAATGCCTATCCAATTAAGCACCCCTGTTCTTCTGCCAACACCCAAGCCTCTCCATCTTTCCTTCTCAGAGTCACTCCTTGCCTTTTCCTTCACTTTCTCCATTACAAACAACTCAGCATTTCCCAGATCCAAGTCATCTATAGGTCCTGGGGCCCAAGGTCTCCTTGGAATTGCTATTAAGACTTCGAGATTATATAGCAAGAATTTCCAAATAATCCTTTAGAGTATCTCTTGGGTTTGCCCCTGTGTACCTATCATTGTAGCCAAGATAATACTCCAGACCTTCATGACTGCAACAGCTTCCGAATCAGCCCTTTCGCTTCTTCCCTCACTAGTTACCCTCTTACTACCATCTCCAGATTTGTCTTTATAGAATATTTCTCTCCTGTCATTCTTCTGCTCAAGAATGCCTTGAGCATCAAGCCTAAATTTCTCAGCTTGTCCTTCAAGGCCCTCTGTGATCTGGCCATCCCCTACGGTGCACTTTTATTTCCCATTTCCATATGAAACTTCTTTGCGGTTCACAGGTGTGCATGTTAGCCTGTATCCCCTTGATTGTATTTCTTCCCATAGGTCTAGAAAATCCTTACTACATTTAGGAATTTATCCAAATCTTATCCTGAAGTTCTATTTGTTTTATTAAGTGTTTGCTAATTCAGTTTACCTAAGTGTTCCCGTTCTCTGTACTTCCCTGTAGGCAGTATCATACAGATGAAATCATGTCATTATGGAAGTTATTTTTCTCTGACTAGATTATATAAACTTCTTCTTCAGTAAAATCATAATAAAAACTGAATGCTGTTTTCTTTTCTTGATTATCATGGTAAAGCACGTACCCTTCAAAAACTTACTCCTTTTTGTTTTTTTTGTCTTTTCTTCTCCAGCTTTGTCCTCATCACCTCTCCTTGATAATCAAAATCATTGGACTATTGATCTCCTCTCCCTTCCATTAAATTTCTCTTTATTCTTTTGAAAGCCTCATCAATACACTAGCATACTCTAGTGTGTATTATGTTTTAGTCTATAGTGAAAAGAGCTTATTTTTTCTTACATAATATTATGTAAAACATTTTTGAACCCTACATAAAAAGAACCTGAAATCCAATCACCATAAGAAGTCTACCGTGAACATTTTGGTGACTATCTTTTCAGGCACTTCTGTTCATACGCACATTGACCCAAGTGCCATGCTGCTCTTCATGAGTACTTTTCAAAATGCATATTTTTTTGGAGAAGGAAGTTTATCTTTTCCCCCTCTTCTTACCTTCTCTTTAGGCATCTATGTTAACAAGCTGTATGTCTAAGCATTCATCAAACTCACCTAATCCTATACAGATACATTATGTATAATGATGTATATATGGTGGGAATATAATGGTATATGTGGAGGAGTGCTTTTGCCAAAATGGGATCATATTATATATAGTTGTTGGTATTTTGCTTTTTTCCTTTAACTATACATTAAGAAAATCCTTCCAGGAGAATTGCTTTATGTCCAACTCTAGAAGAAATATTAACAAGGAATTTGAATTAATAAGGGAAAAATCTGATTAGATGGCTAGATAATAAAAATGTATATCTCAATATCTTTTCTCTATACCATTAAATAACTAGCTAAAAAAAAAAAAAAGAAAAAGTAACTGTTCTATTCATAGCAGTATCAAAAATCTTTAAAATTCTCAAGGATAAACTGAAAGGGAAAGTTACCAGATTCTTGGAATCCTGGTTTTCTTTAAAAATGGGTAAAATAATCTTAATGTTTAATGGAAAAACTAATGTTTGAAAAGAACCAATAAGTTTGTGAAAAAGATGAACTACTTTAAAAATTTTAAGTATAAATGTATTTTGAACATCTTTCTATGCTAAGTTCTTAAACATGACTTTTAATGGCTGCATAGTATATCAACATATGAATGTGCTATCATTTTTTACCTAGTCTAATTTAAATTTAGGTTATTTCTCTGTTTTGATTTTTTTTTAACTATTGCTATTATAAATATGTCATAAGGAGCATCCTTATGGATAAATTCTTGTGCACAACCCTGGTTGTTTCTATGAAATAAAAACCTAGATGTAAAATCGCTAGATGAATTTTTACATTTTTAATGCCTTTGCCACAGGGGTGCCCATTATTGTGCTATTAACAGTAGATTTTGCTAATCTAATTCCCAATGGAATCTTTATTTACTAGAGAAACTGAACATTTTTTCCCCACATTTGACATTTATATTTGACAAGTATATTTTTCTTTCTTGATAACTGTTTTTAGGAGAACTGTAAAGGGATCAACCCACTAGCTTTCAAAGCTAGGAAGAAAACTTAATTGAGGTTTAAGGCATTTTGAGATGTAAATGGTACACAAATTATACTCAAACTACAGACGACAACTTTGTTGAACATGACAGAAAGATCTGGTTTTTCTGCATCTCACTCTGTTTCAGCCTCGATGGCATTTAGGATGTTAATATCTTGAGGAAATAAATGATAAGTGCACTGTGACATCTGGGGAATTCTGTACCAGCAGCCTCTTAAATTTTCTTCTTAGGTCCACCTTGGGTAACATCATCAAGGTGTATTTCTTCAGCTTCTGCTGTTAATTAATTAACAATAATAGTAATTAATATTTCATATATCCAGCATTTACTGTGTGCCAAGCACTGTGTGGTGTACCTGAGGTGGAATTTAAATATTTTGTTTCTTTTTACTGATGGGGAAGTTTATACCATTAGGAGGTATTAACTAACTTGCCATCAAATGAGAGGACAGAACCCTGCAGTTGGCCTCATTACCACTATGATCACTCCCCCCATTCAGCCTTTTCTGTCCTTACTCCTAACTCTGCTTCGTCGCCCTTAGTCATTTCGAGATTCCTTTACTATTTTTTCCTCTTGGTGTTTTCCTTTTATCTGTCTCACTTTCCTGCCTCTCTGTCATATGTACATCAAACTGTGCCTTTTTCTACTTTTTTTTTTCCTGTGTCTTATCACGCAGTCGTTTCGCAGGTAGCCATATTTACTTTAACTTACCTGTAAGGTTGATCTTCGTCCGTAGGAAAAGAGAGTAGATCTACTGCCCATTCAGTTGGAAAGAATGTTTATTTACCTTGTTGTTTAATTGAGCTGTGGGTGCTTCCATTTAAATATTGATTGGTTTTCTAACTAACAGTCCTTTCAGAGTTGAGAAGCCGGAGTTCTTTTGTTTTAGACCTTTAGAATGTAGTTTTGGTGGGGGCGGTGGGGGGGGGCAGGAAGGGTTACTTTCCCTTGAATGGTTCTGAAAGGCTGAGTTAACATTTGAAAAAATGGGCTCTTGAAATGTGTTCTGGAACTGTAGGAGTGTAGATCAACTTACTGAGGAATGCCTAGGTGAATCTTTGAATGAATAACTTGTCCATCTGTCTCTGCTTTGTTCTTTGGAATGAAAGAATATATGAATCGGGCTGACCTACCTTTTTGAGATACCTCTTATACCCTATCTCTGACTTCTATGTTTTTGGGTCACCAGAATGTTTGCATAGGACCTGACATGAAGTAAGTGTTCAGTAAGTATGAATTACCTGGGTAGATAATGGAATGAATGAGTTTATTAATTATGGAGACTGAGAATGAGGAGATAGAATGGTTGTTGTAGAAGTGGTTGCTTCCCTCCAGGTAAGACTCATTTGATTCTGGGCTGTACCATCAGTAGTCCTTGGATACCGAAGTCAGACCTTTCTGATCGAGAAGGAAGAACCTTTTGAATAAAGAATAATTTTATTCCTAATTTCCCATGGGTACCTGAATCTATTATCTTGAGTAATTCTAATTAGGGTCCCTAGACCCCTCCGATTGTTTAAAATCCTTAGTTTTCTCCAAGAGTTAACTCCATATGGTATGGGGAAGTACCATAGTATAGTCATGCTGAGATCAGGCTGATGCATGTGTGTTGTGGGTAGTATCAGTAGTTAGGCTGGTAGATTGTTCACATGCACATGTATCAAAGACAGGAAAAATGTTTTTGTAGAATAGAAACTATTGTTCCCCCTTTCGGTGGTCTATACGTCTGTGTGTGGGACATATTTGTAATCATGGGAGAAGGGTGTAGAAATTTGATTTGTAATGAGATTCTAAGCTCTATTCCTTCTCTCTAACTTCAGTATTTTATAACTTGAGTGAGATTCATCTGTTGAGCAAATATTAATTGGATACCAGCACTGTGCCAGGTTCTAGGCATTAAGTTGACAACAGTGAATAGGACTTTTTATTTTGACATATCACAGTAAAATCAGAAAAATATTGCAAAAAATTCTAGTATAGTACCCTTCACTTGAATTCTCCAGATGTTAATGTTTACCACAGTTGCTTTACACACACATAAGCACACGTACACACACTCACCTTTATTTTTCTAAACTGTTTTGGAACTGAAGACATGTCCCTTTATCCTTAAATGTGTCCATGTGTGCTTCCTAAATACAAGGACAGTCTCTTATATAACCATGATATAAGTATATAAAAATCAGGAAATAAACACTGATATACTACTATTATCTAGTCTATAGATCTTATTCAGATTCTTCCAGTTGTTTCAATAATAGACTTTATGGCAAATAAAAATTCCTGATCATGTGTTGCATTCAAAGAAGGCATTGGTCTAGGTGATCTCTAATGTCCTTTTCATCTTGAGTATATATAAAAAAAAATCTGAACCTGTGA
Organism: Camelus bactrianus; assembly: GCF_048773025.1. Lineage (NCBI taxonomy): Eukaryota > Metazoa > Chordata > Mammalia > Artiodactyla > Camelidae > Camelus > Camelus bactrianus. Next base: position 29,931,487 of record NC_133544.1, on the reverse strand, counting down.
TTTGAAGACATGAGCATATTTTAAACCTCTTTTTTAAAAGATTAAGATGTAACATATATAACATTGTATTAGTTTTATTTGTTTGGGTTTTTTGGGAGGGGGATTAGGTTTGTTTGTTTGTTTGTGGAGGTGTTGGAGATTGAACCCAGGAGCTCATGCATGCTAAGCAGGCACTCTACCACTGAGCTATACCTTCCCCCCACATTGTGTTATTTTTAGGTGTGCAATGTAATGGTTTGATAATACGTATACATTGCAATATGATTACCACAGGAAGTTTAGTTAAAATCCATCACCACACATAGTTACTCTTTTTTTTTTTTCTTGTAAAGAGAACTCTTTAAACATGAGGTATAATTGACATATATAATATTAGTTTCAGGGGTATAGAGTAATGATTTGATATTTGTATATAGTGTGAAATGGTAACCATAATAAGTCTAGTTAACATCCATCAACAGACATAGTTACACAATTTTTCTCTTGTGATGAAAATTTTTAAGATTTATTATCTTAGCAACTTTAAAATATACAGTATAATATTGTTAACTGTGGTCACCATGCTGTATATTATATCCCCAGGACTTATTCATCTTATAACTGGAAATTTGTGCTTTTTGACCACCTTCACCCATTTTGCTCATTCCCCAACCACCTGCCTCGTGCAGTCACCAGTCTGTTCTCTGTATCTATGAGTTCCATGTTTTTTGTTTTTAGATTTCACAAATAAGTAATATGATACAGTATATGTCTTTTTTTGTTTGACTTATTTTACTTAGTATAATACCCTCAAAGTCATCCATGTTGTTGCAAATGGAAGGATTTCCTTTTTTATGGCCGAATAATATTCTGTTATATATATATGTGTGTGTGTGTATCTCTATCTACCTATTACTTTTTTTTAATCTGTTTATGAATTGGAGGACAGTCTCAACTATGTAAACAATTCTGCAATGAACATGGGGGTGCAGCTGTTTCTTTGAGATGGTGATTTCATTTCCTTAAGATAAATACCCAGAAATAGAATTGCTGAATCTTATGGTGGTTCTACTTTAATTTTTTGGAGAACCTCCATACTACTACCAGCAGTGCATGAGGGTACCCTTTCTCCACATTCTTGTCAACCCTTATTATTTCTTTTCTTTTCTTTCTTTTTTTTTTTTTTTTTTATAATAGTGGCTATTCTGACAGGTGTGAGGTTTTATCTCATTGTGGTTTTGATTTGCATTTCCGTGATGATTAATGATGTTGAAGAGCTTTTCATGTATATAGTGGCTGTTTATGTATCTTTTTCAGATCCTCTGCCTATTTTTAATCGGATTTTTTCAAATTAAGTTAATTTTTTATATAAAATTATATATTTATATTTTCTGGATGTTAGCCCCTTGGCAAATAAAGGATTTGCCAACATTTTCTCTCATTCAGTAGGTTGCCTTTTCATTTCGTTGGTGGTTTATTTTGCTGTACGAAATTAGTTTGATGTAGTCCCACTTGTTTATTTTTGCTTTTGTTTCCTTTCCTTTTGGTGTCAAATCCAAAAAATTATTACCACGATATTAAGAAGCTTACCCCCTATGTTTTCTTCTAGGAGTTTTATGGTTTCAGGTCTTATTTTCAAGTCTCTAATCCATCTTGAGTTAATTTTTGTGTATTACTTTAGATAGTGGTCCAGTGGTCCAGGTTCATTCTTTTGCATGTGACTATCTAGTTTTCCTAGTACCATTTATTGAAGAGACTGTCCTTTCCCCATTGTATATTCTTGGCTCCATTGTTGTAAATTAATTGACCATATATGCATCGGTTACTTCTGGGCTCTCTATTCTGTTCTGTTGATCTGTGTTTCTGTTTTTATGCCAATACCATACTGTTTTGATTACTATAGCTTTGTAATATAGTATGAAATCAGGAAGCATGATGCCTCCAGCTTTGTTGTTTTTTCTAAAGATTGCTTTGGCTATTTGGGTCTTCTATAGTTCCATACAAATTTTAGGATTGTTTCTTCTATTTTTTTGAGTGCCATTGCAATTTTGGTAGGGATTGCATTGAATCTGTAGTTTGCTTTGGGTAGTATGGACATTTTAACAATTTTAATTCTAATAATCCATGAGTATAGACTATCTTTCCATTTATTTATTTTGTTTGTGTCATCTTCAGTTTCTTTCTTCAGTGTCTTACAGTTTTCTGTGTACAGATCTCTCACCTCCTTGGTTAAATTTATTCATAGGTGATGCAGTTGTAAATGGGAGTGTTTGTCTTAATTTCTTCCATCTAATAGTTCATTATAAGTGTATAGAAATGCAGCTGATTTTTATGTATTGATTTTTGTATCCTGCAACTTTTCTGAGTTTGTTGATAGTTCTAACAGTTTTTTGGTGGAGTCTTTGGGGTTTTCTATATATAATATCATGTCATCTGCAGATAGAGGCAGTTTTATTTTTTCCTTTTCAATTTGGATATATTTTATTTCTTTTTCTTGCCCAATTGCTCTGACCAGGATTTCCAGTACTATGTTGAATAAAAGTGGCAAGAGTGGGCATCCTTGTTTTGTTTCTGATTTTAGAGGAAAAGCTTTCAGTTTTAGTATAATGTTAGCTGTAGGCTTGTCATATATGGTCTTTATTATGTTGAGGTACCTTCCCTCTGTACCCACTTTCTAGAAAGTTTTTACCATAACTGGATGTTAAATTTTGTGGAAACCTTTTTTTGCATCTATTGTGATGATCTTATGATTTGTATCCTTAATTTTGTTATTGTGGTGTATCACATTGATTTGTGGATGTTGAACCAACCATCCTTGAATCCCTGGAATAACTTCCACTTGATCATGGTATGTGACTAGTGTATTGTTGATTTCAGTTTGCTAATATTTTGTTGAGGATTTTTGTGGGTAGTTCATTAGGAATATTGACCTGCAATTTTCTTTCTTTTTTTTTTTTCTAATGGAGGTATTAGGGATTGAACCCAGGACCTTGTGCATGCTAAGCATGTGCTCTATCACAAATAGCTCAATTTCCCTCCCTGATCTGCAATTTTCTTTTCTTTTAGTGTCCTTGTTTGCTCTTGGTATCAGGGTAATGTTGGCCATGTAAAATGTTTTGAAAGTGTTCACTTCTTAATAAATCCCTTGAGGGATGAGTTATTATTGATTTCCTTATGTATTCATATATGGTATGATTATTCAAGAATTCTGATATATGTGCTGATGTGCAGATAAATAGTATTAGTTTATATTCTTTACTACCTATATTAAGAGAGAAATTCTTTATTATCAAAGACAAAAATTCTCTTTTAAAAATGATTCAGAAAAGAGGTTAAAATAACAAATTTGATAGCCTAGAAGAAATGAATAAATTCCTAGAAACATAACCTACCATGAATCATGAAGAAATAGAAAATCTGAGCAGACCAATTACTAGTAAGAAGACTGAATCTGCAATCAAAAACTTCCCAACAAACAAAAGTCCAGGACCAGATGGCTTCACTACCTCATGGAATCCTTCCATGTGAGATGGAGAGCAGTCATGTGATAACAGCAGCCAAAGATATTCAATAAGCTATGCTTGATGTATTTTTAAATATTCAACAAGATTTCTATAAGATTATCATCTTATATCTTTATAGAATATAAGATTATCATCTTATCTTTATAAAAATATAGACAAAAATATCACACAGACACACTTTCTGGATATTTATATCTATTAGAATTGGGTTACAGTATTATCATTTGCCAGTAGATGCCACTATCTGATGTGATATCCTCTTAACAACAGGATAGTCTATCCTTACATTCCAGGTCTCAAGTACTCTTAAAGTAGTTCCTTCCACTATCTATTTTTTAAAAATTGAAAGTCTATAAATCAAGTTTGTTGAAAATGAAGTTCATTTCAGTTGTCTTGAAAATTTTAACATTACAAAAGCTTGCTTTCTTCTGCTTTCTTTTCTCCTTTCTTACAAGATATGGTCCCTGCCCTCAGTATTTGTAATCACTCTGCCCAGTAGACTGTTTATTATTTAGTAGGTCATCTTGCTTAGGTTTCACTTTGGGAGGATTAACCTACCGACTATGTTGAAAGGCCCCACATAAACTCAAAAAAGTTTCAAGTTGAATGTTAAAATACTTGCTTTTTCTAGATATCCACACATGTAATATTTGTGTAGGACCATCTTAAAAGAGTATCATAAGCTCAGACTCCAAAAACACAAGCAAAACACCCAATCTCTTCACATCAAGCAAACAAAAAGTTATGAATTGTATATCTTACATTGCTAGAAATGTATCATATTAAAATGTGTGTGTGTTTTTGTATATACATGAGGAGCAAGATTACGGATGTTTTAAGTGTCTTGTGAGCTACCCAGTACCCTAGGTATGTCATGTATATAACATAACATCCACATGATATGTGGATATTATGTGAAGAATTATGCATACTAATTATTTCTAATCTTTATATTCATTGTTTTAAGAGTGTGTGTTTATTTCAGTTGAATGACTAAGAATATTGTATTGTTTCCTCTCTGTGTTTAAGCAGCATTTAGGTTTGCAGTGTTTGAAGGGTATGGTTTACATTCAGCTCTTATTCTTTCTACTAGTAGAACAGTTTACCACATAAAATGACAAAGTAAAAATAGTGACATATGTGTTAGATTCTGAGCCTTAGCCTTTTTTTCCTTCCTAAATAAAGATGATGAAGGTTTTCTAGGTGGAATGTCATATTAAAACATTATAAAGATAATTAGTAGCTGACTTAGCAAATTGTTTGGATGTTTCCAAAAGATCAACTTTAGCTATGATGCAAGAGATATTTGATTTCCACTTGAATAGGCCACTGGTTTTATCAAGGCCCTATATTTAACTATAACTTGGTCTGTTGAAAATCCTGGGTTTATTTTAAATGGCTCTCCTAATTTTCATGGTTCAAAGGAGTTAAACTACACCTTGTTCTTTGGGAATCTGTTGTGGTCTTAGAACTTAGTTGACTTTGCCATGGATAATTCTTAGAGACTATTTTTTTCTAAATACTAATTTTCTCTTTTAGAGTCTAGTGTGCATTTTAATAAGTTGTTTCACATTGCTCGTGTATTGTTAACTTTCCACTCTGCCAGTACGATTTCAGGAAAGGAGCACTTAAGAGCATATGTTCAATTAAAGCTTCTGCAGGTAAATTATTACTTTCCCTACTTTTTAAGTTTTGTGTGGCCTTGGCAAATTATGCCTAAATTTTAGTCAAAATATACTTAGAAACTTATGGTCCCATTGATTTTTTAAAAAGTAATATTTGTGGCTATTTTTAAAAATGTGTGTCAATCCCACAGAGATCTTAAGGTTTACTTGACAGCAGTGTTTATCATTTAGTTCTGCCTGAACTCTGATATGTTCAAGAAAGCGGAGGATACCACAGTAGTATTTTCCTTTCCATTATTAGTTGTAGCACAGAAATTACTAGCAGTGTAAGTAAATACTTTAGAATTAGACTGAGCCTGCCTACCTCAATGAAATCTAAATCTTTTAGTTGATTTTTAGTTTGTCACTGATGCACCCAGTGTTATATGAATATTTAGTCAAATTGCATTAAAAATATAAATGGCAAACAGACAAAAGTTTTTTTTAGTGTGTATGTTTTTTCTCACTGTCCATGACATTAGGCTACATCTATACCATCTATTTTAAAGTGAATTTTATTCATCCCTTTCTGTTTCCAAAAAGATTTCAGGTGTGTTTCTCTTTCCCCTCCTCCTCTCCTCCACCCCCCACCCCGACCCTCCCCACACGCCTGGAAATCTAAGGATCATATCTTTTCTCCCTTTCTCCCCCGTTCTTTTACACCTGGCTAAAATTATATTCTGTATGCATGAAAGTGATACTTGTAAATTACCTGTTGGTTATAAGGTAATTTACAAATTTCCTGAAGGTCAGATAGGAAAACCCAGTGGGGTCCTTCTGTGATAAGGAAAAATTAGAATAGTAGAGTTACAGCATCAGGTGATTCAGCCTGAGTGTTCTCACTCAGTCATTCTGTAAACCTGTACCTTTTTTTTCTCCACATTATTACTTTTCTGCTTCATGCCTGATTTTCCTATTTGCAAAATGAGAATGAAAACATTGCTTCCCATTTACTTCATAGAGAATTTAAGGAATGGGCTTGTGTTCCTTCCCCAGATGGATCAACTTAATCTTATTTGTGTATTTTCTGTTGATACTTCTATTCCATAATGTCCAGTTGTATATATTTTTTCCATTCTTTTATTTACATTCTTTTCTTTCTCTGGGATCTTTCAAAATCAAAGCATGTTAGTCACATTTCATAATGCACTTAGTACTCAGGGTATTTTTTAGATATGGGCAAATGTTTGAATAGCTGCGTTTGTTTTGGAGTGTCTGTCAAAACCCAGGCCCCAGACTACTGAAGGGTATTACAAGCGAGGTGTCCCCAGTCTGAAGTGCTGGTCAGTTTCAAGGTGACTGTTTTAGCTTTTTGTGAGAGCCCCTCTCTTGTCTACTCAGATGCCTTCTTTTCTTTTAACCTAGATGATCATTTTGTAAAACAGTAACATGGTTGAGGGTTGAGTTTGATGTTCTCTTCAAGAGTATTAACGGTAAAAATTTAATTTCTCATCTGAAGAGCAGATATTTTACTACAGTCCTTAACACACATGTGCTTGGTCTGCTTGAGAAAAAGAAAAATAGTTTAGTAGTCAATATCTGGTGTCACTATCACTTACAGACACACTATTTTAACAGTTGAATTTTAACCTAATTATAATTTTTAAAAAAGAGGGCATTGAAACTTAGACACAAACTATTAACTGATGGAATTTCACTGAAGGTTAGAGCCAGAGTGATGCCTAATCATTTATAAGGCTACACAAAAATCCTGGCCCTGATATGCGTTATGAAGTCCAATGTGAGCAAATACCTATTTGAGGACCCCAAATTTTTAGCACTAACATGACCCAGAAAAAATGATCTTGTCCTGGTAGATTTTGAAGTCAAGAGTTAACAATTGTAAGTCTTTATCACTTAACTATGGCTCTTACAGATTTTTAAACATTTTGTCCTGTAAAGAGATGCCTAAAGGATGTCCTTATTTAGTACTATTTGAGTACAGAAGAGTGTCTTCCACAGATCATAGGTTTTGGGTGGCATAATTGATACTGATTTTCTTTTTCTTCTGTTAGAAGATGCCAAAGATTCAAATGCTCCTTGAGCCTGCTCCTAGAATGTGTGGGCAGGATTATGACCCCAACTCCGTAAAGCATCCTCTACTTTCGTTTAGCTGTGGGCCTGGAACTGTGTCCAGGTCACACAGGCACATCATGAAATGATACAGGTGTTTTTTAGAAGAAAAGGAGCTAGGGCAGAATTCTATTTATTTATTTATTTTTGACAGTTAAATTTGACCAGCTGTGTCAAAATTGGTTTCTCTATTTATGTGTGTTTCCTAAGGATAGATAAATTAGGCAAAAACATCTCGTCTCTCCCCTTTTTCATAACAAGAAAAAGAACTTTTATCAGTAATCACTAATTAAAATTTAATGATGCCTCTTTTTATTGCAAGTACTATATTGATCTGAAGAGAAAGTTACTGAGGAAAAAGCTACCCATAGAGATTTTCTTTTTTTTTTTTTTAACTTTATTACTGTTTTGTTTGGAGCTCTTACCAGTGCCATGTTAATGGAATGATGAGATACACATACTGACCTCCACATGAACAGAATTTATTGTTTTAGAGAGTGATAAGTAATTATTTTTTCCCCTGATGAGCAATTCTGCGTTGTGTTGACAAATAAGATTCTTTTAAAAAAATTTCAGTTTTGTTTATTTTCAAATAGGAAATACATTCACCTTGTTCAAAACTCCAGAGGTACACAGCAGTATATAGCAAGAAGCCATTTGCCCATTCTTTTCCCCAAACCACCACGCTAGCCTCCCTGAAACACAGGTCCTGTTACTAGTTTCCTTGATTTCTTTCCATAAATGTTTTATGAATACAGTAGATATGTGTATGTGTGTATATATGTTTATATATAACAAAATAATTTTTCTTTTCACATAAATGCTTACTACTATTCCACATCTTGCTTATTTTCACTTAACAACGTATCTTGAAAATCATTTCATGTTGGTTCATAAAAAGCTTTCTTGTTCATGTGGTCTCATGGTATCTATTGTATGGATGAATCGTAGTTTTTTTTTTTTTTTTTTTTTTTTTTTTTAATACCTAAGCCCCTACTAGTGGACATTTAGGTTGTTGCCAATCTTTTATTTTCATTAATAATTATTAATGTTGCTTTCTGCTCGTTTTTCATTCTCGAATTCCTTTCCTGCTTTGTCAGGGCCTAGATATTAGCACCAAGAGATATTTAGCACCAAGAACTGAGAGCTGTTGATTCCATTCTGACACCTTGGGTGTTTGTGTATAAATATCCGGGTACATGTGCACAGTGCTAAACTATCTAGATGTAGTGTCTTTCCCCGGGGTACTCACCTAATGTAAATCCTATTGATTGGAATCATTATGCTGTACAATTTCTGGGTCACAGCTCCTATTGGCAAACTAGAAAGTTCCAGTTACTAATCTGTGATTTCCATTGCTATAACATACTCCATGTTCCAGTTAGAGGGGACAGTCTTTAGTTGATGAGACTCAAATAGTGTTAACGAAAGCTGCATCACTGATGAGATAGGATTAGGAAAATGGGAACCATCTAAGCTCTTAGAGTACAGAAAATCAGAGTAGTTTTACTGTTTGATTTCAAGGTCTCTGTATATTATTTCAGCCTACATCAGATAGTTCTGTTGATATTTTGGACTGGATAATTCCTTGTTGTGTGGGCCTATTCTGTACATTGTAGAATGTTTAGCAGCATCTCTGGCTTCAACTAGCAAATCCCCTGACCCCCTGCCCCAGAGGGCAAAGTTGTCCCTGAGAATCACTACTATAGACATACATGTTGATTCTACACAGCAGGTTTAAAAGTGAATCCCAGACAGTATTCAGCAGTCTGGTGCACTGCCCCAGTATTTGTGGTCTGGAGCAGCAAGCAACACAAAGACACAATTTGGGGGCAGTATACATATTTTTCCTAAGAACACCACCCAGTTTTGGGGGAGATTTTCAAGAAACATTAAAGCAAGCTCTTGGGTTCTGAATTGGTTGGTCAATTGAATTGATTCATTAACTCAACAAAAAAATATTGAGCCCCTGCTATATGCCACTCTCAGTGTTGGTGACGTGTGTTGATGTGTGGATGTTGTGGCCATATGTAATGAAGTAGTGGGTAGTAAGCCTGCAGGCAGACCACTTAAGAAGCTACTGGGTATAATATAGGTGGAAAGTGATGTGTTTGCCTGGATTTGGATTGTGACAATGGGATGATGAGAAGAGATTTTTTAAAATTTGCTTTCTTTTTTATTGAAGTATAGTCAGTTTACAATGTTGTGTCAATCTCTGATGTACAGCATAATGTTTCAGTCATACATATACATACATATATTTGTTTTCATATTCTTTTTCATTATAGGTTACTATAAGGTATTGAATATAGTTCCCTGTGCTATAGAGTATAAACTTGCTTATCTATTTTGTATATATAGTAGTTAGTATCTGCAAATCTCAAACTCCCAGTTTATCCCTTCCCACCTTGTTTACCCTCTGGTAACCATAATTTTTGTTTTCTATGTCTCTGAGTCTGTTTCTGTTTTATAAATAAGTTAATTTGTGTCTTTTAAAAAACATTTTGCATGTAAGCAATATTATATGGTATTTTAATTTCTTTTTCAGGCTTACTTCACTTAGTGTGACAATCTCCAGGTCCATCCATATTACTACAAATGGCATTATTTTATTCTTTTTTATGGCTGAGTAGTATTCCATAGTGTGTGTGTGTGTGTGTGTGTGTGTGTGTGTGTGTGTGTATGTGTGTGTATTACATTGAGAAGAGATTTTATACAGAGATATTTAGGGGGGAATAACATTAGGATTTGGTGATTCTTTGGAGAAAGGGAGGAGTCAAGAATAATTCCCAGGTTTCTGGCTATGTTAAAAGGGTGAAGAGTGGTGACTTCATTAAAAAGAGGAATAGAGGATAAGCTTTAGGGGGACCAGATGTTGGTTTTAGCTTTTGACACTTTCAGTTGAAAGTGCCTTTGAGACATCCAAGAGGATGAGCTAGACAATGAACTTGAGAATTGTTTTGTTCCTTGTTGTATCTCCATTCTTTGGATGGCATCTACATTTCTAGGGATGGAGGCAGGTTTAGTATAGATGTATAGATCTGATATTCTTCAGAGAATAACTGATGTGATTAAAATCAAGGAAGCAGATGAAATTGTCCAAGGAGACAGCCTATAGTGAGAAGCAACATTCTGGGAGGTGTGTTTGCTCAAGGAACTGAAGAGGAGGGGCTGGAGAAGTACGAGAAAAATCAGGAGTGTATGGTTTATGGAGGCCAAGGGATGAGAACATTTCCCAAAAAAGGGAGTGTTTAATAGTTTTGAATTCAACTGAGAGGTCAAGTAAGATGAAGACTGAGAATACCATTGGGTTTTACAACTGCAAAGCATTAGTGACTTTTTGAGAAACCTGGTAGACTGGTGGTTGCAAGAGTTGAATAAATTTGGTTAAAGAGAAAGTGGGAGTAAGTAGGTGGAATCAGCAGATACAGGTCATACTTTGATATATTTTGGCTGTAAAGAAGAGAGAGACTGCAGATAGTATATGAAAGGAGGTGAGGATGGGGGAGGGCATGTAAGCTTAAGCATATTTAAATGCTAATAGGAAGGAGACAGTGGAGACAGAGGTTGATAAAGGAGAGGAAAAAATGGAGATGGGAGCAACTTGCGATGGAATGGGTCCAGACCTCAGGGAGAAGGGCTAATCTTAGATAGGGATATGCTTCAAAGTGGAGGGATGTTGGTAGTGATCAAGAAAGTTCATATTCTGCTGGGATTAGCTTCCAGTCGAGGGGACCTTTCCAGGCTCAAAGTGACAGAGGCATTAAGAGACTCCTGGCCAAGTCCATGCCATTTCTAAATTCCCTAGGGTACCTTAATCCCCAGAGGTTCCAATCATTTAATAACTCTTTGCTTTGGGTAACAGGCATGTTCTAGAACTGGACTCTGAACCTATGGTTTACATTAGGGCTTGGTGTCCAATCCTAGTCTAAGTAATCAGAGTAGCAGGGTATTCTGAGTACTTCTGAAGACTTATCTAGGTGTTGAAGTACAGCCTGGAGATCACCTGCAACTAGTCTACCTTAATTAGCAAATACGTCATTCTTGTTATGACTCTTCATTATTGCTGTTGTATATGATGGACTGTTGACTGTAGGAAACTCTGGGTTATTGTAGTATTAAGCTTAAAAAAATGATGCTGTTCAAATGTGAAAGGGTTAATTATAGCTCTCTTTCTCCTGTGGTTTAATAGAAAGAGGGTAGGCTTTGGATCTAGGAAAAATTGGGTTCAAATCTTGATTCCATCATTGACTAAACTTACGTGGCCTTGAGAAAGTTATTTGCTCTGTAGTATCTTTAAGAAAGTAATACCTGGTAATGTCTAACTTGCATCAAGGTTAATTAGAGGACATGCATATATACCAGCACATTGTTTATATTAAATAAATAGGAGCTGATATTATTTTTAATTATTTAAAAATTATTTACTATTACAGTACCCTTAGCAAGCACACTCTGAATTTATTGTTAGAATTCCAAATCAAAATCAAGAATCTTATTTTTCCATGGGTTTAAGAGAGATAAATAATGATGTCCTTGGTCTAAGCTTTGGTGGGACAGAGATTAAAGAAGTAATCCTGAGCCAACTGAAAATATCTTTGACTGGCCTGTGTGACATCATAGTAAATAAAGAGAAAAGACGTAAAATTCTAGATTTTACAAGTATATGGAAGTAAATCAAATTTTTATTGGCTCCCTGTTATTTTTATTAATGTATCTATTAGATTTTTAAAAAACATTTAGTCCCTTCAACCCCTCTTTTCCTCTGTTTAGTAACTCCCTTCCCTTTCTTTTTCCTCTTCTTCTTTTCCTCAGATTATTGGGAACTTTCTCATGTTGCAGCATCTGCTGCTATCAGTCATGCCAGGAAAGCTTCCTGTGCATCGGAAATGCTGTGAGATGTTTCCATGCAAGAGCGATGGCGATGGTGGGTCGGGGGGTGGGGGGAGGTGGAGGAAGGAAAGGAGAGAAATGGTGTCTAGGGTCATTGTGCTGGTGTGTATTCCTCCTTGAGAGAAGCCTCAGATACCTCTGGCTCTGGCTCAGTTGCTCTATGGGCGTAACTGAAGAAGGGGGGTGTGGAGGGGGAGAAGGCAATTAAAACCTTGAACACTGTAAAGGCTCTTCTAATTAAGTGGTGAGGATGGAAAAATAAAATTCTTTCTTAGGCTTTATTTCTGTTCTCCCTTGAGAAAGGGATCAGAGTTCATGTCCCTTAGAAAAGATGAAGTTCAAAATAACAACTCTGGAAACAAAAAGGTTTTATGCGTTTTTCAGATAAAGCCATCTTTATTTGATTTCCCTGGGCCCCCTCACCTGTGTCCTCCTCCCCTCCCTCACCGTCACTCCAGACTGAAGCACCCAATTCTCTGGAGTATTAAAGGAGACAGTTCAAGTATCTAACTGCTCCATTTCCTTTGTTCAGGTTGCTTTTGGTCCTTGGTGGGAAATGCTCTGAAAACTGAACCAGCCACGGAACACAAAAGCTGACCGGTGTTGTCCCTCCCGGTAACGCACTGTGTCATTTGTTCCCATTCCTGTTCATGACTCATTAGTCCCTCAGTACAGAAAAGGTTGCTCCTTGGGATAAAAGGAATGGTCCCAGCTCGGAGTCCTTTTTTGCCTTTTCCTGTGTTTTATTTGGGTGCACTCACAGTGCCCCCCTTCATTAGTGACCTGGCGAGGGGCTGGCACAGTGCTGACACTAGCTTTTGCTGGTTCCCTGGGGTGTATCGGAGATCTCAGAACTCAATACCCTACTATAAAAATAAAATACTGTGCTTCAAATGACCTTTGGATGGAACAAAGCCATACGCCCCAATCTGTCTGGGCCTCTCAAGTTGCCACCCTTGCCAAGAGCCTGTCTTGCATTTTGCACAAGCCCTCCCACCCGCCCTTCCCCCAGCTTTCCCTGCTTCCTCTGAATGTGCTTCTTCGGATAGCCTCTGTATCAGGTAAATGTTGACATGTGTGTGAAAATATAGGCTTTGGGCAAAGACCTTTTGTATTTAAACCATAGTTCAGGATAGTAGTTTCCTGTGAGTGCTGTAGGCAGCAGATATTTGAGGGCTTTTATGCACCAAGTGGTATCATTTCAGATTTGTATTGCAAGTTGGGGAAAGTATGTGGAAACTTAGAGATGCCACAGAAAACTAAGTTCCATGTTTGTAATTCAGATTGTTTTTCCTCATTTTCCAGGGTGACCAAATTATTGCTTTATTTAAATCCCAGTCACTTGGAGAATGTTCTGTGATTCCAGAGCCACATGTGCACGTAAACTTTGTAAGAAAGTGCGACACTAACATGAACAGTGTCCATCAAACCTTTCTTTAAAGTACTTGGAGTACTCAGAGCTTGTGACTTGTTAAACTTCCAGCGTTTCTATGCTATAATTCTTGGAAACTAATTACTGTACTTATTTTAAGGCAGAGTGGGAAAATAAAAATAGGAAGCTTTTGTTATTAAATGACTAGTATCACCTTGGAAAACTCAACTTTCTTATCCTTTGATTGTTATCACATCATCACTGCAATAACGGTAAGATTTACAGTTCTAATAAATTGTTCTAAATTCTTTAAATCTCAAAGTGCACTGTTCTTCCATTTAGACTGTGTGAGATATTTAGAGCCTTTGAGTGTAGAGAGTATTCAGTAATTTAAGAAAAATTCCTTTTGAGTCTGTGAGAAAATAATGTACATTTGCAAAAGTGAGACGCTATTTTTGTTTTGTACTTCAGGCTTGCAGACATGCTCTATAGAAAAAAAGTGTATAACAGACTCTTGGTTTAAAATTTTTTATAGAAATAAGAGGTACATATTTTCATAGTCTGGATCTACACAATTTTATACTGCATAAAAAAGAAATGGAGTGTCTCTTTGTTCCTTCTGCCACTCACAGTGGTGTAGGAACATCTTTGGACTCTCCAGGGTATGCACTTAGGAGCAGGATTGCAGGGTCATCGGGAACACACATCCTGAACATTACTAAGTGCTGCCAGATTGCTTCCCGGAAAGGCTACACCAGTCTGTATCCATCCCACTAACAGGAGATGAATGCTCCTGCTTCCCCACATCCTTGCCAAGATTGGCTGTTTAGACTTTCTCATTTTTCCAAACTGATGGGTGTACAAAGTGATATTTCATTTTAATTTGCATTTCTCTGATTACTAATGAAGTTGAGCCTTTTTTCATATACTAGTTAGTTATTTGGCTTTTTACTACCATGACTTGATTTAAGGTTTCATGTTGTTGTAGACCTTAATTTTGAGTTTGTCAAATATATAAAAAATTATATATATTTTAACTTTATAGTTTATGCTTTTAGGATCCAGGACTGCAGGGTTATTTTCTGACACTTTTTTTTCCCTGTTAGCCACATTTACTTTTAAGCTTTAATTCATCTAGAGGTCACTTTTGGATATAGCAGCATTGTTTGAGGTAACAGATTCATACTTTGGAATAGAACACAACAGTTTGGTATGAACTAAAGGGCGTCAATAGAACACAACAGTTTGGTATGAACTAAAGGGCGTCATGGATGAAGTTTGAAGAGAGAATTTAGTGAAAAACAAAGGCAGGCTGTGGATACATAGTACATTACCACTTAGGAAAAGTTTTAAACATGTATGTACACAAGACAACATGTTTTATTTTTCAAATAAACAATCCATATCCAAAGACAGACACCAGACGATTAAATGTTTGCTTATTTAGGAGTAGGAGAGAATGGGGATTGGAGATAAAGGGGAGAAAAACAGTAAGTTAAAATAGACCAGGAGAGGGGCCTTGCATAGGCTGATAGTAATAGTATATTCTGGACTGAGAAGTGTGATTAACCTGGTGGTTTGGGGATAGGGTGAATGTAATTTAGGAGAGGTGACCAGAAAATAGATTAGATGACCAGCCAATAAAAGGTTAATTGAAGGAAAATAAAAAGAAAATATTTTAAGTGTTATGATTCATAAGTAAGATCCCTGTAAGGAAGAAAAATGTTCCTAAATAACTGTATTATTTGGGCGTGGGTTTTTTTTTTTTCCTTTTTTTTTTTTTTTTGGCTTTCAAAGCTTGTGTGGAAGAAACAAGAATTTCTCTTTTTTCCCCCCCTTAGGTGAAGATATCTGTAAGAAAGAAAGCAGATGTTTTCGTTTCAAGTGCATGTGTACACCTGCCATAAGACAAAATGAGTAGTTACTATTGAGAACAGGCTCTGGTTATTTTTTATGTTGCTTGTTAAATTAAAATTTTAGGTTGTATAGGTTTATAATTAAGTCATTTATCATAAGTGTTCTTTTGGCTGCATCTTAAATTTGATGATATACAGAAGTGATACATAGATGGTTACTTAGAAATTAGATGAATGAGTTATTTTATTGGCCTTTATTTAATGTATAGATTCTTCCTATTTATAACAAGCATGGGACACTGACTATATGCAACCGAAGGAAGTAAAAATGCTGTCTGTTTAGCACTGTTTTCTCATTTTTTTCAACCCACTAACACTCTTGAGGAATATGCTACACTCCCATTAAAAGAAGTAGTCTCTTTTGGCCCATCCTCAAGTGTGTTACAGTATAAAGAAGTCTTCCTTTGCCAGATATGGATTCCATATTTCCCTCCCCTCAATGTCATGTATACTATTTTTTTTGCTATATTAATTCTGTTGATACTCTGCCCCACGCCCCCTCATTTATTTTATGCCCACATACTCAACACTGTACTAGCACTTTATTTTTTTTACCTCATTTATACCTCATTACAACCTGCATATTATAGATAAAGGAAACAGATAGAGAAAGACTGATTTTTCTAGGGTCATATAGCAATAAGTAACAGAACTAGAATTTGAAGCCAAGTGTAACTTCAAAGCTCATCTTTTTTCTGCCTGACTGCATTGTTACTTTTCGTGGGCCATTTTCTACAAAATCTGTATTTGTATAGAGTGTGATATCTTCATTAGGCTCCTTCATTTTGAAAGAGAACTTTAATCCTACCCTCTGCTCCCACTGTTGCTAAAAGAAGTGGACATCACTCTTCTAAGCTGCATCAGTGAACATCTGCATTCAGGTTCCTTTTAGAGATTAGAACTTGGAACTCTCTGCTGTCCTGTTGCTCAAAAATCTGCTTGAAGAAGATTGGTGTTAAATCACTGGCCTTCAGTGATGGATGTTGCAGCAAACAGCTGGATGAAATTGTCTGTTCTGTCAGTGATAGAGTTTTTGAGGAGGTCACTGAGTACACCACACCCCATCATCTTTAAGAGGACCTGGAGATGAAATTCCTCTCAGATCTCAGGATCAGGAAACACTGATTCATTTTCTAAAAAAACCTCTCAGGGCATTATGAATCTTACATTTGATTTTATTTTCTTTATGTTGGTGAGAGCCAAAATTTCAGACCATTTCTAATAGCTGTGGAGGAATAAGCAATATTTGTGTGGTAATCTTACTCCCAGCATTGTTATCCTGTGTTCTTCTTTGATCTTGTGTTTCTTATTTGTTTGTATTGAATGTGTTTTCATAAATTGCCACAAACCATTTCACTGGTACGGAACATGAATGTACAAATATTGTGTGTGAGGTTTAAATCCCCTTTCTGCTGGGAATGTCATGTGTACATGTTCATCCTTCTCATTTGTTTCCTCCATTCTTTCATCTCCTTCTTATTTTCCATTGTTTATTACGGATTTCTTCCTTGACTCTAAAAGATGAGCAGAATTTCGGTGGTGCTTTTTATTGTTGAGTGTCAGCATAAAGATTTATTTTCTAGAAAAATTAACCTTATAATTTGTATTTCTTTAACTTCATGTTTTTAGTAAAGGTATACATTTATATGAAAAGAAAGAAATTTAATGAATTTGATTGTTTTCATCTGAGGATAAGAGTAGGGAAATTTGGAGTCTCAGAGAAGTGCCATTATAGAAGGTTTCAAGAGTTTATTATATAGAAGAGAATGATTTTTTCAGCTTGTTCTCATGAGGGCCAGAAAGTCCCGGTCTGCTGCCTACTGGACATCTCTGGATGTTGAACCTCTACTTCAGATTGTCTGAAACTTCACAAATAATCTCCCTCCCCAATAAAGTTGCCTCCACCATTTCTCCCTCCCACTCCCCCTCTCTATTTCCTAATTTGGTGACTGGCACTACTCTGTACCTAGTCACCCAAATCATACACATGGCAGTCATATTAGAGTCCTAATCAGTCACCCAGTTCTTTGTGTTTACCTGCTTCAGAGATTTTAAGCTGGCCCGTTTCCAGTCCTATTGCTTTTTACCTCTTCCAGTGCCTTGCATGTAGCCTTGCGTAAGAAGTCACTTCAGATTTTTGGTTCAGGAAATGAAAAATGGATGAATGAATGCAGGAGTGAATTGTCTTCATTTCATTGCTTCTGTCTGGACTATGGCAGGAGCCTATCTTCTTGCCTCTATCCTGACTGCTATTGGTATCATGTTCCTAAAATGCACGTCAGATCCTGTCACTCTTCTGCTTGAAGCCGTCAGTGACTCCTTCCAGCTCCCAGGATTAGGTTTAGTTTAGTATCCAGGCCCGTCATGCTAAGTCCCCTGCATCTTTCTTGTCTTACCTCCTGCCATTTCTCTCTGCTGACCTTGTAGTTTCATCATCTTGGCTGCATGTTCCATCTCCTCCCGCATGCAGTTCATTCTACAGAACGGGACTGGCCCTGCCAATCTGAGTTGTATGCCTTTTCTCATTGCCCTCGTACTCCTCTGTGCACAACACATGGCACATCCCATATTAAACTGTTACCATGACTTCCTTATCTAGGAACCTTTTCTTAACCATTGTCTTTAGTCCTAGACAGTGTCCAGCATTTAGTGAACAACCAGTAATTGTTTATTGACTGACTAAATACAGAATATAATAAGTCTATAATCCATAATCCAGTCTAACCATTTATTTAACAGTTATTTATTGAGTACTTACTACATGTCAGATATTGTTGGAGAGGCTGGGGATACTGCAGTGAACAGTTCCTGCACAGACTGTTACACAGTAAGCAAACAGATACACAGTGTTGGGTAGGGTTAAGTGTTATAAGGAAAATGAAGAGGGAAAAGGAGATGCTAGAGCTCATGGTCAAGCAAGGCATGTCTAGAGAGGAAACCTTTGAGCAGAGACCTGAATGAATGAGAGAGGAGCCATGTGGCCCTGGTGGAGAAGGGGTGGGGTGGGAAGGGGTGGTTCTAGGCAGAGAGAATAACATTCTTTAGCCCCTGTTATATAGCAGGCCCTGTCCTAGGGGCTCTGGGGACAGCAATGAGCAACACTGTTAAACATTAGCATTGTTTATTGTTTAACTGCGCAGTCTGTTCTTTTTCAATATTATATGTCATACCTTCCTTTAATTGCTTGATTTTCTGAAATTCAAAAAATCCCACCATGGGAAAGTCCCTTTGTTCTCCCTAATTGCTTGTCACTTCCTACTCTTTTCTCCAGGAGGAGAACCCATAGTTCTGTATTATTTAGGAGCTCCTAACACAGTAGGATACTGATCCGGGGACAGATCCCCAGCTGAGCCATATTTAATCATGTTGTTCAGGGACATGTGAAATAAAGTGTCTTCGGTTTTTATGTCTTTGAATTGACACGAGTTGTGGGTGTATGTAAAATTTCCTTACCTTAACTAGATATAGATATGTTTCCTTTTCCCAGGCCCCCAACCTAGCCCACAACCCTGGTTAAAACTTCAGACCCTTTTGCATCACTAAGACAAGAAATCACAATTAAAAAAAATTGTAGTATAGTTGATTTATAATATCATGTTAGTTTCAAGTTTGTAACATAGTGATTCAATACTTTTCTAGATTATACTCCATTTAAAGTTATTACCAAATACTGGCTGTATTCCCTGTGCTGTACAATGTATCCTTGTTGCTTATTTATTTTATACACAGTAGTCAGTGTTTCTTAATCCACTACCTTATCCCACCACTCCTCCTTCCCTCTCCTTACTGGTAACCACTAGTTTGTTCTCTATATCTAAGAAATCACAACTTTGGAATCTATTCCTTGCTGTGTCACCTGCTTACTGAGTAAGCTAAGTCCGTTCTGTGGCAATTTCCCATTTGTAAACAGGGTACCCTTCCAGTTAAGTTGTAAAAAGTCTCTGTTGAAATAAGCCCCCATGCTCTTGAAGAATAGGGGCTGCAGAAACATAGAGTCCAAAGAGAAAAAAAAAAAAAAGAAAGAACATTCCTAAGGAAACTGTGTAAATTTGCAAATTCGTTGTCCCCTGGTGGCAGCTGACAGGTGGAGTGACAACCCAACCAAATAACACTAGGGCCATTGTGATAGGAGGGAACTTAATATTGTTATTGTTCCGCTTAGATGAAATTTGTGTGAGGCCACGCCAGCTCTTGTATTGAGAACACCCAATCGAGCGGAAGAGTTTTTGGTTTCTGCATTTAGAGCTGCCCAGCAACTGAGGAAAACCGATTAAATCTGGAAGGTGGCAGCTCACTCGGCAGGCTTCTCCAGGCACCCTTGAGAAGAATCAAAGATAAATAAATACCATGTTTTATGAGAGGAGTATGGGGTGAGAGGGAGTGCCTGGACAGGAGCTAAAATTTCAAAGGATGAGGGAAGTTCTCGCTGACTTTCTTCCTCATCACCCTCCTGTCTTATGACCTCGTGCATGCTCGGATTAGAGCCGGCCCTTGTAAACATGTGTGAGTTTGATAGGAAAGAAAGGAGACAGAGGTGCATTTCCAACGACCTCAACTGTAGAGGGAAACGATCAAATACAGATTGCTTTGTTTAAAAAAAAGGCTTTTAAAGCTATTTTATAAATCATATTGGATGCTAATTTGCCTGTGGAATGTGTAAAAACTCTGGCTGGTTACACAGAGGTTTAATTTTGAGGGTCTGTAATTTTTTTCAGCAAAAATTTGTGGGCTTTCAGGATGGCCCCTGTTCCAAGTTCAGTAAACCACCTGGAGGTCGGGTGGGACTGAGTTCCTCTAGTGACTGGGTTTGAACCCTGTCCCTCGTCCCTCCATTGTGCCTTACTTATTTTTTTTAATCTTAATAAATACTTTTTACTTGAGTTTGACCTACTTCAGAGGCTCTATGGACATTTAACTGACTAAAAATAATTCATTACTTTCATGGATTTATAGAGCCTTGGAGATCACTTGGCCCACCCTTGCCATTTTGTAAAAAGGAGACGGAAGCCCAGAGAAGTCAAGTTTCTTGCTTGGGGACAATCAGCTCGTGAACAGATATGCAGAGACTCCACCCAGATCCGGGCCCCAAAGCTCTTTTTCTCCCCTATGTTGATGCATGTCTTTTGAGCTACTTATGGTTTATTATTACATACAGTGGAGAGAACTATAGCAGTTCATTGATTTATGAAGAATAATTAATGAAAGAATTAAATGAATTCTGGTATAATTCAAAGCCTTATAATTCAATCTCTTTTTTCCATTAAACCTTTTATGAGAGCATCTAGGAAATAAATGACCACACTGTGTTTCATTGTGTTGTGTTTTTCTTCCTGCTGTGGAGAATACGGTAATTAAAAAAATAAAATGAAATAGCACGAAGTTAGGCAACCAACAGGTGAAGAACAAAAACCAAAGTTATTAATTACATTATTAAGTGCCAGTAAATGAGATTCAAAACTGTTACTCCTGTGAGTATAGTTCGGATTGCTGTGATTTTTGTTTCAGTATTCTGTGTCTGTCTCCCCAGTGTACAGTACTTTCTCATTCTTTTTCCCAGTGTGCAAAGTTAATTTAATATGTTAGTTCAAATAGAGGAAAGAAAGCTTTTCAAGTTTTCCTTGGAGGATAGACTGAAAAGGAATGGTCCTTGCCCTGACTAGATTACAGGAGAAAAAATTTATTTTATTATTATTATTATTATTATTATTATTTGCTGATACCTGGGATGGAAGAAGAAAATGTATTATTGACTACTGACAGACCACTTCAGACAGGGAGCAAAAAATTTTTAAAAATTAATTTAAAAAAGGCATTAGCATCAATAATTCCTTAAAAGAAAGATGCTTTATGGATGAAAAATATAGTTAATTGTTTCTGTAAAAATGCAGGGAATTTTGCAGGCTTAGTATATTTCATTCCCAATTAGAAGCGACAGTTGGCATTTGTCAGTATTAGTTGTGGCTTGCCTGTCCTATTCTCCTTCTGTCTTTGTTTTGGGGAATAGAACTCACCCAGTGACAGTTTTCAGAAGGGCTGAGGTAACCTCCTTCAATGTGACAATAGTACCGTTTATGTTGGAGACGAATCCCAGAAACGCAAGGTAACAACACACACAGAGTGAGAGAGCATATCCAGGAGATTTTCATTTGGCATTTTTACTGCTAACAATCTACAGAAGTTTTAGTATTTAGTGCCAGGTCAGGCTTAAGGGGCAGTTTCTATTTCTGTATGATTTTGAAAGGCATAAAGAATCAGCAAAAAGATTATATAATAGATAATAGAGCTTGGAGATCCTGGCTTCTCTAGAAACTTGCAAAGATATGAGGGACGGCAAACAGCTGCTTCTGTTTTGTTCTTGTTGATGTTTTAATTATAAGAACTCAAAAAGCACAGTTTATATTTTGATTCTTGGAGCAAGGCCTTTGTTTGCAGAAATCTCAGAAATCTGTGCCCCTCCAAAAACCTATAAATACTTTTGTGACCGATTGAAAAAGCAAGGAAACTGAGAAACAAAGCACTTAGAAGGTAGGCCCAGGGTCACGTGGTGTGAGCAGAATTCTGTGTCTTAAAACTCGGTTATCTAATCTGCCCACTCTATTGCATAGTCTACTAGCAGTCACTCAGTGAAGTGCTTTTCAACACTGCAGAGTCTTGCTATAAACACAGTGGCTTTGGAGCAGGGTTATCTCTAGACTGTTGACATCCTGTCTCTGCTCACATACCAATTGGGTGAATATTGGCCCACATGATTCTTCTAAGTGGATTACAAGGAATCCATGATAGATTTCATTCACTTCTGATGAAACCAAGAACTTGGCCTCTTGAGCTTCTTAACGAGATATCGTTATTTATTTATTACTCAGGGTACAGGTAGGGGCTTGTTAGCTCTCTGAATTCTTAGGCGTTCAACCGAGAAAGTCAAATCCATCATTTTACTGTGCTTGTGCAGGAGTTAGCTGAATTCAGGAGGTTTACGCTTTAGTTTTACTTGTTTACTTAGGACTACTGACGTGAATAGGGCTGTTGAGTCTGCCTGGGAGGCGTAACTGTTGTTAAATGAAATCCCCCTGATGGAGTGGAAGGTTGAAACAGTGGGAGAGACTGTGTGTGTACCTCCTTCACTTTAAACTTTAGGAATTTTTTCTTCCTCATGCGAGAAGGATGTTCTAGTAGGAAATAGTAGTAACTTTAAAATTATGCAAGGAGCAAAATACCAGAGCTTCCAAGTGCTAAGAGTTAGGAATAACTCTGGTAGTTAACTAACTTGGGCAAGTTACCTAATTAACTGAGTGTCAGTTTCCTGAACTCTAAAATAAGGAGACTGGTAAACGCTCTTCAAAGTTGCTTCAAGCTCCTAGGTTCTCTAATTACTGTGTTAGAGTCTCACACTGATAATAAAAAAAAATTAGATATGTGCATAATTTTATTTTGTAATAAAGAAGATGGTTTATATTTGTCAATACTAGACTTAAAATTTCTTTTTTGTATGTATGACTGGTTATACTTAGCTGATGCATGGAAAATTTCAGGTTGTTAATAAGAAACAGTTAACAGTGGTTTCTTTTGGGGAGTAGAACTATGGATTTGTGGGTAAGAAAGGAAGAATTTTACATTCATTTTATGCTTTTGTTTGCTTTTTTTTTTTTTTTACTAAACTTTTAAAAACTGGTTTTATTGTTTTTAAAAGGACAAAAGGAAGACTTGCAAATCATTAAAGAATGCATACCAGGATAACAATATCTGGAATTTAGTTTCAGACTCCAAATATATTATTTAACCTTCAAGTATTATTTGAAATTATAAGTAAATTTTTTGCTTTTATTATAGTTAGAAAAGTCATTTAAATCCTATGTAACAGTGAGAGCAGCTACTCTTGTTTGATACAATAAGCAGCCTTTTAAAAGTACAGAAGCAAGGTTTAGCAATATTAATGACAGGATTATATGGCTTCTATTTATTTGGTCCTCTGAAGGTCTTATTATTTCTTTACCCTATCTGTAACAGTTTCTAGAATCATCTTCCCTTGATTTCCAGCTATGGGAGTGAAATAGAGGTGGGGAAAAAATTGATTTTAAAGCCAATTAGTTAGTAATCATGAGTTTAGAGTGTGTCACAGTCTTACTGCCATGTCTTAAATGCAAAACAGTAGCTCTCTCTTAATCCTTTTAGAAGATAAAACTACAGGAAATGAAAAAGCAGTCTGTTGAAACATTAGAAGGCGTTTTTAGAGGCTGCATATGGCAACTGGACTTGAATTTTGATTTGAGCATTGATTTTTGTCCTTTTCTCCTATTTTTCCAGATGCTTCTATGAAGTTTTGAAAAACCATAAGAACCCAGAAACTAGATGTGTCTAGCCTGGCATATTTGTGGGGTTCTTTTTCTTTATGTCTTTTCTACTTTTTTCTTTTTGAAAAAAATGTACTTTATAGAAAATGAGAACCAAAGAATATTCCATTCTACTTTTAAAAATTGGAGTACCTTCTTAACACTATTAATATATTTATATTATTAAAATCAGTATAATGTAGACATGGTAGGTTTTTTATTTTCCGTTGTTCTGTCAAACCTTGAACATTTCCCACTATCTGGATCAATGTTTTCTAGCCTGACCCAGATTCAACAATAGCAAGTACAGTAGTTCCTTTGTATCCAAGGGGGATTGGTTCCAGGACCCCTACAGATATCGAAATCCAAAGATGCGCCAGTCTCATATATAGAATGGCATAGTATTTGCATATAACCTATGCATATCTTCCCATATACTTTAAATAATTTCTAGATTACTTGTAATACTTAATACAATGTGAATGCTATTATATACTTACAAATACAGTGTATATACTATGTGAATAGTTGCCAGCACTTGGCAAATTCAAGTTTTGCTTTTTGGAACTTTCTGGATTTTCTTTCGAATAATTTTGATCCCCAGTTGAATCCAAGGATACAGAACTTTGGATGCAAAACCCGCTGATGGTGAGGGCTAACTGTTAAGCATAAGTTGATTTAAAGATGAACTGCCACATTGGAGTTGTTTACTTTTGTTCTTACCAGATTTGCATTGCTTCTGGCTAAATTTATTTGTATTTTCACTTCATTCAGGTTATGGTACCCTTATAATTTGGTTTGCTTAGTATTTCATTGGCGCATTAAGTTACTTTTGCTAATGTTGATAACTTCATGGTAATGATGATGATAATAATAACTACTGCTGCTATGTATTAAGCCCTTATTTTTGCTAGGTATTACATAAGACATTTTGTTAATTCATTTAGCAAATATTTTGAGTGCTTTCTGTGCCTCAAGGCTTTGATCTTTAGAGGCTAATGATATAATAGTGAATAAGACCAAAAAAAAGCTCCTAAGAAGCTAATGTTTCATATATTATTTTTAATCTACATAAAACTGTACAAGGTAGATAGATATTGCCCTAATTTTATAAATGAGAAAGCTGAGGCTAGAGAAAGAAAACAAAATTTCCAGCATTCTATATCCTATAAGCGACCAAGTTTTAGTTTGAACCTGCCTTATTTGATTCCAGTCTGCATTCTGCTGCGTTACTGCCTCATGATAATCAGTACTATTTCCTTCTTTATTAAAGATGTTTTATAAACATCCAGCATTGGTCTGAACATGCTTGATTATGGATATAATTGTTCCTTTTGAACCTCGGTGCTTCAAGAAAGCTAGAAGATACGCTCAAACCTAATACTTTAAGCATCAAAATAACACAATACGTAGGAATAAAATTAACCAAAAAAGTTGCAAGATTTTTTTACACTGAAAACTGTAAAACATTGCTGAAAGAAATTAAAGAAGCCTAAATAATGGAAAGATATCTCATGTTTATGGATCAGAAGACTCAATATTGTTAAGGTGGAAATATTCTCCAAATTGATCTGCAGATTCAGTACAGTCCCTGTCAAAACCCTAGCTGATCCTAAAATTCATTTTGACTCAGACTATCCAAAACAATTTTAAAAAGAAGAACAAAGTTTGGAGGACTCAACTTCTCAACTTCAGAACTTACTGCAAAGCTACAGTAATCCAGATAATGTAGTGCCAGCATAGGATAGAAACATAGATGAATGGATTAGAACTGAGAGTCCAGAAAATAGATTAGTGAGTGCCAGGGTCTAGATGGAAGGAAAAATGGGGAGCAACTACTAATGAGTTTCATTTGGGGATAATGAGAATATTTTAGATTAGATATTGATGATGGTTACATAGCTCTGTGAGTATGTTAAAAAACGCTGACTTGTAAGAGAGTGAGTTTTATAGTATGTGAGTTATTTCTCAATAAAACTTTATTTAATCTTTATTTTTATCTGTCTTTCGCCTTTACTTTATACCAGCTTGCCTTATTACATATGGGCAAAGACTGATACAGACAATATGATGTCATTTTTGTTTATACTTCCTTCTTGATCCCCTTTTAAAAAACCTTAATGTTATATTAATTTTCAAACCAAGAGTGGCATATTGTTGTAATTACATCACTTGGAAACATGTTTATTTTCAAGGGTATGGATTTGATTTAGAAAGTGCTCTTTTCCTGTATTCTCTCTTACTCATGGCACTTGATGGCCACACACTTGAATTGCTCCCTGGCCAGAGCACAGGAGTCTTGGGGGGTCAGTGTAGAAACGATTCATGGTTTGATAAAATGCAGGCAGGTGGAATATGACTTTTATAACGTGGCTGTGAGCCCAGCTTATGGTATGAATTTGTCCATGTCTCTTCCTTTTGTAAACATGGAATTGAAGTAGGTTTTATTTCTTGAGTGTTCTGGCATGGTGCTAGTGAGAAGTGTGTGTCCTACCCAGAGCATTCTATAACAGGAAGCAAAGTTTTCTGAGAGAAGTAAGGAGCTTGGTAGAAAGAGAAGATGAGAATCTTTGCTGGGGGTGAGGCAGGGGATGTAGTTACTTTCCATTGACATTCCCAGTGCATTTCCCCAGGGTGTGTCTGGGGATCCTCTGCTGTAGTTACTAGACAATATTTCCTCTTATGCAGGGTGATTGGATAAAGAAACCAGTTATTTGGGGCCTGGAGTGTAGACAGCAAGGAGCCATGGTTCTGACTGTGGTGTCTGGCCCAGGCATACTTGTTCTGGTGACGGTAATAGAAGCTGGACGGGAAAGAGTGGGCGGCAGTACTTGATAACATAAGGCACTGGCATCACCAGTTGCATTTCTGGTCTTCCCTTTTAGGATAGATTGTTTTAACCTCTTGTCAAATTGAATGCTGAGTAACCCTGTAGCCATTGCCTGCCTGCCAAGTCATTGGTGTACATGGAGATAATTCTGTACGGCAGCTTCCATTTCCAGCCACATTTGAATTGTTAATTTTAATCAACTCTTTCATGCATTGGTCCTACTCATCAGAAACTTTCTCTCTTTGCTTTTTAGTATTTTTTTTGCCCAATTCAACTTCCAAATTTAGCTCCCTTAATCCCCAACTAAGCTTATAGTTGTTGCTTTCAGCAGTCCTTTGAACAGTTGGCATATTTTTAAAAATTTTTTATTTTTTATTCTTCAAAGCAGTTTTGAACCTAGATTAATAAGTGATCCATCTTACTAAAACTAGAATAAATTATTCAACTTTTAAAGGTGGCAGGAGTGGGTTCCTTTAAATAATGGCTATTTGTTAACCTGAATTTCTTTAAAAAAAATGGTTTCATGCTAGAAACACATTTTAATTATCATACAATCTTGAAGTTAAGTGAACTCTTGAGATATCTTGAGATATCCATCACTCTCTTCTTCCTAAACATCCTTTAACTAAATAAAAGCATTCTAAGAAATTAACAATCTTAAATTTAAAAACCTCTTAAAAGAGATAGCTCATTTCACAGTTTACTAGTTTTCACAATCAGGGAAATTGTGCTTTAAAAATTTTTTTAATTGATTTCCTCAAGTAAGGTTAATACAGTTTTTTCATTTATTTTTCCCTGTTATCATAGCAAGTAGATTTTGAATACATTCACCCTCAATCTGAAATAAGTCATTCTTCTCTCCTTTACATGAAATATTTCTCCCTCAAATAGGGAAAATACAATGTGTTAGTTTCAGGTGTACAGCAAAGTGATTCAGTTGTGTGTGTATGTGTGTGTGTGTATTCTTTTTCAGATCCTTTTCCATTATAGGTTATTATAAGATATCAAATATAGTTCTCTGTGCTATACAGTAGATCCTAGTTATTTATCTATTTTATATATAGTAGTGTGTATATGTTAATCCCAGACTCCCAACTTATCCACCCCCCTCCACCCCTGCTTTCCCCCTTGGTAACCATAATTTGTCTTCTATGTCTGTGAGTCTATTTCTGTTTTGTAAATAAGTTCATTTGTATCACTTTTATTTTAGATTCTATATATAAATGACATCATATCTTTCTCTTTCTCTCAAAGGACCAAACTGCATTTTCTTTCTTATCTCTGCCTCAAGTTGTTCCTTACTTTGAATGGGAGGGAAGGAGGAGGGAGCAAAGCAGCATTACTTATTTTAATTTCTTTTTTTTTAGGGCTTGGGTTGCCAAAGTCTTGTTGGTCAGTTTAGGTTTTCATAAGCAAATGTAGGGATAATAATTATTACCATTTATTGAACACAAGAATTATGCCAAGCACTTTAAGTAATCTCTACAGCTCTGTTATATGTGCATCTCTTTATAAGTTAATGACTCTAAAGCATTTAGAATAGTGCCTGAAATAGAGCAAGAGCTCAATAAATGTTAATACCCATTTTGAAGATAAGAGAAGTGTCTTAGAGGAGCATTGGTAGAATTTGAAGCTATTAAACTCATAGTCTAAACTACCATGCACTGTTGTGTCTCTATCCTTCAAGAGCTAAGCATCCTTTACAAAATCTTTCCTAATATTCTCTTGTACATACATTTTAAGATCATACTTGTTTTTTAATTCTGTA
Organism: Camelus bactrianus; assembly: GCF_048773025.1. NCBI lineage: Eukaryota > Metazoa > Chordata > Mammalia > Artiodactyla > Camelidae > Camelus > Camelus bactrianus. Next base: position 29,903,141 of record NC_133544.1, on the reverse strand, counting down.
TTCTGACTTGTTCCAGTTTGTGAATTCTAAGTTCTTTTTTGCCCCCCTGCACTTACCCCTAGGGAAGTTCATTCTTCAAATTATCAGGATCTGGACCAAATTTATTTAGTGAGAATGTTGAATTTTCCTTACAAGATTTTAAAAGGACAAGTAAGATAATTATATGAAAGGATCTGTTTAGGTTCTTTTGCATGGTAGGGGGTGGACCAAATAACCTTTGGATCACTTCCACTTGTCTAATTCACCATTTCGGCAGGACAGCAACATTTCAGGCCAAAGTTCAACGTTTTTTTTTATTATTAAATTCTTTTATCGTCGCCAGGAAACTAGAGAAAATGAATTCTTCACAGTATGCTTGTGCATGCAACTTGAAACGGTTTGCACACTAAATGAAATTAAATGAAAGACAGCTGTTTGGGAAAGAGCTGTCAGAAACTGATTGGGTTCTATTAGAGGAGAACAGAGGCTTGGAATAAGTTTTCAGAAACAGGATATCAGTGGTTTAAAAAGCAAGCAAATTTGCATACACAAAAGCTCTCACGTGGTCGTGCTGTTGCATGTCTTTTCAGTTCATCCATCGTAAATTATTGTTTGCTCTTAGTGAGTAGGTGTCTGCTTTCAAGGCTTCTTTTCACATCTCAAATGTACTGGAGGTTTTTCTTTTGAGAAGTAAATGCAGCACACCCCCACGACAATGCCATTCTAAGTACTTTGGTTTTGGTTAAACTGCAAACCCAATAATGTTCACCAAACCACTTCCTTTACCCAGTACCTCACTGTTCCTGCCAAAATGCAAAAGGGGAAGGACCATGTTGGGCAGGTTGCCAGAGGTGCCACCAGGGTCTCCTGAAATGGCTGCTGGCAAGAAAGGAGCAATTACATCCCGTAACAGACTCAAAGCAGATGGTCACCCGTGGTGATAAGCATTATGATGTTACTAAGCCTTTGATTTATGATCTTACTTTGTACTTTCCAGGCATTCACGTTATATTACCTGTGTGATGCTCCTCCTTGCCCCGCAAGACCTCATTGCTCATTGTTTGGGTCTGTGTTCCCAAATCTTACCCTAAAACCCCGCTACTGCTGAAAAGTTTCACTCTGCTGTCTTCCAACCCTCCTGCTAGTTGGCAGCTCCTAGTAGGATCTCTGCTGGGCCCTCCAGCAACAGATACAGTGCTTTTTCATGGAACTACCTTTAAAGGAATTTTTTTTAAGCATCTGGGGTTTTACTGTTGAAGCATAAGCTATCCAGAGCATACTCACAGGGGAAGTTGAGTTTGCACTCAAAGGGAGGAGTCCCAGCATAACGTTGCACTCCTACATCCTTAGTCTCTGGGGCCTCTGCTAACACTGAACTTCTGTGTTTTCGACTCCTTTTCACAGTGGCCCTCCATAACTTATGGCGGTCCCATCTCTGCTGCCTTCCTTTGAGATCTTGCTTGCTTTCCCCTCAGCACCTTACTTATTTTTTATGATTCAGAATACATATCCACAGTCTCTCCCTTGGCTGAGGTTAAGGAATCACATGATTCATAGAATGCACATCTACCACTCTCCCTCTACATCTACCTGCCTTACCACGGTGTGGATCCTATTACCGCTCCGGGAGTATCTGAACCCAGGTCTCTGGGAGACTAGCAAACGGTACCATATCTGGTCTCGCCAGCCAAGCACATGGCCACATTTTCAAACTGAGTCACAAGGACATCCTGGGGATCCCATAGTTTTCCATTTATAAAGCCATATTTGGAAATAAGAACAAAAGATTAAAATGACAGTAATCACTACTTTATTTATATATTGTAATTGAAGTATAGTTGATATACAAGTTACAGGTGTACAATACAGTGATTCACAGTTTTTAAAGGTTACGCTTGATTTATAGTTGTTACAAAATATTGGCTGTATTTCCTGTGTTTTACAATATGTCATTGTAGATTATTTTATATATAATAGTTTGTACCTCTTAATCTCCTACCCCTATACTGCCCTTCCCCACTTCCCTCTCCTCACTGGTAACCACTAATTTGTTTTCTATGTCTGTGAGTCTATTTATTTTTTGTTGTATTCACTAGTTTGTCATATTTTTTAGATTCCATATGTAAGTGATATCTTACAGTATGTCTCTCTCTGACTTATTTCACTTAGCGTAATGCCTTCCAAGTCCATCCTTGTTGTTGCAAATGGCAAAACTTCATTCTTTTTTATGGCTGAGTAGTATTCTATTGTGTGTATATATTCTCTCTCTCTGTATATACACATGTATATATTATGTGTGTATATATATATGTATATATACCACATCTCCTTTATCCAGTCATCTGCTCATGGACACTTAGGTTGTTCCGTATCTTGGCAATTGTATATAACGCTGCTATGAACATTAGGGTGCATATATCTTTTCAAATTAGTGGGTTTTATTTCTTTCTTATATGTACCCAGGAGTGGAATTGCTGGGTCATATGGTATTTCTATTTTTAGTTTTCTGAGAAACCTCCATACTGTCTTCCATGGTGGTTGCAGAATTTACATTTTTACCAACAGTGTATGAGGGTTCCTTTTTCTCCCCATCCTTGCCAACATTGGTTATTTGTGTTCTTCTTTGATGATAGCCATTCTGACAGGCGGTAGCCACTACTTTAGACTCAGCATTTTCTCTGACTGGGAGAACAGTGCTAGCAAAATTAGTACTTCTTGATTATTTTTCCCATTTCTCTGATATAAGTCCAGTGATCACAACTCCCACACTCAGTATAACTTCGACAAAGTAAAGTTCAAAGGCACTAGCAAAATTCCCCATCTTTGCAAAGACATTTCCTGAATCAGACGTCATTACTGAAGGTAAGCCATGGGCTTACCAGTGAATTTGTTGGTGAGAATATTTGCTTCTTAGTTCTAGAACTGCTTCTGTTAACTCCTCTGAATGCTTTCTTCTTTTTCTCTTGGTTAAGCTCCAGAGTAGATACGAAAAATATTCCTCTTTTTGAACAGGAAGGTCTTGAGCACTTACTCTGTGCATGCTCAGAGGGACAGTATTTGGAAATTAGAATATTCTCCCTCTTACTTTCTCTGTCACATAAAGAATTAAATCATCAGACTTGCCCCATTGTTACCTAGTTAGGGGAGATTTAACTATTTGAATGACTTACTATATGTATTCTGCTCCTGTGTCCTTTCTCATTCATTCAGAAAATATTTATTGAGCACCTGCTGTGTGCTCAGCACTGTGCTAGGACTGATGTCAGGAAAAATTGGTGAACCATGTCTCCTGCCCTTGAGAGTTTATAGTCTAGTGATCTGTGAAAAAGTTGTTTTTCTGAGGTTGATATGGTGATTCCTTGCTGTTAATGACATTTATGTCACTAATAGTTCTTCATTTAACCAACATAATGTTTATTCCCCTCCACAAGATACGATCAGCCCTTTTGTCTACCTGATCTCAGATGAGATGACAAAGTGTGCACAGGGATACATGATGACACAGCCACAAACATAATTCTTTATTATGCAGATAGTCTTTCTGAATTCTTGGCAAATTTTAATTTGTAATGTTGTGAGTCTTAGCTGTAGTAATTTAGATTTAATCATCACATGATCAAGCTGGAGCGATTGCTTCTAGTGCAGCCATAGGAATCAAAGCTGACAGCTGGGCTGCAGCTGTGTCTCAGCCAGTTCTGTTGAGCTGTATTCAGAGGGAAAAGTGGTGGCGGCTCCCCAGCTCCAGGAGGTGGTCTTCTTCAGTCATCCAAGGCAATCCCTGCCAGATGTTTTTGAAGCCAGTGCAATTAACACTCAGGAAGTGAGACTTCAGGAAAAGATATTACGAATATAGTGCAGGTTTAGTGGGAATGTCATCATCATTTTCTTCCTTCCAGATTTAACCAACTCAGGACATAAAGAATACTCACCGTATATAATTAGGCAGTATTTTTCCTAAATTACAAAGATGTGCTTTTAAGGTTGGTTGTCTTAAAGTCCTCTAAACTCTCATAAGATTTTGACCTATGAAGTCAATTTTTGCCTGAAAGTTATAGATTCTCTTAGGTAGAGTAGCATACTTATGTTTAAAAGATATTCAGTTGGCTTACTGATTTTGTTAGTTCTCACTAGAATTTGCATTAGTTACTTTTAGCTTTCTTGGAGGCAAGCCATTATTTGTAACTTAGATTAATCAGTATTGTAAATGAGACTATAATGAAAGCTGGAATAAAGTATTTGCAGTGCATAACAAGTGAGTGGTTTAGTATCTATAATATATTCAGAACTCTATAAATCAATTAAAGAAAACTCACAAGAAAAATAGGAGTGTTGAACAAGTACCTCATAGATGAAGAACTACAATTTGCTAATGACGTCAACAGTACTTTAAAAAATGCAAATTTTAGTACTTTCTACAGGAAGACTCCTAATGCATTACACTGTCAACAGAAAGGTGTGATACTCAGCAAGACTGGTACTAATTAGGAAAGATTTCTTCAACTGGGCATCAGGCATCATTAGAGGTTCCCTCGGGAATGAATTTGCTCTTGAACAGATATGAGCAACTTTTTGTTGGAGGCTTTCTCACATATAACATATTCATAGGGCTCCCTGCAGCACTGAGTCTCTGTTATTATTAGATCTGATTGCTGTGAGAAGGTGTGATCACTTTCAAAAAACATTTTCTCTCAGGTGTGGCTGCTCCGATGCATATTAGAACAGACACCTGGCCATCAGGGTAACTGGGTGGGGAGCCCTTAACACAGTCACTGCAAGGATAGGCTTTATTTTAAGGATGAGCTTCCTGAGGTTTCTTTACCTTTGACCTGTTAGTGAAGGCTTCCTCACAGTTAGTTCATACACAAGTTTTTTGCCTGTATGGGATTAAATGGTGCAGTTGAAGTTGTGATTTCCTAGCAAAAGATTTCCCACAGATGCTCCATGCATGAGGTTTCCCTGCAGTGTGAATCTTCTGATGAGCAGTTGACTCTGACCTCTGTCTGTATACCTGCCAACATTCAGTACGTAGTTTCTCTCCAGTAAGAATTTTCTGGTATGAAAGAAGTCTTAATCTTTTGGTGAGAGCTTTTCCACAATCAGTATATATATATGTGTATATATACATATAGTTTTTCTTCTATGTGATCTCACTGATGACCCAGGAGTTGCCACATCCACGCTTATTTTACTATTTTATTGTAAATGTTTGTGATCATTGTCCATGACAGCCGTCCAGTCCTGAGTCATGGCGAACCTTTCAGCCTCACGGAACCATATGCATTTTACCAAATCGGATTTTTTTTGTTTTATATCTGAACTTAATAAAGTGAAGTTGAACTATCCTCTGTTACATAATAGAAATTGTTCCGTCTTACAATATTGGAAGACCTTTGTTTTATTCTGACCCATTTGTACAGATTGCATACTGATTTGCCATAACACTAAGCCTTCTGTTGTTCAGTCTGAGTGTAATACAACTGAATGACAGTACTTTTTAATCTACCTACTTAGTATGATAGTCACTCTTTCAGTGAAAGCTTTTGAGGGATATTCATAGCTTTTGTCATTAAATTTCGGCACTTACATATGATGACTTCTGTGTTATATTTCATAATATATCAATGTGTTAAAATTGTTGCATCAAGAGTATTTTCTTCATCTTGTTACTCTCATTGTGATGAGCTTCTTTTTAAAAATATGGGCTAAATATTAACTTGTGTTTCATTGTCACAGGTTTAATGTACAAGTAGAAATATTGGTATTTCCCTAACACTTCCATAAAGTCATTTTTACTGGGCATCAACTGATTTGTCAGAATTAATTATTATTAATTACGTATTTTTGTCAGTACTATTATTGAGTCTTATTTCATAGATACTGTGTAGAATATTTCATGTACTATCTCATTTAATCATCTGAGTAATTTTTAGTATGATACTGTGTTTTCAAATGAGTAATCATTTCATACTGGGTAAGTAGGACACAAGTAGTGGTGATTGAAGGAATTCATTGAGAAGATGTGTAAAACTAGGGCAACAGAGGCTAAATGACTTCAGTCTTGTTCAGATAATAAAATTTTCTTTTAATCTTCATAGGATTCTGCCCTTTGAATAGTGAGAAATTATGGTCTTCTGTTTAAACAGGATGTGAGAGTCTTGAGATTATGTTGTGACGTTTTAATTTTTACTATCTAACTCTGTAAATCATTGTATTTCTCTTATAATCCCCAATTGGAAGTGTTGAATGCATGTGCTTAACTATTACTAAGGTGCATTTTGTACATTCATAGGTTTAGAGCATCTGTGACTACCGATTGGTTTTTGGTTAGTTGTGTTTGTTTCTGGTTCTGCATCCTATTGAATTGCATTTTGCTTATATAAAGAAATGTCTATAAAGCCACAGGCAAGTGGAGGTGGAATTTCTTCCTTGGGGAAATCTGGGGTGTAGAGTTATAAGCAAATATCAAGGTTCAAAGCAGGCAATATAATGAGCACATTCAAGGAATTAGTAAGTATTTATGTTAACACTTCATGTTTTCAAAATGTTTTACAGTCATATTCATTAATTTACTTAAGTCCCCTGGAAGGTAACAATGTTATTACATCTGTTTTATAAGCAAGATGGGCAAAATATAGACAAATTAAGTGGCAAAAAGGAAGAGAAATTAGGACATTGATTCTAAGGCTTGGGCCTGTATCCTATACCATGTTACTTCATTAGGGAAATAAAGAAATAAACTGCTTCTGTTTTATTATACAGACTTGGGCATAGTGCCTATTTGGATCATTTATGTATGTATATAATTTTATATATTTTATTTTTTGGTTATGTGGCTCAGAGTTCTTCCAACACAAATTCTAATGAATCAAAATCTGAGCTTATTAAATCATGGATAAGATCCTCAGTTATAATTTATAAATTCTTCATAGAATGATGCATATATCATGACCAACAGATTGGTGAGTATGTCCAGGGGAGGCTCAGTGTTGACCTAGAATACAGTGTGAGGCCAACAGAGGTATGACCAGGGGAGTTGACCTTGCTGACCACACACTGCCTGTACATCTCTCTCTCTCTCTTTCTCTGTATTTCTCTGTGTATTTTCCTTTCCCCTCCAAAGACTAGCAGATTTCTACTAAAGAGCAATAAATTTTCTCATAACCTCAAAAAGGTAAAATGAGAAGAACTTCCATAAACAAAAGAGATTTAAAAAAATCACTCAGACTCTTGCATTAGAAAGCAGGAGACATGATAAATTATTGCATTCAATTAACTTTTCTTTCACTTCCTAAGTGCACAGAAACTGCTTTAACACCCTGAGGTATGACTGTAAGGTAATGAAGAGTGATTTTTTAGAATAAATATACCATAAGGCATACTGTTTAAATGAATGCTATTCTTCAGTGTAGCCACTCTTTACATTAATCCAACAATGCTGTCATTGCAAAAAACGACATTTTTAGAACTATTTTTAGAACTCGTCCTTTTGAATTGCCGTTAGAAGCCATTTATGAGCTGTAAAAGAAAAGTCTCATATTTTCTTAAAGTCACACCATGTTTTTTTAATCAACCCCTCCTCTACAAAGAAATTTATTACCCAGATAGATTACTGACCTTTTCACCAGCCTTTGTTCTGCACTAATTTTTCTCTTCTTTCTTGTTTTCAAAATCAGTTCTATACTGTAATAAAATAAAGATTTGCCATCAGTAAGGATATTTATTTTTTAACTTTTTATTTTGAAATAATTTAAACCTATAAAGTTATAAAAATAGAACAGAGGGTTCCCATTCTCCTTCAGCTGGCTTTCCCTATTGTTAACATCTAACTCAAGCATAGTACAGTTATCAAAATCAGGGGATTTACATTGATAATATACTGTTTGCTAATCTACAGACACTGTTTACATTTCTGCAGTTTTCCTCACTAATACACTTTTTCTGCTTAAAGATACAATCCAGGATCCCACACTACATTTAGTTGTCATGTCTCCTTAGTCTCTTGTAACCTGTGACAGTTCCCAACTGGTCTATTTAAAAGAAAGTACTTCCCCCCAAAAGAAGAAAGAGCCATAGACTCTGGATATTCAGATTTTGAAAATCTCTTGTCACTGTCTTATCAATTCTTTCTTTCATTTATTTGATTTGTTGCAACCTCCCCTGTGTAAAATTTGTGCTAATTTTAGCACAATCATAGAAGAGTAAGACATGCTTGGGTGCAAAGGAGCTCACAGTGCATGAAAGCAACAGACCTGTGCATTATTACCGTAGTGCCAGGTGCAGATCGAGTTTGGTGGATTTTTTCATGATGCTCAGAGTCTCTTGCATTCTTGCCTTTTCATTTCCTCTGCTGTCACCTTAGTTCAGACTCTCACTACCTCATGCCTTATCTATTGCAGTCGTTTTCTAACTGGTCTCTTTAACTATAATTCCTTTTTCCCTTCCCTTCTAAAATACCTCTTATATGTATCATCACTCTGTTCAGTAACTCTTTGTTTAATTTCTTAATAATTTCCTGATTTCTTAACTTGGCAGCTCTAATGTTTCTGTTCATCACTGGACCTACTGTCATAGCTTCCTTTTCGGTTTCCCTTATCTGCTCTTGTACCCTCATATTGCACAGAGTCATCTTTTCAAAATACAAATCTGACCACATCATGCTTCTGTAACCCTTTCAGTGGCTTCTCATTGTTCTTAGGATACCACCCAAAATCTTTAACAAGACCTATTAGTCCTTGTATGATCTGATCATATTATTGCCTCATGGGGTTTTTGGAAGGATTAGGTAGTTAGAACTTATAAAGTGCTTAGAAATGTAGTAAGGAATGGAGTAAGCAGTCAATAAAAATACAAATTGTTATTTAATTAAGAATGGTGAATTTTATAGAATGCCTTTCATCATACATAGACATGGTAATATAATTTTTCTCTTTTAATGTTCTAATATGGTAAATTATATTAATAGATTCCCTAATAGTGAACTATCCTTGTATTTCTAGTGTGAACTCCATTTGGTCATAGTGATTGTTCTTTCAAGGTACTGCTGGCTGGATTCTTTTTGCTAATATTTTATTTAGAATTTTGTACCCATATGACTAAGATTTGTCTGTAATACTCTTTTTATGCTATTCCTCATTCTCCAGTCCTTTTGTTAGATATTTTGTTTCCATTTTATAGTACTTTCTGCTACTGTAATTGTCCAGTTACTCATTTGATGTCTTTTTCCTGCTAAAATATAAATACTCTGAAGGCAAGAACCAAGTCTGTTTTGATCACCACTGTATCCCTAGCACCCAGTACAATTCTGAGAGCACAGTAGATGCTCAACAAATATATATTTATTGAATAAATGAGTGAATTAATTAGTAATGACACAAGGGAATAAATACTTTTTTTGTGGTGCTACAGTTGAATTTAGCTTCTTCTAGAATAATAAGGGGCTATGTCAATACTGTACAAGTGCTTTAAAGTTAACCAATTCCAAGCAGGAAAATTTTAAACAAATAGTGGTTCTTTTCTCTGTTTCCTCTGGTCTCATAAATATTTGAGATTTAATACAGAAGCAGAATAATTGTAAAAGAGAAGTTATTGTATAGTTTGTTACCTGTCATACTTCCAGTTAGGCTGTAATTCTTATTTAAATAAGAAACACTGTATTTATGAAGGAAAATGGAGCCAGGGCTAAAAATATCACCCTTTGTCATATGTTCTCAAGACTGACCATTTAGAACTTCTTTAGCTTTTGTTTTTCCTAACACTTAACTTTTCAAGGGAAAAATTGACTGTTACGGAATAACCCACCACTAGCAAACTTCATATTGAAGAGGGAGAACCTGATTGGCTCACATCTGTTTTTGTGTTGGTTAGAGGGCACTGACTGACCTGTGGATTGTGGATCCTTAGGTCAAGATAGTACCTTTCATCCACTTGACTGGTACATGTGGGTAGTCATGTGGTATAAACCATGTCTGCTGCCCCTCAACTAATAACATCTCTTAGAAGCATGTGGGTAGGCAGGTGCCATAGTACGTGTCCACTACAACTTCTTAAAGTTTCATGAATACTCTAGCTTTCAGTGTCTTTACTGTTTTTTCTCCCGCCACATCATTTGTTAGTTTAATTCCAGGTACTTTTGTGGTTTTGTTGCTGTTACAAATGGTATTTTTCAGATGCTTAGTACTTGTGTATTTGCAATTGATTTTTGATATACTGATGTCATGTCCAGCAACCCACATATGTTCTTTTTTTAAAAATAGACTTTTTTTAAGAGCAATTGAGCAGAAAATATAGAGAGTTCACACATACCCCTCCCCACCCACACATATATACTCCCCTACCCTCAACATCCTTCATCAGTGTGGCATATTTGGTACAATCGATGAAACAACATGAACACATTATTATCAACCAAAGTCTATAGTTTACATTAGGGCTCATTCTTGATATTGTACATTCTATGGGCTTTGACAAATGCATAATGACATGCAGCCACCACTATAATATCATATAGAGTAATTTCATTGCCCTAAAAATCCCTTGTGCTCCATCTGTTCATCCCTCCTTTGCTTCCTCTCCCCAAACCCCTAGAAACTACAATCTTTTTATTGTTTCTGTGCTGTGCCTTTTCCAGAATGTCATTTAGTTGGAATCGTACAGTGTGTAGCCTTTTCAGACTGGCTCTTTCATTTAGTAATATGTCTTTTAAGTTTCTTCCATGTCTTCCATGGCTTGATAGCCCTTTTTTTTCACTGCACATACGTTTTTTAATTTACATACATGTACTGTTCATTGTTTCTAAGAACATTTAGAGCTTTAGCTTTTTAAACTTACATAGTTATCAAAGGAATAAAGCCAATCACAAAATAAAAATTAATTCAAAATATACATACACCTTGCTATTAACAGCAACGCTACTTTTAAAATAAGGCTAATAAAGCACGGTTGCAAAGCTAATAGAATGATTAGACATAATATATGTAAAATACCTGGCGTGCAATTGTACTTAGTAAGTTATAGCTAGGGTTATTTATCTATGAGATAGCAATAAAAAGTCTAATTTGAAACACACAAAAGAAATCTATAACTTCCATGGGGGTAAAGAGATAATTTCCTGAACTCAGAGACAGTAACTTTATTATAACCCACTTTCCAATCAGTTTTTACATTATACCACTTTTAAATAAATGGTTTTAGAGAATTCTACTTCTAGCAATATGATAGGAAATTAACACATTACACCTAAAAACTCCAGTTAAGATATAAATCTATCTTTTTAAAGTATAGTTCAGCTGGTGATAAAAAGAAATAACTGTAGGCCAGAAATGACTGGGAAAAAAATCATTTTTCAGAAGGGAAAAACTCGGGAGGATTTTCTCCTGAGAGCAATTACCAATTCTTAGTGAACTAGAGCCTAGGTTCCAATGACCACGTGACTCACTCAGAGTTGGGGGCATAGAAAACAAAGCTGGAGCTCAAGCAGGGTAGAAGGTTAAATGGGGGACCCTCTCTTAGACCTGAGTCTCCCTAAGTTAGGTAATACTCTCAGTGGGTAGACTAGAAAAATCTCAACCTGAAGCAGGAGACCTACCCTTCTCAGCCATGGCTCTGGATAGTTCAAGAAAAAGCAGATGAGGGGAGATCTCCCATTCATTCATTCATTCATTTATTTATTCATCCTTCATTCAACAAATATTTGAGTGCCTATTCTGTCCAGGCACCATTCTAGACACTAGGCAACAAAGATCTCTGCCCTTGTGAGGATTTCTAACTAAAATCTGGCTAATGTGGGTTTAGGGCTAGAAATTTGAACTGTTTATATGGCCTGGAAACTTGCAGATTAAAATTGATCTGAAGAAGTACTGGTTTGATTTTGTCCCTGGACTGGCAGTCTTCACAAGCATCTGGGATGTGAATGCTTATTACATTCTAGGCACTTTTCTAAGTACTTTATGAGTTCTAATATATAATTCTTACAAAGACCCTATGAGGCAATAATATTATCTTTAAAAGCACAAAGAGTTTGAGTAACTTACTCAAGGTCACATAGTTTATATGTAGAAGAATTTAATTTCAGAATTTGTGCTTTTAACTGCTATGCTATGTTGTCTTTCATGGAAAGATAAGTTTTTTTCATGTATGTACGTATATATCTCATTTGAGAGGTCAATATCTTGCTTAATAGGGACATACTAAAGGCATTTCCATAAAGGTATTAAGACAATGAATACTTCTATCCCATCACTTAATATTATTGTAGAGATACTAGCCAAAGTAGTCTTACAAGGAAAACAAATTAGAAGTAAAAAAAAAAATTAGGAAGGAGGAGTATTAACCATACTTTCTAGCTAATATGATTGTGTGTCTGGAAAACACAAGTGACAACTAAAAAGCTTACAAAAATAAGAATGCGTCATGACATATTATGAGAAAGAAGAATATTGAGGTGAAACTAGTCCAGGTTTTTAATAAAAAATATTGAACTATAAAGACTGTGGTGCTGATAAAAATGGAAAAGCCTGGGACATTTTCAAAAAGTAAGTGTGGGATAAATATACATATGTGGAAATTACACATATGATAGAGTTGGCATTGTATATCAAAAAGGAAAAGGTGGAATATTCCCAAAATGCTAACTTTCTGTAAAGAAATAAAGTTAGATCCTTACCTTATGCCTTACCTCAAAATAAATCCCTAGTTAAACACAATTTAAATGTAAAAGATAAAATGAGAAAAATATTAGAAGAAAACATTGGAAATCATCGAAGATACCTCTGCATGAGAAAATCTTTTCCAGGTGTAATACAGAACCCAGGAGCCCTGAAAAAAATGATATATTTACATACTTAAAAATAAAATTTATATGTAAACTGAAACAATTCTACCTAATAAAACTGAAAAAATGGAAAAAAATGAGCAGAAGTTTTGAAAATACACTTCACAAGAGAAGATATTTAGATAGCAAATAAGCACATTAAAACATGCACAACATTATTAGTTAATAGGGAAATAGAAATTAAACCCATGATGAGCTACCACTGTATACCTCTTGGATTGTCAAAAAACTCAACAATGCTAAGTGCTGGCTAGAATGTAGAGCAAATGGAACTCTCACAGGTTGCCTGTGGAAATGCAAGATGGTACAGCCACTCTGGAAAAGTATTTAGCAGTTTCCTGTAAAATAAAGCATACCCAATCATGCATCATGATCGAGCCATTCCGCTCCTTGATATTGATCTGCACATATATCCACATAAAGACTTCTATATAAATGTCAATAACAGCTTTATTTGTTATAGCCCGGAGCTGGAAAGAACCCAAATATCCATCAACAGGATAATGGATAAACAAATTGTGGTATATCCATACAATGGACTACTACTCAGGCAGTAAGATACTATTGATTCATACAACATGAATCTCAAAAGAATTATGCCCAGTGAAAAAAGTCTGATTAAATGGTTCCTAATGTACATTTCCATTTATATAAAATTCTAGAAAATGCAAACTAACCTATTAAGACTGAAATCAGATCATTAGTTGCCTGAGGATAGTTGTGTGGGAAATATGGATGACAGGGAGGGATTACAATGGGGCACAAAGAATATTTGGGGGATGATAAATATGTTCATTATCTTTATGGTGATAGTTTCATGTGTGTGTAGCTATGTCAAAATTTGTCAACTTGTAATGTCAATCATCTGCAGTGTATTGTATATCAACTATTCTGTTGTAAAGCTGTTAAAAATAAAAACATAAAAAATAAACTTTATGCATTAAAAAGAATCTATCACATGCAAAATCAAATAATCAATGGAAACCTGGAGAAAATAAATATCACAGACCAAGACTATTTTCTTTATTGAATAAAGAGCATCTATAAATAAGTACAAAAACAGTAACTTACTATCTGGTAGAAAAATGGATAAAGGACAAACACAGAGAAGTAAACACAAGTGATCTTTAAAGTTTAAAAAAGTGTCCAGCTTTACTCATAAAGATTAAGTTAAATAACATCAGCTTGTTGAAGATAAAGAAGTTTGATCAAAACTGGACTGTCAAAGGTTTGAGAAAGCAGTCGGTCTCATACTTCTGGTGGAATGAAAAATTGATACAATTTCTGTTAAGGGCAATCTATAAACAACTTAAATTGATGTATCTTTTGACTAAGCAATTCCACTCTTAGGGATTTTCCTACACTTGTACTTTCATTTGAGCAAAATGACTGACCTAAGCATAGTTATTCCATTTGTAATTCCAGAGGATGGGAAACAAATGTCCAGCAGTAGGCGACTGATGAAATATATTATGGTACACCATGGAATATACTTACTATGCAACTTTTTGAAAGAATGAGGAAGTTCTACAGTGGTAAGGGAATAAAATTCAAGATACATTATTAAGAAAGCAAAGTGAGAACAGTACCTCTAATATGCTACCATCTGTATAAATTACACACATGCATAGCTTATCTTTTTAAGGTTGTTACTAGGGAAGGAATTAATGCTTGGGAAACAGAGAAAAGAGAGAGATGTTCTTTTCACTGCAGATCCCTTTATATTTTGTATCATGTTTAGGCTTTGCGTGTTCCATAAAAATAAAATTAACCACATGTCAGGAAATTAATCTTTTTAAAAGTGAGGTACCAATTCATGGTTGCATTTCAGACTGTTGTTGAAAAGACCTGTATGCCCAGGAAACTGCATGGAATTTCATTTGTCTGTCTTAGAAGGCTAGAAGCTTGGTTGGCCCTGCTCTGATTTGACTCTTATGTTTCTGTAGGAGCTAAGTGTTCCAACGTGATGCATTAGCTTCCTGGGCTCTGTGATTAGTGGTCTGAAGGTCAGAGACCTATAATGTGCTATCTAAATCATCTGGCAAGTAGATGTTTCAGGGGTGGAACTCTTTCCCCATTTTTTAAAAAGAGATTTAATTTTGTGTTGGGAGCACATTGTGTGAGAAGCACATATGAAGATTGGAGCCATCATTTTGGAACTGTCCTTAAACAGAAGGAGGGAATGTAAACCCATAATCACATCCAACAGTACAGATCCAGCCTTATTTTTCCATTCCTACAAGGGAGCTGCTGGGTAACCCTGAGTAAGCAGTTTTATCCAATTTGACCTCAAGCCTTTGTATTCCTAATGCAGGAGCAATCATATTGGTGTCTTTCTTATTCAGAAGGTGGCAGATTAATGAGGCTTTGGGTAGTTTCAAGCTTCTAGCTAGACACAAAGAACTTTTCTCTACAAGGTAGTGTGATTTTGCTCTTAGATATTTTATTACGACATCTCTGTTCTTTGAGGCCATGTAAGAGTTTTTCCTAAGGTAAATCAGTGAACTTAGCACCTTGATGTCACTGAGTTTGCAGACTGTTTCTGTCCATTTTGAATAATGAATTGGCCTCACAGGTTAATAATAAAAAGAAGACGGATTTTCTTATTCTCATTTTAACGATGAGGTAAAGATACAGTTGAAAGAGATTATATAACTCTCTCAAGCTCTCATGAGAAACATGTGACAAAAGCTAAATTTTCCCACATAATGTCATATTGGATGAGAAATGTGTCCTAATTTAAAATATTACATCAGTGAGTCATAAGCTTTATGGAGCACTCACTCCTGCCAGCGGTAACATTACTGAGCGCTATACTAGGCACGTGGCTAAGAGGTCTGAAAATTGGATGGGGCTCTAGCAGCCATTTGCACAGCATTCAAAACAAAATTAATTTAGAGTCAGGGGAGTGGAACTGCAGAATTTAAGGGAGTGAAAAATGAATTGTCTGTGAGTTCACTTTTTAGAAAAAAAAATCCTCTCGTTTTCTTTAGTTGACGTTCTTCTCAGGTGCCAGAGACCAGTCATGGCTGCCAGGTGGCTGGGCTTTGCTGGCTCATCGCGGGGCTGCGGCAGTGCTTGTTTCCAGGGGAGCTGGGAGGAAGGATGCAGTGGAAAAAGCACACGCAGTCATCTGTGAGTAGCTGCCTGTGTACTTCACAGTGCCCCGCGTTCCACAAAATGTGAACTTCGTCTGATAACTCTTGGAACTGGGGCTTCATGAATACAAATCACAGGGCCTGCAAGCTGAGCTTAAATAATACGAGCTGTGGCAGAGCATGCTGGTTAACATGTACACACCCAGGTTTGCAAGGATGATCTGTGCCGTTTGACTTTGGTCAGTTTGATGGCCAAGAGGGTTGGATATGCGTGGGGAAAGAAAAGGGCCTCATTTCTGGAACTGTGGTAACCATTTAGATATTTAAGAGATGTAGTTTTTAAAGATAAACCCCTTTTTTGGGTGATCAGTTGATCTTAACTATCATGTAATGTGCCATGATATTTGATGGTAGGCTTTGTTCTGAGAACTGGAGTTCCATCGAAGCCCATTCTCATGGTGCCGTTTAGAAGTGCATTAAATATAATAAGGTGTCAGGGTCCCGCAGGATCACATAAAAACAGAGTTTATAAAGGAGTTACTGAAATAATACCTGTGAAGTCGAAGCAAGACATCCCCTTACCTGATCTTCAAAATGACTATCAGCATTTATGTTGGTGGGAGCTCTAATTCAACCTGGTGTTTTCCCATGATTTCTCTGGTACTTGATCTGACACGAATAACTTGGCTGCTATAACTGTCATGAAATTGAGATTGAATTATATACATCTGTGTCTTACCACCATGCAGTTTCTTTGGGCTAATAATGTTTTTTCTTTTTTCACATAGTAACAACAAAAAAATCATTGTTTTTATTAGTTTTTAAATATTCCTAATTAGCTCTTAGTTTGTATGGTCTAATTTCCTAATTGCTTCCACTACCTTGGTTCTATCATTGTGCATATCGTTTTTCTGGGGGAGCCATTTAGTTCTTGTGTGTGCCAAAAACATCTCGGACCCAAGGTGCAAAATTACTTTGCTTCTTTATGAATCATTCTGTTTTTGAGTCTTCTGGTCCTAAGTCACTGCCAGCAAAGATTAGAAGCAGCAGTCAGTATTACTGTACTCCTTTGAACAACTCTGTAAAGCTGCATCTACCTCCCCACCCTCGAATGGGTTTTGCATTGTGACACCTCTGATCAGTATGAGGTTGCTGCTGAGCTGGAGAAGAGGCTGTGCATGGACCCCCTTGACAGCAGAGGAGCCTTTTACTTCCTTCGAGCCTGAACTGCACTGTCTGTTCTGTACTCAGAAGCGAACAGCTTGTTTTCCAATCAAATTGGATTCTTCTGCAATTCGACCTTTTTTTGGAAATTAGGTACACTTTCCAACGTATATGTTTTGAGGCCCTTGGGTATTTGAACCATTTCCTAGTCTACTTTCCCAGACATAAAAGATACCATGTGTGAAATATGTGGAATGAGAATGTCAAGGTGTTTGGGTGGATTCTTTCTACAGAAAATAAATTTGCTTATTGCAGTTTCTCTGTAAAGACTTTAAAGTAAGTAAGGGAAAATCTAAAAGCACATCTTCAGAACGAAAACCATTCATGTCTCCTGGTATAAATAGAACCTTTTAGAGTATAAGCCCATGAACCACCACAAATACCACCTCCTTTATGAAGCCTTCTTCAATGCCCTCCTGAAAAGAAAGCCATCGTCCATGTTTCCTTTTCCAAAGCACTTTCCACTTCCAAAAGAGTGCTTATCTTTTATCTTGATTTGCTTCTAATTGAATTTTTTCATTTCTCTCCCCATCCATCATTGAAATCAGGGTAAAGATTTTGTCTTACTCATTTTCGTATTCCTCCAACCGCAACACGCAGACTCTTGAATGTAGCCATAAATGAAGCACCCGCCCCAACCCTTCTGATTTCTTCCTCTAAGAAGGTCTGCTCACTCCCTCCTTTCTGCCAAGATTATTGCTCTTAAAGCACTAGTCACGCACTATTCCAATGACTTGTCTGTGTAGCTGTTTTTTCTACTAGATTGCATACTCCATGGGGGCATGACTATGCCCTCCATCTGTATTTGTTTCCCCAGGGCCTAGCATAGTTCTGGGAGGCAGAGAGTACTCTTACATTTCTACTGAGTGAATGTTGCACTGATTCAGTGAACAGTGGCCTTGAGCTATATGCATGAGAAAGAGAGGGGCACATTTTCCAAAGTTAGCTGTACTGCATAATAATAAGGCATTAATAACAATTGCACATTACAGTATATATACATGCTTCAGTACTTTTATCCCCGGAGAATTGTAAATACCCAAGATGTATTCTGCTTATGTTCATATCATCATGACAAGGATACATTGCTTTCAATTCATGCTTTAAAACCCAGAAATGATTATCTATCATCTCTTAGAAAGTTAACTAGAATAGATTGTTTTGGTCTGATCTATAACCAGATTTAGTCTTGCATTTTTTGAGTTTTCATTGTATCTGTCGATGGAATTGCCTGTTGATTACCTCTCTCAAGGATGTACACTCCCTCAGTGCGCTGATCATGCTTCTTATCCCCAGGTTCCCAGCAGAGCCTGGAAGGGATGGTGGATCATCAATAAATATCCATTAAATTTTATGTAAAATGAATATGACCCAATTAGAAATCTCTATACAAATTCTTTATCTTAATTTTCAAGTGAAGATTCTTTTGATTACTTGGGAAGCATAAGTGGACCAAATGGCTTTTAAATTAAATGTTGAAACTTTGCAGAGATGGTGGTATTTGGGTCTAAAGCTAAAATTTGGGTCTGGTGTTGATTGTTTCTGGATTCTTCCTTTAGAAGATTCAGCTTCGTTCCTTTAGAAACTTAATCCTATTTGTTTCCCTGTTACTGTCTTAGGTTCTCACCCAGAGAAATAGACTTTCAGAAAAGGTAATGTGAGAAATCAATTAGACCACCAGAGTATAGTTTCTTAGCAATCATATTTTCTGTACTTTTCAGATTGTATCTAACAAAAGTGCAGGTTTCATGAATAAAGGTCTTATAAATCCTGCTCTGTGTCTCTCTTCTCATGTGAAATGAACTTGATATTAAATATACAACTCTTAATAAGTTATTCCCTCATTCTTAAAGTGGCATGGAGTAATTATAATTTAAACTCTCAACTTGATTTTGGTAACCCTCTAATTTTAAAAGTTAACACACTGTTGAAATTAATTTTTCCTTCCTCCCAAAGATAACTTCCTAGGGACGGAAAGGCATCTGGTCTTTCCCACTTCTTGTGAGGTATTATGTAAACGCAACCACTTGCAGTATCACTTTCTGCTTTGTATCTTTTATCATCAAGGGCACTGGACTTGCTTCTGGAGGCATGCACTGTGAATGACAAAGCCACACAGTGGTTTAGCTGCAGAAGGCCTTAGAGATCATCCATTTGGAACTCTTCTTTTTACAGATGAGGAAACAAAGGCTCTGGGATGTTAAGTGACTTGCTTAAGATTACACAGCTAGTCCGTGGTAGAGCCTAAGCTGAATCCTGAGTCTTTTGACAGCACGTCCGAGGCACTTTGTACTGTGCCTTATGGGTTTTCCTTATCTAGTGAGGCAAGATGCTCATTTCCATGCCCTCATTGTTGAAACTGACTATCAGAGTTGTGTGAGTTGAAAGCTTTGGGTGGCTAAAATGTAAAACACACATTCAAGATGTAAAGATTTAAATACACTACATTATTCTTTAACTAGAGAGCTAGACACTAGGTACAATGTAGATGCCACAGGGAAACAACTATGAGGTGCCTCTCAGTTAATGAGGAAAGTGAGGTTTTTGCTTAGAGAGTTAAACAAGAAATCAGTATCCACAGGGTCACAGTGGATATTTACAAAGGAGTCTTAAACAGTATGATGCCAAAGGAAAAAAGATGACTCTAAAACTAAACAGCATGTATTAACATTCCAAAGAAAGAGTGTATCAGTCAGAAAAAGTGTTGGCCTACTATTCAGGCATAGGCAAGGTCGAATCACCAGGTAAAGTTTGCCTGCGCCTTCAGCATTGTGTACTTCAGCGGTTCTCAAACTGTAGTGTGTTCAGAATTAGCTGAAGGGCTTGTTGAAATAGATTGTTGGGCCCTACCCTGAAAATTCTTATGGCCCCAGAATTTGCATTTCTAACAAATTCCCAGATGATACTTATGCTACTTGGGGAACTCCGTTTTGAAAATCACTGGTCTGTAGGTGTATTTGTTTTCTACTGCTGTGTAACAAATTACTAAACTGTAACAAACCAGGCACCTTAAAACAACACCTATCTATTAGTTCACAGTCCTGTAGGTCAGAAATCTGGGACAGCATTGGTGAGTTCTCTATTCAGGCTGAACTCAAGGTGTTGGCTAACAACATTTTCATCTGGAGTTCAGGGTCTTTTTTCCAAGCTCATTCCTGTTATTGGCAGAAATCATTCCCTGAAGTTCTGCTTTCTTGTTCTCAACTCTAGCCAGAGTTGAGGATTGCTCTCACCTCCTAGTGCTCACTCTCAGATCCATAGATGATGCCTTCAAGGGAGAAAGTTTGCTAGGCTGCTGACTCAAATGTTCCTGGTCTACATAGTAACTGAATTTCTCTCAGGAGATTAATACATCAGTATCCTGATTATATCTGTCAGTTCCTGTGAAGTTATTTAATGTGAATCTCCTCTTAGTATAAGGTCCTATTTTTGCTGTGTTTAATAGATTGGGCTTTGAGACTGATTAGCTGAAATTCAGATCTTGGATGAAAATAAACTCACCAAAATGAAAACCAGTGTTGGGGAGCAGACTTGGCAGCCAGCCTACTTTCCTAGGCATCATTGCTCTCTATTGCTTTACAGTGGTACTTATTCTTAAAACTTTTTATTAAGTAGTGTATCCTAGATTAAAGCCATGGTTAAAATTAAAGTGGAAAAGTCCTCAGAAATTCAGACAAAATGTCCACTGATTTTTCTTTAGCCAGTGTCTCTAATATCTCTTTGTGTGGGAATTGATTCTTGTACTAGAGCCTTGAGATCTCAGAGCAATACAAAATTTCTGAACTGAAGTGCGATGCTGAAAATAAAATTATAAAAGGTGAAACAGTGGCAACTTCAGTTCACTTCCCCTCCCCTGGAAATTCCTGTAAACATCCAGGAAGAGTACATGGCAGTAGCAAATGGTTGAGAGTTAACAAATAAGACTTTGGATCTACTGATTTTTAATGCCTGTTATATATGCCTGATGGTATGTGTGTGTGTGTTTTACTTCTATTTTCCTAGTTTTGTTTCTTCATCCCTTATGAAAAGGGATATCAGTGGCCCAGTGGTCCTTTAAGACAGATTTAGTTAGCTGCTTTTTAAAATACAACTCAAATATCCAAGTATGTCTTTACTGAATCCTTTAGTAAAGACTGATAATCAGGATTATTCTTAGCTCATTCCTGTGTTAAATCAGGATAGTCTCACACTGACAGAGAAGAAGACTCAGTCTCTATTTAAGTTTTTTCCTAAAGTCAGTGACAACCATGTCAGAGCATTGGTGATGGTAAACCTTTGCAGACTGAACTGAAATGAACCACATAAACCCAACAAGCTGAGATGTTACTTAAAATTTAAAAAGTAGTTATATAATTCAGGACAGGAAATTTTTATTTTATAGAAGTTAATATGAAAAAGACGTAAAATTCTAGTTGCCCTTAAACTCAAAGTCTGCCATCCATCTCATATGCTTGTGACATGGACTCTGTAGCTACATTTACATAAGCATGTGGATCAAAGATGGACATATTACTCCTATCTCTGCTCCTGTCAGGCCATGTCTTGTTTGACTGTTTGGAAGTACTTTGACAAATGAGTTTACTTAGTTAGGAAGGAATCATTCAGGTAAGAGACTGGAAATCAAGTTACCCAAGGTAGTATGTTCAACAAACTGGAATTACTTGGTCTGGAAAAGAGAACTTTTGGGGTATGTTTAAGTTAGGATTCTTTGTTTGTATAAACTAAGTAGTTACCTTAAACCATAACATACTTCATTGGAAGAATATTAAGTTTATAGACTTTAAGAGAAAGTGGAGAAATCAGGCTTAGAAGAAATGGGGGCCACAGCAGAGGTCTCAGTGAACCTGGTGGTCGTATTCTTCAAGGCTTCGTTGCCAGAGAGACCATGCTCCACTTTCAACATTTTTGACAAGATTCAGGCTAAAGAGTCTAGCTTAGGCGTGTGCTCACTCTTTGGCTAAAGGAAGGCGGGGTGCTTTGACTCACAGTCCCTCCAGGGTACATTCAGTAGGGGAGAGGTGATTTCCTATAAAAATTGGGGTGCTGTTACTGAAATAATAAGAGAAACATATGCTGTTCAGTCAAACAGCAGCAGATGTCCACAACAGGTTCTGTGACCGTGACCTCTGAATATTTGGAAAAGAGATGAGACTCGGTACAGATCTAGGGCAATGGTTGGAATTTTAAGGGGGGCTTACTATGTTTCAACTTGAGGAAGAACATTCTAACAGCTAGAGGTGTTAACAGGCTGCATTGAAAGGTTACGGACCTCTCATTTTTATTAGGATTCTCTTGGTTGCGTGTGGCAGAAATTTGACTTGTACTGGCTTGGTAAAAAGCGAAAATTATTAGAAAAATTCTAGGAATATCTCATGTGAACAAGGGAAGGATTCACTAGCCAAACTGTGGGAAGGGCAGACATCCCACTGGGTCTCAGAAATAGCTAGAACCAAGGACTCAAACGCAGCTGGCCCTGTTTCTGTTTCTCCCATCTCTGCTTTCTCTGTGAGTATTGGCTTCATTTTCTTTCTCTGCAGACTCTCTCACATGTACATTGTGTGAAACATGGTTTCTAAGAGGGCTTGAGTTTCACATCTTACAACACTGCAGAGAAACTCTGTTTTTCTAGCATATTTAGTGAGAAAAATCTTGCATAAAGGATCTGGTCCAGCTTGGGCAGATGTCCAACTGGGCAAATCAGCTAAGGTTAAGGGGCAGGGCACTCAGTTTGGTTCTGGTACTTTTCTCTGGATTGAACTGGGGTATGGGAGAAGCTTGGCTCTTGGTAGAACCATAGTTGAGTAAAGCAATTCACAGAAGAAAAAGGGATGCTTTTGTCAAAAGGGAATGTGGTGGGCAGATAAAACAGCAAGTGTCCATTGCTCTGTCATTGTCTGTTTCAAACAAAAGTTGGATCAGTCAGAGATATTATATAAAGGATTCTTATGTTAGTGGAAATTTGAACTGGGAGACCCCTAAGTTCTTTCCAACATGGAGATGCAAAGATTCCAGCTGCCTTCTAAATAAGGCAGATACATATTAGTTTGGGGTTGTATCTGAAATTTTGTTTTTCTGTGTATTTCAACCCAAGGGTTATTCTGGTTGGAAACCAGGAAGTATTTACCCAACTATTTTTTTGAGTTTGAGAGTGGAAGAAAAAACTTTATTATTCAAAGATGGATGTCCAGTGGAGAAGTCATGTATACAATAAAAAAAAAAACTTAGGGACTTCAAATCACATACACATAAATTACCTTCAAAGGGATAGAACACTCTTGAATCTGAATGATTTAAGATGATTTTTAAAAAACTTTTTATTTTGAAATAATTAGAGATTCACAGGAAGGTGCAAAGAAATGTCCAGGGAAGTCTCTTGTGTCCTTCACCCAGCCTTCCCTACTATTAACAATCCAAAATGTTAACAGTATCAAAACCAGGAGACTTGCATTGGTACAATCCATAATAGAACTTAGTTTTCACCACTTATGTATGTACTTGTGTGTGTGTATATGTGTGTATATAATTCTGCAGTTATATCACATGTGTAGCTTTGTGTAACTACAGCCACCATCAAAATACTTAGCTGTACCTTTACCATAAAGCTCTCTGTAGGCACACCCACACCATCCCCCATTCCCTAACCTCTGGCAACCACTAATCTGTTCTCTACATGAATAATTGTTATTTCAGAAGTGTTAGATAAATGGAATCATGCTGTATGTGTCCTTTTGAGGTTGACTTTTTCCACTCAGCATGATTTTGTTAAGGTTCATCCAAGTTGTTGCGTGGATGTACAATTCATTCCTTTTTATTGCTGAGTATTATTCTGTGGTATGGATGTGCCATAGTTTGTCTAACTATTCACCCTTTTAAAGATATTTGGATAGTTTCCAGTTTGGGGCTAATATGAATAAAGCCACTGGGAACATTCCTGTATGTTTCCAAATGAAATTAAGTTTGCATTTCTCTAGGATATGTGGCTAAGAGTGTAATCCCACGTTGTATAATAAATCTATTTTTAGCTTTAAAAGGTACCGTCAAACTATTTCCAGTGGCTATTCCATTTTGCATTCCCACTGGCAGTGTGTGAATCTCCTAGTTTCTTCATGTCCTCCTCAGCAGTTAGTCTTATCACAGATGTTTATTTTAGCCATTTTGATAGGTAGGTAGTGAGTTTTCCTTGTGGTTTTGATTTACATTTTTCTGATGGCTAATGATATTGAACATCTTCTCACATGCATACTTGCCATCTGCGTGTCTTCTTTGCTGGAATGTCTGTGCATATCTTTTTGCTCATTTTCTAACTGAATTGTTTGTTTTTTAAATATTGAATTCTGAGAGTTATCTTCAGAGTCTAGAGACAAGTTCTTTATTGAATATGTGGTTTACAGATATTGTCTCCCGGGCTGTAAATTGTTTTTTCATCCTCTTGACATGGTCTTTTGCAGAGCACAAGTTTTACATTTTGATGAAGATGGCTAATTCTATTTTAAGTAATGAGTGAATAGATTTTGCATATTTGTGATTGACTGACAGAATTTTAAATTATCAAATTACCTGCTTCACCTTCTCCTTTTTCAACTGAGACATGGTTAAATTTAAAATGAATAAAATCATTTAGTTTACAGTGTTCAAATGTGGAATGCCTGTGTTTGACTCTATCCTAACGCCTATTTTTTTTTTAGTGATATCTTAATTAATGAAGAAAAAGAAAATTCAGCTCTTTTAAGAAGGTAGTTTCATTTTGAGTTTCAGCAAGATTTTATTACAGACTGGAAAGAATCTACTTGTACTACTGACTTTGTGAATAAAGACACCTCACATTACTAACAGTTTCCTCTCCACACAATCCCCAACACAGCAGTCAGTGCAGCCATATTCTATGTTGCTTTGTGTATACACATTTGGCCTTTTCCTTTTCCTTTGGGCCGTCTATTTGTTCATTCTGAAATACTGCCACACCTACCAGTGTGTCAGGATGGTGCTAGGTTCAGGGTTATAACGGGCAGCAGGATAGACAGGTGCTGCCCTCGTGGTGCTTACATTTCGTTCTTTTTTTTATTATTATTATAGCCTTGCATTGCTTGACAATGTTTCATTGATTCAGTTAAACATCCTTGTTTCCCATTTCTTGTTACAGAATCTTTCTCACTCATCCAAAGTACAGTGTGTCCAAATCTCAGTGAATGGTTTTAATGCTTTGGGAGTGGCTGCATTCCGTTAAAATGAAAACCAAGCCAAGCAAGTAATAGTTACAAGCATACACATGAAAATATGTTATGAGGAGGATAATCCTCATATTTAGTTACTTTCTTGCCAATTGAGGAAAATTTTGGCAGAGCCTTAAGTTACCTTAAGAGTGATTGAGGATTCTAAATATGAGCTCTCATAGGCTCCCATCCACCGTATTCTATAAAATGAAGCCCAGCCATCTGAATGAACCAGTTAATCAAATACCATTTGTATAAGCCATGGTTCTAAAAATCTTGGTCTTGTATCATTTATAATAACTGTGATTCCATATTTATTTTATTGTACAAATGAGATACATTTCCTGTCTGTAAACTGGCTGTAAACTACAAATACTCCTCTTTGTAGTCTGGCTTAAATGTAACTTTGCCTAAACATAGAGGAAATTCCAAAATGAGTTCTAAAATGTGTTAGTTAAAAATCAAAATTAGTTAAGAAACATACTGAGTTGAAAATTTAATTCTGAGTTAAAGTCTTTGTTACCTAATATTCTTTAATATTTTGTTTGTTGTGAGCAGGTTCACATATGACAGATTGCAGGTAGACCAGCTGTATTTTAAAATTTTACTGTAACAAACACATACTGTTTACTCTATACTGGGCATGGTTTATGTTCATTACAAATGTTAACTTTTATTTAAATTAAGTTAGCGATTAAGTTCTCAAGCCTATAAGATAGATGATATTATTAGCCTCATTTTATAGATGATGAGACTGAGGCACAGAAGGGCTAATATTATGCTTAAAAGTCCCCAAATCATACAGTGAATAAGCAGCAGAGATAGGACTGAAAACCAGTCCATCTGGCTCTGGAGGCTGTCCTCTTAATTTTTTCCTTCCATTTTTATTGAGATATAAAAGACATACAGCACTGTATACTTTTTTTGGAGGGGGGTAATTAGGGTTTATATATTTATTTGCTTATTTTAATGGCGGTGCTAGGGATTGAACCCAGGACCTGATGCTCACTAGGCACACACTCTACCACTGAGCTGTACCCCGCCCCCAGAGGCTGTGTTCTTAACCATTGCAGAATGGTCCCATACTGTGCTTAATCAGGTATTTTTCCATATAATACAATAAAAGCATTGAACCGAGATGTTTGAGAAAACAGTATGGAAAAGGAAATAATATATAAAAGTTTTGGGTAGAAGGAAAGCTGGACCTAGAATCAGAAGATGTGGGTTCTGACATTACCAGTGCAGGTTGGGCAACTTTGAGAAAGACTACTTACTATGTTAGTTTCCTATTGCTACGGTATCAAATTACCACAAACCTAGTGGCATAAAACAACACAAATTTATTCTCTTACAATTCTGGAG
Source organism: Camelus bactrianus (assembly GCF_048773025.1). NCBI lineage: Eukaryota > Metazoa > Chordata > Mammalia > Artiodactyla > Camelidae > Camelus > Camelus bactrianus. The sequence continues at coordinate 29,876,439 of NC_133544.1, read as the reverse complement.
GTGAGAAGTTTCAGGTCAAGATGCTGGCAGGGCTGCATTCCTTCTGGAAGCTTCAGGAGAGAATCCATTTCTTTGCCTTTTCCAGTTTCTGGACACCACCTGCATTCCTTTGCTCCTGGCCTCTTTTTCCATTTTCAGAGTGCATTACTCCAATATGTGGTTCTGTTGTTAAATCTTTTTGGGTCTTTTACCCTCTTGCCTCCTTCTAATAAGTTCCTTTGTAACTACATTGGGTCCACTCAAATAATTCAAGATACTTTTCTCAAAATCCTTAATTTAAACACATAACTCAAAATCCCTTTTGCCATGGAGAGTGACATATTCATAGGTTCTGGGTATTAGGGCATGAATATGTCTGCAGGACCATTATTCTGTTTACCACAGTTATTTTATTTCTATGGACCTCAGTTTTTTCAGTTGTAAATGAAGGGACTGAATCAGGTGATCTTTGAGAATCCTTCCAGTTTTGAGAACTATGAAATTTCTAATCCTATACTTGAATTCTTACTGCATTCATCAAAAGGAGATCTTTCACTATTGAAACCTTTTTTGCAGATGCAAAACATCTTTTCATACTGCATTTTAAACTTAAATTTCTCAGATGAAACAGTGATAGGGTAAATAGAAATTAATAACAGGGAGAAAAAAACTAGGATGCTCATATCGGGGAGAGACGATATTCTTTAGGATTGTTCTAGCCAAACTTTGGGATAGACATCAAAGTGGAGAGTCCTTGTATAGATTTGTAGCAGTACATTGACTGATTAGAACTTTTTTATTAGAAAGTAATATAAAAATATAAATGAAACTCTATTATTAGGTTGCATTTGGCTATAAGTTACAAAACTTCAACATCAGATGATTTAACAAAAGGAAATTTATCATCTTGTTATCGCATATAATGGGGTGACAGAGTTGGTGACAATTCAACAGCTCAGTGATTTCACTAAGAACTCATATTCCATCCATTACTCTACTCTTCCATCTTTAGTGGATAGGCTCTGCTCTTAGCCTGGCCCCCCTCATGTTCACAAGATGGCTGCGGTATTTCCAACACATTCTAAACCAGCATTATCCAAAGACAGCAGAGAGACCTCTTGTACAACTTTTTTAGGAGTAAGGAAACCTTCCCCAAAAGCCACTTGACAGACTTCCTCATGTGTTTCATTGACAAGAATTCTATTACATGCCCATTTTAAAAATCAGTTTCAGGCAGAGAGGGAGATTGCCATGTTTGACTAGATTTCACACTGTCCAGTGGAACTTTCTGCAGTGATGGAAATCTTCTATATTTGTGGTATCCAGTATAGTAGTCACCAACCACACATGGCAGTTATTGAGCACTTAAAATATGGCTAGTGCAACTGAGGAACTGAATTTTAAAAATTAGTTTAAATTTAACCACATATTGCTAGGGGATACGATATTGGACCACATGGGACTTGATCAGTCATTTGGGATGGAATGGATATTGGGTAGTCAACTGCCATGTTTAATAAACAACTGTATCTTTAAATAAAATACTGAACAAGTGGTGCATTTGCTTTTAGATTTTCAATCTAATTACTGTCCACCAGGGAGGCTCTTTTGGAGACACACAAACCAAATAAATAAAACCAGTGCAGGCACTTGCCAGGGCTAACAGTGGCGGCATCTCCTAGGTGAAGAGGTTAGCTGGGGGAGCGTGATATGCCGGCATGTGGCGTGGTGCGACTAATAATGGAAGTTGGGTTGGGTTATGGTTGGCTAGGAACTGTGCTGGTGAGAGACAGGCTGCTATTCTCCATTAGGAAGCTGGGGTTTTTGATTTTGTTTTGGTTTTTGGCTTTTGTTTTTTGTTTTCGTAGTTTTGTATTAATATATAATGCCTGCTTGCTTTGAAGGTTGTACAGCCAGGGAAATACATAGATGGCATCTAGGAGGATCCATCCATTCAGTAATTCTTTATAAATCACTTGCTATGTTCCAGGTATTACTCTAACTACTGAAAAAATATTAAACAGGACTACGACTAGCAAATCAGTTCCTGCCATCATGGAACTTAGTTGTTACAAAACAAGTAAGTAATCTATTTCAAACTGTAGTAAGTGTTAAGAAGGAAAAATAAAAAGCTATATAATAGGTAGAATGAATGTAGTTAAGTCTTAACAAATTCCTAGATCTTGACTTTGTCAGCAGCTTAGGAGTTTTAAGTTTTTCCTCTGGGAAAAGGCCATTTGATTTATAGGTTTATTTAGTTTCACAGCAAACAAACAAACAAAAAAGGTCTCTGGATTAGCTATTTGCCAAAAGAAAGAAAAATTAAATTAGTTCCCCAGAAGGCAGTTTATTTCTCTGCCGTTTTAAAATTAAGGTTTTCCTGAGACATTATGATTAGCCTTGCATGGCCCGATGAAGTTTATTTCTAGCTTGATCATGTTCTTCAATATCCTTTGCTTTATCTGGAGAACTTTGGCTATCTTATGTAAACTTCTGGGCTTCAGCATTCTCAATGATAAAATGGGATTATTATTATTAATAATAATTAATCTCATGGGTTCTGGAAAGATTGGCTATTATCTGAATAATTATGAAATGTTTTATAAAGTTGTAGGCCAAAGGAAACAAGCATTTTTCATTAAAATTGAGCAAGTCATTTAACCTCTCTGGGTCTTAGATTTTCCAGTGTTGAAACAAAGTAGTTATAATATTGTCAAAATGTTAGGAAACAGGTCCTGTCTTTGGGTGCTGGTAGAAATGGGAATTGATATAACCTTTTTGGAGAGCCAATTTGCAGAGAAATTTCAGGTTCTTTAAAATGTACACATCTTTTTGCCCCATGAAACACAGTTCCAACAAGTGTTCAAAGTTGTGTGTTTATAACTTTATCATACTATTGTTTATAATGGCAAAAGCATAGTAAATGAATGTTGAACAATTGGAATTTTGTTCAATTACGGTGCATTCCATGTGAATTCTATGCAGCTACTAATGATGCTGATAGTATTAATAGGTATTAGCAGAATTGGAAGGAAGTTCACAGTGTACTAGCATTTGTGATAATCTGCCTCTTCACTTTGGCCTGCTGCAATCAGGGTTAGTAATTATGATCACTTAAAAAAAATCTAGCAATAATGGCAGGTAGTTATTGAGCACTCCAATATCCTGGGTACCTTGCTAAGCTCTGTTCATATGTTATGTCATTGAAGTTTCATATTCAATCTACAATTTGGAACCTAATTTTGTAGATGAAGAAACCAAGGCTAAGAGGAATAAAGTAATGTGTCCAAGGCCTTAAATTCGGAAGTGACAAAGTCAGAATTTGTAACCTAGTCATTTAACTCCAGAGCCTGCGTTCTGAAACCATGGGCTAGGTTGCCTCTCTGTAAACTACTCCTAGGTCCTAGATGGGGTAGCTATCACAGGTATATTGTGGAAACTCCTTCACATCTTTTCCTATAACTGCACCCTTATTGGAGAGTACTCTGGCCCAGGTATGTGGCAGAGGAAGGAGTGGTCCACTCTTTAATACAGGGGTCGGCAAACTAAGGCCAGTGGGCCAGTGCAGCCGGTTGCCTGTTTTTGTAAATCACGTGTTATTGCAACCCAGCCACACTTACTCATTTAGGAATTGTCTATGGCTCTTTTTGCACTACAGGGGAAGAAATGAGTGTTTCAGTAGAGACCACATGGCCATTTGTATTATCTTGTTCTTTGCAGAAGGACGTTTGCCGTCCCCTGCCTTAATGCATTAGAAATCTGGAAGGATTTGCCCTATTACAGTGACTATTTTTCTTTCCTTAAAGAAGGTACCTTAAAAGACAAAACAGAGCAGTTTTCGGGTTACTGTCCTGCACAGGCCACAGGCATATAGGCAGTCACTGCAGGGTTTTCTGAGGAGGTGAACAAGGGCAGTCTATTTCAGGACAACTGAAGGCCCTCTGTGCACGGCTGACTGGCATTCTCTAACTGGGACTTCTTCATTGCTTTGAAACTCTGCCTGTTGTTGCTGCTCCTCCGAGATGGAATGTGTATTCACAAATGAGGCACTCCATTAGTCATGGTGCATTTCCTGGGCCCTGGAGACAGGGCATGACATCACCAGGGGCCAATGAGAAAGCATCCTCTGTCGCACAAGCCCTGGAACCTCTTTAGAGGACTGTGTAGAGCAGTGTTCTGTTCCTAGCCCTCAGGGTGTGATTTGAGACTGCCTTCCTCATCCAGCCTTATTCTGGGCACAAACGTCTAGCTTCCAGATCCGAGAGGCCAGGACAAGTTTGAAAATCTGCAGAGCTAGAGGCAGATTCCCATTTAGTATGTTTTTCCAGGGCTCGGGTTTTTAGTCCCACAGTTTTCCACTCTTAATGACGTTGTTACTTCATGTGGTGAAGGGTGGGTGGTGAAGGACGCAGTCTGCGTTAGATAAAAGACACTTGGCAGCTGGAATTGCTGGGTAAGTATAGGTTGGTACCACAACAAAATCAGAAACATATTTTGCCGTTTTGTTACATTGCTTTTGTGTGTAGTTTAACATAATAAAACAACATCTTTTAACAGCAAAGGCTCCTAGCAGAATTAGTGTGGCTTAGAATAGGCCAATTACCAAAGGAACTTTACTGAGGGGATTAGTAACTCATTAAATCTTTTATCTTCAAGAAGAAAAGGAACTTTTGTTTTCAATCCTCTTTTCTTAGAATTTAAGTATTTTAGATATACCCTCCCCTCTACCAGCTCCCCCTTCCTAATTTATATATTTATTTATTTATGAAAATAATTTATGGAATTTAGTCTCAAGGATAACTGTTAATTCTGTGTATCGGAAAGTTTATTGAAAAACTTGTTTTCTAACTGGTAGTAAATAGCTCAATCTCTTGCTAACAAGCCATAGTTGTAATATTTCCCCTTTAAAAATTATTCAAGGAAACTGAGAGTCAAGACCCAATGTGAAAATACATAGACTGTTATAGTTTAATTCAGGAATTGAATCCAAAACTTGTGTTTTCCAATCTTCATAGGCAATCTATGGTTGAAGGAGAAAGAGTCCTTTAGTATTTTTTCATGCTTGAATCCTTTTTGATGAAGTCTAAGAGAGATTATGAGACACAGCTGTTTTTGTCAGTATATTATCTGTGGCTGCTGTAAACTGCAAAGGATGCCACCCCACTGTTAGAGGGAAAGAAAATCCTTCTTGTTTCTTAAAAAATGGAGATGATGACTTTTTTTGTTAATTATAGAGGCTTTTTATTTTTAAAAAATCACTTGAAAGCATATGAATTTGATCCTATTTCCTAAGAACAAATATACCAGTAATTAAAGGAATTCCCTCTAGAACTGGGCAATATACTGTATAAGAGGCACTTTTTAGCACTTCAGAGATACTCCCTCAAAGATCTTTGTGCAGTTTAAGGCATTAATTATTAAATTTCAAAACATTTCTGGTATTTTTAAATAATACATACATACACACACACACACACATACATATATATATTTAGCCTTTATAGATGAGAAAACTGAGTTATAGAAAGGTTGAATCTTCTACCTTGTGTCTTTCATAGAAGCAGACATTGAATGCATAAATCATTCTTATCAAAGTCCTCAAGAGGACATTCTTCTATGTCTTTCCATGAAGTTGTTCTTGTTTTCCTTTGATAGCTTCCAGCTTTGCCTCATTGACAACAACACTTGTTTTTCACAGCCCTTTGACTGGGACAGAAGAGCAGGGGAGCCCGGGCAGAGAACTGGAGTAGGCCCGGAGAGGGCCAGGTGCCACTGGGGTAAAAGGTGTGGGGCTGGGGCTCCTGCTGCCTGGCTCTTGGCAGAGGACTGAATTCTCCTCCACCCCATCCCCCAGTTTCTCACACCTGAACTAATATTTTGCCACCTCTCTGAGGGTTGTCATGAACACTGATGAGTTTAATGTTGAAAAAATGTGTCTAGCCTTTTGGAAAAAAAGGTCTGTCTTATATAAGCACACAATTAGTATTGGCCGCCATACCAGTCACAAGTTTCTTGAGTGGGCAGGAGGCACCCTCGGATTAGGTTAACCAGATCCTCATTTTGGTGAAGACAGACTCTGGAATGAGGTCTGCTGCTGCCTTGAGAGCACACATCTGGTTTGAAATGTTGAAAGCCAGGTGATCCTTAAAGCAGCTACACAGTCATGTCTCTTCACTGCTTCTGTTTTCTGCTAGTTTGGGGAGCAGTGGATGCCTCCCTCAGGATCCCTCCCAGAGTGTTGGCTTGCCGTGCTGATCATCTCAGTAAGCCCTAAAGTTTTTCCTGCAGAGGAAAACTCTCGAAAGGCTAGTTCAGAATATGATAGTGAGAGGTCATGGCAGATAGTTGAATTGGTTTGTGAAAAGTTCAGAATGAGTCATGTCACTCCTAAAGGCACTGGCATCAATTTATTACACCAAACCAAACACTGAAGGAAGAAAGCCTTTAGTCTCATTAAGGAACCCAGACAAAAATCCCACTTAATCCATCTTGCTTTTCCTTTTCCTCTAACTCAGCTGGTATGCAGGTGTAGGGCAGCTTGGCAGAAGCTTTGAACATTTGGAAAAGGGAGTCATTACTGAAAGTCACTGACACACACTTCCCTTGGAATGCTGCTGATGTCATGGAAAAATGGGACCTTAGCAATAACCCCTAACAACCAGAGCTACAGTAAACAGTAAATGTTACCTCCACCAAGGCATTGGTTTTTAAAGAGTTTTAACAGGCTAGGGCTTGCCAGCCACAACTCATAAAAATGTTCTTATAATTTTACCCTACTCTCTAAAAGCGCTGGATGACTGCGGAGGTTTCTCTGCCACTTGGATATGCAAAGCCAAATTCACGTCAGTTTCAAGGTTCACTATTCAGAATTTACAACACTTCTTTTCCAGTCCTCTTTGTACCCCCTGCCACGCTCACAGGGGCAGGCCTGGTAGATTTCATACTTTTTCAAAGAAGTCTCTTGTCTTACTGACTTGCCTCCATTTCTGTGATGGGATGAATCTATGTGCTAGGTTTTGCCTGGTGTTTCATTAGCCTAGCAGTTAACCCAACCTGGTGAATTCATAGTCCTTCAATTTGAAACAGTTGGGCAAAGTGGCATCCTACAGTTCAAAATCTGACCTAGGTGCAGAGCCAGAGGACAAGCTGCACGTGCTGTCCCACAGAGCTGTTAAGAATGGTGGCCGTCATCAGTTGTTGTCAACTTAAGAAAGGAAAAGATGGCTCAGAGACCAAGAGATCAGGGGGAATATTTCCCCGTGGTTGGCTTTCTTTTAGGAGAAGAGGTTGGAGGAATATTACTGTGTAAACCAAACTCAGCATGGCTTCTTTTAGACCTGTCCACACGGTGGGAAGAAATGGGATGCTAGCATTGCTTGTCCAAGAATTGTCAAGGGAACCATATAACTTGTCATCCAAACTGGATGCTTTTGAGAGTGAAGGGGCTCTACTAATAACTTCTCTGGGAAAATAGGAGTAAACCTGGACTGTCCCAAGCAAAGCAGGCACAGGGTCACCTTCATTGCTGTGCCAGGGCCCACGCAGCCCAAGCCCTTTGAGAAGGCAGTCTTCATAATGCCAGAGAGAGTGGACTCATTCATGCAACCTGAGTTGTCTCAGTTACAGGAAAACAAGTTCACTCCTAGAATTAGTGGACTTGATAAGAACTCTGTTATTAAATTAAAACCTCAAGTAAAATAAGCTTGAATTCATAGTCTTAATTTACCCAGTTTTGAATGTTACTTTTATTGGTATAGACCAGTGATTCTTGCAGCTGTGGTCTGAGATCCCTGAGGGTCCCCAGCGATCCTTTCAGGGGGTCTGTGAGGTTGAACTATTTTCATCATAATATTAAGGCATTATTTGCCTTTTTCATCCTCATTTTTTCATAGATGTACAGTGGACTTTTCTAGAGGACCTGTGATGTACGATATTGTAATGAAGAGCCAGATAAATAAGGACCTATTAAGCCAAACATTAAAGAGGTTTGCAAGACAGTAAAATAATGCCACTCTTCTCACTAAACTTTTTCATTTTAGAAAATAGTTATTTTAATAAAAATATTTATGTTAAGAGGTTATGGGTTTATTAGTGTTACTTTTAAATGAATGAACAAATGCTTTAAAAATTCATCACCTTAAATTTCTAATGTGGTGAACATATCCCTCATAAATAAAAGCTCTAAGAGTCCTTAATAGTTTTTAAGCATATGAATAGGTCCCAGGACCAAAAGGTTTGAGAACCCTTTTTGTAGACCTTTCTCTCTTCTGAAGGAACATGTTGGTAAATTGAGATGATAAATTCTCTGCGAGAGAGACCAGCTTTATTCATTATCACATTTACTACAGCACCTAGCAAAATGCCTTGCACACAGTGCTCTATATAAATATGCATAGACGAAGCTCTTGTGACAACTCTGAAATTTACCATGTTCTCTCATGTTTGGGTTTTACATTAACAGTATTGTTTGATTTGTTTTAAGCCTTGGTCTTTTGATATTTAGTGTGTTCTAAGACTCTTTGTTAAATAATCATATTTTGACATAATAATAATGTCATTTTTTTCCTTTAAAAGTTTTATATCATAGATCAAATTCTCATATCAAACAAGTATAGTAGATTTAAAAAAACATAAAAAATAATAGAAAATGACTTACTAATTTTATTTTTTAACCAGGCTAATTCTTGTCTTTCATCTCAAGTGTCACTGTCTTCAGTTGGCCTTCCTGTACCTTCCCTGGCTAGTACCCCTCCCATGTGCTTCCTACGTATCCTTTATCACTGGAAGTACTCCTCTGGGTCATTCCATTCACATTTTGGTTTCTCCCAGTTAACTTTGAAGGCCTTTACATCAGAAGCACTGTCTTTAATCTCCTTATTCCCAGAATTGAATAGTACTTGGTAAGGGTATTAGAATATCTGTTAAATGAAAAGATACAGAAGGAAGGAGAAATTAGCTTAATTTAACTAGTTAGTGAAGCCTCTACCACCCCTAACCCCCCAAATTAATAGAGGGCATTTATTGCATCTTTAAAATATCACACATAGGTCTTAGAAATTATCTAGCATCTTGATTCCATAACTGGACAACTTTTAGATCTTACTTACCAGGCTGCTGAACAATTCCTTTCTCAAAGACATAGGTATCATCCAGAATTTTCCTGATATTCTTCTTTTTAACTATCATGATTTGCTAAGTCAAAGCAGCTGAATTTGAGGCAAGTTTCGTGTTATTTCCTTCAGGAATTAAGTCATCTTTCTGGGCTTACGATACCCTGTGGGTGTTTTTTTCACTGAGAAAATTTTGGAATTCAACAAGAGACCTGTTCTCCCGAATAAGGATGCTGATGGGGAGGTGAGCAGACACAGACTTCATCTTGTAAGGGTCTCCCAGTGTGAGGCCCTTGTTGTGTTCTGTACATGACCACAGACAGTGCCAGCCGTGGCCAGCCCATTCTGTTTCCCCACCAGTGGTCAACACAGAGCCGCTTCTTTTTCTTACCAAGGAAACTGGGATCTACACTGATGGAGCTGAAGTCTCTCTGTAGGGTTCCTCTGGGGCTGTTCACGATAACTGTGCATCCCTTCAGGGTGATGTCCACGTATTCTGGAATGCGGACAGTCTGATGGTTGAGAATGGCCTTCATTCTCACAGTAGATGCAGCAAAGAGAGGTGAACTATTTTTTGTTTTTGTTTTTTAATGTCATGCTATAACATGGTTTCCATAGTACTGAAAAAAATATTTTTAGCAGAAGAAATCACAATTTGAGAAAAGAAGATAGATTAACTTTGTTGTGACCTTACGTGTAAACTGAAATACAGTCTGCGCTGCATATCCACAATGTGGAACCCATGGATACGGAGGGCTGACTGCACTGGGCCATGTTATGTGAGGGCCTTGAGCATCTGAAGATTTTGGTGTCTGTGTGGGAGGTCCTGGAACCAGTCCCCTGTGGATGCCAAGGGGTCTTATTTCTACTCGCAAACTCCTTTTCAGAATCTTTTAAGCCTTTAAAGGTTGGTTACCTGTTTCTGAGAATGTGATTTTTCTCAATACCATAAATTATTTCTATTGGCAAAAAAGGAAAAATCATGAAATTTTTATAATACAGATTCAATTTTTTTTATCATAAGTAGCATTGCATTCTTATTCATAGTTTTAAAATTTAGTTTCAAGTGAAGACATTCTGAGTTTTAAATTTTTTCTTTGAGTTAGAAATACTATTTTTTTAAAAATATCTGCTTTGATAGGGAGGGGCGAGATAGGTAAAGGGGATTAGAGGTACAGACTATTAGGTATAAAATAAATAAGATACGAAGACATAATGTACATACAGCATAGGGAATATAACCAATATTTTATAATGACTTTTTATGGAGTACAGTCTGTAGAAATATTGAATCACCATGTTGTATAGCTGAAACTAGTATAATATTGTAAATCAACTATACTTCAATAATTTTTTAAAAAACTGCTTAATTTAATTTAAAAAAATTCTCCAAGGCCTGAAATTAACCTGCTACTTTGTAAATCAACATGGCAGGGTAAACTGAGTCCACAGTGTATTTGACTAGCAGCATTTTCCTCATGATTTAATAATAGTGACAATTGTATATGATATGTGAAAGTCCAAAGTTTACAAAGCTAGTTTTTAGTGACATGCATTCTACTTGGTTTTATTTTGATCTTTTCTCTGAGGGCCATTAGTTATTGAAGTCTCCAGGTTTCTTTTTGTTGAGATGTAACATTCTGGATAATTACTTAACAAACTTATGTGTGAATTTTATCAGAAAACAGAAAGAAAATGTATTGCAATTCTTATCAAGTCCTCATTTTAAAAGGGCATGGTCGGGGGAGATGAGTATTTTGTCTGAGATCGAGGACTAAAGGAACACTGATTTTTGTGGACAGGGCACTGGCCAGTTGGGGATGGGAGAGCTGGATTTTGTCCTGACTTTACGACTTTCTAAATACTAGTGTGATGTCAGCAAATCACCCTACTTCTCTTAGCTACTATTCATGTCCCCATGTGTAAAATGAGGCTGGATTTGATGGTTTCAGAGGCCCCTTGCAGATCATCTAATTCTATAGTTTGTCTTGGACTCTATCAGGATTTCACGTTCTCGAAGCCTTTAGTTGACAAATAAGGTGTGGGAGGAAGAGACACAGTCTTGAATAACCAAAATGAACGGTTTTGTCCACACATACGTGCTAATCCCCAAAGAAGAAGAAAATGCGAATGAGCCAGGGGCCGAACGTGAAAATGGTGGCAGTGAGGAGAACATAGAAACAGCCGGCTGAAAGCTTCATGTCCTGGCCTGCCTGCCCTGAGAAAGGCGGAGACGGCCAAAGCTTCCAGGCAATCGAGGCCAGAACCCCGGCTGGCGCTCATCCCCACCCCCGTACCACACACACAAGCCACACAAGAAAATTGTCTCTCTCCCTTCATATTTGTGCATTTTGGCTACACTGCTCTTTATGCCAAGTCCTCGCCTAATCCGCTTCCTTCCCGCTGTCACTGTATTCTGCCCGTTGCTTTCTGGGGCTTTGGAAGGCAGCTGCAGTCTTCAGCAGAGGCCTGAGGCAGTGGCCTGGGCGGTGTGGACTCTATCGGAACCAACAGTCACTTTTACCCGGTTCATAGGCAGTTTGAACAGTGTTCCCACTCCCCTTCCTTGGCAGATGTCAGAACTGATGGCTTTAATTTTTTCCCCTCTTCTCTCCTCTTTGGGGAGTTTTCCCCTCTGCATTCCTCAGCCTTTTTGTCTGCGAATATCCTGTGGAAGATTTGCCTTGTCTTAGGTTCTTCTGCCAGGCTGCTCATCTTCTTCTTTTTTCCCCCAACATAAAACATATTTATCTATTGAGAGAGCTTAAGATGGATAACCAGAGCTTACAAGCCTAGAAATTTGACCCCTCCTCATCTCAGACAGAAGATCCCAAACCTTTGTCTCCCAAGGCCTGGAGCGCTCTTGGCCGCCTGCTGTCCATCCAGCCCCAGCTGTTGGAGAGCTAGTTTTGGTGTCCTTTCACCTCTGGCCTGTGACGTGTTCTCACGGAACCTGTCTGCATACATCTAGTCTCAGCTCTCCGTGATGGCAGCTGAGCAGAGAGACACTTGGTTCTCATCAGCTTAGAAAACTGAACAGGAATCAGGAAATTCAACTGAAGAATCTTGGCTGAATATAAGAAGCTATGTATTATGAAGGTTTTAAATCATTCCACTATTCACAGACTGACATGGCTAGCCTGGATATTGAAAGTAAACCAAAACGAAAACCCCACACAGTCATTGTCTTTTGTTGATAAACAGAGCTTTTTGGGGGCACGTTGGGTGCTTCTTGGCCACTCTTTCTGGAAACTCCATTGACTGTCTTGCTCTCTACCTGGCAGCACCAACCCATACTTCTGTGTCTTTAAGAGGGGCCCCCTCCTGGGCATATATCCAGAAGGAACCCTACTTCAAAAAGACACCTGCACCCCAATGTTCATAGCAGCACTATTTACAATAGCCAAGACATGGAAACAGCCTAAATGTTCATCAACAGATGACTGGATAAAGATGTGGTATATTTACACAATGGAATACTATTCAGCCATAAAAATGACAACACAATGCCATTTGCAGCAACATGGATGTCCCTGGAGAATGCCATTCTAAGTGAAGTAAGCCAGAAAGAGAAAGGAAAATACCATATGAGATCGCTCATATGTGTAATCTAAAAAAAAAAGAACATAAATACAAAACAGAAACAGACTCATAGACATAGAATACAAACTTGTGGTTGCCAAGGGGGAGGGGTGTGGGAAGGGACAGACTGGGAGTTCAAAATTTGTAGATACTGACAGGCATATGCAGGATAATAAACAAGATTATACTGTATAGCACAGGGAAATATATACAAGATCTTGTGGTAGCTCACAGCGAAAAAAAATGTGACAATGAATATATGTATGTTCATGTGTAACTGAAAAATCATGCTCTATACTGGAATTTGACACAGCATTGTAAAATGACTATAACTCAATAAAAAATGTTAAAAAAAAAAAAGAGAAGCCCCACATAGTTTTCAGAGCTTTGTGGAAAAAAATAAAACTAAAAGTGTGCCTGTATTTGGGTTTGCCTGATGGTTTCTCACGTCTGTATGTATTTTGTATTTTATTTCAAAGAATTTAAATATTAGTTGACGTTAAGTTCAAATAGGAGGGTCTATCTGATAAAATTCTTTGGTGATAGTATCTTGTTTAACTTCATAGGTTCTATATGAAGTTTTTAAAATTCCTGTTGGGAATATAATACTACAAAACCATTTTTCTTTCGTTTCTGTCTGTTTTTGTCAATCCTGAACTTCCTTAGCTATTTAATTTCTAATGCTCAGTTAACCCTTCTTTCACTCATCCTTTCTGCCTAGGTCACATTTTTTGTGTTGTCTATAATTCATAGAATCATAGTTTGATAAAGCATTAGTGCTGGAAGGGCCCTTAGACGTTAACTACCCACACTTCATTCTATAGATGAGAAAAATCCTACAAAAGGAACAGAATTAGGCCAACATCACATACCTGCCAGAGCCTAGAATCACAAGTGTTTTTCCACTATATTACTCCAGATTCCATGTGTCAGGAATTTTCCAAAGCACTAGGCTAGTAATAACTACTTCAGCAGACAGGGAGTGCATCCTACTAGAAAGGGCAGAGATTTTGGAGCCAGATTTGGGTTTGAATATCTCATTCTGCCATGTACTGGCAAGGTAAATTGGGCAAGCAACTAAACTTTTAGAGACTCTTATTTCTTCCTCTGTAATATGGGAATAATAATAATACATTAGGGTTATTGTGATATTGTATAATCTGTATAGTGTGCCTGTTATACACATTGTGTTCAACAAATTATTATTATAAAGATCTACAGATCATAGGAAAATGTTACATCATATGTATAAATAATAATTTAAAGTAGTTATCTATAATTGGCTATTGTGAGCCTTCTTATTCAATAGTATTCTCCTAAATTTAGCATTAAAGTATGAATGGACTGAGTTGTCTGGAAATGAATTCCTGAAAGTTATTTATACCATGACAGTGAATCATGTATTTCCCTTTTCTTTATGACTTTCATCTGTACTTAGCTGCAGTGTATCTTGTCTAAAAATTTTTATACAAATTGAACTAACCCTAGGGAGACATCTGCAGTGTCCTTGAGTTTGCCCTCTGGTTTTAATTTAGCTAAACACTAGGATATAAATCTGAAATATAATCTATATAAAATATTATATTCATATTTTTGAGAAGCTTGAGATATTTAGTGTTGTTCTGAAACATTCAACTGTGTAATGAACAACTTCAGTGTGAAATTATATGTACCTGTTCAGAGTATAGGGTGAAGTTATCTTATGTTCAGCGTAGAGTGGCCCAAGATGATTCTGTTAAAAGGAAGTAGGACCGCATTGTTGAACCCAGCAGTGTGGGAGGAGGAATGAGCTAGGAAACAAAAGCTAAGATTGAATTAGCAAAGTCCGGAAGCAACAAAAGAAAGTTTGGAAGCTTCAGAAGAGGTGATTCAGGGGAATTTTAGTTGAGGGCCTCTCAGACTGCATACATGTCGTTGGCTGACTGGAATGCACTTAAGCTTGAAGTGGATGGAAGGACCTTGAGAAACTAGATGGAAAGAATTTCGTGTCTCTAAAGAGAGGGCTTGGGAGAAAGAGTTTGTCTTAGATTTTAGACAGAAGTTAAGTGCAACTAGAAAGAGGCATTATATTGCTTTCCTCCTTATGGAACCCTTAATTGCAAAGGCACTTTCAAGTTCATATAATTTGGTCCGTAACTATGGTTAGCTATGTAAAGCTGTAAACACTTGTCTTGATCACTTTTTCAGTAGGGGAAAGTGAGAGTGTAGCAGTGATGGAGAATGGAATGTATGTCCATTCCATTAAGAATGTTATATATTCGATTAAGAGCCTTAAGCCAGCAGTTTCTTGAAGATAAAAGTAGGCATGATTTTGGAGGAATATTCAACAATCAAATATGACCAGGAAGTAGAAGGTGCTATTTTGCCATGTTTTGGGTTAGTCCAGATGGGATCAAACCAGAGGAATTTGGCAAGCATTTGGACTCACCACTTGAACCACACTGAAATAGTTGTGGTAGCAAAAGAATTTCTCCAGGAGTCTTATTTCACTTGAGGCATAACAGCCAGATTCCTGGCCCTTGAGTGGAGAGTGCCAAAGTTGATAAATTTTAAAATAATCAACTGAAGTCTATAAACTCAGGAGAAATACTTCAATTAGATGATACAGGGACTATATCATTTTCATAATTTTCATAAGAGGACATATTGAGAGTATATGTGTCCCGTATTCTACTGATTAGAATTGACTCTTCTCTAATAACAGGTCCTTCCGTTGAGTTTAATATATTGCAGTTTAATAAATGAAAAAATTATAAATGAATTGAACTTTAAGAACTTGTGTTTGGCTTCTTCTGTATTCTTCTTGAAATTCTGACATATTAACCGTGCCATTTTTTAAAGCTTTCTGGCGAGAATTCCTCATGACCTAAAATTTACCTTCCTGTTTAGTCATTCTAGGAGCCTTTTTATACTCCAGCAAAGTTAACTATACTTGCCACTTCACTTCATCATCATCAGTATCACTTATCCCTTGTAATCTGACATCTGTCCCTGCACTGTCCAATTGTATCCCCTTCAAGTGCCCAGTCCACTGACTTACATACATTAGGTTTTCATTAAATATTTTTTATTTAATGATGAATGAGGAGATAGTTCTTTATATTTTAAACAACTGACTATTATGGAAAATACAACACAACAGAAAGGAATTACTGTGACTAAAGAGTCAAACATAAGACCAAAAATGGGAGCTTAACATTTTTAATAGCTTTGCTGAGTCATAATTGACATCTATAAATAGCATGTAATTAGTACAATTTGATATGTTTTAAGATATACCACAATCAGTATAATGAACGTATCCATCATCCCCAAAAGCTTCCATATGGCTGTTATAATCTCTCTCTCCCATCCTTCCCCACCTTACCCTCTTGAAGCAAACCACTGATCTGTTTTTGTCACTACAAATTAGTTCGCATTTTCTAGAGTCTTATATAAATAGTATACAGTATAAACTTTTTTTGGCCTTTTTCACTCAGCCTATTTATTTTGAGATTCATTTATGATATATCGTTGTTCCATTTTATTGTTAAGTATGTGTGTGTGTGTGTATATATATATTCCATTGTATGCATATATACAGTTTGCTTATTAAGTCACCCCTTGATGGACATTTTAGGTTCTTTCCAGTTCATGGATATTATAAATAAAGCTACTGTAAACATTTGACTACAAATCATTGAGTAGAGGTATGCTTTCTTTTCTAATGGATAAATCTCTGGGAACAGAATGGCTAGGTCATGGGATAGTGTATGTTTACAGCTTTGTAAGAAGCTGACAAACTGTGTTCCAAAGTGGCTGTACCATTTTGCATTTCCACAAGCAATGAAATAGAGTTCCTATTGCCCCACATCCCTGCTATCTTCTACAAGTTTTGAGTTTTGTATCTTATATTTAGTTCTATTATCCATTTTGAGTTAATTTTTGTGAAGAGTGTAAGGCTAGTGTCTAGATTCTTTTTTTTGAATGTGGGTGTCCAGTTATTCCAGCATCATTTGTTGAAAAGATGATCCTTTTACACTGAATTGCCTTTGCTCCTTTGTCAGAATTCAATTAGCTGTATTTATGTGGGCCAGTTAACTGTATTTGTGTGATTATTTAGGAGCTCTCTTTTCTTTTCCATTGATCTAGTTACCTAATCTTCCACTGATACCACACTTTCTAGATTACTGTATTTTTATAGTGAGTTTTGAAGTCAGGTAGTTTCAGTCCTCCAACTTTGTTTTTCTTCATTATTGTGTTGGCTGCTGTGGGTCTTTTGCCTTTCCATATAAACTTTGAAATCAGTTTGTCCATATATATAAAGTAACTTGTTCAGATTTGATTGGGATTGCAGTGAATCTATAATTTGAGTTGGGAAGAATCCGCATTTTGAGAATGTTGTATTTTCCTCCCCATGGACTATCTCTCTGTGTATTTAGATCTTCTTTGATTTTTTTCATCAGAATTTTACAGTTTCCTCATATAGATCTTATATATACTTTGTTAGGTTTATACCTAAGTTATCTCCCTTTTTTTAGTGCCAGTATAAATGATGCTTTATTTCTAATTTCAAATTCCAGTTGTTCATTGTTGGTATGTAAGGAAGCAGTTGGCTTTTGTACGTTAATCTTGTACCCTGTCTTCTTTTGGATTAAGTCTTTTTTATCATTGCATTTTATAGCCTTATTAGCTAGTTGTCTTATTAGCTATTTGTCTTATTAGCTATAACTTTTTATTTAGTTGGGTTTTTTTGGTTGCTTTAGAATTTATTGTATACACCTTTAACTTATCACAGTCTGTCTAATTGATATGATGCCACTTCACATATAGTGTAAGAATGATACAGTAGCCTTATAGTAGTTGTCGTACATTTTACTTATTCATGTTATATGTAAGTTATAAATCACACAATAAAGTTTTGTTTAAGCAGTTAATTGTCTTTAAAAATATCTAAATAACAAAATACCTTATACGTTGACCCAGTAGGTATTATTTTCATCATTCTGTATTCTTTTATATAGATTCAGATTTCCATCTGATGTTATTTTCCTCTTGCCTGAAGGAGTTGCTTTATTATTTCTTGTAGGTCAGCTGGTGATGAAGTTTTTCAGCTTTGTGTGTCTAAAGAGATCTTTATTTTACCTCTGTTTTTGGAAGATAGTTTTTCTGGGAATAGAATTCTAAGTTGACAGTTTTTTGAAGTTGTTGCACCACTGTATTTTTACTTTCATTGTTTCCAACTAGAAATTGCACTTATCTCTGTTTCTCTGTATTTAACATGTCTTTTTTCTCTTGTACTTTTTAAGTTTTTCTGTTTTCATTGATTTTGAGCAATTTAATAATGATGTATCTTCATGTAACTTTCTTCATGTTTTATATGCTTGGGTTTTGTTGAGCTTTTTGTAGAGTTGTAGTTTTCATCAAATTTGGGGAAATCTTGGCCATTGACTTTTTCAAAAAAATTTTTTTTTCTCTTTTTACCTCTCCTTTTTGGGGCTTCTATTGCATATGTAGTAAGTCACCTGGAGTTGTCCCATAGCTCATTGATGCTCTTTTCATTTTTGTTGATTTTTTTTTTACTGTGCTTCATTTGGATTGTTTCTATTGTTATAGCTTCAAGTTCACTAATTGTTATTGTCTATTTCTAATTACTGATTTCTACTGTTGTATCTTCAAGTTCTTCAGTGTGTAATCTACCGTTAATCCTATCCAGTGTATTTGTCATGTCATACATTGTAGTTTTTATCTCTAAAAGCTTGATTTTGGGTCCTTTTGTTATCTTTATTTAACTTTTCAAACATAAGGAATATAGTTAATAGTAACTATTTTAATGTCCTTGTGTACTCTAGCAACTATGCTCTGTTCTAGCAACTGAGTCCATTTCAATGGTTGATTTTTCTCCTTTTTATGGGTTTTACTTTCCTACTTCTTCGTATGTTTGGTTATATTTGATTAAATGCCAGACATTGTGAATTCTACCTTCTTGGGTGCTATATATTTTTGTATTCCTATAAATATTGAACTTTGTTTTGGGATGCAGTTTAATTACTTGGAAACAGTTTGAGCCTTTTGTATCTTGCTTTCAAAGTTTTTTCCAGCAGGACCGGAACCATTTGGTTTAAGACTAATTGTTCTCCACTACCAAGGCAAGATCCTTTTGCATACTCTATTTAGTGCTCTATGATTTATGAAATTTCCAGTCTGGTTTTTGGAAATAGCATTACTCCTGGCTCTGTGTGGGTACCAGACACTCTTTTCTCTACTCCTATCAAATCTTTCTTTCTCCAGCCTCAGCAGTTTCTTTAAATGCATGTACTAAGCAGTACTCTGCTAAATATTTGAGGGGGGTTTTCCCCAAATTCTCTTGTGAACTCTAGCTGCCTTGTTCTTCCCAGGTCCTCAGCCCTACCTCCTCAACTTGAGTCATCTGCTGCACTCCATCTGGGTTCCCTCTCCCTGCATCACAGTCTAGAAATCATTTCAAGGCAATAAGGTTAGGTAGTCATAGAGCTCTTTTCATTTTTCCATCTCTAAGGGATCATTGTCTTTCATTGCATGATTTCCAGTGTCTTAGGGGAAAAAAGTTGTTTCATATATGTTTTGTTTTAAAATTTTTTTTGGTTGTTTTAGGTGGTAGAGTAAATCTGGTCCCTGTTACTTGATCTTGATCAGAAGCAAAAAAGCTTTAAGTTTTTGATGGGAGTTACAGAAATGACCAATAGCAAGACATGTAATCTCTAACTGAAACATTCATGATGTTTCCTTATAAATCAAGAATTTGGAAAGAGAATTAATCTCAGAATTACCATTATCTATTTTTTCTCCAACTCACATCCACCACAAACATTTACATAACAAAATTCCTTGTATGGTCGACCACATCAATGGTTAGATTATTGAATTTGTTGAGGAAAGACATACATAAGCCACTAGAGTTATAAGTTTCATAGAACATATTATGTAAAAAAGGAAATGATACCAAGTGAATTGGGTTAGTATCATAGTACAGTATTATTTTAATTTCTTTTTATCAGTATGTAGCTGTGAGATTTTCTTGTCTGCTTGCTTGTTTTGTTACTTGTGCTTCACTGGGAAGCCAAGTGATTTTTGGCAAGAAAAGAAGCAGAAAAAAAAAATACCAAAATGCTAGAGAAATGTAGGTTATCTGCTTTCTGTTCTTACAGCCCCTATAATGTCAGCCAAGTCAATAAATGTTTGCAAAAGTCCAACTAGAATGTGATAAGATAGTTGCTGCAAGTGCTTTTTCCTTTTATAGATTGAAAAGTAGGAAAATTCATGGATAAACAGTAGTAATTAGAATTCAATTGTGAATCTAGGGTGCAATTTGGAAATGTGAGTTTCAGATTGACTAGGCCCTTAGAGCAGAGAGACCTTTCTAAGACTAGAAACATTCAAAGACTTAAGAGTTCACAAAGACTTGGAGTTCATCTGCCCAGTTTGTGTGGCTAATTGGCACTTAGAGTTTCTTCATTAAGGGCTAGTGAAGTAAGAACTAGATAATATCTTGCAAGATTTTTTTCTTTCTTTCTTACACTTCTTAAAAGGGGGGCTTGGACTCTTGAATTGGAATAGAACAATTAAACAGACTTTAAACTGAAACCCTGACATGCTGGCTGTTTGCCTGCTCTGTTGGGGCAGCTCTGGTTCCAGGGAGAGAGAATGCTTTTTTTGTTTATTTGTTTGTTTCCAGACAATTTCCTGCGTCATCACATTTTTTTGTGAGCCAAGTGTTTGAGGTTGGTGATGCTGATAGAGCTCTTGGAGAATAGAAGGAGTTCATCTCTACAGAGAAAGGCTTTTGTATTTCATATTTTAAAATTGCAGAATATTTTTCTATTACATTGTTATTGTTAGTTTTTTATGACTCTTTGTGAGGGAAGTCTGGTCTCCCCTTTCTCTAATTATCAGATTTTTAGGTGGATTCCTCTTCTAAGTCAAGAAAGCACTTTAGAAAAACTATTTCTCTGGGCATTTATGAAACTCACAACAGCACATTTGTTCCACTTGGGTCTTAGTTTGGCAAGTTGTGCATATAATATTCCCAGAAGGCTTAGGGGTTTTTTTAATTATAAATTCTATGTTTATTCATATTTAATTTCCCTATAATGGGAGTCATTGCATACTAAGTGACATTTTCTCATGAAGTATTTGGGAAAATATAAAATGTTTGAACTATAAATAATTATGATGATTTTCATTTATTTACAGATTTCTTTTTATTAATGATGTACCCAAGGCTATTCTTGATAGTTTGAAAACAGAAACTTTGTTATATATTTTTTTACTGGTAAGATTTGGAATTCTTTTACATAAGGGTATAAACTCTTACTCAGAATTGAGTCCTAAGTCTGGTTCCATAGCATCTCTGATTCAAAGAGGGTGTTGCAGTTTATAAAAGACTTACTTGCTTTTGAAAGTAGATGTGGTGATTTGGGGTAAATGGGGTTAGAGGGGGAGGCATTAGGTACACAAATATTTAACCAGCATCTGATATGTGCTAGGTACTGGGCTAGACATCTGTATGTTATCCTTGTATAAACTGCCATTTCTGAATTTCAGAAAACTACCTCACTGATTAGGTGGGATTTAGAGAAAAACTAGAAAATTTTCTTATTGTTACTTTTTAAACTTATACCTATGAAAGACCATGATTAAGAACTTAATATGAATTTGAGTGTGTCTTTTTCTCTGCTCCGGATTTAAACTATTTTTCCATAAGCTAATTAATAAAGAGATCGTTAACATTTTTAAAGCATGTTATAGTAAAGGGGTGGCATTATGAAAAATGGGGACACTACATAGAGGTAATGGTATAACATGTATGGAATTAGGTATTTTAAGAATTTAAGAACTAAAAATACTCTTAGAAATCACTTGGACCATGTATGTCATCTGACAGATGAGAAAACTGCTATCCTCAAGCATATCAGCCTTGTGCAACAGTGCTAGTTACTGCGGATATAAGAGGGAAACCTAGGTGGCTCAACTGCCAGTGTCAGCGAGTCCGACCTTGTTCTGCTCACTACACAACAGGCTAATAAATCAGGAGATGGGGTGTTAGGGCAAGGAATAACAACTTTATTCTGAAAGTCAGCAGACCAAGAAGATGGGAGATTAATGTCCTAGAGAGCCATCTTTCCCAAGTCAGAACTTAGGCTCCTTTTATACTAAAAAGGGAAGGGGGTGTGGTTTGGTTGTTGCAAATGTCTTGGTGTCAGAATCCTCTGTTCTTGCAGCTGTTCAGGTGGGTCAGGTCATGCATGATGTTCCTATAAACCTCCAATGAGACCAATGTTATTCTCTGTTCTGCAACTTTTAAAATCTTTATTTGAATGGGAAAGTGTTAGACCCTTAATGGTCAGAGCCTTGAGAATAGGCTCTCTTCTATATTTCAGGTTATAGGCAACATTGTTTTACAAAAGGTGCAGAACCAGCATGACTAAGCACAGGAAACAGAGCACAGGGTTAAAGCCAAAGAAACAGATCTAATATGGAGTCAGATTTGCTCTTCCCTGCTACACCAGTTCACTATCCTTTCTATTATTTCCTAATTCTGTTTTCTGCTTTATATTAGAAGCAGCCTTCCACATGAGCTCTACATCCTGAATAAAAATAATAACAGCAATAGCAAATTATTATGTTAAAAATATAATTTAAACTTATCACTTGGTTGGTTTATATTTGGCTTGTAAAAAAGCCTTAGGGAGCCATGTGTTGGGTAGATCATGGCCTCTACTATTACTTTCAAATTTGTAGAGAAATAATTGAAGAAGAATCCCCTTCTCATATAAACTTTTAAACTATTCAACTGAATGATTAAGTAGTTGTGATCTATGCTGTGATGGTCCTAGAAGACATTGCTTAGACCATAACCAGCTCTTCTTGAGACCGTAGACAGAGAGCCTCTGCCCTGATGTATCCCGTGAGATGAATAATAGGCAACATTTAAGGAAACCTAGCTCATGGCAGACTATGCTCAACACACCCTTCCCACAGCATTTTTCTTTTTTCCTTTCCCCACGCCCCATCCCAACCTGCTGTGACCAAACTCAATGAACAGGAACCTTTGTATGAATCGGAAGGAAAGTGTCTTAAATATATGAAGTTATAATGACTTGGTAAGTGCTATAAAAATACTCTGTAACTGAGTTGGAAGTTGCATCATCCATGCCTGTGGCACTGTGGACTGGGCCTAAATGGTATAATGCTCTAGTGTAATACTGAAGTAATGTTTGCATCTGCCAAGTAAATATGTTAGATTTCAAACCTATGAAGTGGCAAGCTGTAATTGTTCAGTTCCAGTGAACCATAGGGTATTTAATTTCCTTCCTTCTTGCTATCATCTTTAGGCAGGCTGTGCCAACTAAATAAGGATTGTGCTCTTGTGTGAATCTACAAGGTGAACTTTAAAGTCACTCAATATATTTGAATGCCTACATATTATATAGCACTGCTCTTTTACATGTACAAACTCCTTATGAAATAAAAATCCATTTTATTTAGAGAAAACTGTTATTTTCATCTACATAAATTGTGGTAATGATAGAAGTGGCACAACATAATGATAGAACATGGGGAGTCAGAAAATATAGATTTATTTTTGTTCCTACTGTTGATTCTTCATTTGACCTGGCTTGAATCATTTCCTTTTTCCTTAGTTGCTGTATCTGCTGAAGGTGAATAATAATACTTTCATTTGCCATACAGAGGTGCTGGGAAAATGAAAGATAAATTCTTCCAAAACACTTGGAGCTGCTTAAAAAAAGATTTATTTGAATAAAAGTTGATTCCATTTTCTACCTTTTTATTTCTTATGTTCAAAGACTATATTAAATGTTAGAAGAGCCTCAAATTGGTTATTTTTCATAACTTCATTTGTGGATAAGGAGGTGAGTTTAATTGCCTGCATTTTATAAACAAGGAAACTAAAGTCCCAAAAGATTTGATTATTTTGGGGCTAAAAATGAATAGTCCTTTATGAGAATTGGGGGAAATTAGTGAGAGTATAGCCAATAACATTGGCCATGAGTTGATAATTATTGAAGCTGTTAATGGGTGTGTGGGGGACCATTATACTATTCTGTACACCTTGTCTCTGTTTGAAATTTTGCATGATAAAAAGTTTTAAAATATTGACTTAAAAAATAATAGCCCTTGTTTTTATTTGTAAAGTCCTTTAAAAGGCTACTGAGTCCCTTTATCTCTTAGGCACGGAGACTTCATTTCTTAGGGCTCAACAAGAAACTGGAAAAAAAATTTGCGTGAGTGGACCAGAGCACAGACATTTTAGTTTTTCATATCTGTTTTCTATATTTTATTTCCAGTGCTTTCTGAGTCACTTGCTACTTTTATTACTTTTAACTTATTATTTCTAAAGAATTACTAGTTTACTTTTTTCTCTTACTCCTGTTTCAGATACTTGACACCTTCTCTTTGTCATTGTTGTTTTTAGATTTTCATTTTCCTATTTCTGGAAATTGTTGGGAATTATGAGCAGTCATTTATTAACTCAATTAGTTTATGCTTCAGTGGACTTGTCAGTGGGTGGCCATGTGAATTATTTCAGCTTTTAGAGACACAGATCAACCATGCTACCCTATACGTGCAGTGGAAAGCTGCCAACCTCCCCTGTAAGATTATAGGATCTTATAATCGAATGGCATTTGAAACATTTGAGGGCACTCATATTAAACAAACAAAAATCACCCTCAACCTGGGTTATTCTCACTGGTAGACTTGAATGGTTAAAGCTTGTCATTTCATAAGCTCCTAGATTACACAAATGCTGAACTGGAAATACAACATACTTGATATTTGTTTGTTTTTAGACATCAAAGGAAATTAAATTTAGAATGTAATCATAGAACTTTAGAGGAAAGAAAGATCTTAATAATCACTTGGTATAACCCTTTTGGTTTATGTGTGAAAAAACTAAAGATCAGAAAGGCCAAGTGATTTGTTCAGTTACATAACTTAGTACTGGCAGAGCTGGAACTTAAACTCGAGTTCCTTAGTTTTCAACTCAGAGTTCTTAACTTGATTGCCTCTCAAGAGCATTTAGGTCCTTGATGTTTTTTGTGAACACTAGAAATGTCTCTGCTTCTTACAGCTTAGAAATGCTATTATTTTGGAATACCAAGCTGAGCCATATTGGAGCCTGAGGCAAAAGGAAAAATCAGTGATATTGACCCCGCCTTTACTTAAAATTCTGATATTTTCTTCGTCATGATTTTTGGCATTAATTTTGATTTTTTTAAAATTGTACATTAAAATATTACCTTGATTACTGAGTTTTTGGCAGCCCCTAATTTTGCATCTGAGATACATACTTCATTCAGTTCACTCTAGTCCCAGCCTTGCTATTTTGATTTAATCCACTAATTCTGTAATTCCCTTCTTTAAGCCTTCTGGCAGTTAAAAAAAAAAAGAAAAAATCAAGCTATGGGGCCTTTATACTCAAAGCAAACCCTTACTTTTGGCCACCTAAAACTGATGGCAACAAAGAAAACAAACCAGAATTTGTATGTGCTATTCATTGACTTCACAGTAGGTAACTTGAAGCATAGGTATACATTTTTGGCTCCATGAATTTAAGCTCTCTTAGAAAATCTACCAGTTTATTGAAAAGGGCTCAAAGCCAAGTCATGAGTTCTGCTGTCTGATCCTTCACTGTATTGTGTTTTGAGGTCTTACATAATTGTGTTTGTTTTGATTTTTATAAATTGAGAACTAGGGGAAGGAAGCTCTTCATAGGTTTATTGTGTTCATTATTTTACTTGGTCTTTTCAACAATTGTTTGAGATAGGTACTTTATAGGTTAGGACTCTTTTGGTTCCAAGTGATAAAACCCAACTCAACCCTGACTTAAGTTACAATAAAAGGGAATTCATTAGCTAACATAACTGAAAAATCTAAGGAGTAGGTCTGACCTCAGGTATTACACACCATTGCTTCAGAGCTTGGTCTCTACATTTCTTGAATCTGTTTTCCACTGGGTTGGCTTTTCCCACACAGATGCCCCAGGCTTATGGTCCTGCTGGCTTAGCAACTTCAGCAGAAAGGGAATTAATCTTTCTGGATTTCTCCTGCAAAAAGCCTCAGAATTGAGTGTAATTGGCCCATCATGGGTCACATGCCCATCTTTGAACCACTAATTAAGGCCTGGGGGATACAGTTATTTCATTGGCTAAGTCTGCTTCACGAGCTCGACCCTGGAGCAGGGTATAGACTGAGAGGGGTAAGTTGTTCCCCTTAACGGAAGAGAGGATTTCTTAACCCCTTTCCCCCCAAAAGGGATGCTGGAGGGTGAAGACAGGTCTTTAGGAGGGTATTGTTATTCCCATTTCATTAAAGAGGAAGTTGAGGCTTAATTAAGTTAATTATCACAAGGCTACACATCTAACGAGTGATCGAGTCTTCATTTTGATCCTAACCTGCCTACCTCTAAAGCCCACCCTCCTTTCTTCACTATGCTCCTCCTAAATGAAACTGTGATAGTTGCCATTCCTTTATAGCAGTCATTTTCAGCTAGGGTGATTTTGCCTCCAGGGGAAATTTGGCAGTATCTGGAGGTGTTTTTCAGTTATCAGAACTGTGCAGGGAGGTTGAAGGGGTACTACTGGGTAGAAACCAGGGGTGCTGCTTAACATCCTGCAGTGCACAGGACAGCCCCTCACAAAAGAATGACCCAGCCTAAAATGCTGTCATTGCTAAAGTTAAGAAACCCTGCTTTATAGGTTCCAATTCCAGGCTATTACTATTAACAAAAAAATTTGAAAGAAATGTAATACAGAGCAAGATTGAAAGAATTCAAGCATCTAAGTACAATTAAGTAACCTTTCAGTTCAGGGAAATTTTGTTTTATTTTCATAACAGCCAATATGAGAATACTGAATTCTCTTGTTTAGTAGATAAATTGAAATAATACATACATTCATTTAAAAAATGTTTTATATAGACTTTAGCTAACTTCCCAGGCATAATTTTTTTTTATTCCAATGCCATATAAAATTTCTTCATATATAAATCTAGAGATATTTTAAATCAAAAACTGAATGCTTTTATTTAAATTTTTTTCCCACAGTATGTGTCTCCATTTATTTAGTCTTTGATTTCTTTCATCAGTTTTGGGTAGTTTCCAGCATATAAGTGCTGTACGTGTTTTGTTTGATTTATACCTGTTTCATTTATTTTGGTGATTACATATAGTATTGTATTTTTTTCTAGTTTTATTGAGGTATAATTGACAAATAAAATTGTATGCATTTAAAATTTACCATATACTGATTTGATATATGTATACATTGTGAAAGGGTTACCATAATTAAATTAACACATCCATCACCTCGCATAGTTAACCTTTTCTGTGTGCGTGCTGAGAAAGCTAAAAATCTATTCTCAGTAAATTTTAAGTGTACAGTACATTATTGATAACTCTAGTCACTGCATTGTACATTAGATTCCCAGAGCTTAATTCAGCTTGTAAGTGAAAGTTTGTACCCTTTGACCGACACCTCCCCACTTTCTCCACCTGCCCTCACTACAGGCATCACTATTCGACCCTCTGCTTCTCTGAGTTTGACTTTTTTTTTTAATTCCACATATTGGTGAGATCATACAGTACTGATTTTTTTCTGCCTGGCTTATTTCACTTAGCATAATGTCCTCCAGTTTCATCCATGTTGTCGCAAATGGCAGGAATTTCTTCGTTTTTTTTTTTATGGCTAAATGTGTGTGTGTGTATTTTCTTTATTCTCAACCTTCAGGTTGTTTCTGTATCTTGGCTATTGTAAATAATGCTGCTGTAACATGGGAGTACAGATATCTCTTCCAGAAACTAATTTTGTTTCCTTCAGATATATATTTAGAAGTGGGATTGCTGGGTTATATAGAGGTCTATTTTTAATTTCAGTGTCCCTGTGTTCATGCTAGTATATAGAAATACATTGATTTTTGTAAGTTTATCTTGTATCCTCTGACCTTGCTGAACTCACTTATTAGTTCTAAGAGGGTTTGGTGGGTTTTGGGTATATTTCTCAGGATTTTTTTTCAATTGAAGTATAGTTGATATACAATATTGTGGGAATTTCAGGTGTACAGTATAGTGATTTAACATGTAAATACATTATGAAGTGATCAATACGATAAGTCTAGTAACCATCTGTCCCCATACAAAGTTTTTATAGTATTATTAATGATATTCCTATGCTGTATATTACACCCCTGTGACTTATTTATTTTGTAACTAGAAGTTTGTCCCTCTTAATTCCCATCACTTATTTCACCCATCTCCCTGCCCCCTCCCCTCTGGCAGCCACTCATTTGTTCTCTGTACCTGTGAATCTGTTTTTGTTTTTTGTTTACTTGTTTGTTTTGTTTCTTAGATTCCACATATAAGTGAGATCATATTTCCACATATAAGTGATCTGACTTATTTCATTTAGCATAATACCCTCTAGATTCATCCATGTTGTTGCAATGGCAAGATTTCATTCTTTTTGATGGCTGAGTAATATTCTGTTGTGTAGATGTGTGTATATGTGTATACACCACATCTTCTTTCCATTCATCTATAAAGGGACATTTAGGTTGCTTCCATGAATACTGAGTGCTTTTAAAACAAATATGTATGTTTATCTCGGAAGCTGTTTAAACATTTCAAATAGAACATTCCATACCAGAGGAAATAATTTTTTTTTAAACTTCAGCCAAAGCATTTTTGAAACTTCAGCCAAAGCATTTTTGAAAATCTGATGATAATAGGAGATATAATATAAAATGTACAGAATTTTTTTCTCTAATCACGTGCTTTGTGAAAGAGTAATGAAGGCACATGAGGGCATTTAATATATTATAGCTGCTAGTTACAGCATTTGACACTTGAGAGAAATCAACCTTCTTGTTTAATGATATGAAAATTGTTTAAGCCGTCCACCTCCTTAAAGATTGCAAGTGGTTTCTGGATTATGCAAACCCGGATAATCGTGGGAAAGCTGAGCTTCTCTAGTCACACCACAGATGGTATTCCAGTAGAATGATGGAATGATTAGAGGGATACTGCAGATGGCATTGACATGAGAAATCTTTCACAATCCAGCAAATCAAATTTATTATTGGAGTTGGAAGATTTGGGACTTAGCATTTTCTAATTTTGCCAGATTTACACACATAATTTTTCAGTATTAAGTTCCAGATCCGTCATTATTCTGCACGCATGATATTACAAATCCGTTTCTCTTTCTCTGTTTCTTTTCAACTTCACTGGACCCAAACCAAATCAACAATATTTCCTATGATTTCAACCAAATAATATCTACTTGCCTTGATCTCTCACTTGGAAGACCCTCCTCCTATCTCTCTTAATCACTTGACGTTCCTTCAGCTCATGCCTGTCATCCTCACTGGCTTGGCTTCATTCTTGCCCTGACCATACTACCTAATATGGGAAACACTCGTTGCTTTTTCTGTTTCTTCTATTTTTCTTTGGTTTCACTTCCCTCCCCTGTATTATATTTCCTCCATGCTTATTACTCCTACCTCCTTCTGTTTCCCAAGCTTTATTTATTGGTTCCATATCCTTAGACTTCCCCATTTCTTAGCTCATGTCCTCACCTACTGGGGTATCTGATGTCTACCCACCTTGCATATTTTCATAAGGTATGTGTGTACAGGCAGGCCATCTATTTATTTTTAGCAAAATCCAATTGCAGTTTCCTTGAAAAT
The DNA here is from genome assembly GCF_048773025.1 of Camelus bactrianus. Taxonomy (NCBI): domain Eukaryota; kingdom Metazoa; phylum Chordata; class Mammalia; order Artiodactyla; family Camelidae; genus Camelus; species Camelus bactrianus. Next base: position 29,847,043 of record NC_133544.1, on the reverse strand, counting down.
AAGACAGCTGCTGATCTTCAAACCACCCAAGGTCTTCGTCTCTAGAATGCAAGTTCCTTTTGTCATGTTAGAAGGAGTAATAATATATGTCTACAGAAAATTTTGAGAAAATACCTTGATAAATGATGCTGGGTAAAGTGTTATAATTTATTATTAATATAGTCCTACTATTTTCCTTGAGAAGTATTCTTGGAAATTTGGAATTTCTTCTCTCTCAGTTTACAAGCATTACAATGACAAGTGCTGTTAGAAGTTTACTCACCCCCACAGCTTTGTCATATAGGTTGGTATTCTCTGCTATGTAGAGAGAGATGAGATGTCACGTGACTCAACAAGTCACCTGACTTGTTTAGAATTTCACAGCATGCTAATTGCAGAGCCCTTGAGTTTCCTGTCTTTTAGCTCTCATGACATAAATATAAAATGATTTATTTTGCATAGCTTGTTTATATGAATGTCTTAGAGCATTTCCTTTCCTTTCATAAAATTGTGAAAACTCTTACCTGGTAAAGAAATTGTTAGGATAGAAAAGAAATGAACTATGCACAATGTAGCTGAATGTGATTACTGCCTTTTCAACTGATTAGTAATAAAGGATGTTGGTTCCTAGGTTCTCCTTTTGAATTGTGAAAACTATACTCACTTTGTTCTACATTAGTGATGTTCCTTGAAGTCCTTTGAGAAAAGCAAGACAAAACAGAAAACTTAAAGTACAAAGTGTTATTATTGATTAACTTAAAATGGCCCTTGTTTGTTTGCAAAGCTCCCGTGTTGCTGGGGCAGGTGCTCCCATTAGTGAGCATTGTGTAGTGTGGTGGGAACCAGCCAGGTCTCCGTAATTTCTTTTGAATCTCTAGAACTATTTTTCTGTTTGATTGAAGTGGGGAAACAACTTGTAGAACTGCTTTTGGTGCTGCCATGAGTGTGTTTGGGAAGAAAGGGTACATTCCGATGGTTTGTTAGGGGGATGTTAGCTGTTCAGGAAAAATAACCCTTACCAAAGTTAATGGCTCCCACTAGCATTTTCAGTAACATGTACCAGATGTGGGTAGTTAATTATTCTCAGATCTGATAAGTACCTGCCAGCCAAGGCTAATTTTATTTTCAGTAAACAGTGGCCAAAGGTCCTAGCTGTTCATTTGATAGGATAGGGCCTGTTTGCACTTATCTATTAATAAAAGCACAACACTCCTTTAGTTTTCCTTTCCCAGGGCCAGATAAAACATTTCAGACACTCAACGTATTTGTCTTAGTAAATCAGACAAAGTAAACAAATCTGGTGGATTAACTTGGTAAACAGAGAGTGGTTAAGTGTTACCTTTGGAGTTTAGCTCAATGCCATATAAATAGCATTAATCGCATGGTATTTTCAATAACCTTTATAGAGCAAGACAGAAGTGTTTTTTTTTCTTTCTTTCAACCATTAGGGATAGAGTATGTTCCTTAAGTACTTTCAGATGTCCTTCTGTAGGGAGATTTGAAAACCACTTTAGAATGAAATTTATTCTTTTGTCCCATTAGTAACGCATTGGGAACCTTGCACCAGTTAACACTGTGTATGAACCTCTGTGGTTCATCTCAGCAAGAAAGTAAGACTGCACAGTGGCATGCAGGCCCTGCCAGAGAGATAACGACCATCTAGAGGTTATTGATTTGGATGGAGCAGTGAGAAAGGGGTCAGCTTTTATGGTGGAGAGATGGGTAGATAGGTGGAAATTCAGGCTTTATTCATCCAGATTTTTTTCTCTTGGGCAGAGTTTTATTAGGGTCAGAAGTGCTATTTATTTTGTGATGTAGATACTTGTCTTGTGAGAACTGGCATGAAACAGACCAGTTATTTCACACTAGCCAACAAAGCTATTATATTAAAGTTATTTCCAGTCACACCAGACCCGGACTGGATTTGTACTGGTGACCTGCTGGTGTAGGGCTCCAGTTCTCGTGCCAGCTCTCAGATCATCTTGTCTCCCTCATTAAACTTTCTTTTTGAGTAATGAACAAAACCAACTCTCTTTACCAAGATATACTATCTTTTGTATTGGCCTTATACTTGAGGTTGCAAGTACTTTATAAACTTCTTTTTAGTTTTGCATGCTATGTAATAATCTACTTAATTTGGTAACATGGTATATAAAAGAAACAGCTGAAAGGCTTTAGAGAAGATTCCCTACTCATACCTCCATCCCCAGCCCTCCAATAATCTCTGAATTAAATATCTTATTCTATAAAACAATGGCCTGGCACAGTGCCATGAATGTAGTGCCAGCTACCCAATGCTAACATCCTACAGGTGACTGATGTTGACGATAGAGTAGAAGAGAGAGGGAAAGCCAGGAGTTGGGTGATCTGTATTGTTTCCAGCTTCACTTTATTGACCTACTCGGAGACCCCAGGCACATTGTTTCTACTCTTTATATTTTAGTTTCTCCAGCTGTACCATGAAGATAAAAGTCCTGGTCCATTTGCCTACCTGACAGCCATGTTGTTAAAACTAATGAGAGAAAGTATAAAGTTTTTATAGTCTGAATGACAAAAGGTTCTATGACCAATGGGTAGAAAATAGTATTATTTATACAGTTCAGAAGAGTATGCCTTTGGAGTAAGCTTTTTTTGTATTATATTTTTTGGCCTTGAATTTAACAATCATTTGCCATATTTAATGGTTTTTCTTTTCTAATTAGACCCAGAGTATAACAAATCCATGGCATGACTTTCAGAAGGAGTTATTTTGTTATCTGTACTAACTCTTCAATCAAATAATATGTTTTTAGCTATAAATCAAGTTGCGTCTTAAAAGTGTTTTTGATTTTAAATACCCTGAGAATATTTATCTGGTAGTATTGGCCAAGTAAAGTAGTAGCAGAGAGTGTTAGAAAAGTTTATGCCCCTTCTTTCCATCCCCCTTACTGTCTCAGACTCCTGCTCTTCTGTCACTGGATGACTGTCGTCTTCCTGCCACAAGACTTACCCAGTTGCATCTACTCTCACACAATTTCCAGATTAACTTCCCCAAAATCCAAGTCATGAAGTGTTATTTTCTCACTTAAAAAAAAAAAAATTGGTAGTGCCTTCTTGTGCCCCTATAAGATAAGATTTAAGCTCCTTGTAATGATGATTGAGGTCTTAATGATCTTTACCTTGTTTCTGGTTTTGAATCCTCTTGTGACCTGTGCTTCAGCCACACTGAAAGTTTGTGGGTTCCTCAAAATACATGTTGTTGAATACTCTACACTCTCTCCATCCACTTCTTTGACTGGCAAACACCTGTTGATTTTTTAAACCCCAATTCTAACGTAAAGTCTCTTGTGACTCAAATGGAATTGATGATTACTCTCTTGCTTTTATCCCATCATACTCTATGCATAGTTCTTACATATTCCCTGTGAACTCTATGGCACTTATTTTGTATATGCCTTTTTCTTCCTACTTGATTACTGAAGAGATTATATCTTGTCCAATTTTGTATTTTCATGTCTAGCTCAGTGGTTGGCACAGAGGGTAGGACCTGATAGATGGATGGATGGATGGATGGACAGTTGAATGTACTAATTGATGGATGGATGAAGTAAAGTCCTATGACCATATCTCCATACTCAAATTCTACTCCCTTTTCAATATGTCATTGAAATGGCCTTAAAAATTACACAGATTCATATTTGACAGGTAGACTCAGTCTTTATTGGTATGATTGAAGGATCAAGAAAAATGCTCCTATAACCCCTATACCTACCCAGAGATTTCATAGACAGTCCGAAATTTCACCTTGAAGACTCATTTGTCAGTGTTCTGATAGTCCACCTACACTGTCTACCCTCTTTAGAACTTTATATGTAGTTACAAAGTCCTCTCATAAGCATTGTCTTGCTTACTTTTGAAAACAACCTTATGAGATAGATTTTTATCTTATATACTTTAGAGGTGAATAAATGTAACTTCAAAGCAACTCACTGATCTGCCTAAAGGCATTCCATTATCATGGTGGGGCTAGGGCTGAGCCTAGGTTCCCCTGACTCTAGCATCCTCTTTTCCTCAGCCCCTTGCCTTAGAAGGAGACACAAACTTATTAGCTATTAAATACATTAGTGTATATGGTGTATATTAATCAAACAGACTTACCAAATATACCACATTTATATTTCTTAATTCACTACTGTATCTTTGGTAAACTACATTTTAACTTTAATAAAAGGTACATAGAAGTTTCCGTCATCATTATGTTGATGATCATCCAGATCTTTTCAGAGTATAAGATGCTGAATATTGAAAATCATATCCTTAATATGCTCAGAAGTGTTCTTTAAGAATCTTTAATATAATTGTTTCATTGGGAAACGCTATTTTTATGACATAGGTAACACTGGTGGGATTATGATTTGTTCCTTGTCTTTCATGTTGGAGGCTTTCTTTTAAAAGTCTGATGTTCTTTGCCAGTCCTTTCATATTGAAGAGTAAAAGGTGCATGCCAAGGTACACACACACACACACACACACACAAACATCGCTGCTCTAGGTGTATGGGCAGTTTTGTTGATTGGTGCCTTCATTAGAAGGTTTTTGGCACCGATCCCACTGTTTAGTGGGTGGGCTTCCAGATGTCTGCTACTGTATGTCTTTTCTCTACAGCTCATCTTTTTGCCCACTGAGGAATATTCTAATTTTATTTTTGAAGGTTAAACAGCTAGTTTCCAGAGTTAGGGAACTGAAGGAAGGAAAGAGGCTAGAAGTAGAGATGTTGTCTCTCCCAGGATGTAGACTCTTACTTAATCTTCCATTTCAGTTCAATTCAATTACCTCCTGCAGCCCCACCCTCTGTCTTTGTATCCAGAACCACTTTACATCCATTTGTCCAGGGAATAGACCTCTGAAGTTTGGGTAAGGTATCACAGCTGAGCTGATAAAGCATGGGGAAGATCTGAACACAAGAAGATCAGGAAACCTTTTTGCAAGAGGAATAATACAAGCAAAGACATGAATTTGGAGGAAAAAATAGAGTGAATGGGAAATATCCAATATTCACTTCACCTAGAGTGAAGATCTGTATTGGAGGAGAAGTAAAAGTAGGAGCAGAGACTGGAGCTTCAAAGACTAAGAAGCTAGACTTCCTTCTGGGGTGTTATAGAGCCAGACTGTGCATACTCATTCATTAATTTATTAATAAGGTTCTGGAGTGCATGGCAGATGACAAGCAGGGGCTTAAAAATGAGTTAGACTGGGCTGCTGCTCTGTGACTTTGACACAATTCACTATTTTTCAGTTGAGGTGCCAACATGGGAAGACTCCATATTTCATCTGTATTTCATGTGGAGTTCATAGCCCCTAAGAAGGTTACCATGCTTGAGAGACTTGATGTTGTCTTCTGTGATCTGCGCCTCTTCGACAATGAAGCCATTTTATTAGAATGTGAGAGCCTGGAAATGTCTTTCATCATCTTGGCAGTGAATGGTATTAGTTACAGCACAGGTTTCACTCCTTGAGGTGGGCCACCTAGTCATGGGACCAGAGACACTCAGATGGCAAGAGGCTTGAAGGAACACTATCACGGAATTAACTTTAATATTTAATAGAAATGGACTTCTAGGATTATATACCATCTAACCAGGATCAAAACAGAGAACAAAGCTTTTGTGTATTGCCTAGCGTGGTGCAAAGGCCTTTTATGCTTTTGATGATGATCAGGGTGAAAATTTAGAAGTAGTTTTTGCCCACAAATGTATGCTGTGGTAAAGTAGTTTTCTTCCTTAGCAATCTAGGAAGAACATTATTTTTATAGACCTCAGCTACAGAGTTTCTCCTTCAGTCTGTTCGCCTGAGCCTTAAAAATATGGCATGATTACCCAAGCACTCTGGAATTTAGATTAAACAGCATTCAATTTGAAAATCTAATCGTATCATCTAAATATCATTAAGTTATAATAGGCTGATTGATAGGGACCAATGCTGTTTTTGCCTGGTGCTGCATGCCTTTCACTCAGCCAGCCTTTTCCAAATAAGATGTTGATAAAGGCGACTATAAATCTTAATAGCTGGAGACAGTTTAAAAGCATAGTTCACTGGGTAAAGGTCACACCCACTTAAGTGACCTATTTTGTATACTTTTCAAAAATAGGTTAATTAACTTAATAGAAATAATAGGACTCGCGTATTGATGTGCAATTACTACTAAAACAAGTTTTTTTTTCTTTCCAAGTGAATGTGATGTTCGTGAAGTTGAGGGCATAATAGCCATGACAAGAAGCAGGCTTAGCAAGGCAGGTCATGTTCAGTGAGTTCATTTCGGACTTGCCCTTTGAAACCCGCTTTTATTCCAGTCCCTGGACACAGGCATACCTCCACCGGAGCATTTCATTCCTGGCACTCTCCTGTTTCAGTTTTCAGGAGGGATTATTCTAGCTGTAGTTACTTTCCTAATCACCTAATCACAGCGGTGCATGTAGCCCCTGTTCCCTGAAGATTCCAGCTTGCATCAGATGCTCAATGAATTTTGGTCTCTGGTTTTTTTCATCTGAGGCTGTTTTCTTCATTCTTCTAACAGATGGTTCATTTGGTACCCTGGGAGAAGCACGGTTTCAGAGGAGGCAGCAGTGAAGGGACGGGAGGGAAGTGTCCAGGCCAGTGTCATATTTTGGACAAGTTATATTATCCTAAAATAGCCTGCTTTCATTTCATTTTTAGTGCCCAATTACAATTTTCTGGTCCCAGAGCATTTTACCCTACTCTTAAACCTCTTGTTCATGGTTATAACCTTTTTATTGTATTATCAGTCACTAACTTTACATAATTTGATTTTTTTCCTTTCATCTATTCCTCAAAATATACCTTATTAATATAAGTCAAGTACATGGATGTTTATTATATTATTCTTCAGAACTTTTAAATATGTTTAAAATAGCATCTTACGTTTTAAGAAGTTATTCCCCTCTCTCAGTGTGGTATCTTGTATCGCAAACAGCTCTCTGTGTGGATACTGCTGAATCTTCATGGCTTGAGTTCCCTTGTGGCCCAGGTGGCCTGAGGGGTCATTAGTGATACACATTCACAGGAGGGCAGGTTCTTGCAAGTTAGTCATAATGGATGCATTTTGAACTGATGGGCACATTTTGAACTGGAGACCTAAGGGGACTCCTAGTTCACCTTATAGCAATGCCATTTCTCCACTTGTTTACCCTGCCCTGCCAGGGCAGCCTTTCTCAATGGAAACAAGTCTTGTTTGTATGAAAACAGCAGACAGTATTGTCTGGGAAGTCTTACCTGTGGTAGAAAGAACGTTTTAACCATCTCCCCGCCTTAGGTTCTTCATTAGGAAAATGCCTTTCTTACAAAAGGTTGCAATGATCATGAAGTTCAGACTTCTTGGTTAGAGCAAAGGCAGGTGAGAGAACTCTCTGATTTTATGCTGAGCAATGGAATGGTTCACTCTCCAGGGCAGGATGGAACCCACCCTCTTGAATACGCCATATTCCTCTATTTTCTACGTTAATGTTAGTGGTTTTCCCTCCCAACCGTTCTCTCTAGAGTTTAGCAGCATCCATTTCTTGAAAGCAAAGACCTCATTTCCTATTTCTTTCATATCCTCTAATTTGCCTAGTACAAGGTCCAATTCAGAGCAGGCATTCATTAAAAACATTTTAGTTAATTAGCTACAAAACGTCTGGCTTGAGTTTAGGAGAGAATGAGAGAGATTGGGCAGCAGAAGTACTGGCACACAGGAGAATTGAAATCAAGAGGGTATCTTTTTTGTTACTATTTTCTTTATAGTGAAAGTACTATGTATACCTTGTATGTATAAAATTTGGGAACACAAAAATGTTTTAAAAATCACCCATTTGCTTCTGGGTATATGCCTAAGATAACTGAAAATAAGTTGTATACAAATGTTCATAGCATCATTATTTGTAATATCCAGGAAGTAGAAACACCTTAAATATCCACCAGTGGTCAAATGAGTAAACAAAATGTGGCATGTCCATACAATGGAATAGTACTTGATGATAAAAAGGAATGAAGTACTGATACATGTTACATCAAGGAACCTTGGAAATACTATGCTAAGTGAAAGAAGCCATTCACCAAAGACCACACATTAATGTGATTCCATCTATATGAAATGTCCAGAACAGGGTAATCTATAGAGATAGAAATTAGGTTAGTGGTTGTTTAGGGTGGGCTTATAGGTAATAACTAAATGGTTCAGGATCCCTTTCTGAAGTGATAAAAATATTCTAAAATTGATTGTAATAATGGTTGCACAACTATGTGAATATATTAAAAACCATTGAAATTTTTTTCAGTGGGTAAATTGTATAGTGTGTGAATTGTATCTCAATAAAGCTACTATAAAAAATTAATCATCTAAAACCCCACCTTGAAATGTCTACTGTTAATAACATTTTTGTTATATTTCCTTCATCTTATTTTATATAAATTAAAATTTTTACATAGTTTACCTTATATTTTACATACAGTTTTATATAGTATTTTTCACTTACCATTTTGTCATGAACGTTTTCTCATCTTACTAAAAATTTTTTTGTAAATTTCTAATGGCTGCATAGTAATTTCTCTCACAATTGTAGCAATTTCCATAACCATTCTTCTAGATGTTGTACATTTAGGTTGTGTCCATTTTTCACAATTATAAACAGCAAGTTGCATTTTGGAAAGACTATGAAAAAACTTATTCTCATTTGTGGGCATAAAATGTTTAACTAAAAGAAAAAAAAATGGGCAGAGAATAATACCTTCACTGAGTTTTAGACCAAGGCTTCCCAGAATAAGAGCTTTGTGTCTTGGTTTGAGCCTTTGGGTGGAATAGAGTGGATGTTGTTCATCAGGAGTCATTAAAAGAGGAAGCCTCTCCTGCCCAGGGAGAGTTTTAGGTCAGCAGACAGATTAGCTTCTCCTCCACAACCCAGCAAGTAGCAGGTCTCTTGCTTTTCCGTGTGAGCAGGTGGACAGGTTCTCAGCCTGAGTTGTTGTCTTTATATAACAGGTTCTCTTTTTCTTCAGAAGGTTCTACCTCATTTGATCCTTCATCATTTTCTCTTATTAGTAGCTCTGGAGCCTGGAAGTATGAAAGGGAAATAAGATATTTCTACAGTAGAATCTTCTCTGGAGAAAAAGATTAAAGTTTTCTTTCACTAGAAAGTTTTATGTCATTATTTTCTAAAGAAAAAAGTTAAATGCAGTGTTTTAGGCAGTGGTTGCCTTTCATCTTACTCACCTTATTTCATATTCTTATTTTAGGCCAATGGAAATATTGAAAACTTTAACACCTCTGTATCATGGCCCCATTTAAATTTATGCATCCACCAGTAGTTTTAACATACTTTTTTCCATTACATTCTGTTTGGTGTGCATTTGAACAACACCTCCCCTAATTTCAGTTTGTTCTTTTCCTTCTCCCTTAAATCAGCCAGTTCTCATTTAGAAGGGGTAAGGAATTCCTTTGTCAGTTGTTGAGAGGAGGATGTGGATCCTGTATGTTCTTCTGTCATTACATTCTTAACCTATTACATGTCTGTTTGTCCTGTCCTTACTGACTTGACCTCTGATCACATTGCAAAGTACAAACATATTACTTAAGGAAAGGAGAGCCAGGCGCTAATGGGCTTGTCCCTTCATTAGCCAGGGTCCAGTTCATAATTTCTGTTTTCTAACGTGGGAGAATAAGAAGCTTAGCCAGATTAAGAGACTTGTGTAAGTCACAGAGCAGGAAGCTGAGAACAAGATCGAGAGCTTTTGCCAAACTCTTCCATAAGAATTCATAAACTTATGGGAGCTCATTCATACAATATTTAAGAGATTGTGTAGATAAGAGAAATAATTGAATCTCATGTATCCAGGTTGAACTGATCTCTCAAATTTTAAGTGAAGAAAGATCCTTAAAGGAAGAATTTAAGAGAATTAAGATGATGTGACCTGAACCATGGTTCCTTTCTCATTCAATTATTTCCTTTTAACCACTGATGGCTTTTTGTGCTTGGCTGGGTATGTTTCCAGCTAGTCAAGCCTATGCTATGAAAAAGAAATAAGACACTTAATCCTGTAAATGATTAACCTGCATTGGCCTCCCTCCCCAGTAGCTTGCCCTTCCTGTATTGTAGTCTGTTTACTCATTTCTGAGCCAGATCGCCAAGGTCTCTTATTACTAAGTGTGGGGACATCTGGATCACAGGGAGTTGGGCCTTTGTTTTATTCTGAAGGTGATGTGACTGATTTTACAGCTCTCGGCATTTGCATTTTTCAAAGGCATTTTTAAGTTTATTGCTTGTGAAAACCCAGTTATAGTAAAAAATCATATTAAAAAAAAAATTTGAGGAAGTTGCAGTCAGGGAAGTTTTGGCTTGCCGGAAGTTCCACAACAGATCAGTGGCATAATTCAAATGGGTGTACTCTCTTGTATACTTAGCTCAGCGTCTAACTCACTGAGGCATATTTTTGTTTCTTATTTATAAAGCCAAGTAGGGCTGGCTTGAGTCATTTATAGTTAGTGAATTTCTGTGTTTGATCTGTTGCCACTGAAGCCCAGGTCAGACTAAAGATAGAGTTATAGCCTCTGCATTCTTTGTGAAGAGCTGATTGCTGTCTTGCCATACTGTGTGGGAGAACACTGGCCTCCGAACTGAGACGGGCTCCTCCAAGACAGCAGCCAGGAGGTGCGGTGATACCTGGAGGATAACTTCTGGGCTGTAGGTTTTCCTTATGTGAACAGGGAGACCTAATCGGGATCTCTGAGGTGACAAGAACACAGTGATTACTCATTGACTTAGCTTCTGAAGTTTAGGCACCTTCTGTGGGGTAAGAGTCACATGGAGTATGAGCAATTTTGTGTAAAGATCTCCAGAACTTGGTCCAGGGGCTTAGACTGTCTCAGTTCCTTAGTAGAGGGAACTTAAGAGGAGAAATGACTTTCACAGCATCATACCCAAGAGCAGTAGCAGAATATGGGGTAATATCCATGTTTCCTGGCTTCTTTCCTTGGGCTGTAACCACTAGACTGCATAGATAAATATTTACTCAAGGAAGAATGCATACCACTGAAAGAGTGAAGTCTTAAGATGGGTAAAATACACAAAATACCCCTGCATAGGTCATTATATTGACATCTGTGGCCACATATTGGTCCATGGAGGGGAAAGTCCTAGCCACTGAAACCTCAACCACTAGAAACCTACTCTGCAGGGCGTCTTTGTAATTACGGCACTGACTAGCCCACGACGGGTTATTCCATCTTGATGTTTCCAGTTTAGCACTGACTACATCTGTGATTAGCAGCTTCCTATTAAATCCTGCTCCTCCCCTTATCTTCCCAATGACCCTTCCAGGCTTTGCTGTCTGTTATTACTCTGCATGTTCACACTGTGGTGGGGGTGCTGGTAGGTTCTACTTTCTGGTAGATTTTTGAGTCCAGGATAGTTAGGAAATAAAGAACAATGGTGGGAAAGAGAAAAACATCATTTTGACTAAGACAAGGATATAACCTTGATGGGCCTCAGTGGCCCCAGGCTAAGATTAGAGCAACTTGGATTTAGTGTTTTTAGCCCTTTAATGAAAGTGTTTAAAAATAAGGCCGATGAGAGAAGACAGGCTATGCTGGAAATATGGAACAATGCTGGAGTAAAGCCAAGAACATGTAGGGAGACTCCATCCAGTGGGGCCAAGATGAGGGGCATTGGGTTGGATCAAGACTAGTGACTAAACTGCTCTTTTCCCTGATACACATGACTGACTCCCTGACCCCCTCCAAGGCTTTACTTAAATGTCTCCTTCTTAATGAGACCTACAGATCTATTCTGACCCATCTATTTAAACTTGCAGTGAATAGAATGAGTTAATTAAACCTCATCTTGATTAATCCTGCATTACACAAGAAAATTTAATGCTATAGATGGTGAGCTCAGTGGTATTATAATCCACATCGTAGTTTTTAGTGGAATGCTCCTTGCAAGTACTGGTTTCAGTTAGTGTAAATATTAATAGTATCTGCCCATGAGAAAGGAACAGAATGTCTTCTTTCTCCAGCCATTCTTTGAAATCTGATTTGATCAGGATTTTCCTGATGGATTAAACTAAAAATGAAATAATGCGATAGATTGGTTTAGTTGAAATATCTGATCTTTCTATACACTAACATACTACATTTCGTCATTTCACTTGTTGCTTCCTCATGGCTTTTTTTTTTTTTTACCCTCTTCAAGGGAAGCTTACAACTTCACACTCTTTTTTTCATTCTTTTACTGTCAGTAGTGAGGGAAGGAGTTCAAGATGCTTTTGCTGAACTTGAAGATAGTTTATAATAAAAGTAAAGCATACTAAACAGGCACAGTATTTGAGTTTTCATCAGTCATGCAGGGTAATTTCAGTATTAAATGTGTCAGACTGATTATTTCCACTTTATTCATGGGAAGCATAGCTTATAAAGACTTGGTAGGTGTACTTGTCCATGGCCCTCCCACCCATGTTTGGGATGAGCTCATCATACCTCACAAACATAGCTGACAGGAGACAGTCTGTACTTGGAAAATAACTAAGAAACACCTATTTTGGGTTGTATAGGATGAGCTATTACTGACTCACTCTGTGATGCTTTTCTGTCTAAATCAGTACGGGACCATAATATTAAGTGTGCCAGTGCCTCATCTGTCGGACCAGGGTTCTATTGTGGTTCCCAAACCAAATTCAAGTTCTGGAATTTATGGTGTCTGTTTAAATTCCAGGTGGCTGAGATAAGTTCTCAGTTAACATTTACACATTGGATCATCATCTAGTAGATACATGGTATTAGTAGAAAATGTGTGGGTCAGTCTGACCTGGATTCAAATCTTTCTACCACTTCTTGTTGTATAAATTCTGTTGAGTGAACCTCTTTGTGCCTCTACTTCCTCATCTGAAAATCTGACGGTTCAAAGACAATGGCGTGATTTCTCGACTACATGTTCATTTCTTAGAATAGTTGCAAGGAATTTGCAATGTTTGTCATTGAGGTGTTGCCTGTTTTTCTTCCCCTTGCTCTTCTATCACGGTAACTGATACAGCAGCTGGCTTAGTGCAGCCATCAGAAAATCAGTTGGCTGACTCCTCCTGCTGAGCTGGGACTCCATCTGGGGGCCGTGTTCTATTAGCTAAGTTCTCAGAGTGTATGCTGGCCTCTCTAATCCTTAAAACATCTTTAGGAGATAAGGAGGAGACGGATTTTGTGTCTTAGCTATATGCATCTTGGGAAACACACCAACTCACACCTATCTGCTTTTCTGGGGCTTTGCATGAAGGATGGAAAGTGAGACATGAGAGGTTAAGTCACTCAACCAAGAGCCACAACAATAAATAGTGGAAATGGAATTCAAACACAGGTTCAACTAGTTCCAAAATCTTAAATCAAATGCTGTTCTCAAAGAGTTAGCTCTCAAATCCTTTGTCATTTCTAAAAATAAGGTAATACAATCTAGTGCTGAAATAGTGAATCAGGAAATTCAGATTTCACTTCTCACCTTCACCACTGACTTTACCTCAGGCAACTCAATCATCCTTGGATGATTTCTCCATGAGGATAGTGAGAATTGTGATGCCTGTCACTCAGGGGTGGAATAAGCATTGAAAACTAAAACAAAACAGCGTTAGAAAAGACTTTTGGTCTCCAGAGAGGATGAACATTGCTTGAATTTACAGTGCTATTAATTCATATTGAAGACTTCTGAACACATTTATTTTAAATACGAAAAGGTAAACTTTGGACCATGAATATCCAGATTCTGAGAATCAAATGGTAACCAATTTGAAATAGTTACAACAGTGCCAAAAGAGGGCAGGATAACAGAACAGTATCACCCAGGTAACTTCCAGAGAAGGCTGCTGGATTGTTTCAATTAGCTGCATGAGTATGTACCTCACAGGCCCAGAGCATATTAATCAACTGCACTATGCCAAGGCTGAGCTCTATGTTTTACTGGAGATCTGTTCTAAATCACTTTGTTCATAAGGTTGTCGTCACGCTGGCTATCTTCAATTGAGGCACATCACAAAGCGAGCAAAGGAGCTTTTCCCCCAAGGTCTAACTTCCAAAATGAGCTAAGAAAGATAATATTGAGGATTTTGTTTTGATTTTGTTTTTTTTTAATTGAAGTATAATCTTTACAACGAATGTTGTGTCAGTTTCTGGTGTACAGCATAATGTGTCAGTCATAAATATACATACATATATTCCTTTTCATATTCTTTTTCATTATAGGTTACTACAAGATATTAAATATAGTTCCCTGTGCTATATAGTAGAAACTTTTTATCTATTTTATGTATAGTAGTTAGTACCCACAAATCTTAAACTGCCAACTTATTCCTTCCCACCACCTTTCCCCTCTGGTAACCGTAAGTTTATTTTCTGTGTCTGTGAGTCTGTTTCTGTTGTGTAAATAAGTTCATTTGAACCATTTTTTTTAGATTCCACATATGAGTGATCTCATATGGTATTTTTCTTTCTCATTCTGTCTTACTTCACTTAGAATGATGATCTCCAGGTCTATCCATGTTGCTACAAATTGCATTATTTTATTGTTTTTTTATGGCTGAGTAGTATTCCATTGTATAAATATACCACAACTTTTTTATCCAGTCATCTGTCGATGGACATTTAAGCTGTTTTCATGTCTTGGCCATTGTAATTAGTGCTGCTATGAACATTGGGGTGCATGTATCTTTGAATTAAGATTTCCTCTGGATATATGCTCAGGAGTGAGATTGCTGGATCATAATATTGAGGATTAAGACTTGCTTATGTAAAAGGTTCTTCTTTCAGATACTGGAATGCCACTGAGTGTACCTTGCCACCTCAACTTTCAAGGGCAAACAGCACATTATTCTGTACACAAACATACTCAGTGATGTTTCTCCTGAAAACTTTTAAAAGTGCAGTCATTTTCTGGGTGCCAGAAAGGCACTCAGCCCACCAGCAACTGCCTTTGTTTTTGTGTATGTGTGTGTGTTTGTGTGTGTGTGTGAGTGTGTACATAAAGATACCTAGGTTCTTGTCTTTATAGAATGATCTTACATTTTTAGAATGATCTTGTTTTTCAGAATGATTCTTGCTGCTGGCCAGTACCAGAGTAATCTAATTACATATGCTTTACTGATTCTCATCCACCAAAATCCATTTTTTCAAGTTTAACTAGGTTTCCTCAATAGACTTTTCCTTAAAAACATGCAGTCAGTCATATGTGGTTATCTTTTCTCTGACCAAGATAGAGCTGAAGTCCGTTCATAAGGAGAAAATACATAAAATCATTTTAATTTTGGCATTATCATTGACGTTTCTCCAAGCAACTCTAAGTTTATTTGAGAGAGAAGAGAAAGAGAGAGTAAGGGGTGGTGGTGCCGGGGGTAGGATAGGGGATGAAGTAAGAGAAAGAAGAAATGGAAATAAAAAGCAATTAAGCTTAAAAAAAGAAAATCAGCTGAAACTCCTAGCAACACATATAAATAAGTTTGCTTTGAGAAAACCTTTCAAGGGTTAAAAGAATTTAACTCTCCAGCCAAGAGGTTCAAATCCTCTGACCTTCGACTAACCTTTCACCTGGTCCTATTATTCCTTGAGTTACTGTTGAGATGACCAGATGTCCAGGTGCTGAGTATACTTTAAAGAAAGTTACCTTGCTAGAAAACATTATCCTACTCAGGTATCTTAAACAGCTCGGTGCACATGACCTTGGCATTACCTGAAAGGAGGCAGCTTGTCCAGGTAGGTAGAACACCAGGTCAACTCAGCACTGCTTTCATTCATAATGCCCTTTTCTGACGCTGAGCTGGGGACCGAGCTGCCTTCTTCATTTTGCAGTAATCAGGATCTTCTCCTTCCTTTCTCACCCTCTGTCCCTGTCCTGAGGCTGTTTTGACAACAGCGAGTATAAACCGGAAACCCATATCTCTTTGCAAAGCAAAGACTTAGAATTAATTAATTGATAAGTAGCTTTTTTAAGTATTTAACCTTTGGACTCATTTATCAAAATTCTAAATAAAATTCTTTCCTGGTGACCCAATTAATTGCAATGTGCTTTCTGAAGCTGTAGGAGAGATGGTTATTATTTTACATGCTTTACTGTTGGTTTAGTTGTATGCCACGTTCCGTCTTGCAGCGTGCTTTGTGGACTTCCTCCTTTCTGCCATCTTCCCCAGCCCTGCCTCTGCTTTCTGTCTCATGAATGAAGAAATAAGGTTAGTGCTTGGCTGTAACCACATGAGGAGCTAGCACTGGAGATTGGATTAAGACTTCGATCATCCAATTAGGCTACACACAACTTACTTAATCACATTCCTTTGCAAATCCTTCTTTGTTAAAAGTTTGAAGATCAGGCCTTTTGATTTTCTCTTATTCCTTTAAGTCAACAAAGGAATTTTTAAGCTGCGTCTAGAGGGTTGTGACTGCCCGTAACTGGCATATTGGAAATTGGCGAACGTAGGTTCAAGAGAGAAGGGAGTTCTCAGTACAGCACCATTAAAACTCCCTCCATACGAACCATTTCATTGCCCCTGTTTTGTGTGGCTGGCGACTGATGTTGTTTGGGTTGTAAAAAAAATCATCTTGCCCCACTTTTTAAGGCAGACTCAAGAAGACAGGATTCTTTGAGGTCAGAACTGGAGCAAAGCATTTGGTTTTGTTGAAGGAGCTGAAATAGAAACACTGAGTGAGATGCGTAGATAAAAACGTTGCTCTGGTCTGAATCAGAGCTAATGCCAAGTGTTTGGGTGCCGAAGTATTGTGGGAGTGTGTTTCTCTATTGGCGTTTTGACATGGACCTGCCTGCAGAGTACACTAAAACCCCTACTTCCTTCATTAATATTTTTCCTTTGAAGATAAAGGGGCTGCTTCCAGTAGGTGCTGGCATTCCTTTTACCGTTAAATTACTGTTTATTGCTACGTGATTTCCTTGCTGCACTAGAATGTGGTAGATATTCTTCATATGTAATCCTTGGATTACAGGCTTTGTTTTTAGGATGAGGCTCTGTTACCTTTCTTCTTTCTTGGTGAGAATCTCTTCAGGGACTAGACACATTTCATCCAGCAAATTAAAAATAAATATTTAAATTCACTTTTTTTCCTTTACCTAAAAAGTTCAAAGCACTTACAGCTGTTATTACCCTCAGTACAATCCTCTGAGGTGATTGTATTTATTTTGTTTCTGACCTACAGATAGGAAATCAAAGTGTAGAATAGTAAAGGCATAATATCATGTGACTTGTCCTTACTAGGGTCTCACTAAATGGTTGGAGCTTATTGAATGGTAGGTTTCTTTCTGATGTTACTCTAGAGTGATGCTCACAACTTTTCTATGTTATGGTACACATAGAAATTGATACTCTGTACTCTCTGGTACATAGGACATTATTTTCAGAAGACATCTCTAGTAATAACATAATTTAGAGAGGTCTACACCTTGAAAAATGTTATGCTACATTGTTACTGTATGTACTGGGAGTAATACTGCCAAGGAACTCCTGTGTTAGAGTGCTAGCCTGTGCCATGGATAAACAGTGCATCCTTCACACCATGGGAGTGTTATGCTAACATCACGCTGGAGATACCAATGATACTTATAAGGAGCCACAAAAACTAGGACTCTAGCCAGTTCAGGTCTTACATCAAGACAACTGGCTCTTGTGCAAATGGTGAGAAATGTGTATGTGTGTTTGTTGGAGGTGGGTCGTGCGCCACACTTCACCCTTTATTCCTGCCTGGCATTCTGTGACTAGAGCTGGGCCTCTGGCACCAACAGTTTTTCAGTCCTGAAGAACGTGTATAGAGCTGTGCATTGCCTGGCTCAAATAGTCATCCTAACAGCCAGGGGAAGACGTTTCATCACCTGTCAAGTTAAAATACTCCAGCTTTGGGTAAATTTTGAACCATAGCCTACATTTTTAGAGCATTTAGTTTGATGGAGGACAGAGTGTTTTGAGAGCGCTCCATCTCATTCATCTTTATTTTGCCCTTGTGTAATATTTTGCCCAAACTTGTTTATCCTACAGCATGCTTACAAACACCTCCATTTGCCTTGCTAGTTGTGCTTTGGTGGTGGGAGGTCATCCTGCCCACTGACAGATGAGGTGGTACTGTTAGAGAGGCCCAGTTAGAGGAATTTTTTTTTTTTTAAGAATGTACTCAACCTTGGTAATGGAAGTATATCGTCATGATCATCATCATGCTTTACAACATTTCAGGCACTATTTCAAGATTATATATTTGATCTTTACAATAATTCTGTGAGAAGGCTACCATCATTATCCTCATTTTACAAAAAAGGAAACTGAACAGACATAGAAAACGAACTATGGTTACCAAAGGGGAAAGGAATGAGGGGAGGGATATATTAGGAGTTTGAGATTAACAGATACACACTACTATATATAAAATAAATAAGCAACAAGGACCTACTCTATAGTCCAGGGAACTGTATTCAATATCTTGTAATAACCTAGAATGGAAAAGAATCTGAAAAAGTATGTATGTATGTGTGTAATGGAAACACTTTGCTGTACGCCTGAAACTAACCCAACATTGTAAATCAATTATACTTCAATTTTTTAAAAAAGATAAAAAAGTAACAGCAACAACAAAAAATCCCAAACAGGCAAAAAGGAAACTGCGGCAGAGGGAGGCTAAGTAACTTTTCCAAGGTTATACAGGTCATGAATTGCAGAGCCAGAATGCGAAAGTGGAATGTTTAGCTCCAAAGCCCATGGCCTTATGCTCTGCTGCTTCCTTAAGTAGCTGGAGGTGGGGAGAGACATCTGAGGGAGCAGATGCATAGAATAATACAGTAATCATAGGGGCTGGGTGAGCCCTTATGCTGACTTATACTTCAAGACGTACAGAAAAGAGGTGAGGAAATGTGGAAAGACAGAAAGGATTTTCCGGGTGAGAGCAGTCATACTGGCCGCCATGGTGAGGTTGGCTCCTGTCTGGTGGCTGCAGCAAGACTTCCTCTCTGTATGGGTTGGGAGCAGTAAGATGTGGAGCATCACCTCCATGAGGCCGGGGAGGAAAGGGAGGCAAACCGTGGAGGCATGGGGTGTTCTGTATTTAGGTGAGCACACAGCCTAATGTGAAAACTCCCTCATTAGTTACATCAACATTTGGCTGTTCTTTGAAAGGCTTCTGGGAGAGGTATGAGAAGGATTTTGAGGGTGGGTTTTGGTCTTGACCCTATGCCACAGCAAACAAAATGAAACTCTCCTTGAGCTAAAGGTAATCAAGATGAAAGCGTGTTTACATAGATGAGCAGTGGGATTTCTCCAGCGACTCTGCAAGGTAATCCCAGGGTTCAGCGCTCCGTGAATACCATGCCGTGTTCCTAAGCTGGTAAATTACCGGGAGCTTTTATGAGAATGGATTGTGGGAAGCATCTAGATGAAATTCAGCCTGTTTCACCTCGAGTCCAGGGCCCACTAATGCACTCCAGGTGTGCAGGCTGCCCAGGCCTTCTGCCTTGGAAGCCTCAAAGAAGAACTTTCATCCCCAAAGGGAAGCTTTGAAGAATACCAAGGGCCTTTCTATCTATCCTTGTTTTTTGTATTCTTTCTGCCCACATTTGGTAATTGGAGATATTTGTGGTGTTAAAGCCAGACTTGTTCCTTCTCAGCCTGCTCCTCCAACAGTGAAATTTTAAGCCTGTGGCTTCAATTGTGCACAACAGTGATTTCTCTGCAGTGTCCCTCAGATGTAAAAGGAGAACGGCTGAAATACTAGAAAGGGGAATATAGGGAATCGCCAAACAACAATTTTCCACGTCTATAGATCCTTTCATCTGAGGGCAAAAGAAACTGGAAAGGGTGCCTCCAAAAGGCTTGGCGGGGGGCCCCACAATTTAAAACTCTGGTTATGGGCTAAGGAACTAAAGATCAAAGGGCTGTGTCCTCAGAATTACACAGTGAGTCACTGGAAAAACTCTGAGTAAAAGTCAGGCATCCTGTTCTCCAATCTTATATGGCTAATAAGTACAATTGGCTTTCAACAGTACCTTTACTTATTTATTTTTCTTTTAGATCCAGTATCATCCTAAAGAATATAATTAGATGTGCATTATAGATTAAGAATTTCAAGCCCTAGAGCAGAATGAGGTATTCTGCTGTGATGATACAGTGGTGGAAGTGAAAAGAGACTTGAGAAGCTGGCATGTCTATTGTGTGGTCCCTGTGCTCCCATGGGGTATCAACCTCCCTTACAAACCACTGCCATTATTCAGGCCATCTTGTGGCTTCCATTTAGAAGTTCTCCTTTAACAGAGATTGTTCCAAAGCTAAAATTAACAGCTAGGAAGTATACTGGGTAAGTCTGTGATTTACTTTTTCCAATTTTGACTGCTGTAAGCATTTTAGTCTGTTGCCCACTAGTTCAGATCAGCCTCTTGGTTTTTAACTGTATCTACAAAATGTAGTGCTTTAACATATTATAGCAAATGGTTTTGAAGATTTGAGGGCAGCAGGGTTTGCTTGAAGAGGGAATGTGTAAGTTCTATAAATGTTTTAATATCCCATTTAATTTGGATGCTTTTTCATATGTCCTCTTGATATATGCCAGTTTCTGATGATAGATGATCTGACTTGAAGGTCAAGTGACTTGAAGTGCAGGTGCTTAACGTGTGTGTGAATGCACGTGTGCGCACATGAGTAATGCGCGTTGTAAGAAACATCCACTGCAGAGAGAATTCTAAGTATCTTCCCCAAGCATATTCTAAGAGGTCACCTCAGGGAAAATTTTGAGATCTTCACCTCTTTGTTTCTTAGAGATTTAAGGAGCACTGATTCTCTGACTGCAACTAGATTGGTGAGACATGGGGCAGTCACCTTTGGGGCCATCCAAGAAGTGCGTTAGGGTCAGGGAGACTTTTGCAAATCTCTTGGGATGTGTGCAAATATAAAAGTAGCAAGGATATGGTGAAAAGAACATGAGCTTTGCAGTCAGACAGATTAGGGCTTAATGCTGGCCCCACCACTTCCTAGAGGTATAACTTGAGGTTGATTACTTAATTGCTATGATCCTCAGTTTCTTCTTTTGTAAAAATGAGATAGTAATAACTACACACAGATTTGTTGTGAGGATTAACTAAGAATATATATGTGAAAGCTTCTAGGATATAGTACGCTTTCAATTAACTCTCCCTGCGTCTGAGCCATCTTCTCACGCTATCCTCACATGGCCAGCAGGAAGAGAAGAAGGCTCTCTTGTGTCTCTTCTTATAAGGACTCTAATCCCATCATGTGGGCTCTACCCTCATGACCCAGTTACCTTCCAAAGGCCCCATCTCCAAATACCATCACATTGGGAATTAGAGTTTCAATAAACATATAATTGAGAACACCTTCCCTCCCTTCCTTTTGCATATCTGATTTGGAAAATTGATATGCTCTAATTTATTTTAATTATATTTTTCCCACCATAAACTACTATCAAAGTCTTTTCAAAACTTGAGTGGATATTTGGATTTTGTTGGATCTTTTCATGATTTGCTTATAACACATGTACAATTACACATCTGTCATTTGATTCTTTTAACCTATGTGAAATTCAGAGTAAGAATTCACTGATGGAAAGTAATTCAGCATGCTGTTGGCATTTGCCTATCAAAGCCTGGTCAGCAGTTAATGGCCCTAGATTGAGGAAGACAGGCTGATCCATGACTGTCAGAGTCTGGCCTTGCCCACATGGCCTGATTGATTTGTCACCTGTCAGGGAGCTGACTTAACTAGTTTTATGACACTCGTTGTTGGAATACATAAACCCCCAAATCTCGGTGACTTAATAAAATTTATTTCTTGCTGACATCAAATTTAATTAGATGTTCTTGATTAGTGGGAGGCTCCTCTCCAAGCAGAAATTCCTTCCAGTTTCATAGCTCAACCATTTTCAACAGATGACTTCCAAGGTCACTCTGGAAGAAGAAAGAGCATGAAGGATTGCAAATGGAAGGTTTTTAGGGGCCAAGCCTGGAAGTGTCTCAGATCATTCCCATCCACGTTACATTAGCTAGGACTTACATGGCCATACTGAAGTATAAGGACAACTAGAAAATGTGATGTAGCTATGTGTCCAGGAAGAAGAGGAAGCAGATTTTGTGATCAACCAGTGAGCTCTAACAAATGTATTTGTTGGTTCAGCCTTGTATTTCTTTCCTTGATTGACCCTTGTTCCAACTTATGACATCAGTTTGTGACTTTGGTTCTAGTTTGGTTAACACCTTATTTAAGGGGAATTTTGACTTACTTAACTTGCCCTCATCTGATAACCTTTTGACTCAGATTCTTGACCCTGCCCTCTGGCCATTTTTCATTCAGAGAAGATTAGAATTGTTTCAGAGTTAAAGAGAATTTTAGAAATCTTTGAATCCAACAATTGCTTTTATACTAGAGTTGCTTATTTCCAAAAAACCATGGGCAAGTTTGCTTAGTACATGGGAACAAAATATGAACATACCAGAATCTGTGTTTTTGAAAGCTTTCTTCTTTATAATGCTTCCCATTTTGAAAGAGGAACAGGTCAGTTGGCAGGAAGGAACTTCCTGATGGGATGGAAATTGTTCATGGGTCTTAGCCCTAGCTTCAACTCTCATTAGCCATGTGAACATTTTCTCATTTTTAAATGTGCGTAATAGGATACAGAGAAGAAATATTGGAAACCTGTACAACCAAGTAGTAATAATGTTATGTCTGGTGGTAAGACTATGAATGAGTCTTTGGTTTGATTCTGATTTTTTTTTTAATTTTTATTTTTTCTCCAAATTTTATGTACTGGGAATGCATTGCTTTTCTATTTACTGCCCCTTTCAAGTTCAATATCTCTTCGCATGTAAAAATCAAGAAGAAAAAAAAAAAGGAGATAATTTCCAGCTCCAACTAGCTCACAGAGTAACGAGAATCACATGAAACAGTGCATAAGAATGCGCTTTGAAAAATGAAGAGTAACTATGTAATCAGGTATTGCTGGCAGATTATTGCCAGGTTAGACTTAGCCTTAAAACTAGAAACTCTTGAATTATTTTTGTTGTAATATGTTGAAGTAAAAGTTCAATATAATTAAATATTATTTTGGCTTTATTTTCATTATTATACTATTAAAATGTATTGTTTGTTACCTAAAAAAAAAATTCAGGGTTTCTGTGCAGGGGGAGTAGAATGCATGCTGACATCTTGAATCTCTCCAGTTCACCAGTTCAGTTGATTGCTCCCCCAAGAGGAGGAAATTCCATGGGCACAGAATGAGTATTTGTTTCTCCCAGAGACAGAAACTAAAGATTGTCTGATGCTCGTACTGGCTGACAGTAAATTAATCAGTATTAAAACCATCATTTAAAAATCTACAGGGAAAAAATGATCTTAGCAAGGCGTTACACCATGTTTTTGAGTAAAGTAGGGAGGAGACAAGAAGTCCGACAGATGAGGCTCGCCTGCTAATCTGAAAACCCTGCTTTGATGTGTTATGTTGACCACTTAGAAACGTGGCCAACCTGCTTGTTAGTGGTGGCTCTCACATGGAAGTGCTTAGTTCGCTTAAGCTGCTTCCCTCCGCCCTTGTGATGATAGGCCACCACTGAAAGATTTTATTCAAATCAAATTGATCCTTCATGGGTTTTTCTGTTTGTAAAAGTAATACATACCCACCAAATTCAGACCTTTAAGAAATGTTATGGAGAAAAAGTCTCCCATTATCTTAAACTTAACTGCTGTTAGCAGATTTGTATATAGTCCTTCACATTTTTTCAATCCATATATGAATGTATTTACTATGGATTTTCTGAACAAAAATGTGTATCTGTGTTACATACTGTTTTGCACATTTTTCTTGTATTAATCTTGGACATATTTCATAGGAGGATTTTTGATACAAGTTTCCTTACTTTTCTCATATTCCTTCAGAGCCCCTTAGACCCTAAGTTGGATGGTAAATACCTTACAGAGGGAAAAGGAAGAGAGCTGGAGGGTGATTTAAAAAAAAACAAACAAACCTTTTTTACAGCAAGAGGTTTTCAGGTTTGGCCATGGCTCTGCATTCATATCGGCTAACCTACTGCTTGTGATTGTTGTACTGGTAGTGTGAATCATGAATTAATGACTTCAGAAGAGCAGTTTTTCCCCTATCCTGGCATTCCTTCCAGCAATGGGCTTGTGAAAATTATTTGGATTTAGGGGTGATGTTGATCTGCCCTGGAAAGGCAGAATGAGCTTTCCACCTAGAAATAGATCTGATCCAGCCATGCTAATATTTAAAAACATCTCTCAACTTCTCCTCTAGGCTAGAATCCAAATTCGTTAGCTTGATATGTCATGTTTTCTTGGCCCACCTCTCCAGCCTCAGCTCCTAATACCCCATTCCCTGTACATGTGCTTCAGACACTGCATTTCTTGTCGTCTCTTACCTTGGTGTTTTTGCATTGACTTACCCTCTGCTAGGATGAGTTTTGCTAGCTTCTTTGCTTGGTCAAGCTTGTGTGTTCATTATGTCTTTGGTGAGGCTCTGCTAGACCGCCTAGTCAGAGTAAGGAACTCCTCCACTCTTCTCCGCTTCTGGTTCTGATGCTGGAATATAATTTACGTTACCTGTCTTAATCCTTTCTTGTAAGTTTTTGTTTGTTTGTTTGTTTTGCATGGTATAATTTACTTACAATAAAGTGCACAAATCTTAAGTATACAGTTGATGAATTGGTCATGTCTGAATTCATACCTGAACTGTGAGCCTTCAGAATTTAGGAACTGTAGTTTATTCATTCTTGTATCTCCAGAGATAGTGAGTGCTTGAGTGAATGAGTGACAGCTGTAATTTCCTCAGTCCATCTAGTGTTGATCTCTTTATGAGAAGGGGACCTTAAAGGGATTTTTTTTTTAGATAAGACTGAGAAACCAAGTGTATTTGTTTACTTCCCTGTCACTAGCCTCAAAAGTTAAGAGATACAACCTAAAACAGTATTGATTTCCTCAGTGGGGATTATGGATCCATGAACAAAAACAAATTTAATCCATTTATGTCCCCATTTGATAAAATTTTACTAGAAGCTATAACTCTTTAAGACTGGAGGTATTAGCAGAGAGATGTGGTTAGGATCAAACTGCCTTTCCCTTATTATTTATCTTGTAGTAAAAAGCAACAAACCCTTCCCTTAAATTCCTAAATCTAGGTTTAGATTGCTTAAGAAATGGAATGATGTTTAATTTCAAAATTATTTCTCTCGTTAAGAGTTGCTGACATATTAAAGGAGGTGGTATTTATACATTTTTTTTTTTAAGCTGAGTGAGTGTCACCAAACTTGCTGAGAGTAATTTGATATAACAAAAGGGTTTAGCAGTCTTCCTTGAAAAATGATCCTGAAATCAGTTCCTTTAATTTACATTAGGCTCTCCAAGGAAATAAACACACTTGTCTATTTAAAATGAGGCTGGCCCAGGTACCTTTTCTGTGCTAGAAAAATCCAGGCTAAAATAATATTTTGCACTGATTCAGATTATAAACTCTTCTTTGGAAAGTATATCTAGAAACAGGCAAATAATAGCACCCATTGGGCATGTTTTTCAATTAGCCTTACTGAGCAAGCTGACTTTCTCCCTTCTCAGCTTGTCTTGACTTTATTATACAATTACCCCTTGAGTAATCAGTCAGCTCATTCATTCACATATTCAGGCATTGTTGAAGCTTATTTTATATACAGAGTACTCTATACTCTGGGGACGTAAAAATGACAAGTTCAGATTAAAACTTTATTTATCTCAACTCGCTATTTTTAAAAAAATTAGTTTTTACTTCCTGTGGTTAATTGTCTCAACTTAATGAGAATCCATTTAGGATCTGTTCTGTGCTCAGGAATGTTTAAGATCAGAATCCATAATCTCGTTGGGAGCTAGCAATTTATCCCATTAATTTAAATAATGTCTAATGAATTGTAAGTTTTTTGTGTGGTTAATGTTATAAATTTCATTAGTAATAATGAAATGAAAGATTCAAGCAAACTCTTCTTTCCTGGGAAATATGTATCTTCTTAGTTCTCACTATTAATTGTTCAAATAATTTTAGTTAATGCTATATTACTGTAGGCCTTTTAAAATATATAAAAAGAATGTATCTGTATTAGATAAATGTTACTGTTCATTTTTAGAGGGATTGAATGGTTCGTTGGCAGAGCTGGGAGTAGAAATCTGATTGCTTAAATCTGAAATTGCATTAAGATGTGAACTAGTGATAAACAGACAAAAATTAATCATATGTGCCTTGATTATAGTTTTCTAGAGGTCACAGATCTGCTTTATGGAAACTTGAGTTTCCGTGTAATGGGGTTTGAAATCATATGGTGATCAGGCCACGTAATAGGACAACCCAATAAAAAGTAATTCGAGGTCCTTTGATAAGAAACTGTCTAAAAAGTAAGCAATATGATTACTTACAACTGAAATGAGAAAAGTGAGGCTCTCCTTTAGTTTTCATCTGTTATGGACAGGAGGGAAATAGTTCTTAAATCAGGTCCTGAAACCTGTCTAACTGAGACTGGGGGGACACTGGCAGCTTCTCAGTGCATATTTTCTAGGAAAAAAGATAATGGAAGACTCTTTCTTCTTGTCTTCTTTAGTCTCTCTTTTAAGAGCCCAGGTCTTACTCAGGCACAGATTCTCATACTCAGAGAAAACTCAGATTGCTTTGGTCTTAACCTGTAAATCCAGAGGTAAAGCCTTTTTCTGTTCTGCTTGAGAGTTCTGCCCTCAGTAAAGGGTGGAGAAAGAGCTCATGTCATTAATCACTCAAGAATTGTTTACCACGTTAATCTGGAGGGCACTTGCCCATGGCAGGCAGTAAAGTTACCTTGGTTGTTTAAGAATAACCTGAGTGGTTCATTCTGACTGTTCACAAATGTTTGGACATTATTCAAGGGCTGTCCGAGACTGACCAATTACCTTTATTTTTCACTGCTCTTCTCAGATTCACCTTTACACCATCCAATCACATTGAGAGGAGCAAGGGTTCCTGAAATTGCAACATTACTGACTTTGCAGCCATGTGATATAGCTTTTCAGACACTGAGTTAAATTTCAACCCAGACATCTCTCTTCAATTCAGGTCACCTACAGGCCAGACAAAACCAAGGTCATGTGTTGAACCAATATAAGGAGTCTTGTTGGTTGCAATAACTATAATGTTATTCACTGTTGGAAATACTATACTCTGGTTAGTCATAAGTTGCAGCTGTTATGTCCTTTTATTTATGAGCCCTTCATCAAGAGGACACAGCAAGGGCCGCTGTCTGAAAGGAGCCTTTCATGAGGTCTTCCTCTGGATGCTCCTTCCTCTTTCATTGTGAGAAGAGGAGGAGTTCATGTTGACTTGCAAAAGCTATTGACTATTGTATGTTGGCCTATTTTGCTATTCCTATTACAACCTTTGTGTTTCAGCTAATGCCCCACAGAAACACTAAGCCAGTCCTCTCTCCAGACAATTCATTTGGTCCCAAACTTGATGAGTTCTTAAATGTCAACCACCAAGTTGTATGTTGCCTCTCTGAAAACAGATTTTGCTACCAAGAATTCAGGTTGTCTGTTTTAACCATGTATTTCCACTGATAGTAGTGTAAACAGAGCAGATCTCTCTGGGTACTTCTTTTTTACTGCCCCCCAACTTCCTGATGGATAAGACCTTAAAATTCGGCATCTCTCTCTCTCTCTCTCTTTAGCTTTTATGTCCTACCTTATTTTATGAGAATTCATCTTGTGAGTTACTTTTGTTAAAAGAGGGGGTCATATCCAGGAATTCGGAGAGGATTATTTTACGAATAAATTTTAGAGTAGATTATTTATGTGAATGGATTTTTTAAATCTAAGAATTTACTAATATGTTTACTAATTTACTAATAGGTTATGTTTTCAGATTTGTTGATTTGTCAGCTGCATCCTAAACTAGATTTGGAATACCAAAGTGGGTGCAGCTGCTTTTGTCTTTGAGGCACTCAACATGTTTCCAAACTTTGAAGTCATTTATTTTTTACTGAGAGCTTTTTTGTAGATATCATTCACATGAACCTTTATTCTTCACTTAGTGATCCCTGGTGAACCCCCTGCTCCAACCGCATTGGTTTCATGTGGTTCCTTGAGTACAGCATGTACTTACATACCTGTATGGCTTGGATTATGATGTTACTGCAGACAGGTGTTCTCTCATCTTCTATACTTGACATCCTTCAAGGCAAGGCTCCAGTACTCCTTCCATCATTCAATTCTGTCCCCTGCTATTTTCCACTTGGACTTAAATGCTGCTTGTTGCATTACTTTATGTGACCTGTTACTAAAGCACTTATTTCATTCGACTTTGTGCTTTCTTCTTCTCCAAGAGGCAGGCTTATTGAAGACTAGGACTACATCTTCAAGCCGAGTCCATATGATTGGCTTGGCACAAAGTTGTGTGCATCTCCTGTTTTCCTTATCCATGTATGGAAACAATGATATTTCAATTGCTCAGAACTACAGTGAGGAAGGGCTACAAGAGTAAAACACTTGATCAAGTTCAAAATTCCCTTTAAAGTAGTATTGTTCTTAGGATGAATGCCTCAAGTTTTCAGTGACAGAAAACTGGAGAGCACTGGCTTAGTGTTTCTGTTGGTCATCGTGTGATATAACAGATTTGCATGTTTCTAAGATACCTAAAAATCAAGATGGATAGTTGACTAGAGCAAAAAGTGATACCTGCCTCTGGTCTGTTCTGCCCAAGTCAGGTTGTGGCAGGGGTGCTGGGGATGCTCTTTTCTGACCAATCATGTTTGTTTTCTGCCTCCTTCAAGTTTCTTAACCCTGGGCTTCCTCTCTGCTTGTATCCACCTTTTCCGTGCTCTTTTTGTATGGGATGGCATGTTAGCCGTAAGAGATAATAAGGATCATATTCATTGCCCCAACAATAGTCTGTCTTGTGTGATCACACACACTGGATGGATTACTCCAGGGACTCAAGAGGAAACAGGGTGGGACATTAAAACAAACAAACAAGCGAAGAGGGCTGTCTGGGACCAAAGGAACAGTTACTGGATTTGTTTAAAGAATTAAGCTTGTGAGTTACACTTTCCCCCTTTACAGCACAGATACAAATCTTTACTTGAGGGACATTTCAACATCACAGCTGCAAGTCTAACTTACAATGGAAAATGTTTTTCATTTTGGAAAGAGGCAGTTGCTGTTTGGTAATGGAAGACTAGGACGGTTGGAGATAAAACTCGCGTGCAAGACCAGCACCGCCTGCTGAAGGGAGCAGAGCCTAGTTCGACAACCTCTGAAGCAAGAGATCTCCGTTTTAATCTTACTGGTAGTCCAGTCAAGAAATACTAAGTGTCTTCATGTTCAGTACTGCCAAGTGTCGTGGACAGTACAGTAAAAGTAAAAGATGTCGTGTCCGCACCTGAGGGAGAGGACATATCATAGGCAGCTCATGCGCACCGAGGGTAACAAATTATGATGTTAGGCAGGGTGTCGTCAAAGTGCCACATGTCTGTCTACAAACCAGAAAGCAAGGAAGGGGTTACTGTGGCTTCTGCTGCTAGGTGGCTTTAGATTTCTTGGATATTCTCCATGACTCATTTCTTTTCTTTTTGAAATAAGTTTCTGGGTTAAAAAATTTGTTTTTAAGTTGGGGGAGGTAATTAAGTTTATTTATTTATTTAAATTTTTTTTTAAATGAAGTTACTGGGGATTGAACCCAGGACCTCTTGCATGCTAAGCATGCACTCTACCACTGAGTGGTACCCTCCCCTCCATGACTCATTTGTTTTCTTTTAAACTGAGGCTTGTACCTGCCCTCTCCCAAGCATATGGGAATAATCTAAGTAATGCTGAGACTGTGAATTTAGACCTTTGGGTCTCCTGCACGTCTGTAAGCAGAATGAAGAGATAACGGCAGTGAGGTAGAAGAGGACTTTTGATAATTTGTTAGTACCCTGCAGTAAAAGGAGTAAGAGTGCTTTCCTAGTATGATTGCAGGTAAAGAGATTTTTCTTTCAGTTTTATAGAATGTGACTTTTTAGAAATAATTGGAAGTTTATTGAAAAATCTATACCAAGTTGATTTGCTCTTCCTCGGCTTTAAGAAACACAGGACATTTCATTTTCCCATAAGACTTTTTTTTTGTTTTTATTTTCCTCCTTTCATGAACTCAGCACGTAATTACTGAGCATGTACTACTTGGCAGGAATACAGAGTTGAAGAAGACACGGGCCCATCTCTAACAAATTTGTAAAGAGCCTGAAGAAAGCAAGGGTGGGTGGGGCAAGGGGAGTTTTTACTGTTTTGAGTAGTTAGGATAGATTTTTTTCCTACAGTTAAGTTTAAAGAAATGACAAATGTTAGCCAGGTTTACCGTGCCATCTTCATTTCCTCGTTTGTTCACTTAATCATTCATTCATTTTTTCAAGTTAATAGGTATTAGGAACCTCAGTCATTCTTGACACCTACCTTGCCCTCGAAATACAGTCACCAAGCCCTTTTGATGTCTGTCTCCAGCATATGTATTGAATCTGTCCACTTTTCAACATACTTCCCCTCTTGACAACTCTGTTCACCTCCTAACTGGTCTCCCAGTTTCTGCTCTTAATTCCCTCTCATTAGAGGCTTTCCAACTATTTTGACTGTGATGCACAATAAAAAATACATTCCTGACGCCCCCAGTACACATACGTGTACGTACTGTGTTTCTGTAAGTAACTCTGAAACAAAAGAGTCATAAAATAATACTTACCTTTTACTCTGTATGTTTAAAAATTCTATTTTTTTGTCTTTTTTCCCCACTGGGGTTGATCAACTAAATTCATTCCATGATCCACTAATGGGTTGAAATACACTATTCTAATCCTTTTCAACACAGCAGCCAACGTGATGGCTTTGTACCATTTCCCTGCTGAAAATCTTTCATTGGCTTCCAGTTGCACTTAGGATTATATCTGGAAATAACAATGTGGTCTGCGAGGTTCTGCATGGTCCTACCTCTGCTTCCCCTCACCCTGTCCCATCTCTCAGCACCTTTCCATGTGTTCTTCTCTCTCCCTGGAGGTCTTCCTTCCCCTAGTCTTTACCTGGCCACCTCCTCTTCTCTTTCGTACTCACTCCCTTAAGAAAGTTAGATTTCCCCCTGTAATCCCTCATCTTGCTCTTCACTTTTTATTCGTTGTATCTGTTACAGTTCTACATTTGTATGACTTTTTGTTTGATATTGATGGCTCACTCTAGATTATACATTCTGTGCAGCTAAGACCAGGCCTGTTTTGTTTACTGCTCTATCCAGGGCGCCTAGTACAGTCCCCAGCAGCGTTAGCAAGTATTTTTGAGCACCTTCTTGGTTCAAGCTCTGTGCTTGGCCCCAAATGCAAAGGTGAATAAGTCATAGACCCTACTCTCAAGGGTGTGGCTTTTTTGGCATGTGGTGTGTCTGAAGACAACCTATCTGGAAAGCAGAATAGGAGAAAAACATATTAGAAAGGGTATTAGACTGCTAGAATTCCCCCCAAGAATGGTTTCTTTAGTTTAGACTCTAACTGGAGCATGGTGTTCCTTATTTACTCATAATACAAACTCGAGAAACTATAGTGGTATTGTGGAATGACTGTGAATAAGCTTCCCACTGATATATAGAAGAATTTAAGCAAACGATAAGTGCCTTTTCTTTTTAATGTTATTTACGTCTCATTATGTAGTTCTCAGGCTCAGAATGTTAAAGTTTGAAAGACTCTAACAAGGCCTTGGGACCAGTCTCCCACTGAATGCTGGAATCCTCAATGATAACATCCCTGACAGGTGCTCATTAGATTTTGAGCCCTTTCAGCGATGGAGAAGTAATTCATGCACAAAACAGCCTATTCTATTTTGGAATAGTTTGAATTATTAGGAAATGCTTTATTACACTGGGTTATTTTTCTGTCCATTTGTCTGCCCTTTGGCGTCATGGAGGTAGGTTTGCTCTTTCTTCCACAGAGCGACCCTCCAGCTATTTGCAGATAACCCACCTGCCCACAATGTTCTTTTTGCCCCAACTTGAAAAATTTTGGTTTCTCTAGTTATTCCTCATGTGACATGATTTCCATACCCTTTTTCTTCCTGTAACACCCTTGACATGTTCCAGGTTATTCTGTGCGTGCTTTAAAGCTCGGCACCCAGGATGGAGGCAGCACTGCAGCCGTGTCTGGACCAGAGCAGCACGGGGGGGGGGGGGGAGGCTATTTTATGTTTCTTATTCTGAACCCTGTGCTTCTGCTAATCTGGCCTTAGATTGTACTGGATTCTTCAGCAGCCGAGTCACACTGTTGGCTCACATAATGTTCACAGTCAACTAAAACCCCTGGATCTTTTTCCACATGAACTCCTTTTCAGCCTGGTCACTCTCCCATCCTGAATTTAGGCCTGTAATAGTTTTCTTTCTTGTATCAGTGTAATAGAGTTTTACATTTATTCCCATTCAGTCTTATCTTATTAACTTCAGACCAACATTCTCTCCAGTCACTTGTGGAGTCTGCAGGCTTGGCAAAAGGGGGGTAAAAAAAAAAAGACTGCAACTCCAGTGAATACCACAAACAGTTATTTGCTTTAAGTTTAGGAAATGAAAAGTTATGCTGGTTTTAAGTTTCTCAATTTGCCTCCCTTCTCCATTCCACCCCTTCCCCCAACTCCCTTCAGTGTTTTGGTCTGAGGCCCAGTGCAGGATGTCTGCAATTAGACTCTCCTTGGAGGGGGGGCCAGCTCTCATCCTTCACACACCACCATTCAGTACTAGCTGGGGTCTGTCTGAGCTAAACCAAGGGAACATCTTCTAGCTTTGCTGAGAAAACCTCTGCTGCCTAGTGACATGAAACATGCCACCTACTTACCCTGTAGCATTGGGGGGCAGATCTGGCCCATTGTCTCCCAGAGGAAATGGAAAGTAACGTCTTTCCCCCGTACACCCCACCCCCAATCTCTTTTGTCCCCACAGTCCAGCTCTGGAAAATATCTGAAGGCCACAGAAGTGGGAGTACCCTTTGATGTTTATATTGGCTGGCTCCTTTTCCTTTTTCTTTCTTTCTTTCTTTTTTTTAATAATCAGAGTAGTAGAAAATGTGGAGAATTAACCGCATGACAGAAGCAGAGGAATTCATTAGAAAAACTGAGATGAATTCTGCTCAGATTTCAGACTCTCAGGCAGGAACTACAAAGGAATAATCGTCTTCTAGTTGTTTTTAATCATTTCTTTTGTGGCACTTTCCTTGTCCATGAAACCAATCTCAGTGTCCGGCATGAGGGAGCCTGAGAACCCAGGTCGTCGGAATGGAGGCTTTGATTTGGGGATTACTACAGCGATATTAACTACTTCCTTCTAACCGCCCTTTGGCAAGATTGAACTTGTCCATCTTGGAGAGGGCCATGGACGATGCTATGTCATTGCTTTTATTTCAAGCGTTATCCATTAAAATTTTGCTCTAAAATTGTAAATAATGTGCATAAAACTTCACTACAGCATATTCTTAAGTTGACAAAAAAATGCTGAGAAACATAATTTTGCAAGTGTGATTTCTAACTTAATCCTTAGAGGCCCTTCCTTTTACGAGCCTCAGAGGCAGTTCTGGTGATGACTTTGCCTATGACTTAGTTAATTTATGCTTAAAATTTTACCTGAAGGAACTTGGTAAAATAAAACAATGACTTTCTCTATAAATGTATAAAGACAGCAACTGGATTTCCAGAAGCTGTGGCACTAGGTATTAGTCTCAGGACTTTACTCCAAAGTAGTCCTGGCTGCTTTGCTTAAATACTCGATCTTCACTGCTATTCTGTTTACTCGGGAATCTGTTTTTAAAATGTAATCATATCAGGAAGTTTCATATTGAAACCATTTAAGAGAAAAAATCTTTTCTCAAGCACTTTCATATACTTCAAGAAGTTCCTATTAACATATAATGTATTGATCTTATAAATATAAGTCATTTGCATTTATTAATTAAAGCAGGTTCTATAAAGCCCCCTCTTAGTTAGCACAGTTCTAATAAAGCAGATCTACTTGAAAGCAATGAAAAGGATAGCTCTTGAATCTTGGTGATAGTTTTGGAAAGAGAATTCATTAACCTGAAGCACTCATGCATATAATTAGTTTATAAGCCATTTGGTTTTAACTTTAAGCTAACCCAGTCAGCATGTGCTTTCACCAGACATTTGGAACCTAAAAGGACAGGTTTAGGATCACAGAAAATTTCCCAGGGAACTCTCTTTTCAGGGCTCATCTTAGGGCACAAAGTCAGATTCAGAGACTCAGAACCAGACCATTGGCAAGTCAGTTACCTTTTCACGTCCCGTTTCTCCTACCTGCCAAGTGGAGATGCAGGTACTTGTCACCTGCTTGTCAATGATAGAACATATATCCCATTTTTCTGTGTTGGTGGTTAGCAGAAATGGGTGATAACTGTGGCCTGCAGTATTTATAGGGAAGGCCTTATGGAAGACGGGACACTTGAGCAAGGCCTGGAAGAATAAACATGATGTTAGTCATTCTAAGACCATTTTTCGAGGACTTCTGGTACACGGACATTTAAGATATGTTGCAGGCTCCTCGTTTGGATTGGCACAGAGGAGGCATGGAGGCAGCATGAGAAAGGGAATGAAAGCATAAGAGTGAAAAACCTCATAGTGTGTTTTGTATTCATTAAGCAGTGGAAGATATGATTCAATTAAGGTTTTTAAAAAAACCAGTCATTTGTCCTAAGGAAATCATTAAGAAATGGGTACAAATATGTATGTGTAAATATTTTTTTGTGCTATTTATAAGAATGAAAAATTAGGGGGAAAAAAATCCCTCAAAGAACCGATTAAGTTTAGACTGGAATGCTATTATTGCTATTTTTATACAACATGATATTAAAAATCATGTTGTATAAAAATATTTATTCAAATAGGGAAATATAATACAAGGAGGAGTGGAAAATGTAGGTTATAAAATAGAATGTGCAGTATGCTCCCAATTTTGCAGTGTTTATTATGTTGGGAAAAAATCAGAGGATATTCAGCAAACTGTTAGCTGTAGTTATATGTATGTTCTGAGACTATGAATTATTTTGACCTCTTTCTTTGGGTTCTTTGATGTTTCCAACTTTCTTCTACTATCAAACTGCAATTAAATTTTTCTCTAAGTCAGGCTAAGAATTTCAACACTTATTGGTTGATTGATTTATTCATTTATTTTAGGCAATATAGAGTCTATTGTGAAAATTTGAGCAGATGAGTGACAGAATAAAAATAATATCGTTGGGAGACAGATATGATAAATATGTGTAAGATGTTTCAGAGTGAGAGAGCCTAGGGTTGGGGTGATGAGTCTGCAGATTGCAGGGATACCTGATTGTAAAATGGTAGATGTTTGCAATGAGATGGTCGTTGTAGGAATTCAAAAGACGGGAGAGATTGTGAAATGTGAAGGGTGAATAGGCAATATCTGGTGAAATGGCTCTGAGAGGTGGGGGAGGGAAGAACCTCCAGGGCAAATGGAGTATTTCAAGCTTGCTTGGGAGAATAAAGTTGATACTAGACAGAGACCGCTGTCTCAGAAGTGGAGATAAATGGTTTCAATCCAGGTTGGTTGGTTGGGTTGTTTGGTTTATGTGTTTTGCTTTTTTGCTTTTTATTTGGAAGTGCAGAAAAGTTGCCAAATAAAAATGGTACACTCAAATTCCTTTACCCAGATTTAGCTATTGCTAATATTTTACCACATTTGTTTTATAATTTATTCTACTTATCTATCAATTGTCTAACTGTGTACATATACATAATATTTTTGTGACTTCTGTGAGGGTCAGTTACATTCATCTTGATCCTTTACCCCTAAATACTTGAAGTGTGTATTTCAAAGAAAGTGGATATTCTTCTACATGACCGTTGCAGAGAGTTACCAACTTTAGTAAATTTGGTTACTTTTACCTACACAACCATTGGTATTCCAGTTTTGTCCGTTAACCTGGTAATATCATGGTGTCCATCATAGCATTTTTTTTCCCTCTAGCACGGGATCCAGTCTAGGTTTAGGTGTTGCAATCAGTTGTCATTCCTCTTAAATCTTCTTTAATCTGGAACTGGAACATATTCATAGCCTGTCTTTATCTTTTATGGCTGACATTTTTGCAGAATAGGTCTATCTGTCTTCCCCTCCCCCTTCCCCCACCCAACCCATACTTTTTAAAAAAATTTGTCTGATGTTTCCTCATGATTAGATTCAGCTTATGCCTTGTCAGCCAGTTGATGTTTTATTCTCTCAGGTTATCATATCTGGAGACACATAATGTCCATCTGCCCCTCATTGGTGATATAAATTTTGATCACAGGTCAAGATATTATTAAATTTTCCTCTATTAAGGAACTATTTTCTCCTTGTAGCACTAAGCACTTAGTGGGAAAAAAATATCTTGCTCCTCATTGTTCACCCAGATTTAGTATCCATTGGTGATTCCTACATAATCCAAGCTTTGTAAGATAGTTGCAAAATCATGATTTTCCAACTCTAGCATTCCTTTCACATTTACAGTCATCACTAGACATTTTCCTATGAGCAAGAGAGCTCTCTCTTCTCCTCATCTGTTTATCCATCCATCCATTTCCTCATCTATCTATCCATCCATCCATTCATTCATCCATTCATCTATCCATCCCTCCATCCATCCCTTACCAATTGTATTTATGGATTTGGGTTTTTTTTTTTTTGGTGGTTAATACCATACTGAATTACTTTGGTGCTCAGAGTGTCCCAGACTTAGCTAATCTTTTCTTGTGTCATATTCCCAACATTCCTTTCCTTTCCTTTCCTTTCTTCTCCTGTTTTTTTTTTTTTAAACATTTACTCTCTTACTTTTTGGCATAATAAATTTTCTTAGGCTCATTTTGTACCTATCCTTTCCTAGTCCTCAAATTACCCATAACTCAAGGAATTCCCAGTTGTTTTTTAGTGGAAATGGCATTAGGGACCAAATTCTTGGAATAGATGTGCTCATTGCTATTAGAGTCTCTTTGCTTCATGGCCCTTTCAGTGGACAGAGCTGAGAAATACATACATGTACACACACCACCTCCAACACACACACACACACATATACATACATATACATATTTAGAAATTGTGAATTCACCTTGATGCTTCCAATTTTAGTCTATTCTCACAGGGTTCTTTCTTTCTTGATGCAACTTTATATGGCTTCCAGTTTGAAATAACGAGAAGGCACAATGGTAAAGACATCCAGCATGCGGTGTTGGAGACAGAACATTGAAACTCACTTGAAGGGTCAAGTTTAGTGTTCAAGGTTAGGATATTGTCCACACAGAGTAAGGCATGTGTAGAGCTTGCCAAATCCAAAGGCGAAACTGTGAGAGAAAGATAGTAAAAGGAGCAGAGAATGGCCACTGAATTTTGAGATCTATGAAGAAGTTATAGTAGGAGAAGGAGCCGAATTAGAATAGCTCAGGGAAGGAGATGGCGAAAATGAAATCAAAAAGAGGGCAGAGAAGCTGATACTATGTAGAGTCATGGTGATCAAGATGGAAAGATTTTCAGTGGTCAGATACTTCGAAGTGGCCAGAGAAAACTGAAGACTGAGACTGGACCTTTGGATCTGACATTTGATTACCAAAGATTTTAAAAACTGGAGCTCGCTTGAGATTCTTTGAGAATATGACTTTAAAGTAGCAGCATAGCTTGTGCTAATTAATATTTGACTAATATTTGGGGGCCCTTTACTTTTAGTTTTTCTCAACCATTTAGATATGTTCACCAAATATTATTTTATTTCTAATTACATGCTAAGCAAGTATGTTCCGTGTATAAAGTGACCAAATCTAAGAGGCATTGTAGACAGGCTATTTTTAGGGAACTCATGTTTTTCTTTAAAAGCTCAGTTAGCATTTGGAATCGATATACAGTATAATATTTAAAAGAAAAACAACATATTTCCTCATCCCTCAAGAGGTTTCTTAAAATAGCATGTAATCTTACCTACAGTGAGAAAAGTCTCAAATTTTATAAATTGGGTTGAATCTTAACTCAGATTACCTGACCAGGACAGCCCCCAAGAAAAACAAGGTGTGGTAAAGTTTATAGTAATGGTAATTAAGGAATTTGTGTTGTGCATGCTGGGCCTCCCTCACCAAAGGCAGTGACCCAGCCTGTGGCTGCTGGCACCATTTCTACTGCTGAGACATGTTGTCTTTTTAGAGAGAAGTCCAAACCAAATCTTTGCCCGCTTTGAAAGCCAAAATATTCTTCTCATTCCTTTCAGCCACAGAAAGGGCTGAGCTTTTGCTTATGGGATCCATGTCTTTGTGACCCGTTGATGCACCAACCTGTTTTCTTCTGCAGCATATAAGCAATAAGGGGGTTAACTTTAGTTGTTTTTCTTCACAGAGTCATAGAGTGTTAGAAGTGCTAGAAGCCAGGAGGGGTCTTTGAGGTCAACTGCTTTAAGCCTCTCACTTTCCAGATGAAAACACTAAGGCTCAGAGAGGTGAAGTAATGTGTCCGTGGCCCCACAGCTGGAAAGCAGTAGAGGTTGAACTCAGGCCCATTGACCTTCCACCCAGGCCTGCAGCTGTACCATACGTCATAGCATCTCTATTCAACATCAAAACCTCTTTGGGGTTATTCATTATTCTCTAGGTTTTGTGTGTCAAGTCTGTGTGATGCCAGGCTGTCCTGTAATAGAGTTGTACTGTGCTCGGCAGCAGATTGGCAGGGAGCAGCCACAAGCAAACCTTGCGGGCAGTCTGAAAGTCAACTCTTTTCTGAGTTGAATGGCATCTGTGGAGATCTTCGCCAGACTTGCCTTGGGGCGGAGTTCTTTTCTGTTGAGTGGTTGAAGATACTCTCTAGGTTGTAGCACTCTGTGGAAGCCCTTTCCTCATTTGTGATGGCTGATCCAGTCGGGGGACTCTAGTGGGAGCAGGAGGATTTTCTTATCCTTCATGTTACAAGACTCAAAAGACATTAGATTCAAAAAAGTATCTTTCTTCTTTCTTCCAATAGAGAACAATTCTGCTCTCGTATGCTGATGTCTAACACTTTGTTTCCACTTTATTTGATTTCGGTCAACAAGTGTTTACAGAGCACTGTGTGGGCCAGGCAGCGCGCTAGGCCCCGTGAGGTGAACAAGGGCGTTTGAGAACTGCTCCTCATCCTTCCTAAGTTCAGGGCAGGGAAGCAGCAGCCGTTGCTGACCATCTCTGCTGTGGCCTTTAATGGGTGACCTCTCTGGTTCCCAAGGCTCTGAATACTCCCTCAGGGCGAGTTGTCCCTCCCACTAAGATTCCCTTCAAAAAGATGAGGTTTTCTAAGAGAATTTTAACATTTTCTGTGTTTTATTCATTTCCTTTTTCTTCATTTGAAAGAGCCAAAGTGAGGGCAGGGAGAAAGGAGATTATTTATTTCTGAAAAATATAAAAGTCCCCTTTAAATCTACTTTTGAGAAAATGGTTGAAAAATATTCAGTATTCCCGGGGACTGACTGCCCTTGGGATCCCCATGCCTCAACTACCATCATGTTAGAAGATGTGTGTTTAGGCTTCAAAGAAAGGAATTGTCCCAGGAACTTTTAGCATTGACTCTTTCACTGTAACCTTGGCTTTCTTCCTCCTGCTAATCTTTTTAAATGGGTATTGCAGGAAGCCCTTGCCAGGCTGTCCTACACCTGCAGGGAAGGCAGCACACGATCTTTCTCCTTACTTGGCACTGAAATTTCATCAGACTGTGTTACTCTGAGTGAAACACACTCGAGGAATATCTGGAGAGAAGTTCTATAGTTAGGAACGTTGAGACCAGGTAACAGAGGAACCACAGTTTTTATATGCTATGCCTGAAGCAAATCAAAGTGATCAGTATTTGTGTCACAGTATCAGATACACCAGGGCCCAGTAGATAGGACTACCTGAAAAACATCCTTGTCCACGTGAGTTTTATTTTAAAGATGCTATGAGTGATAACTCAACATAGTGTACGTAGACAAGAATCACTGCAGAAATGGGGCTTGCTTGTTTGGATGACTAGGCCTGGGGCAAACTAAGGGTAGTGGAGTGATCACTGTGTGTGTCTTGGTCGCCTTTGGTGAGGTCTGAGTGGACTGTGGTATCAGAGAGAAAAAATCCATGGGGGTTGGATATAGCTCTGTGGTAGAGTGCATGCTTAGCATGCACAAGGTCCTGGGTTCAATCCTCCTCCATACACACACAAAAAGAATAATAAAATAAAATAAGTAAGTAAGAATAATAATAAAATAAATAAATAAATAAAATTATTAAAAAAAAACCATACCCAAAACCCTGAACTTAAAGCAGTGTTCTTACCTATATAACAAAACAGAGAATAATCTCCACCTCTCAGAATTTGTGTGAAGGTTGAATGAGAAAATATTTGGGAAAGTGCTTTGTAATCTCTGTAGCACTCTGCAGAAGCAGGGAGGTGTGCTTGTTATCATTATCACAATGACGTGGAGTGAGTTATTCCCCAGATACTGGCGATAGGATCGTCAGAAAAAAGTAGGTAGGTCACCTGACCCAACAGGATTTCTGTATGTATTACACAAACTACCAGTTTGAGTCACAGAGTGAAATGAAAGGCAATGAGAAGTGTGTTTCATTTAAAATGTTACTGCATTTTCACATTCCCTTCTCTACCAGCAAACTCATTTCGTTTGTTTCCAGTCACTTTCACTTTCAAGTTCTAGAGGCTCGGTTGAGAGTCAGTGATGTTCCCACACTTAAAAATTTGCAGTCTTCCTCGATCTTCTCTCTGAAAAGTCTGTTTATCTGACTAATGCACTGTGGTCAGAAAGAGAGCATTGCTCATGGTGCATTTCCTAGGTAGGAATGTTTAAAATCAACAAGTGACCTAGCCCAGAACATTCTCTATGACCCTTCCTCCTACCCTCCCCACCCAATGCCTAGAGACTCTGATTTGTTTGCTTATCTGGCTACTCCCATTTTCAGTTCAGGGGCCAGACTGCCTGTGCACAGGACTCTTTCCATGTACTGTGGTTTGGAGCCCCTATTAGTGTGTGGCTACCTGCTTTCTTCTATAAGTGAGAGTGTTATAACGAGGCAGTGAACCCTTCCATGGCAGACTCTTGAGGAGCCACAGTGTTCTGGCTCAATCTTAGGAATCAGAGTCTAGAAGATATGCATAGTATGTGTCTTTCTGTTGTCTTTCAGCATCCTTCTCATAAACCCTAGAAAATATTTAGCCCAGAAGAGAAGCCAAGCAAGTAGTGTTATGCTTTGTTTAGTATCAAAGCTGGTGTGAGGCTTCTGAGCGTCTAAGAAGAAGCAGAATGAGATGTGTCTTTTGGAGCCCAAGAGCTAGAATCAAGGCCATGAACAGAAGCTATACAGAGACAGATTTTAACTTAATAATATGAAGCTTGTTCTAACAGAGCTGTCCAAAGATGGAGTGAATTGCCTCAAAAGTCTGTGAGTGTCCATTGCTGGAGGTATTCAAGAGTCAATTACACAACCAGTGAAGGTAAACTGTAGAGAAGATTTATATTACTTGGACTAGGTAACTTTTATTTTATTTTTAAACTGTGTTGGGGTTTTTAATCATGAAAGTAACACACGCATTTTAGAACAAATAAAATAACACAGAGTTATAGAAAGGCTAAGTTAATAATCCTTTTTCTTTCTCTTCTCTCTGATCACATTGCCCGTCCTTTCTCCCCTTTCCCCAGGGAAACCAGTGATTGGAGAAGAGAGAAAAAAGAACATTTCAAATCCTATTTCTGGTAGATATATGTTTAAGAGATTTAAAAAAGAAAATGAGAAAGATAGTAGAAGAGCACCTAGCTGTCTTAAGTGAGTCAAAGGTCTTAGGCCAGAGCTAATTATATTATAGAACATAGATTGGATGTGGGGGTTGCTCAAGAACTTGGTTGGGATGTAAATTTATATATATATATACATATGTACATATGTATATATATATGTATATATAATATAAAATATGTATATAGCTATCAAAGAATGGATCAGCACATAGTTATAGAAAGTCACCTAAAGAGAGTGATGACCCCCGGGCCAAAGACTGGCATAAACATAAGTAAAGCATAGATGTGTCAGAAACGGAGCTAGTTGACATCAGAAACACCCAAAGTGAACCCTGGTTGTGCCTGTGCCCACAGTAACTGTCCAGAGGAGCGAGAATGTGGCAGGCTTCAAAGTTTCAGTTCCCCTGGCAGGAGTCTTCCTCTGTGGGAAATTCAGTTCTTCATTCAAGTCCTATAACAAACTCCTCTTCCTGATACCTCGTGATTACAGTTTGCCTTTATAGGTAGAACTGTCTGAAGGGGAAACTGCTTGGGGCAGAATGTCATCAGTATCTAGTCTGTGTGATAGATACTACTGTAAATCCGTCAGTTGGCATTGTGGTTTGTTTATTGTGAACTTGGTTAGGGTGAGGCACCAGGTTTAAGCCTAGAATGCTCTGGGAGACTGACAATGTCAAGTTTCTGGGCCTGCAAGGCTGGAACTGGACCTCAGCTGTATAGTTTATATAGGGTGACACTTAGTACAAAGGAGGATAATATGCACTTGGATAGAAGTTTGGTCTCTAGAATCTGATTGACCTGTGTCTGAAAACTAGATCAGCTGTAACTGTGTGAACTAAATCTGTCTCCTTCTCTGTAAAAAGGGAGGCAGATAATCATAATCCCAACCTAAAGGGTTGTTTTGAGGATCAAATTAGATAATCTACGTAAAATGCTTGACTCAGAGCCTCACATACCTGTGCTCTCAACACCACCACCAAGGCGGATGCCACCTTGTGATGGTTATTAAGAGCCAGTACGCGCTCCCTGAAGCAGAGCATTCCTGTTTCCTTCTTTCGCAGTTCATCGGATTGGTTATGGGAACGTCACAGAGTAGATTTTTATTTCTGGGAGAAGTTTGGCAGAGATTTTTATTATACTCTTGCTCTCTAGTTGGGTTGATTAAGTAGCCTCGTAGCTACTGGTTGAACAAATGTAACCAAGTGGTTTTGAGCTGATTGATGATGGATTGCCATCCATCTGGAAGGAGGTCATCATGGTAAACCTCAGGAATCTGTTGGCTGACACTGTTCTGTCCAGTTTTCTCATTTAAAATTTTTGATGAAAGCACGAAATACGTGCTTGTATAACATATGGTTGGCTCAGAGTTGAGGAGATGGCTAACACATCCAATAAGAGAGACAGGATTTGAAAAGATCTGTATAGGCTGATGGGATGGGTTTGCTAATAACAACCACAGATGCATTTATCGAGCACTTAACTAACTATGTACCAGGCAGAATGCTAAATGTGTTACATGGATTCCCTCATTTAATCCTCACAATGACCTTCTATACTGTTAATATTCCATTTGATAGGTAGATATAGAAGCACAGGGATGTTGAGTTATTTGCTCAAGTCCTACAACCAGTAAGAGGCACAGCTGCAACCGAGACCAGTTGTCTAACACCAAAGCCCATGCTGTTAACCACTGTAATAAGTCATCAGAGCCAGTGAGTCAGAATTTTACAGAGGTCAATATAAAGCTCCACACTTAGCAAAATATTACGGTAAGTCCTAAAAGGAAGGCAAGAGCTTGGTTTAATAGTAAGTAATGAGGAAAAGTTTTAGGGATGTTTATTGACGGGAGACTCAGTGGGAGTCTATGCTGTCAGGTACTTGCTTAAAAAAAAAAAAAAAAAAAAAGAACAATGTCTTTCATACTTTGACTGGGAGAGAAGG
This sequence comes from Camelus bactrianus, assembly GCF_048773025.1. Classification (NCBI taxonomy): domain Eukaryota; kingdom Metazoa; phylum Chordata; class Mammalia; order Artiodactyla; family Camelidae; genus Camelus; species Camelus bactrianus. Next base: position 29,803,313 of record NC_133544.1, on the reverse strand, counting down.
GAGCTTATTTCATATCTGCCCGAAAATCCTTCTCAGAATCCTTGGAGAGGACTGCAAAAAAAACCCCAGAATGTTACTCCAGCAGGAGGCCCCTGAGGGAAGCGTTAGGGCAGGGGAACTGTGTTAGCCCCACTACTGGTCATCTCTAGCCCCAGGGGCAACTAAGCCAGCGAGGTACTCTTGTCCCTGAACTACCCAGCCTCTGCATGGGATTGTGTGAAAAAGACTGCCAGCAATGGAAGGTGGGGGGGCTCGATGACTTCTAGGGTCCCCCTCCCTAAGATTCTCTGAGGTCAGTTAAGACACAAATTGAACAACAACTCTGAGTTAAGCAAGTCAGTGGCTTAAGGGCTGAGGTTAAGCAATGAGAGATGGTCGATGCTCTGAATGTTACGGCCGGTCATGTTTTGGACGTGGCTTTGCTCCAACTGTTTGTTCACCAGTGTTTTGAGTTAAAGGGAATGACAGTCTAGAAATTCATGCACATGGCACTTCACAGAATAGAAGAGGCCAACTTCTAGTCTCTAATACCCACATGCAACAAATATAACTTGTTTCCTTCCCCCAGGACTCAATTTGTAAGCCTCTTTATTGCATTGTGCTGTAGTAACAATTTCCCAGTTTTGTGGGCAATCTGTGAAACCATCTTTCCCTTTATTTCAACTCTGTTGTTGTTATTTTGCATTTATACTATGAATTAGATGAACCCTTAGGGGTTCCAAATATATTACGGAAAAAAGACCTTGGAGTTCTGAGAACCTGAAGAACACTTTGTTTTTCTCAGCTGCATATTTAGGACCTTTAGGTCTTAGTTATCGCTTTCAAAAAAATTCACAAAGGTTCATCATCGCTGTCACCTCAAATGGCAGAGGTAGTTTATTCAGTTCTCTCTTGAGTTATCCTCATAATAACCCCATACTCTTATATGGTCTTTTACATTTTACAAAAGGCTATTTTACACGTGCTAATCATCACAAACAGTCCTGTTTGGAAGGTAGAACAGAGGAGACAAGACAGGTTTTATTGCCCCATTTCAGAAACCGAGAGCATGAAACTGAGATTGGTGGTGGTTAACAGTGAGACGTTTTCTGAGCATCAACTCTGTGCCAACCACCTGCAGTAGTTCATTTCATTACTGTAATAATAGTTCTGTAAATTAGGTATTATTATCTCCATTTCGAGATAAGGAAGTGGTGGCTTAGAGAGTAACTTGCCCAAGGTCACACAGTAGTAAGCAGAAGATCCAGAATCAAAGGTAGGGCATTTTGGTTCGAAATCCAAGCTTCAATCGATAGATTATTACCACCAGAGAGGTTAGGAACCTGTCCAGGGCTACCTGGCTGCCCAGAATCAGGCCAGAATCTGTGTCTTTGGACAGCTCAACACATTTTCTACTCTATATATACTGCAGCTGCTTCACAGGTTTTCATTAGCATTGGTTCTTTTCAATGTGTAAAGAGGAAACAAAAGAAAGCTGAGAAAAATTTTGCCCTTATACTGTAGAGGAACTCAGTCAGAACCAAAGAATCTCAGGCTCTTCTGGGATTTTTAAGTGCCTCGTGTTCCCTTCATGGTCTGTTACTCCTCACCACCGCTGCCACCACCACCACCATCGTTTAATGCAGGTGGCCCTTGTCTGACAGTGATTCACCTGTGTTCCTGTGCCAGGCACGTCTATTTTACTGTGTTTGGCATTTATAGAGGCAGTATGTTTTTCAACCAATTTGAGGGAAATAAGTTTTGATATTAACTCCAGTAGAAAAACAAATAGAAGAGACAAGAGTTGCAGCAGAAACAGCTCAGACTGACCTTTGGTAACAGTCTTAACAGAGTTAAAAATCCCAGCTCAGCCTCTTCCAAAAGGAGGCACCTTAAATAAGTTACAGAATTGCACTAACAATTTATTTTGCAGTTTAAAAAGGAGATAACCCTTGACTCATGGGTTTGTTATGAAGAACAAATGAAAAAGGTAATTAAATGTTTACTAGGCAAGTACTCTGGGGTAGGTGCTAGGTTTGAATCATTTAATTTTTTTTTTTTTTACATGTTTACATCCTTTAATCCTCAGGACAGCCCGAGGAGATAGGTATTATTAGGTTTTATCCCACTTCTAACCACTTGACAGATAAGAGAACTGCATCTTAAGGAGATTTTATAACTTTCCCAAGGTGAATTGTATTGTAGCGCTTTAGAAAAGTTTGAGAGGGCATCAAATCAAACATACTATTTCAGTTTCCCAAAATCCGTGAAGTAGCTTTAAGACTCCCCAAAATGTTTCCTGAATTAAGATTGTCAAAGTCTTCGTTAAGAATTCCATCTAATTTCCATTATCCTAGCTGTTTCTTCACCCTTTTGTTTGTTGCCATAAAGTTCAATTTAAAATTGCATAGAAAAAATTGTAAATGTATATCATATTCCTCTGTTGTATCACCTCCTCTATTATCAGGAACAAGAGAGGTATGTATACTTGGATAAGATCCCACTTCACTGGACTTCCTCATCCCCATCAACAGGGGTCAAGGGGACCCAGATAACCATCCCTCTCTGACCCCACTCTCAGCCTTGTCACCAACCTCTGCCTCCAATAATGCAGATCTAATCGCATCGTGCTTTGATCACTGTTTGGATGTCAGCACGAGAAGCCCAACTTGTAGGAAACCTTTTACCTCCCAAACTGGTTCCTCTCTTCCAAGCTGTCTTCTTCTGCACCCTAACCCCCAGCCAAGTCCTGTGTCCCTAGAATTCAGAATCTGGCATCAGCAAAATACCCTATATTCTCAACCTCTTCTTGGAACATTCCTTTCACTTTCTAACTCTAGCAGACATTTGTCTCATGTCTCTAAGCACGCTGCCCTCTTCAGTGGTGGCGGTTATTTCCGAGTCTCCTTCCCTAGGCCTGGACGTAGGGTAGGTATCATCCTTTTCCTCATTGCTGCTTTCAAATCATTCTTCATTCCTCCTTCCTAAAAACCTCCAACTTTGACTCTCATGTTATCAGTAATAGAGATTTCAGAGAGCTTAATCCTGCACAGTGTAGAGGCAGATCATTTATGGTTGATTAATATGGAGGCTGTGGCTCTTTTACAAAACAGGATCCTTTGTAAAAGACCCCCTGATCAAGAACATGACTGCTGTTTCAGTGAGTCAGTCAGTTATATGACAGAGCAGGGGATGGACAGGGGAAGCGGGTGTAGCTTCCATCAGACTGACTGGGAGTTGGCACCATACCCCCTAAGAGTGCAAGAACTGCTGTGCTCACGGGCGGACACACTGTCTGAGTGTGCTGCTGGGATCTGTTCTGAAAGTTCAAAATATAAAGCCCCTGCCCTAGAGCAATATTCACAAGATTTTTTAACTTGCTGGAACTACGTGGCTCTGGGCTAAATTAATTTTGACAGAAACATCATTTTCATGGTCTTTGTGGTGGAATGGGAGCTGCAAAATGTGGTGCAGAGTTGGCCACTCAGGCAGGAGAGTGTTTTTCTAAAACAGAGGAAGTCATGGAATACTCAGGATCTGGAGTCTAAAGAAGTGTTTGTCTATCTAATTTTGAAAGGACAACTTTGTATAAATTAGCAAAGCCTTCTTGTTGAAGGTTGGTCTCAAAAAGTCAGAGGGCCTTGTTGGATTTCTTCATAATTCTCAGCAGTTCCCGGAGGTCACAACTACTCCTTATCTGTAAGTGGCAGGTCTTCAGATTACAGACCTAATGGGGATATAACTTTAATGTTGTACAGTTAAGCCAACTTCACACAATTTACAAGACATGTCATACAATGCTGAAAACAAGAAATTAGAGTATGTGGAAACTATGCTACTAAAATTAAGCAGCAAAAGGAAAATGAATATAACCCTGTAAGTCACAGCTTGACTTCTGTCTCAGGAGCTGACCCAGAGGTGATGGAGCCAAAACAATTTTAAGACCTGTTCTGTTCTGACTTAGAAAGATTATTCGATGTAGTTCCCCCAACCCCCACCTCACTTCCAAGTTAGTACTTGGGGTTAGGGAAAAGACTGTAAAATTTCCTGATTCGTTTCTTGTCTAACTTTGATTCTGGCTTCAGTAAGGTGAGATATCTACTCTTCGTTAAGTATAGTTGACAGTTAGCAGCACATTTCATAATAGTTTATATGGCTGATAGGAATATTTGTGGTACCCTGAGGATGGGCACTAGGGAAATATATGCCTATTGGAAAGTGTGCCAGTTTGCAAGTGTTGACTTAATTTTGCCTCGTACCTGAACGTGAGTGCTACTGATGTCGCACTGACGTTGACTTTATATCTGTTTAATCAAGAGACAAAAATTTCAAATGGATAATTATGACATCAGTATATTGGTCTTTCTTTAGAGACAAAAAGCGCATGGTTAAGAACTGTGAAAAGTTGCCCAGATTATATCAGAAAATTCATACTTACCACATAATAGTTTACCACATAATTCAAAAGCTTGAATTTGTGGGTTTTCAGTATGAAAATAAGATGTATCAGACAATGGGCTATGTACCTGTATTATCACAACACAACTTGGAATATCAGTATTCCAACCTGGCACCGCTGGGCACGGTAGATTCCACAATTGTCGTGGCTAGTGGCCTGGAAGCAGGAGTGGTTCAGTGAAGCACAAAGTCTGGCGACAGGGCAACGGGAAAATTCTTACAGTCTGGTTAGCTGGATGGAAGGCTGACAGCAAAGACACTTTCAGAATTACGGGGAAATGACAAAACTCTAGGAGGATTAATAAAGAGAAAGGGAACTTCTAAGTCGCTAAAACTCCCAGTACGGGAGTGTTGTTGACAGAGCACCTAAATCTTGTCTATCAGATCTGAGTTCATTTGGATCAGGAGAATTTGATAATTTTTCCTCGAATAAGGGTAACTTACAAAGAAAACCAATAGGAAATTGGAATTATTCTAAAGAAATTTACTTTCACGTAAACTGGACTTCATCTAGTCTGGGAACGTGTTTGTCCCACTCAGTTACCTTGAAATGGAAAGGGTATCCTTTAGAGTAGCATGATGATAGGTTCACAAATGTAGTTTGAAGACATTCTCAAAGTCCTGAAGCCTCTGCCCTTGTTTGAGAGACCTTCAGAGGCGGTGGAGAGCCCACATCCTCTTTTAGCAATCTTGCCCTTTGTTACGCTCTTACTCCAAGGGGTCTCTTTCTTGTGTCTGTCCTGAGTCCCTTATGGTATCTTTTGAGCCCTCTTTTTCTGCTCTGTCTTCAGAGGAGATGAAAAGCAGCTGGTTACTATTCTCTGCTTAAGAATCCTTATATACTTGAAGAAACGGTTACTAAATCACTCCCTTTGACTTCGGACTTTATCATTCCCATGTCTTTAGCATTCCATTCAAGTCTTATTTTCCAAGTCTAATCAACTTTGTGGCTGTCCTGTAAACCATCTGGCTCCCAGAACTTGATGCTGTAGTCCACAGGGTCTGGCCAGTTCTTTAATAAGAAGAACACTGTTTTGTGATTCCAAAGTATTTCTTCTGATGAGTCGCATAGCCTACTTGATTTTTTAATGTGAAATTTTTAATTAAGCTATAATTTAACATATCATAAAATCCACCCATTTTAAGCACACAATTCAGTGGCTTTTTAGTATGTTCACTGGATTGAACAACTGTTACTCTTCTCAAATTCTAGAACATTTTCATCATTTCAAAAAAAAAAAAAAAAAACCAACCCAGTACCCATTAGCAGCCATTCCCCCTCCGCCCTCCCCCCAGCTTCTGGCAATCACTCACCCATTTTCTGTGTCTGGATGTGCAAATTCTGGACATTTCATATAAATGGAGTCATATAGTGTATGTTGTCTTTTTTGTATCTGGCTTCTTTCTTTTAATGTAACGTTTTCAAGGTTCATACATGTTATAGCATGAATCAAAACTTCATTCCTTTTATGGCTGAATAATGTTCCATTGCATGGATGCACCACAGTTTGTTTATTCTTGCTTGGTTGTTAAACTCAGAGTTATGTGAATGCCAAATGATCTACTCTGTTCCTTCCCCAGGACACTCTGTCAGATTTGAGTTTCATTTAGCTTTTCTAGTCATTATTCTTAAATTGAATACGATTTCTTTGAATCCCTAATTTTACTGCCCAACACAGGATTATTTACAAACTGAAGAATCAACCCAAGGCCAACCCACAAAACCTGCATCAAACATTATTTGTTTCATTTTTTAAATAGATATTTTTTCATTATGTAATGGATACAACAACCCCTTTTCATTTATCAGTTTTTCATTCTTCAAAACTTTGGACATTCACTGAATAGTCTTAGAGAGGAGTACTTCTCAAAGTATGCCAACCTGGTAGTCTGGGGAGTAGGCAGAGGTGGGTGAGGGTGTTTGATGGCAGATCCTCGGTTATTACAAAACCTTCCTCCTGTCACTGATGGTGGTCAGTTGTTCCCTCTTCATGAGGAGTAGACATACAAAGATGGCAGAAGGACTTTTAAAAGAGCATGGATTTTGTGGTTGCCAACAGGGAGGCGGGTGGGAAGGGACAGACTGGGAGTTCAAAATTTATAGATACTGACAGACATATGCAGAATATATAAACAAGATTATACTGTATAGCACAGGGAAATGTATACAAGATCTTGTGGTAGCTCACAGCGAAAAAAAATGTGACAATGAATGTATGTATGTTCCTGTATAACTGAAAAATTGTGCTCTACACTGAAATTTGACACAGCATTGTAAAATGACTATAACTCAATAAAAAAAGTTAAAAAAAAAAAAAGAACGTAAAAAAAAAAAAAGAGCATGGATTTACTCCTGTGAACATGAGACAAATTTGGGTTTGTATCTTGGCTATGCTGTTTGCCATCAGTTGTACCTTAATTGTTGCATCTATGAAATGGAATAGTAAAACCAACCTTGTAGTGATGTTTAAATGAAATCACATCTGTAAAGCCCTTACAGGTAATGCCTGGATGTGCTCAAGAAGTGATAGTTATCATTCTCATGTAGAGTCTTGAGAATTTAAAACAGCAATACATGATACAGTGGCCTCTGATCACAAGGAGCTTAGTATTCTAACAGCAGAGACAAAATTGACAACTGGTAATCCTAGATTTAAGAACAAAATAAAAAACTTAGGAAAATGTACTGAGAAGGCATAGAAAGTATTAAATAATATTTTCAATTTTACTTTAGTAAATTTTGGGGGTGAAGGCAGGTGAGGTACCACTGGTATCAAGAAAAATTTACTTACTCAAATACTTGTACAAGTAATCTCCTTGAGGGCTGGAACTCCATTTTCTTCACTTCTGTGCCTGGAGTACCTCATAAAACGATTACACACAGAGGCTACCCGAGGGGTGTTTAGTGAATGGCTGTCTTACAGCATTCTAGTTACCAACCTTGGTTCTCATCACACTGAGTGTTTCCCCAGACAGTCTCCCATTTATGCTTACGGAATCCACCCCTACTCCCACCCCCACCAGTCTTAGGTCCTTCCCTCTAACCGAGACTTCTCTCCTAAGCTCCAGGTTCATGTGTCCTAGTATTTGCAGGAAATCTCCTAAAAGACATTTTGTAGTTACTAGCAACTCAGAATGCCCTTGTATGAACTGTTAGCCTTTCCTTCTAACATGACCCTCTCTCATATTTTCCTGTTTTTATTATTGGAAGATAATTGCCTAAGTCACAGTTTGAGGGCATAGGAGCTTTCCCTCTCCCCCCTACCACCCACATCCAATCGAATGTGTTTACATTTTCTTCTTCGTTCCGGTTTGGGATCCCCTCCAAGACAGGGTCCCTTTCTCATTACTATTAGCCCAGCCTAGCCCAAGGCCTGATCCAGAATGTACATGTTTTTAATAAATATCTAATGAATAGGCATTTTTTCTATAACTTTTCATTTTTTATTGAGAGGACATACACTGACTAATGTGTGTGCCTGTGAGCACATACATGTGGTATCCACACAAGTCCTCCAAGTTCAACTCCCATCCAGCCCTTAAACTCCCTCAGTTTACTGATGAGATTCTTATGCAGCACAAACCAACAAGCACGTGTAATTGTAAAGCGGATATGGGTTGAGAATTCTGCCATGATAAACTCAAAATTCTTTCTAGCTAGTTTTATACCATGCACTCCATTCTGCCAAAACATTCTCAGAGATTTCTCAACCATTTTTCTTCTCTTTTGTTAACAAATTTTCAAAATAAGAAAGAAAGAAAGGAAGGAAAGAAAGGAAAGGAAAAAAGAAAAGAGAAAAAGAACAGAAAAGCGTACCCTAAAAAACTGTCTTGGCCTTGATGAGAATATAGTTTGGATTCCCAGTTGACCATTTTCCATTCTGTCACGGAGATGTATTTGAAGAATAAATAATAATAAATAACCCCCAGGCCTTGCCATTGTTTCTTTATGGTGTATGTTTCATGCTCTGCTACTTAGCCGGCAGGGAGGGAGGCTGAACTGACAAACCCAATTTCTGTAGCTGTGCTGATATCATCCATGATTCAAAGCCACAGTGAAAAATTACAAATCAACCTCAGCCACATTTTTTGTTGTTCTTCTTCTTGCTGAGAAAGACACACGCACAGACAAAGGAGTCCCATGTTTGCCAAGTGGGACCAAATGATCCCAGAGTGGAATGAAGAAAAATTGTGAAACCGTAGCGGGTGAAATTATTTAAACCATAAAAAGGAAATGACTTTGTTTCCCTGGATTGCCTGGCCCCTTAAACCGCCTCCTCGTACAGTCTCCATCGTGCACTAAGTCTGTTGTGTTTATTAGTTGTTTACTAACTAACTGAGATTGCACTGAAATGGCATGACTGTGTGAACAGTACTTGGGTGACTTCTCAGGAATGGCTTTAGTTGAAAAACTAATTGTAAAAATAGCATCTCTCAAGAATCCAATTCTGTTCTTTCCCAATGACTTCCTTGGCCAACATCTCATTAGCTGTATCAGTGATGCTGTTCTGCCTTCCTTTGTGCGTTGTTAGTTCTGTTTGGCGTACGTCCCTTCAGCTTGAGTGTCAGTCGAAATCCTCCTCATTCCTCAATGTCCAACTTAAATGTCATCTCGTCTGGAAAACTTTCCCAGTTTCTACTGTGCTTTGTTCATATTCTGTCCCACTCTCTTGAATACCTCGTGTGTGCATAGTAGGTATCTGATAAATATTCATTAAGTTGATGTTAATATGTGGCTCAGGAAATTGCTATTTTTATACTACCATGATCTTAATTCTTTATATAAACAACCAAAAGACATCTTTAAAAAGTTATTTTCTTTTTGAGCCTCAATAGCACATATGGAAAACATAGGTGGAAAGTATGTTTGTTAAAGAAACTTGAGACATACTGTTGTGCCATTTAGACAAAATTTTTTTTCTAAAATACTGTGAATTTAGAAAAACTGTGTGAAGAAACAGAAGACACTGTAGGAATGATACATAAGTAAACTGTGCTTTGGTGACTCATTACTCAGATACTATTGAATTATCTGTACTAATGTCAAGAGTGATACACAAAACCCAGATCTACTTGCATTTTTATTTGATACCCATTTGAGGATTCCTGTTCTGCTAATTTATTTTCTTACTTATGTTTTACCTGGATTCTTCTTAAAGTTGGTTCTCCCTAATTGCTTGGAGGAGAAATAGTTAGAAACATGCTGAGTTGGGAGATGCCAGTTCAAGTTTAAGTTTGCTAAGGAGAAGCTGCAAATAATCTAATTTCAGTCTAAATTAGGGTACTATCGTTTAAAAACCAAAGCATGATCTTACAAAGCTAACTCATGGAACCATCCTGTAGGAATTGTGACATAATCAGCTTGCGGGTCAACATTCAGAACCATCCTAGGAACCTGTGCCCAGGTCTGTGATTTGTAATCAGTGGGGAGGGGTTGAGTCTAGAGGGGGCTGAGGGTTCAGCCACCAAGGTGATTAAAGGATTGGGAAAGGAGAACTATGAGGGAATTTAAAGAAACTGGGATTAGTCAGCTTGTAAGAAAAGGAGGATAAAGGGCAATTTAATAGCAGTCTTTGCATACATAAACACACTTAGCAGAACGTATTGACCTGTTTTTTCCGTCTCACCTGAGGATAATACAAGAGACTTAAACTGCAGTCTGAAGGATTTGGGATAGACATAAGGCAGTATCTACTGACAAGCAAAATTGGAGTAGGCTACTGAGAAATATGCTAGAATTTTCATTTCTGAGGGTTAAAAAACATATTCTATTCTTTGTAGGTGTCTTAAGATGAGTCTTGCTCAAAGACAGTGGCATGGGTTTGATAGCTTCCTCGAATCCCATCAACCATTGGCATTAGTTTCAAAATCTTTATGGATAGTGGAAGAGAAGCAAGTGCACCAGTCAAGTCAGGAATTAGGCTGAGAGTGGAGGGAACTTGATTGTTGTCTTAAGTGTACTAAAATTAATAGGGTAATCTTGAACTTGCCACTTAACTTCTCCACGCTTTAGTTTTCTCATACGTAAGCTGAGGGAGCCAAATAAATGACTTAGAATGGGTTTTAAAAGATGGAAAGTGTCATGTTCAGCAAACATCAGTTAAAAGCCTCTTCTGGTCCAGCCATTGAGCAAGACTCCTTTAGATATTAGCTCTTTCATAGATCATCTTATCCAGCCCATTTTACAGATGAGCCAAGTGAGGGCCAGAGAGAGTAAGTGACTTACCAGTTTTATGCGTTTGTTTTTGGAGCTAGGTGGAACCCAAATCTCCTGACTCCCAGGCCAGTGGTTCTTTTACTGAGCTAGGCCTCTGGTAACCATGCTCTGATAAAGCCTTTGAGAACCCTTTCTAGTTTTTCTTAACCTTCACATTCCTTTTTCCTTCCACAATTGTTTATTGTGCCCTAATAATATGGTAGGCACTGTGCTAGGTGCTGGCCATACAGAATGGAACTCTGATGAAGTCTTCAAGGATCTGTATTTCAAAGAGAAAGTATTATGGGTAGTGAAAGAAGCTTTTGGATTTTTCCAGGCATATAGATACCTTTAATGGTACCATAATACCTCCTTGTCCCAAGAAGCCAGGGCTTCTGGCTTTGACTAAGAAGGCAGTAGTGCTCTCCTGCTTTGGTTCAGACAGTCCCTTCCCCCTTATTTCTCTCCTCGCAGACCCTCCAATGTGGACCTCAGCATGGCCAAGACGTAGGTAGAATCTTCCCAACTCCGAGGACCAGAATCTGGAGCTCCAGGGTGTACCTTTCCTTCTGTTGAGGCCCAGGGCTGTAGCCAATGGTTCAGTCCAAAGATTCCCTAGATTTAAATCAGAATTTTGAAACCCGGTTCTCCCTAGTCTCAAAGCCCAAAGTCCATGATATTTTTCACCAAAGCTCCTTTTTTGCCATCCTAGGCAAGACTGGAATTCTCACCTCTGGGCCAAGAAGAGAGGTCATACTGGTTTCTAGGCCTTACTTACTAGCCTAGTGAAGATGTTCCCTATTGCTGGCAAAACAATTCACATACTGATTAATTGAGGTTGAATCATTACTGTTTTTAGGATTGCACAACATTATTTCATCTTTGTTCTCAATTCTCTTGCCTTACCACAGTGTGACAATGTACTAAAATACTGGGAGGCACTTTAGAAAGCAACTTTTTTTGGATTTTTTAAAAAGGAACTTAATTCTAATTATCATTTGATGCCTACATATAACAGCTCTTGGCATATCAGGTGTGTTTCATAAATTGGTGTTGAATGGGATGCATGAATAAATGAGAATTTAGTACCTTTGTTTTAAAGCATTTGATATAGTGAATCAGGGTCTGGATTTGAGGCAGATCATCTGTGCTCTGGATTAGTAACTGCTTCTTGACTGGCCTACACATGAACTTTGACCTTTTGCAAAATGATGGAATTTAATCTAAACAATCACTCAAGTCCCTTCCAAGTCTCAACTCTTGTAGCTTTCTGTAGACTGTGAGCATGGAAATAAAGTATGTTTTTTTTTTCAGTGATTCGTTTGGAATTTCAGAAACTGGCAGATTTGGGAAGAAAACCTAATGTTCTCTAAAAATACTACAGAAATTCTTTACTTACAAACAGCCAAGTTCCAAAAGTCTACTTGTTCCTAAGCCCCGAAAAATACTATTCACGTAACAGCTAATAACATTTTTTTGCTAATGAGCAAAGTTGACTGATGTATAGGTTTATGTTTTGTTGAAAGTTCACAAATTGAAAGTTCATTTGTAAGTAAATGCCTGTAGACATCTGAGAAGTAATTATTTTCTCTTACATTATATTTAAATCTTTTATATTAACTTATAGTTGGCATGCGGGTCTAGTTAACATGTTTTAGTGGCTGAGAGCTGGAGATCCTAATCACTATTGGCCTAATTGTATTCTTGGCTCACCTATGAAATTCTTGGCATTTAGGGTTTCTTATTAAACTCTTTCCTGGAGGGGCCTTTGTAGAGAAGATGAGTAATGCATTGCATTTTGGAATAGTATGTGATAAGAACCCAGATGGTGAAGTAATGTTGAGACTTCTGGACAATTCTCGGTGTAGGTAAAACTGTGACATTATATAGGATGCCTCTGGCTTACTCATCTCCACTGTGGCAGGAATTGCCATTTTCAAAGTCCTATATGTTGCAGGCTGAGAAAGAAATGACCCTCAGGAGTAGACAGCTGCAATAAAATCTGGGTTAATCTGCTTACAGTTAGTTTTAGACTAGAGCATTCTCCTGAGTGTTGGGAGTAACTAGGCCCCAGCCTCCAGCCCTAGACTCAGCCACATTCTTAAAAGGCCCTTGGCATGTGCTGGACAGTGCTGCCTCTTCAGCTGGTCAGTCAGCCTGTCTCCAGACAGAGAGGCTGGCCCTGACAGCTACAACCAACAGGGCAAGTATCCCAGCTCCAGTGTAGGGCTTACCATGCCTTTTTGGTTAGACAAGCCTTCAGTTTGGGGCCAGGATCAGAGCTGTGCTGTAGATCTGTGTCTTTGTATTACCTCTCACCCCCCACCCCACCCCCTGAGCTCTCTAGATTGTTTCATCTCTAAATTAACACTTAGGGTTTGACAGAATGGTTGTGATCAGTTTCTGGTGCCATCATGGGTCAGGCTACAGCTTCCTCTCGTATTACAATTTCAACTTCTTGCCTAGGCTGAAGCAACTCATCTCATTTCCTGCATGTCACTGCATTCTACCCCTGCTCTTCAGAACAACTTGAACTCTTTCAACTGGGTATCCCGGACTGAGGAGGCACAGAGAACAGGCCTGTGGCCGGTTGAGAGGTTACAAAAGGCATCAAATTGTAGGGCAGTCGTACACAGATGACTTTGATTCAATTAACGTAGATTGTGTTAGTTGAGATTTTTTGATTATAAGCAACAGAAGCTAGCTCTGGCTAACTTAAAGGGAAACATTTATGAATGAATATGGAGTAGGTCATAGAATTGAAGGAAAAACAGAGGAAATAAATTTCCAGAGCAGGACAGCTCCAGAAATACAGGAGATTGAAACTAATAGACTGTCACATCATGGTACGACTTCCTGGGTGAATCTGTTCCAGGTTATATTCTGATCTCTGTTGTTCAGCTAGTTATTCAGATTCCCAGGAGAGTGTCTGATTGGCTCGTTTGGGTTGTAAGCCTACCCCTTAGCTAGGGGAATCCCCTGCACCTGGAATGACAGTCCCACCATCACCGCCTACAGCAGAGGTCAGGATAGTTCCCCAGATCATGGTGTTTCTGCCGAAAGAAGGCGGGCGGCGGGGCCTCAGAGACAACAGGTGTCCATTACAAATCTGTTCCACAGGGATCTACCGAGCAGGAATAGATTCAGCCTTACAGTCAAAGAAATGGGCAGCTCTGCAGGGATTTCTGTTTCTTAGGAGTTGCCATTATGACACCCAGCTTAGGAGTGCTTGGCCAAAATTTTCATGTCCTTTTGTCAGTGTACTTTTAGAATTTAAGTCAGTAATAGCAAGAGGCATCTTTGGTCATTGTAGTTGCCTGGAGCAAACTGAATTTTAAAAATTCTTTGCGATAAAAATCACCATCAGCGTCATTATGACATATGGAAGGCCAACATTAAGGCCAGTTATTAGGAGTAAACTCTGAGAAGACCATCCCAGTTAGCTATTTTCTCACTTTCGGGTTGTGTCGATTGACAGGATTTGAGTCTTTGGAGGGCTTTGATGAGAGTGACTGACTTCAAAAGCATCAGCAGGACAGATGTTTCTGTTTCTATAGGCTGAGGGATTTCTAACAAGCAGCCATATTGTGGAGAGTAGATTATAATAACAAAGGGGATTTTAAAATGGGATGACACATTGACTTGGAATGTTTTCTCATCTGTATTTACTTATTCCTAAGTATTTTCCTTCATGCTTTCTTTTTTCAAGTGGGTGACCAGCTGCCTGCCACCTTTTTCTTTCTCCTTGCCTGTGTTCCTGATTTCTTTCTTTTCTTTACCCTCTCCACTTTCCGGCCCCTAAGCTTGTGTTTTTCTCTCTAAATCTTCTTTTCTCGAATCCTATTTCATCCCTCCCTTTCTTTTCCTTATTTGGTCTTACAGTTCATAACTTCTGTTCCTTTTCCTGAAATTCCCTTCTTTTCTCCTTCTCTAAATCAACATTCTGGTGCCCTACTCCCAAGCTTCTTATCTCTTTGCTGTTAATCCCTAATGTGTTTACTGATCCGTGGGCCAAAAGGCAAAATCCCCGGGGCCCTTGCTCCATGCCAGTGCAGTGAAAAGCAGCATTGCTCAACAAGTGCCTTGTGAACCATGAAGCAGTGGATGAGAACCCTGTCAGGGAAAGTTTACATACACACTCTTGTATGTGTGTGTGTATATATATATGTATATATATGATGTGTGACAGTGTTCAGCTTGTTTGCCGAATGGAGAGGTACTTGGATTTTCTTCTGGCAGAAAAGAGTTAAGCAGAAAGCTTTGCCTAAATTTCTTTCTTTACTAAGTAAATGGATGAGGTCTTCAGAAGTTATATAAGGAAAACAGATGATATTACAGAGAGATACAAGAGAGGACAAGAGACCGGTAAACAGCCAGGCGTTAGTATATCCTGCTGACATGTTTTCGATAGCAGGCACAAAGAATGCATTATGGATGCACTGATAGAACGGAAAGCAGAACCAGGAAAGAGATGGCAATAAATAGTAATAAAATCCAAGTGACTTGTATGTTTCAGTGAAAAAAAGAAGAAAGCAGGCAGTGTACATAATGTGAAAGGGCAGGAAAATGGAAGTGCAGATGTAGTGGTGGAGACAAACAGATCAGAAATTTGGGAAGCTCTTCTTGCATCAGTAAAACATGACATGGTAAACAACAAGCAGGGAGAAGTGCAATGTCGGTGGTACCTTTGGGAAATAAAAGCCAGACAATATTAAAGTAGCATCTTAAAAAAATGTAACTTCAGAAATCAAGTCACTTATAAAAGTAAGGATTGGAAGAGGTGGACAGTGGCATGTGATACAAATCTTAAGCAGAAAAAGTGATTTTAAATTGTATAACCAGGTTAACAATTGTCAGAAAAGGAAAGCAGGATGGTCCCACATACCCTGAGTGTTAGGAGACCAACTCAGCCTAAAAAAAGAGTAGACCCACCTAGTGTTTGCCAAGTACTGAGCCAGATGCTTTACGTACACTTCTGATTTAAGCCTCACTAGACACAAAAGTGAAGCCAAGAACTGAGAACGATATCCATTGGGAGGAAAAAGCAGAGGGAATTTTCTGAGCCAGTTCCAAAGTCATAAGGCTCGGGGGGGAATAACTTTGGTTTTGTCAAGTCGGAGTGAACAGCCAAAGGCAGCAGACGTAGGATATTGTCAGAGGTAAATCACCCGGCTAAGTCTGCTCTGTCTTGACTGCAAGGTCAGAGGACCGCAGCAAGCCGGCCAAATGTTTTCAGCCATGGAAATCCCCTAACTTTCCAATGGCTGCAGCCCCACAGCTCCGAGGTTTTACTCACAGGATGGCTCTCTTCCAGCTTTCAGATCCCTCCAAGTTGATTAATCATTTTCTTCTTCTGACTCATTCAAACCTCTAGAAAATAGCTGTAGGTACTGGAGGGGCTGTGTTGATCAAGGAGGTCGGATAAATTGGCTTGACACTGGTCTATAGAAAAACCTAGAAGATATTGCCAAAAGCGTTTAACTATCTGTCCTCACTTGCTAGTATGTTGGCTATGGCCACAGGCCATTGGCTCATCCATGTGTTTGAAGCAGGGTATTTTCATTTGCATTAGGAAACTTGGGTATGTGGGGGTATTTTAGTTTCTTAATGTAAGGTTAGGTAGTGTAGGCCACTTACTTAGACAGTAGAATTCCATTATGACAGCTTACTTTTATATCAATTTAGATGGACTATGGGTCAGATCTTAACCCCATAATAATTAAAAAAAAAAAAAAACAGCAAACACATACAGTGCTTGTTATTTGTCGGGTACTCTACTAATTGTTTTCCCCGAAGAGACCATATTCCCAGAACTGAAAGGTCAGTCTGACTGTCTAAGCCAAGGTCATGTATGTTGATGACATTATTTTGTCTGGCTAATATTCCCCATCATGAAGTTTATTTTAGAAGAAATGTTCATTTTTAGATTCATGATTATACTTTTAAGTTACCCTGGAAAGACTACTTCTCTTGCTCTTGTAATGCTTTAATCTCCTGGTTTAGTTATTCAGTTTGTGGACATTTATTAAGCGCGGAGTTTACTAGTCACTGGAGATACAGTTGTGAATAAGACATCACCTCAGACCTGAAGTGATACATCATGTCAGTGCTTTGCGATTGGTATAAACAAAATACTTGGGAAAGCACAGAAGCAGCAGCAAATATTCTGCAAAGGTAACCTTTGAGTCAGAACTTTAAGAATGCATAGAAATTTTTCAGGCTGGCAGAGGTGGGAGGAGCATCACCAGCAGAGGGAACAGCATGTGTGAAAGAGCATAGCGTGTCTAGGGTAGAAGACATTTTAAAAATGGGGTTGTGACCAAAAAAATGAGCCTAAGTAGATTAAGTTGGAGTAAGATTCTGATGGACCGTGTGCAGCATTCGAAGGCATTCTCCTGTAAGCCCTGGAGGGGCTTATGGAGGTTTTTAAGAAAGGGTAACTTCATTTGATTGTGGGTTATTGTTTTGTTTTTCCAGTAAGAGAATATTGATGATAGTGTGAGGTGGGAAAAAAGGGTCACAAAAAGGGACCAGTTAGAAAGCTGTTGCCTAGTCTAGAAGTGGTAGTAGTCAGGGCAGAGTGAGGGGATAGATTTAAGATGCATCTCGAAGTCCAGTGGGCAGCCTATAATGAATGACTGGTTGGATACAGAAGTTGATGTTTGGATGATCCCCCAGATTAGGTACTTAGGTCTCTAGGTGGATCAGAATGCTTTCAACAAGAAATTAGGAGGAAAACGAGCCTTGGGGAGTGATGAGGTTGCTTTGTGACATGCTGAGAGTTGAAATGAAGGTGCTAGTAAGAGGAAACATTCAGGTGGAGAAGCCCAGGAGGTGGTCGTAGTGTGGGTGGAGATGGAGATCTGTTGAGAGGTACCTGAAGCCCTTGAAGCTGATGAGATAAATGAAGCCGAAGGGGAAGAGGGCCGAGGACAGCAGAGAGTAAATTCTGTTTAGATTGTGGATCAGAAATCTATTCATGCTGTGTAGACAGTTTTAGGAATCACTAACTGGGTGTTTTGCAACCATGTTAGTTGTTTCTATGGCAGAACACACTTTGGATTGTGTTGTTTTCCTACACGTGACCAATAAATTTTTAATGAGGTTGGGCACCTCGGTCAAAGGCTAGCTGGACACTGACCCCTTATAGACCATTATCTGTGTGTGCCGCTTTGGGAAGGAGATGGGGAGTCGTCCTCAGAGACATAGAAGCATATGTTTGCCCTCAGCTTTCCCTGGCTAACCTGGATTTCAAATGACTACTGGCCTTATAGAGATTTGCAGACCTCCACACTAAAGGAGTGTCATTCGTATGCAGCCCCCGAAGTAATTGTAACAATCTGTTTCTTAAGTCTCTGAGAGAGCACACAGATTGATTCTCCAGTCTTTGTCCATTTGCAAGGACACCCGTATGACCCTTCATCACATCAGCTGACCCCTCCCCCTTTTATCCGCCTGCTGTTTCAATTATGTGAGCCGTGATGGCTCTGCCTTAAAACTCCCTGTCCTGGGAAATTTCTTCAGAAGAAAATTATTGGAAAAAAAATTTCTGCTTTTGAGCCAGCTCGGGGATTTAAATCTCTTCCAGCCTACGGAGCACCTGGATTCAAGTGTCTATTCCCTTCTGACTCTGGGAGAATAAGCTGCATCTTGAAGTGAAGCTCATAAGCACATGGAGAAACTATGAGTCTGTTTCCTCCTGCAGTTCACTGAGGCAATGAAAAAGTAAACGAATTCAGTTAGTCCAGAGCCAGTTTTAAGTATCACAAGCCAGGGCCCAGCAGTGTACTGGCACTGAGGAGCCTGGTTTGAATGCCACATGAATAACTGTCATGCAGGATTCTGGACCACCTGCCTCATAGATGCCACACTTTCTGTTTGTGATGATGACTGACTGACCAGAACGTACACTCTTGTTTCCCGCTGCCCTAACTTCCAGTGCCTTACACCTAAGAGATCTATGATAAATGTCTGTCAACTGGTTGAATTTTCCAAGTTGTGGAGGTTACTTAATATATAAAGGTTTCTGAGCTCCTTGAATGCAATCAATTTTGCTAACAGCAAAGGAAGGTGCATGTATTGATGGAAGGTCACGAGCTGGCAATCATGGGATCCTCGGGTCCACAGACACTGTTTACTTAACTCTCTCAATGATGTCTTTAAGAAAATACAAATTCAGTGTCAGTATTAACAAATTGAGAGGTATCATCATATAAAAAGCCAGGTTTCTGACTTCTCTTGAAAATTTGAAGATCGGGCAACCTTGGGCTACATTCTTGTAGGTTGGCAATTGATTAGACCTGCATGGCTGCTGCCCGCTTTAGAGCAGGCATGCCTCTCCCATTTGCCAAGGTCCCCACCACTGCCTATTTTTGTTACACTTGACGCATTTCACTCATGTATGTTTCATGCCTTGCCTCTATGTAGGCTTTTCTTTGTAGGCTCTACCAGCACAATTACTTAGAAAACTTGGAAGTTAGCAGGGTGTTTCAAAAACACTTTAAACATCTTTATTGAGATATAGTTCACATACCATAAAATTCATCCACTTAAAGTGTACTATTAAGTGTTTTTTGGTTTATAGTTGTGCAACTGTTGCCACTATCGAATTTTAGAACTTTTTCATCCTCAGAGGAGATTCTGTACCCATTAGCAGTCACTTCCTATTCCTTACCCCCCTCCCCTAAGCAACCACTAATCTACTTCCTGTCTCTAGGGCTTTGGGTTGGTTCTACTTTTTAACCACTATAAATAATGGGGCTAATGAACATTTGTATGCAAGTTTTTGCAAGGACGTATGTTTTCATTTCTCTTGGGAATATACCTAGAAGTGGAAATGTAGAGTCTTATGTTCACTCTGTGTTTTAACTTTTGGAGGACCCGCCACATTGTTTTCCAAAGTGACTGCACCATTTTACATCCCCATCATCAACGTATGAGGGGTCTGGTTTCTCCACATCCTCACCAGCACTTTTTATTATTCATCTTGTAGCCATCCTAGTTGTTGTGATGTGGTATTTCATAGTGATTTTGATTTTTTAAAAATTCTTTTACAAAATAGAATTTATTCATTTTTATGAGGAAATGTTGCCAATAGATCATGCTACCCTTCCTCACACCACATCGTGTAATGCAGTGCGTCTCTGGGTTGCGATCTGTGGAGCCTTCATGAATGGGATTAGTGCTTGTATTAAGGAGACCCCAGAAAGCACTCTTGCTCTTTCCACCATGTGAGGATGCAATGAGAAGACGGCAGCCTGCATTCCGGAAAAGAGCCCTCACCCTTGACCATGCCAGTATCCTGATCTTGGATTTCCCAGCCTCCAGAGCTGTGAGAAATAAATTTCTGTTGTAAGTCAACCAGTTAATGTACTTTGTGACAGCAGCCCTGAAAGACTACGAGGCTGACCTTCTAAGGAAAGAAGCAGTGAGCCTGCTCCAGACCCAAGGTGTCTCTTTCCCCAAGAAGCTATGCCTCTCCATAGTCCTTTTGTTTCTTCTTTTCCCCCACTGAGCCCCACGATGACTCTGGTGTCTTGAGTTTGATGTTGTCTTTAACCCACTACTCTCCTTTTGTTCGCCGCTCTCTCTCCTCGTTCACTCTTTCTCACTTTCACCGCCTGTCCCATCAGCCCGGCCCGGCGGTCCTGATCCAGTTCTGAGAGTCTGGAGCCTCCTTTGTGTCACCACCGGCTAACAGAACCACATGAGGCCTCTTTGTCCAGCATTATCTTATCTATTTATCAGGTGTTCCAACAGTCTCATTTCAAATATTCTGTTCTATTGTTGCCTGAAATATAATTTACTGTCATGGATTTTAGTGGAGAAAATTTGGCACCCTAAATGTAATGCAATATCTGAGTTTAAAAAAAAAAAAGAAAGATCTTCAGTTGGATGTGAAAAAGCTACATTAGCCACTTTGTTCCAGTTCACAGCTATCCGTATTTTTACTTAGTCTACCCAGAAGGCCACAGTCTGACCACGAGAACACCAACATAGGCATCTGGAGCAAAGAGACCCTTTCACTAAGTGTGACACTGAAATTGTCCAGGAGCCCCTGGCCCCTCCTTATCAGCAGCAGTGGTTTTTATAGGGCACCCTTATTACCCGGGGTGTTATATCTACAATAATAAAGGCTGCCTCGGATCTTTAGCTTCCTTCATCTCAGAACAGACCTCATTGTATATATTTAGAGCCACAGCCCATGCCTGTTACATCTGTAATGAGTGTGATGACTTAAAACAGCACCTTTCACTCCAGAATCTGGAAGTCCTTAACAGCCTCAACTCCACACTTCCATACTCAAGCACTTTAGGGATGGGCAGACAATAAACAGGAACTTCTGGGGATTGTCCTGTCAGGGAGAGTGGAGAGAAAAAGATGGTACGTGCGGGCAGCATAAGCCTTTCTTCTTTAGCAGCTATGACTTGGAGCTCATGTGAGTGTCCAGTGTACTTTTTTCTACCTGTATAATCAATACTTTGGACTTACCTAATCTTCCTTTAGAAGTGCTTTTCTCATCAATTGCTAGGAGGGAATATGATGATAAAGGATGATTATCTCTGTAACCAAAGCACAGGAACTTGCTCTTTATGGTGAGTCACTAATGGACTAAGATAAAGTGTCCGGAGTACAAACGGCCTCTTGTTTTCACGAGGCCTGATATTTGTTCGTATCCCTGCTTCACTGACTTCTCAAGGAAACAGGCTGTTTTCCCACACCCTGCCCAGCTCACTCATACGCAGCGCCGGAACTCCAGCGCTTTCATCCGGAGAAACTCGCCTTGATGTTTTTCTTCCTGAAGATTCGTGGAATTATTTTCTATTTCTCCAACTTAAGCTATCAGAGAAAGCAACGTTATCATAGCTTTTCGTTGGCTAGGATGGGAAGCCGAGGAGGAAAAGGAAAGGAACTAGCATTTGCTTGGCCTCAGGCACTGTGCTGGTCACTTTACATGTATTATCTCATTAAACTAAAATAAAACCCAATTCATATGTGATGTGGCTGCTGGGAAAAGCAACTCTGATGAGCTTGCCATCTTTGCATGTTTATCGTTTGTTCTGTTGGCCAGTAGCTGTTTGTATGTTAAATCATGGCTTTAATTCTGGATACCCACCAGGACCCATTCTATGATATCTTGTCTCTCCTTCTGAAATGTGGCTCTGGTCCATTAACAAACCCCAATTGCACATTCTTCCCTCTTGTAAGCTGCTTTTCAAAGTCATTAAACAATCTTCTTTTACTCTCTCTTTTTGAATCACTCTTCTTTCTTCCTGTTGTGAGAAAAAACATATTTATGTTCTTCTTAAATTGTCAATCATAATGTCATCAGATAATCTGGTTTCATCATTTTGGCTAAATCTAATAAATATAGGTTCCATTTAAATTTACATTCTTTTGGTTCTCAAGTTTTATTTTTTAGAAACTTGTAGTTTCTGTCTGCCTGTCTCCCCACCCCACCCCCAGACAGTCCAGCCCGTGTGTTTTTTTTTTCCTGCCATTCGAAAGGGCACTACATGATTCTCCTGCCCAGTCATGTCTCTCTCTTCATGAATGCTGGAGTCTGACTTGGCTCAGTCCATCCTGTTTCCCAGGATGAGTTCCATTTCCCATCTATGCTCATCAGAAATCCCATTGCCCTTCAAGGTCCCTCCATAGCCACCCTAACTGGGGAGCGATTAGGAGTGACTTCCAACCTCTGAACCCTGGGTAGTCTGTGCTTCCATGGCGCTTGTCACAGATTGCCTAGACAATGAAGGTGATTAACACAACTTTTTTCCCCTTCTAGATTGTAAGCCCCATGAAGGTGGGAAGTCTGCTTCTCTTTACAGGTCGGTTTTTAATAAATATTTGTTGAACAGATAAAGTCCCCTTTGTTACCTTTTTGTCTCCTCAGTTTGAATTGATAGTTTCCTCTACTGTTCAAAAAGAGAAAGGCGGAGTATATATGCAGGCAGGATTTTGCCCTTCTTCACCAGCACACACTTTCTGAGTAATTGCTAAATGTTAGAAACTGTGCTAATTGCTGGGGGTAAAAATAATGACAGCTACAGTTTACTGAGCCCTTCCTAGTTGTGAGGCTTTGTAAGTACCATGCTAAGTAAGTACTTTTCATATTATCTCACTTAGCACTCACGATAACTTTATGAGGAAGCTATTTTCAGTGTATTATCTTGTAAGCTATAGGTCAGAGAGGTTAGTAACTTGCTCAGGGTCACCCGGCTAGTTGAGGGTAGAGTCAGGATTTGAACCCAGGTCGTCTGCCCCTAAACCCGTGCTCTTAACTTGATACAATAGAGTTCTATCTTTTGAGTTAGTAAGTGTCCAGTAGTGAAGATTGTGAACTGGTCCATACCTTCTTCTCCGACTTTATCTCCTAACACTGCCCTTCAATCTCATGGCCTTCCTGCTGTCTCTTCAGCATGCCAGGCTTGTTCCTGCCTCAGGACCCTTGCACCTGCAACAATCCAAACATGTGCCTCAGTGCTCTTGCCCCTGACCTTCACATAGCTGGCATAGCTCATCAGTTCTTGGCTGGAAAGTCATCTTCTAGGGAGACTTCCCTGAACTCCCCAGTGAAAGTAGCACTCACCCCCTCCATGCATGCTCTATTCCAATTACCCTGTTTTATTTTCTTCTGGACACTTATCACTGTCTGAATTGATCACATGTACTTGTTTGTATATTTATTGTTTTCCTCTCCTAGAACTGAAGCCCAGCAAGAGTAGAGATTTATTCATCACTGAATCTCTAGTATCTAGAACAGGGCCTGGCAAATAATAGGTACTTAATAAATATTTATTGTATGTTGAAATGAACCAATGAATTTTTGAGTACCTAACTGTTTCAGGTTGGGTTCTGCAAAAGCAGACACTGAAGTAGACCTGAGGGTGCAAGATGCTGTAGGGAATCAACACGTACAAAAGGAAGGGAAAGGAGCAGGACTGAGCAGAGGGAGGAATTGAGCCACGATACAGATCCAACAGAGCTTCAGCCAACCCTGCGGCAAGTTTTAGAGTGAATAAAAATTTAAAATCTCCCCACTAGATGAATGAAGAACTAGCCTTATAATTAAAAATCAGATTTACTCTAGAACTTGCTATGGCCTTTATACTCACTCCCTCCCTGACTTTGCCTCTTGGTGAAGGGATGTGATCCACTCCTGGAAGGGCATGACCTCAAGCAAGGAATCCCTCTCAAGCTGAGGCGGATCTTGAAGGAGCTGATGTTGGATGCAGTTTGCTGACCATACTGCCCAGAGCCAGACAGCGAGTCCTTCCTTAAGGAGGCCTTTGGGCAGTGAGTTTTAGTATCTACCAACCAATGATAGTACCATAAGTGGTGTGTACCATATGCATTATTATCACTGTTATTGATTTAAGATGTGGCCTTCAGAATTCATTTACATCTAAAAGCTGGGACTATTTATATCAGAAAATTTAGAGCGAATCAGTACTTGTTGCCTTCAAATCACTCGTGGCTTTGATTCACACGTGATATTCCTTTCTCTCTCTCCTCTGTCTTTCTCTTTCTCCTCTGTCTCTCTCTCTCTCTTTCAACACAAAATTTGGCATTATAATTTTTGGAAATGCCTAGAATTATCATGCCTATTTTGTAATTAGTAACATTATCTTCTAAGTGATTACATTTTTAACCTTTGTTAAGTTCTAGTAGGTTGAAGTTTCTTTTTTCTTTGGGTAAAGCATTGTTCATTTTTCTGATTATAAATTCCCCTATATTATGCAAACCTTTAGGCAAAAAGCAACTTTCTACATATTATTTCATATTTCATGTTTTTAATAGTTTGTTTTTTTGGTTAGATCATCTGGCATGTAAGTATTGAGCAACATCACTATTCAATTGTCACGGTTGGTGTTATTTTGTATTTTCTGACGTCTGGTGCTTGCTGATTTTTTTGATCTGGCCTTTTTCTTCCTTGGGGAATTGAGTTTCCCTTTGTTCACTTATTTATAGCTCTGCAGTGGGCATGGTTTGGAGCCTCGGTTTTTATTGCTTCAATTGCTCTACAGTAATTGACAACACGATACACATTCCAGGTCCCATGTTGCATTTACATATGGACACACACTACTCGATGACTCAAATAGACCATAATGAATCCCCTTTATTCTGGGGTATCTTTGAGATTCTGGCTTACTGTGTTGGTCTGTTCTCCTTAAACATGGGACTGACAGCACTGACTATTGGAAACAACTGCCCTTTTATTTCTGTTGGCATTTCATCACCGTGGGTGCATCCCAATCTAATTATATGTTGATTTGTAATCAACAGAGGCTTCCTCTCATTTAATTTTCTGCTGACTTTATTTTCCCCCAGCTTGAAAACCTCCAGGATTATTATATCAATTTTAATTTCTTAAACAGGTTTCCTTTCACAATGGCCTGCTTCCAATCTATCACTTTGCTATTCCGTTACTCTGTCAACCCATGTTATCTGTTTAAAAAAACAAAAAACAGAACAAAACAAAATGCTGGTATGTTGGTGGGCTCTGTACTGCCATTTAAAATGTTATGGAAAGAACTATTTATGTTGTTATGATGCTGTTATGAATTAGTTCAGTGGCCCACATCTCTTTGTACATAAGATGCGCTTGACCTTAGAAGAAGAAAAAAATCTGAACCAGAATCCTCACTGAAGTTGGATTTGGCAACAATAAGAATCCATCAAAAACATAGAAGCTGCATTTCCTAGGAAATGGAGGCTTTTTCCTGTATTTGGGAGTGGTAAAGGATACGCCCAAGAACTTGGAACAGTTACAGCTTTGGCAGACAAACAAAAGATCTGCAGGGCAGAACTTCCTTTTTATTCCCTGAGCTCTCTCTCCCATTGTCTAGGAGACGATGGGGCAAATACCCAGGCAGAAGCTGCTTCAGTATTGTCTTTTATTGATAGGCTGTTTGTGTTCAGTGATTCTTCTGGCCCATAGTGTCTGCTGGACAGTTGGAGGCTTTTTGAAGCCATTGTATTGTTAGAGAATAATTAGGGTGAATGAAGCAGGGGGTAGGGGTTAACAACAATTCTTTGTTGCAAGCAATTGCTAGTCTTGGCATCAGTATTGGTAACAAGGCCAATCTACTGGAAGGGATCGAGACAAAAGATGGAAAGGTTGCGGTTGGTTTGTCTAATCCATCCAGCAAATCCACCCATGCATGGCCATTGTGCCCTGTGAGCTCTCTGGAAATGCCTTTGGTCACACTGCATTCCAAGCCACTGGGT
Source organism: Camelus bactrianus (assembly GCF_048773025.1). Taxonomy (NCBI): domain Eukaryota; kingdom Metazoa; phylum Chordata; class Mammalia; order Artiodactyla; family Camelidae; genus Camelus; species Camelus bactrianus. The sequence goes on along the minus strand of NC_133544.1, from coordinate 29,777,443 downwards.
GGGTGATCTCCAGGCAGTCTTGTACATGGATTTCCTAGAATGCTTCCCACAGCAGAAAAGGGGATGCACAGGTGTTGCCTTGGCAATTAATCGGCATACTTCATAAAGAAAATAATCTTCAAACATTTGGTTAGATGAATGACGGTAGTATGAAAGGCTCATGATCCTTGCCTTCGGAGGAGCAGTTAAGGAATGTCTTAACACAAAAGAGCTGAGATGTGTCGAGACACCAAGGTGAAAACACCTAGGCAAAACCATGACCTGTGTCCTGATCTCCTCCAGCCTCTCTAGGCCAGTCAGGGCCTGTCCTGGTTGTAGGAGCCTTAATCCCACTCGTATTGTGACCAGGGTGGGGTCCAGCCAACTGGGGCAGCTATAAATTTAATGCTTCTAAGAAAGCTGTTCTTACTGGAAGTCTTCACAAACTGGTTACCTGTCTCCCCTTGCCCATCTGGGGAACTGGAGCTGCGCTGAGTGCTGAGTCAAGAATACTTCCAGCTGCGTTGGGTCAGATTCTTGATATATTAATAATATGTGGCGGGGTGCCTTACTTGGGGGACCTGGGTTCCTCCTTGGAGCCCATCCTTCAGATTTGAGAGCATTAGTGTGATTTGTGTGTGATGCTTCTTACCTCCTTCTCCCAAATCAGCTTCCCCCCGGGGGTTCCCAAGCACAGAAAGGTGCACCTCAAATAGTTGATTCAAATTTTGCAACAAATCTACCCCATATATCTCTTCCTATTGCTTCTCAAAAAGTACAGAGACACAGAGGCAATTTGGAGGTAGAGGTAGGCATCTCCCCAAGGAGATTTTTGTCCTTAGACACATATCCCCAAAAGGTGAGTTTCTGCTCTTGTGTATTAAATAGGGCTTTCATTCCCACAATCGGCTTTAGGCCAATGATGACTTAATTTGATATCTCAAGACAGGAACATTCAAGATTGATATTAAACTCTGAGCGATGGGGCAGAAATGGTCTTCACCTCCGTGTTTTCTGAGAGTGTATCTGACTCTCCCGGGTCTGTGTATGTGAGAAGTGGAGGTTGTCAGGGACTGGGACCAGGGAGTGGGGAGGGCAGGATCGGGAGGCGGGTATGGGGAGCTCAGGAGAGGGGACAGCAGCGTGCTTATTTTCAGTTTGTCAGCTGTTATGGAAAACTGCCAAAGTGAATGAGATACAAGCCTTCAGAGTTGGTGTAAGCCAAGGAGAGGCTAGGCCCCTGCTTTTAAAAGGCTCTGTGGAATTTAGACTTAACATTTCATGTGTATTTGGTTTGGGGCAAATGTGAAATCCCTGAACTTTCCCCAGGAAAACATTAGTTCCCAGGAACACACAGTGGGTCCTAACTCTCTGGACAGAAGTGTGTCTGGAGGGAGGAAAAAGAATCCGGCACCTTTCTGTTGAGCCTCCTGGCTCTGTTTGGCCAGCAGGGAAAGATTGATGAGAACCCTGATTAGATCTGTCTCCATGGCCTCCAGCAGATTATTGGAAAGGCCTGAAAAAATCCTTTTGATACAGGAGGTGGAAGTTCCAGTGGGTGGGGGAAGGGTAGGGACTAAATCTTCCTGGCCCAAATGTGCCAGCATGTATACAAACACAGCAGCCTGGGAGATTGAGCAGAGCTGAGCATTTTTGTAAGACTGGGCACCGACATCATCCTAAGGGAGAGGGAAGCTGGGCCATTTAAAGTAAGGCGACTTCCCTCGGGGAAGAAGAGCTTGTAAACCTAGCGTGGTGCTGATTTTCTGAAAGAGAAGTCAGCAGCCGGGTTTTTGTAGGCATCAGTCATGTCCTTCATTGGCAATCACGTTCTAAGTCTGATCCCTCTGCCGTGTGACTTTAGTCTGACGTTCACATCGTGAAAACTCCAGGCTGTTTTTGCTGTCCTCCCTGGTAATGTTGACATTGGTAGGGAGAGAGGAAATCTGGATAAATGGAACTCTTTTCTTGGCGTTCTTAAAAATATTACTAAAAAGAGCAAAGGGTGTTTTCAGAGCTAAATGGAAGCAGAGTCTTTGGAATTTTGAAAGTCCAGGTAGGTGGCTGGGTAAGCATTTTCTAGCAGCCTGTTTGTTTTAGCTCACAGTGGTTTCTGAGCAGCTCTCAGAGATCCTGATAGAAAGCACAGACACACCCAGTCTACAGCCACCCTCTCCCCGCAGGCTGGCCTTTGTAGCCTGCGACTGAAAACTTACACAGCTTTGAGGACTTTTCTGAAGGTTGCATTATAGCTGGTGTACCGTGAGCTTTGAATTTTTGTGGACTTTCACTATCAAAAGCAGAAGAATAGCTTCTCATCATTGAACTGGAAGGAGTGGCTTAGTTTGCCCCTTACTTTTTGCACATTCTGAAACCGAAATTGAGAACATTCAACAACTTGCCCAAAGTTACACAGTTTAGTTAGTACAGGAACAGAAATAAAAAACTCTTCAAGTGTCCTGATGCCTGCCTGGTTCATGATCACAATGTAAGCTCTGCCCACAGGAAGGAAAGTTCAGTGCAGGTTCTCTGTAACTTTAAGAACATGGATGAATATCTCAATTTTAGTAGAAACAGTTAATCAAGATAACCTTATCATTCTCCAGGGAACATAATTTTAAGGAGATAACATTTGGAATAACCTGATTTTAAACTGTAATGCTAATCCTTCATTAGTCTAGTGGGGAGATATTTTCCTGTGATGCACAAAATATTTGAACATGTTCTTTTGTAATATTTCTTTTAACCATTAAAGCACTGATTTGAGAATAAACACAGGCACTTGAGGACTACCTACATGGAAGCGATGCCGTGACCCAAAGAAGGGGTGACAGAGTGAGGAAAGGTCTGCCTAGCTCTTTAGAGCTGAAAAATGCCTTCGTATACATGATCAGACTGACCCTCAGGACAATTTTGTGCAAGTGGGAAGAACAGACATTAAGTACAGCTGTTTTCCAGAAAACAAAACCAAACTCAGCGATGCCGAGTGACTCACTCAGCACCGCTGGGTGCTGAACTGGGACTCGAACCCAGGCCTCTATTTCAAGCCCATGACTCATTTTGTTCCTACCTCCTGATGCTTTAGTTACCCAGGTGATAATGCCTTCCGTATCAACCCGTTTTCTCTGTTTATGTCTTCCTCTCTTCTCTAAGGCAGAAACTGCAGTGGCTACATTTTCCCTGCCCAGTTCCAGGTGGTTTCACTTCGTGGTGTGTATTTTTCTCTCTGTGGTATTTACCTTACATAGATGGACTGGGCCTCTTAAAAAATCGTTAAAGTGAGTTTTTGAGATTATACTCATTTCTCCTTCACAGCCTAAACTTTCAGACCTAATGCTCCCTGGCTTTCCATTCAAATGAGAAAAGGACTTTTGTGATGGCTGGCAATCCCTCCCCAGGATGCCAGCATGAATGAGAGATGTTCTTTTTAAAAAAGAAAGAAAATGCAGTTTAGCAATGCTCTTGATTCTCTTTTTACTCTTTTAACCCTGCATCTGTTTCTAAAGATGTTGTCTGTTTGTTTTCGCGTGTAACACTAGGTGGCAGGGTAGCTACACCGCAAAGCATGGTATCCTTTGTTTCTTGCTACTCGCTGAGCAGGGACCTGAATAAGGGAGGCATAAACCATCTGTGGCTACATGAGATTGGACCAACCAACCTGGCCAATATTTCCTTGACAGGGAGCTGGCTGCAGTGATTCTGAAACATATGCTTCCAAGATACTGTCTGTAAGGTTTTCCTCTTTCCCTTTTTTCCCAGCTCCACAGTATTTGAATTTTTCTGCCCCATTGCATTCATGTAGACCAGGCCTGCAGGCAGCCACTTTGAAATGGCAGATTGGGATGGATATACCCAGTGGCGCAGGCACTTCTGCCCTTGTGCCAGTGGGTCATGGAGGGTCTGGGGAAAAGGCACCTGAGCCCTTGTCCTGCGTGGTGTCAGCGGCTGTGGCACTGGAGCAGCAGTGGCCCAGCTGGGCCAGCTTTAAGATGCTGCCCTCAGATAAATCAGAACTTTTCTTTTCGTTTGTTTTTATGAACAGCAGCCTGGTCTTGGTTACAGAAATACTTCTTTGGATTTTTGCTGAAAAAGAAAAGAATAGCATTAAAACACAATGACATATCTAAGTCTCGTGATAATACTCTCAGTATACTTGGCGTTAAGGAACTCCAATAAAACCAAGTCTGGATGTATAAAATTGATCAAACAGCAGGGTTTTAGCTTAATCATAAAAGCATTCTTGACAACTGGAACCACAATCGAATTTCATTGTATAGCAGTTTCCCTATGTGAGTTGTAAATAATTCCGTTTACAAAAATGAAAATAAAAGAAGTATCTACACCTTGACTTTACAGGAACCCACTTGTCGCATCAAACAGTACAACTGGGGTGATTTACCCACGAATTGATGTCACACCCTGCTCTACTTTCCAACTGGGAATCTCGGAGTATTTTTTTTAGTTTATAGCTGAGGGTGTTGGTAATATCCGAATTTTACAGAGAACGCACTGGTTACATGAAGATTCCTTGTTGAAGCAACCCAGGTGTGTCACAGTAACCAGGATAAGCCTGTAGGTTAGGGATGTGGGGGTTTTGTTTATTTATCTGCCTACCAGATCCATTCTTTCATAAAGAATAAACTATATGCCTTTTGAGAGTACCTGAAACAACATATAGAAATCAGACCAAGGATCTCAATCCCAGGCCACCACCATAGGGATGCTTTGAAGCTCCATGAGGGTTGTGAGACCTTCTTGTTTGTTAAGAATGAAATGTCATAAAAATTCCAAAGCAGGACTCAAATTTCCAGGGGGAAGGGACCTCTTTATTGTTTCCTCTAATAGCTGCTTTGGTGCTTTAGTGAATAAATGTGTTGCTCAAAATAAGCTTAGATGCACTCTTGGAACTGTAGCCTGGCTTTGCTCCCACTTTTGTATTGAGCATCCATTCTGAATTATTTATTTATGATACTTTTGCTGTTTTTGTCACTCCTCGCTCCCTCCTCTCCCCTCCCCCATTTGTCCTCTCTTTATTGTCACATCCTCCAATTAATTGATACCCTCTGCTCTGAGGGCTGCAGCACATGTGTCTGTGCGCGGTGATGTGCGTCCTCACTAAGCAGGCCGTGCTTTTAAGTGTCTGGAATAGAACGATGGTAAAGATGCGTCACGGTTTGTTTCCATTGTTGTTTCTGAGTCAGGGAACTTAATTTTCTCACTAGAAGGCTCAAGGTATAGAGCTATAGAGTCTGCTTTTAAGAGAAATAATCAAAATTTAGTCAGTTCCTTTAATTAGATGTTTTCAAATCTTACAGAATTCTCTGGGTGTGTACTTCCAAAAGGAAAAAAAAAAAAACACAGTGGTCATGGTTTCGTTATTTTTATCCATAGGGAGGAAAACCTTACCCCAAATAGGCCAAATCTTCTCCCAGAATCTCTGAGGACAGGCCTTTGGGGTTGTTGCCCAAGGCTGCTTATAACCTTAGGATGACCAGCATTCACTGAGGCTGGGGTCTTACAGTAAGAAAATAAGAGTAGAGCTGAGGAGTCAGGGGCATTCACAGGAGAGGAGAGAATACTGATAAAAGCAGATGGCAGAAGTGAGCGGGGGGCTCAGCCCCAGCACAGTGAGCTGTACTATAGCGAAGGGTGACCAGAAGTTCCGGCACCTCCACCTTTGTGGACACAAGCTACAGATACCAGTTTGCCTGAGTTTTCAGCATTAAAAAAAACCAGCCAGTGTTCTTGAGTGTCAGTTTATTGAGCTCTCCAGTGCAGCCTCATAACTTATATTAATTGGAAGGAAAATGCTTCCAGAGAAAAGAGAGATGCTGGACAAAACAAGTTTGTCTTTCACTAGTTGTCATGACCCTGCTGTTTGGAGTCATTGGCAAGTCCTTAGTTCTTGTATGACAGACCCTGAGAAAAAGAAGTGATTCATCTTCTCTGTTGCTTCTTTCAAGGAGGACATTTTTTTTCTTTCTTAAAGACAGATTTTGTTTATGGACTTCCTATCGCTGGCAGTGGCCAGTGGGCTCGGAATCTTTGCAAGGTATAATTTACTATTGTGCGCCTCCCTCCTAAGTTTGTGCACCTCGAGACACTCCATCCCATTAAAATTCCTTCTTAAAAGCGTAAGGTGAAAGAGTCGAGCATGTGTTGTTTTTTCAGAGGGGAGTGTAGCCTCGGAAGGGGAGAGGGCCCCTGCTTTTTCTCTTTTAAATGCTAGTGAATAGCTTAAAACTTGTTGAAGCTTTTGGAGGAATGTGGAGGAGCTGTCATTTGACTCTGATGTTTAGGGAAACAAAGTGAAGGAAATAATTTTAAGAAGAGACTTTTCCCATGATGGGCTCTGTTCTCTGACATGTCCTGTAAGTGTCACATCTGTCCCTCTGTGTACACAAGCTAAGTTAAGTTACCTCCGTGTCTGCTGGGCCCACTGTCCTACTGAATGTTTTTCGGACTTTAGTTCTGTACTTTTCCAGCTCAGCCCTTACACAAGTGTGAAACACTGTTTTGGACAGTGAGAAAGAGCAACGTTGTTTAAAGATGAAATGCTAATACATTCATGTACAAATTCTCTGTTTTCTAATGTTATCGGAAAAACACCAGCGTCTGCTGTGACAGAACCCAGCTCTCACTCAGCCATGTGATCTCACTCATGCACCTAAAGTCTGACCTGCCTTCCGTTTGGGGGAGACTTCATAACCTGGAAGGTGCAGGAAGGAAATGTTTTTTTTTTTTTTACTGAGAATTTAAAAGGAGTGTCTTTCATAGCCAATAGCCTTCCTTTTTGAGTCCCTTATTTCTAAAGGGTTTTTTGCAGCTTCTGTAAAAGAGAAAGAGCTCAGATTCTTCTTTTTCACTCCTACAGCCTGAAGGGATTGTGTGTACTTGTAGCCAAGCACCTAAAATGTGAAAATAGCCCAAAAAAATAAAAATAAATAAAATAAAAGTAAAAAAATACTTAATTGTATTGTAGCTGTGGAAATTTTGAGCTTCAATATGATTCGGTGCTAGTTTTCTTGGAAACTGTCTATATAGGGACTCAAATGTAGGTCTTGAAAAATGATATGGATGAAGGATGGAGAAGTAGAAGCCGTTTAAAATAAGGTGACTCTAGCTTGGTGATGTACTTCTGAATTTACATTTAAGTGTGGTCCTATCTTAGATCCTGGAAGTTCAGTGACCCCCTCAGGACTTAATCTATTCTATTTCTCTTCACCACCCTTCCTTCCATCTCTCTGTCTCTCTGTCTCTGTCTCTCTCTCTCTCTCTCTCTCTCTCTCTCTCTCTCACACACACACACACACACACATATCTTTTGGCAAATAATGGCAAAATATACACAGTGTTTTTAATGGGGGTCGTACTTAAACGGTTTTGCAACTTGTTTCTTTTTATGTAAAAACTTTGTGGAAAAATAAACTTCATCCTTTTTTTTTCATCTTCCCTTAACGGAGGCTCTGGGGATTGAACCCAGGACCTCATGCATACCAAGCATGGGCTGGCTCTACCACTGAGCTGTACCTCCCACCCCCTACTTCATTCTCTTTTAACAGTTGCTTATAAAGTCATTTGAATATATGCACACATATTATGTATGTTTTAACCCATTTGTTATTGATGGACATTTAGATGGCTCCTAATTTTTCGCTGTTTCAAGCAATGCTGCAGTGTTTTGTTCTTTTTCTTTTAAAAATGAATGTTTCTCATTGTACAAATACTCCATTCACAAAGGCAGAAAAATATAAAGAAGAAAATAAAAATCACTTATAATCCTCTCTCCAGAGATACCTCTAACATTCTGGTATATTTACTTCCATGCTCTTTTCATTGTATTTGTGTGGATATTTATAAAATTGATAGGATGCTATGTGTAGTTTTGGTCCATTTAACAATTTAGGTATTTTCTTGCATCATTAAATCTTCCTTTAAACAAATTTTCTACCTGTTGTATTCTATCTTTTGTGAGTTGTCTGTTAAATCTTTTGTTCATATTTCTTTCTATAGGAATGTTGACGTACGTTTTTATATTGATTTATAAGAACTCTTTATAGTAAGGCCATTAATCTTTTGTCTCTCTCATTTGTTTCAGTTATTTTCCTTAGTTTTTCATTTACCTTTAAATTTTGTTTATGGAACCATTGATATATAAAAGTCTTAAGTTTTTGTGTTATACAAATATGTCAGTATTTTCCTTTATAGTTTCCTTTAGGCTTAAAAAGACCTTAGAAGAAGCTGTAGTAACAATAATAGACACACTTATTTAGCACTTAGCTACCATGTCAACAGTTTTATACATATAAACTTATATATATTTACTCTTTACTACCAATGAGGTAGGTGATGTTATTTCTGTTTCACTGATGAGAAATTAAGGCACAGAAAGTCATATAGGAAGACGTGGCATCAACCCAGGCAGTCTGGCCTGGGAGTCCACACTCTTCTCAACGTCATTATATCACCGTATGTTTCAAAGGATGTATTTTTTAGCCTCAAGTACTATGCTTAGTCCTGCTTCATCTCAACAATCACTAAAAACAAAGAAGAAAAACACCTGTTTTCTCCTAGTGTTTTGAATAGTTTTAATTAGATTTAATTCTAGTTTGTCCAGATCTTACCTTGCTGCGTAGTATGAACTGGGTCTCATATTTAATTTTTTCCATTAGTTAATGTCCCCAGTACATTAGCACTTCTTTAAGAATTTGGAAAGGACTTGCCTTTTCCAAGAAGCCTTTATAATTAGTGCCACTTCATGCTGTTTCTTCAGTTACATTTCTTCAACATTTCTTCAGAATTGTTGGTTTCCTCAGCAACCCTGGTCTGCATAATTTTGTGGAATCTCACGTTGCTGCTAAATTAAAAGTTTCATAAAACAAAAGAGACTAACTCTTCTAGTTGTTTTTACTCTTTATATAAGAATAGGGTAAGAAATTCTTATCCTAGGGTCAGTGGACCCTCTCACCCCCCGAATTCAGGGTATCCATGAACTTGGATAAGAAAAAATATTACATCTTTATTTTCATTAACCTTTAACTGACATTGAGCATTTCCTTCAATTTTGAATTAAACAAACCACAGTCATATTAGCAGTACTGTGATTTTAAACTACAGATACTTAATATTACATTTCAGTTGTTCCAGATATTTTGAAATATTCTTTACACTTACCACAACTTTGACATTATAATGGTTATATTAGACCCACCACTAGATTTTGCTACTGAATGGATTAAGAAGCATATTTATTAACATTTTCCATATTCAAAATTATTTTGAAAACTGGATTTCTATAAAATTGATTTCCTTTTTTATCTTATGTGTTTTATTTTATGGACTTAGAACCATTTTTCTGAGAAGGGGTCCATAGGTTTCATCAAACCACCAAAGGGATCATATACATAAATATTGTAGAGAGCTGTCGTCTATTTGAATGCAAGGTGCACCATTGGGCTTTATAAGTACTCATCAGGTACTGAGTAATCAAGGGGTGATTTGGGAGGAAGACTGTCCAGCATATCACTTTCTAATGCCTTGATTCTCTCCCTTCTGGGAATGTTCTCTTTATTGTCCTGAATAGAATTGCTTCTTCTCTCCCCTCCACCATCCCCTTTCATCCTCCCCCTTTCCACTTAGGACCTCTCATTTCTTCCCCACTGTCCTTTTTTTTTTTCATTTCATTCTTTTTCTCTTCCTTCTTCACTTGGCTCCACCTCCCTTTCTTTTTCTTCCTTTTCCTCTCTCTTCTCTCTAAAAATACTAATATCTGAAGGAGTTTATGTTCCAACTGTTTTCAAAAAATATTTCCTCTTTTTGATCTAAGAATGAATTCAGAGGGAAAAACAAAGGGGCTGATAGAAAGAGTTAGTAACATCAACAAGAAGTTGAAAGCAAGATTTGCCAAAGATAAGTGTGAGGTAATTACCTGGAAATAATTAAGAATTGACCTTAAAGGGCACTTACCTGGTCTGTTTGGCCCCAGAAAAGGGCTTTGGTTCTGGCCCCATAATTCCTAGTCTGCTTTCATATCTGATTTATCCAACTCCTTTTATAAACTGTTTGCCTCATAAGACAATCATTCACTCTTAATTTTCAAAGTACCCACAGGGAGAGTAGTCTGTTTTGAAAGACTGAGACCATTAGACTGGATTATTGATTTGCAGTCATTTCTTTGGGATCATTTCAAAAGTATACATATTTATGGGCAAAAGTTATCACACAATTTTCTCGCTTAAAGTGTAACTTCTGATGCCTGGAATAAGTTAGTATTTAGTTTCTGAGATGCTTATGCCATGGTCTCACCTCTCTGCTGAAATGTACTAGTGATTCATCTTAGCCATTGGTCATGGGTACCTACTGATACAATCTGTATGGCTATGGAATTTTTCCTCTTAAAGTAAGTTCTGTCTGGGATAATGCCATTTTTCTACACTAAAAACATTAGCTCGTCTTACAGCTAACATAAGCTGAAAATTAGAGGTGCCTAGGGGAGGGAAATGAGGCAGATGGATTGTTTACATGAGTGCTATAGTTTCACTTTTTATGCACCGGTCACCTTGGAAGAATTAATGGTCTGTAAGTTTGCCAATCAGATTGCTCCAGTCATCTCTAAACATTCCATTTGGTTTATTAGAATAATAAATACTGTGCAAAGAAAGTTCATCTGGATCCAGGACATTATACTGTGGTCAACCAAATAAATATGTGCTACACCTTACCTCTGACTAGACTCGGTCAGGTGGCACAATGAGTTTGACAAGTGGATACAGGTTTACCCTACTTGGGCATTGAATTTGAAGACGGATCACTGGAGTTACAGCTCGTATAACTGGAGTTACAGCATCTTTATTACCTGTCCTGGCCAGTGTTGGTGGCAGTTTTGCTGGCCATTTTTGTCACGTCCCTCACCATCTGATGTCTGCTAAATGTTCTCTGTGGAAAGGAGTAAGAAGTTTCTCTTCATCCTGCTGGGTAGATTTGGGTATCTGAAGCCACCCGCAGAAAAGACTTATCAAAAAGTCCGTTTAAATGTTTCGTCTGATTCGATGACCATGGCTCTGAGTTAATTTCAGCTTTGGAAGTCTTAGTTATTATGTCTGGCTTTCAAATCCTTCCATGATAATGTCTCTTCTCCTCTTATTCAGGCTTGTTACAGCTGTTCCCCAGCGATCCCTCTACTGCTCTCAGGGAAATAGCTCTGAGTACGCTCTTCACCCTGATACTTCAGTATTTTCTCTCAAGCTGTCTTCCTTATCTGTAGTGTTTCTCTTTTCTGAGGTCGGTTGACTATCCTACTGTGTTTCCAAGGCCTGGATCAAATTGCACCTCCTTCATTCCTTCATGAGCCTTTCTTTTCTCAGTGTCTTAATCCATCACCAAACTCTCTTGCTGCTAAACTTCTACAGATCTGATGGTACAAAAAAAAAAAAAAAAAATCTTTGGGCACAGGAAGCAGTCAAATAGAATCAGATAAATACTAAAGGCATCGATATAAAAGCTGGCTTTATTCAAATAAGATATATTAAAGAGATCATAAGTAATCAGTATTTCTAAGAACAAAGTTCATATTTTAGCATTTTATTGCTGGGGATATAGGTTCTAGAGAAAAGTAATAAGGTCTGAAATTTAAAAAAAATTACAGAATGACCAAAGCGCTAAACAAATGCACTGCATTATTTGCAGCCTTATTTATACAGGGAGAAACACCCTCAGTGTCTAACAATGGAAGGATGACTAGTTCCCTTAATACACTACGCTTATATTAATTGATAACAATTTTAAATTTAATGATGATTTTGAAGACTTTTGCACTGATAAAAATTTTTATAAAATGGTAGGCAATAAAAGCAGATTATAAAAGTAAAAAATGTATATACTGGATCAGGATGGAGCATGGATAAATGAAAACAGTTGATTTGTTAGTGTTAAGGTGGTGTGATTGGTAATTTTTTTAATTGAAAGATTTCCATCAAAACAGTGTCAAAAATCCTAAAGTTTATTACATGAATACATTAGACTTCTAAGTGCTGTTTTTGGTGAAAATTTTTAGCATCCTAACTCCATTGTAAGCTCCATAAAAGTGGATTCTGTGTCTTTTATTTCTACCATACTCTATCCTTTTAAAAGAGTATATTCACAACACTCAAAACCTATGGGACACAGTAAAGGCAGTGCTAAGAGGGAAGTTTATAGCGATACAGGCCTTCCTCAAAAAAGAAGAACAATCTCAAATAAACAATTTAACCCACCACCTGAATGAATTAGAAAAAGAAGAACAAAAAGCCCCAAAAAGCAGCAGAAGGAAGGAAATAATAAAGATCAGAGAGGAATTAAATACAATAGAGATTAACAAGACCATAGAAAAAATCAACCAAACCAAAAGCTGGTTTTTTGAAAAAGTAAATAAAATCAACAAACCTCTGGCCAAACTCACAAAGAAGAAAAAAGAGAGAGCACAAATTAGCAAAATAAGAAAGGAAAATGGAGAAATTACAACAAACAAAATAGAAATACAGAATATCATACGAGAATATTATGAAAAACTATATGGAACCAAACTGGATAACCTAGAGGAGATGGACAAGTTTCTGGAAACATACTGTCCACCAAAACTGAATCAAGAAGAATCTGAACACTTGAACAATCCGATCACTAGAAAGGAAATAGAAATAGCAATTAAAAACCTCCCTACAAATAAAAGTCCAGGACCGGACGGCTTCACCGGGGAATTCTACCAAACATACAAAGAAGAACTCATACCAGTCCTTCTCAAACTCTTCCAGACGATTGAAAAGGAGGGATTACTCCCAAACTCATTCTATGAAGCCACCATCACCCTGATACCAAAACCAGGCAAAGACACTACAAAAAAAGAGAATTATAGGCCAATATCACTGATGAACATAGACGCCAAAATCCTCACCAAAATTTTAGCAAATAGAATCCAACAACACATAAAAAAGATTATACATCATGACCAAGTGGGGTTCATCCCAGGGACACAAGGCTGGTTCAACATACGCAAATCAATCAGTGTAATACATCACATCAACAAGAGAAAGGACAAAAACCACATGATCATCTCAATCGATGCAGAAAAAGCATTTGATAAAATTCAACACCCATTTATGATAAAAACTCTCGCCAAAGTGGGTATAGAGGGAACATATCTCAACATAATAAAAGCTATATATGACAAACCTACAGCCAGCATAGTACTCAATGGTGAAAAACTCAAAAGCTTCCCACTAAAATCTGGGACAAGACAAGGATGCCCACTATCACCACTCCTATTCAACATAGTCCTGGAAGTCCTAGCCACAGCAGTCAGGCAAGAGAAAGAAATAAAAGGGATCCAAATTGGAAAAGAAGAGGTAAAAGTGTCATTATATGCTGATGACATGTTACTATATATAGAAAACCCTAAAAGGTCCACACAAAAGCTACTAGAGCTGATTGAAGAATTCAGCAAGGTAGCAGGTTACAAAATTAACGTTCAAAAATCAGTTGCATTTCTTTACACTAATGATAAGTCAACAGAAGAAGAAAGTAAAGAAACAATCCCCTTTAAAATAGCACCCAAAGTAATAAAATATCTGGGAATAAATCTAACCAAGGAGGTGAAAGAATTATACACAGAAAACTATAAACCATTGATGAAGGAAATTAAAGAAGACTTTAAAAAATGGAAAGATATTCCATGCTCTTGGATTGGAAGAATCAATATTGTTAAAATGGTCACACTGCCCAAGGCAATCTACAGATTTAATGCAATCCCTATCCAATTACCCAGGACATATTTCACAGAACTAGAAAAAATCATAATAAAATTCATATGGAACCATCAAAGACCTAGAATTGCCAAAGCATTACTGAAGAGAAAGAAAGAGGCTGGAGGAATAACTCTCCCAGACTTCAGACAATACTATAGAGCTACAGTCATCAAGACAGCATGGTATTGGTACCAAAACAGACATATAGACCAATGGAACAGAATAGAGAGCCCAGAAATGAACCCACAAACTTTTGGTCAACTCATCTTTGACAAAGGAGGCAAGAATATACATTGGAATAAAGACAGTCTCTTCAGCAAATGGTGTTGGGAAAACTGGACAGCAGCATGTAAAACAATGAAGCTAGAACACTCCCTTACACCATATACAAAAATCAACTCAAAATGGATTAAAGACTTAAACATAAGACAAGATACAATAAACCTCCTAGAGGAAAACATAGGCAAAACATTATCTGACATACATTTTAAAAATTTTCTCCTAGAAGAAATAAAAGCAAGAATAAACAAATGGGACCTAATGAAACTTACAAGCTTCTGCACAGCAAAGGAAACCAGAAATAAAACAAGAAGAAAACCTACGGAATGGAAGAAAATTTTTGCAAGTGAAACCGACAAAGGCTTGATCTCCAGAATATATAGCAGCTCACACGACTCAATAAGAAAAAAATAAACAACCCAATCCAAAAATGGGCAGAAGACCTAAACAAGCAATTCTCCAAGGAAGACATACAAATGATCAAAAAGCACATGAAAAAATGCTCAATATCACTAATTATCAGAGAAATGCAAATCAAAACTACAACGAGGTATCACCTCACACCAGTCAGAATGGCCGTCATTCAAAAATCCACAAATGACAAATGCTGGAGAGGCTGTGGAGAAAGGGGAACCCTCCTACACTGCTGGTGGGAATGCAGTTGGGTGCAGCCACTATGGAAAACAGTGTGGAGATTCCTCAAAAGACTAGGAATAGACTTACCATATGACCCAGGAATCCCACTCCTGGGCTTGTATCCAGAAGGAAATCTACTTCAGGATGACACCTGCACCCCAATGTTCATAGCAGCACTATTTACAATAGCCAAAACATGGAAACAGCCTAAATGTCCATCAACAGGTGACTGGATAAAGAAGAGGTGGTATATTTATACAATGGAATACTACTCAGCCATAAAAACTGACAACATAATGCCATTAGCAGGAACATGGATGCTCCTGGAGAATGTCATTCTAAGTGAAGTAAGCCAGAAAGAGAAAGAAAAATACCATATGAGATCGCTCATATGTGGAATCTAAAAAACAAAAACAAAAACAAACAAACAAACAAAAACAAAGCATAAATAAAGGACAGAAATAGACTCACAGACAGAGAATACAGACTTGTGGTTACCAGGGGGGTGGAGGGTGGGAAGGGATAGACTGGGATTTCAAAATTGTAGAATAGACTACACTGTATAGCACAGGGAAATATACACAAAATGTTATGATAACTCACAGAGAAAAAAATGTGACAATGAGTGTGTATATGTCCATGAATAACTGAAAAATTGTGCTGAACACTGGAATTTGACACAACATTGTAAAATGATTATAAATCAATAAAAAATGTTAAAAAAAAAAAAAGAGTATATTGGTGCAACCACTGTGGAAAAAAACAGTATGGAGGTTCCTCAGAAGACTAAAAATAGAATTATCATATGATCCAGCAATTCCATTTCTGGGTACTTATCTGATGAAAATAGAAACACTACCTTGAAAAGATATACAGACCCCCACGTTCATTGCAGCACTATTTATAATAGCCAAGATATGGAAACAACCTAAATGTCCATATATGGATGAATGGGTAAAGAAATTGTGGTGTGTGTGTGTGTATTACGTAAATAAAATTATATATATAAATATACAATGAAATATAATTCAGCCATAAAAAAGAATGAAATCTTGCCATTGGTGACAACATAGATGGACCTTGAGGGCATTATGCTAAGTGACAGAAAAAGACAAATACTATACGATCTCTTATATGTGGAATTAAAAAAAAAAATAGATACAGAGAACAGATTGGTGGTTACCAGAGATGAGGGTCAGAGGGTGGAAGAAATTGGCAGTAGGAGTCAAAGATGAAAAGAAAAAACTTTTTTAAATAAAACCTCCTTTAAAAAAGTACAAAAAAAAAAAAAAAAAAAAGAAAAAGAAAAAGAAAACAAAACAGATACTATCTGTCCAAAGAATTATTTTGTAGTCAAGAATTAACAACAAATGAAGTACAATTTAACTTTGTGAGCAAGAAAGATTTAATCTCTTCTTTAGGAATATATGCATTATTTTAGGTGTATGTATATATTTTAAAAAAGGAAATGTCTTCTCTATCACCTGGAAAAGCAGAAAATCAAAAAGTAATCAAATCAATTATCTCCTGGTTTATGCAGTGAGCACTTAATATGCAGCAATATCTGGAGGTGTGTAATGTTTGTAAAAAAGAAAAATAAAACAGTGCTTTTAAAATAAAAGAAGAATAGTTAATGCTTTTGATTAATGGATTGATTTAGTATGAGGAATGTAAGAACATTCAAACTAAAGGATGAAAAATGATTTTTTTGAATACTTTTTATGTGCCAGACATGATGCTAAATGTTTAGTATAGCTTGTTTCATTTAAATAGCTATAAAACCTTGAGAGGAAGTTATTACTACTCACCTTTTAATGGTGAGGTATCTGAGATCCAGAAACATGAATTGTGTGAAATGACATGGGTATAAGATTTGAAACCAGTTGTTGTTTTTTTCTTATCCCAGAAACATATCTCTTTAGTCAGTAATAAAATTATTGTGACCCTGGAAAGTTCCCATGGGCTGTGTGTCTTGTCTTAATAAAACTGAAAAGCTTTAGGCTTGCCGATTAATAAAACAGCCCGTGTATGTAAGTGTATGTGTACGTGTTACTAATAGTTATTTCTGTAGTGCCTTCAAAATAGAACTTACTTTATAAAACTATGTCATCTCAAGGATAGAGTCCACAATGTAGACCGTGTGTGTGTGTGTGTGTGTGGTGTTAAACAACGAATGCACCTTTCCGAACATATTCTCAGTCAAGACTTTCCCACAAGTTGCCTATTTTTAGGGCAATTCATGACCATGAGATACTTACTGGAGAGCATTATTCTCCCTCTTCATACTGGCGCCATTTGAATTAGACTTTCGTGGTTGTGAGGAATAAAAATCCACTCAAGCTAGCGCAAATGAGAAAAAGCTTTACTGCAAAGAAAGAAGAATCTCCTGGAAATTCAAGAACTGGAGCCACGGCAGCATGGAGCTTCCTGCAGGCCAGTACTGAAAGGTGGACTTCAGCAGCGGAAATCCATGGAGCCTCATTCACTGATGTGTCTCAGCAGCAGTCCAAGAAGCTTCTTCCAGACCCACCGCCCACTGTCAAATTCTCGCCTCACTTCTTGCCCTTGACTCAGTTGCTTAACTCTGCTCTAGTCAGCTTTGACTGGGAATGGGTCTGAACCCTGGTCTGAAAAATGACCAACAAAGCCAGTGACAGCAGTGGCTCTAAAATTTTACGTAGGAGGCCATAGGTGCAGCAGCATGGTTGGGGGAAGGACAGGAAGGATGTCACTTGATGCTACATTTGCAGAAAAATTTACCAAAAAATTTCATTTGTCTATATAAGGGAATGTGAGGGAGGGGGAAGGGGGTGTGCCTTGTACCAGCACTGCAGAAGGGACTGTGGCTAGGTGGGCTCCTGTGGAAGGAGGCATGGTTGTGGTGGACCAAGATTAAAGTGTCTTGCACAGGAACATGAAACAGATTATTGTTACTTATTTAGGCACTTGAGATTTGTTTTTAGTTACTGATACCCAGACCCATATTTAGACTCTTGAATTCACTCAGAGGCAAGAGTTAGGTTCTAATTAGAGATGGGAAAAAAATAGAGAACCTGAACTGGAGGAAATCAGACCTATGAAATAGCAATTTCTAACCATAGTCATTGATCAACTTCCTGATGTCTGCTAGCCTCTGACTCCCTTTCTTTCCACGTTATGTTTATAGTCATTCTTGGTGGCCTTATTACCCTAGTAGATAATCTGTTCAACATTCTAGCTTCTCAAGGTGACTCCTCGCACCCCGCCCCCACCCCCCCCACAAGGATCTTTCCTTCCATCCCGTTCAACAACCCATTCTGATGGGCTTACTTTACACCTGATGTTACCAATCACACCATCCCCTCTCCTAAAGTTGCAACTTCAAGTATCCTTTCTCTGACCACCACCTCCAATATTTACAGCTCATTTATTCTATTATCCCCACTCCAGAAACACTTTGACCACTTGAAGATCCCCAGACTGAGTCCATGGTCCATTGTGATAGTCACAACTTTGTATGTACCCTCAACTTCTTTTCCTTTCTTTGCCTTTCATCATTCTCATACACTTAGGAAGACCTCTATGCTAATTAAATCTAACTCTTTGTCTACTTTCTGCTTTCACTGAAGGAAAACATATGGTCTAAATTTAATGTTCACAATCTTCCCTTGAATGCCCTTAGTCCTGCCTGGAAGTTCTAATATCCCCTCTCTGAAATAACCATTTCACATCTTCTACTTTCTCTGAATTCTAATATTTCCTCTCTGCTCTTCCCTGATGATCTTTTCTCTTATCTCACTGAGAAAATGCAAGCAATCAGCGTAATTATTTCCCATCCTCCTACTAACAACTCTGGCAGCTCTGTCCACGCCTGTACTCTCTCTCGTCCTACCTAAGGGCAGCCCTCAACTTGTACACTGGGTCCTATGCGCTCCATCTCCTCAAACACCTCACACCTTTCTTTCCTCCTTTATTTCTCTGTCTCCACTTCCTTTCTGCATTAAAGCTGGAATAACTCTCAACTTTAAAATCTACCCTAGAGTTCACATCTTCCCTACAGAAACCCTTTGTTTCATCCAACTCAAAACGTGTATCTAAATCCTCAGTCACTGTCTTCACTTCACCATCCATTCTCTTCTCAGCCCACTTTGATTAGGCTTTTTTTCCCACCCTCCCATGGAAACCAATCTTGCCAAGGTTACCAACAACCTTTGCTTTGTTGATTCCAATGGCCAGTTCTCAGTTTTCATCTTAGACATGTTCTCAGTAGCATTTGACACTGTCGAACCTTGATTCATTTTTTTTTTTTACTTGGCTTGGCTTCTGGAACATCATACTTCTTTTTTCCCCAATGTCATCTTCTCTATTTCTCCTTTACTGGCTCCTCCATCTCCTCCAAGCTCATAGTACATCAGGGCTTAGACCGTCATTCTTCACTTTTCTTTCTTTCTTTCTTTCTTTCTTTCTTTCTTTCTTTCTTTCTTTCTTTCTTTCTTTCTTTCTTTCTTTCTTTCTTTCTTTCTTTCTTTCTTTCTCTCTCTCTCTCTTTCTTTCTTTCTTTCTCTTTCTTTTTTCAGATATGTATATATGTATATATATATATATATCTCTTACTTATTTGAACAGATATGATTTGAAAATGTTTTCTCCTATTCAGTATGCTGCCTTTTCATTTTGTTGATAGTTTCCTTTGTTCTGTGGAGGCTTTTTAGTTTGCTGTAGTCCTACTTGTTTATTTTCGTGTTTGTTGCCTTTGCTTTTGGTGTCAAATCCAAAAAAATCATTGTCAAGACTGATGTCAGGGAGCTTACTGCATATGCTTTATGGTTTCAGGTCTTACATTCAAGTCTTTAACCCATTTTCAGTTAATTTTTTTGTGTATAGTATAAGATAGGGGTCAAGTTAATGGCACACCATTTATCCAGTTGCCCAGGCCAAGAACCTTCAAGTCATTCATGATTGCATTTTTCCTCACTCTCACATTGAATCCATCAGCAAGTTTGTCAGCTCTACTTTCAGAATAAGCCCTGAGCCCATCCTCTTCTCACCCCTTCCACCTCTACCACACTAACCCAAGTCACCATCGTTAGTGATCCAAGCAATTCGTAATAGCTTGGATTCCCTGTTCTACTTTTGCCCTCTTAAATCTATTCCCCATAGAGCAGCCAGGGTGGTCTTTCTAAACATAAGTCATGTCCTGTCACTCTGCTGCTCAAAATCCTCCAGTGGATTTTCATCTGTCTCAGAATATAATACACAGCCTTTACAATGACCCCTAAGGTTTCAGATGGAATCCCATCGTTCTGGCCGATTTCCCCCTTGACTACAGCTGCACTTGCCTACTGTCCTCCCTCCAACCTACTCACCAACACAACACACCCTACTCAATGTCAGCTCCACAAGGGCAGGGACTTTGTTTTGGCCACTGCTATACTCTCAACCCCTAAAACCAAGTCTGTCGCACAGAAGGTGCTCTGTAAATATTTGGTGAATGGAATGAATTGAATTACATTGGAATCTCTTTTCAAAAAAGAGAGGGGTAGAAAGTGTTAAAAGAACATCCTCTCGAGCTGTCATTGGTGAATACAAGATATTCCTTCAAAGTATGGGAGTTTTCCTTCACTTCTCTTTACATCTACCACTCCTTACTAAAATTCTTGATTTTCTCAAGTAAATCAAAATCAAGGGACTGTTGCTTTTAGATGCACGTGAATGAATTGGTAAACGTTGGGGGTCCCAGGGAGAGGAAGCATCAGGACTTCAGGAAGTGGTGGAGGTGCAGCGCCATCAGCATACTGGGCATTTCCACTCAACCTTTATTCCCATCGGGCTGGTCTGCTCTCTTGCTATTTTGAAAAAAACAAACAAAATGCAAAGAAAGGAGGTTGATATAAAAACTCTCAGAGAACAAATAGAATGCTTTAAAGGGCTTTGCCGGAGTCATCACATGTGACTTAACAAAAAGGCATTTGCCTTTTTTGAGGGACGGGAGAAGAACTGGCAAGGATAAGCCTACAATGCCAGTTGTAATCTGACAATGTCGTTATAAGTGGCCATAGTTTCATATGATTCCAAAGCAAGATGAATAATGAACTGAGGGTAGGCACAGGTCAGTGGTGGATACATGCATGGAGCACCCACTTATTTATTTTTTTTACATTAGCTCAAGTCTATTCAAAGAAACTGGCAACACATTTTA
Source organism: Camelus bactrianus (assembly GCF_048773025.1). NCBI lineage: Eukaryota > Metazoa > Chordata > Mammalia > Artiodactyla > Camelidae > Camelus > Camelus bactrianus. The sequence goes on along the minus strand of NC_133544.1, from coordinate 29,756,596 downwards.
TGAAGTAAATTCTCTTAGTCATCCTAGAAGATTTTGGTATGCAGCCAGTGACTGCATTTATTTTAGTCTTTTTAATTTCCAGTTAGATATTTTCCAGTGGATATTTGTACCAAACATTTCTGGAAAATCAACGATAGGGCGCAAAACTGGTGTCATTATTTCTATGCCATCTGGAGAAGAAATTGCCTTCTGGGATCTATAGCTTTCCTGAATTACATCCTTTGTTTGTTTTTAATTTGGAAGTTTATGTAGTTTTCACCAGAAACAGTGGATTTGGAAAACTCATTTGATGTGTGGTTTTCTGTCTCACAAAGATGGGTTATGGGTTATCTTGATCAAGGAAATGGTTGTAGGGAAATAAAAAAGGGACTGGCTGCTGAGTCTTAAGTTTGGGTTCCAGTCTTTTAACGTGTCCTCTTCGTGTTCTTTATCACATCTTTCTGAGCTCCAAGCTTTTCATGTGTAAAAACAAGGAGAAAATTGAATTTCCGCCCTACATGGTTATTATAAGAGTTAAATTCCCATGTAACTGGGATAACACGTTAGAAGATACTGGGGGGAATATTTCTTTGTTCCCCGTTCATCATTATTTGTTACTGTCATGCTATTGTATCCTTGGTTCTCTAGTTAACTATTCAGTGTCTTTCATAGCTCAGATTATAGGGGACTCATAAATGTGTTGTGACTGGTTCCCTCAACCTTCTGCGTATTATCTTCTAAGTAGACTGTTTGTTACAGTAATAAGTGATTCTCAAAGTGAGCACTCTCTGGACCTCTTCTGGTACTTCCAGTCATCCTTGTATGTTTATCTATGTGTCTTGTGTCTCCCCCTGTAAAGATGTTGGGGCTGAGCCCACCAGCACTTTCTTATGTCAGTGTCCTCTGCGCAATGACCTTTGTGCAGCATCCAGTCCACGGTGTGCTCTGCTGCATTTCATTTCAACAGATACTGTGAAAGGAAGTGGGTGTATTCTGTTGGTCAAGGAAGAAAGCAACACGAGTCTAATGGTTATGCCATAACCATGCTTGCTTCCCCTAGAGAACTGTAAATTGGAACCCTATGCTCTTACTGAGTCTGGCCCAGCCAGGTAGACAGAGCCTGGGTTTCAGTTCATGGTATAAAGACAAGGTTCTATTGAGATCTCAGACAGGGATATACCTGATACTCCTCGTAGGTGATGGTCCTGTATCTCTGATACCTCTCCCCTCTTTTCAGGAAGCACAGAGGGAGAGTGGTATGTCGAGAAGCCTCAAACCAACCAATTCTATGGTAATTCTTGGCTATGTGTAACTTTAGTCTCACGGGTTGATCCCTCAAAGCTCTGTTTTCCCTCTTCCTAGTGCTTAAGTTAGCAGGCCGAGTAGGCCTGGTGCCCTGGTCATGCTGCTGTGGTCCATAGCTTTATGGCTATTTTGCCTGAGCATCATTTATTCTCTTATCAGATATTTATTGGCACCTACACTGAGCCAGGCATGTACTAGGCATTGAGAAGAGAGTGGTGAGCAAGACAGAAGTTCTGTTCTCAAGGAGCTTACGTTCATTCCGATGGAGGGATTCAGACAATAGGCAAAATAACAAGTATATGAGAATCTTTCATATAGTGACAAACGTGACAAGGTAGATAACACCAGAGCAGGTGATGATGGGGAGATGGTATGTATATGTATGTGTATGTGGAGAGGTTGGCTGCTATAAGATGGGTGGTTAGAGAGGGCCTTTCTGAGGGGACAACCTGAGCTGAGACCTAAATGATGAGAAGGATCCAGTCATGGGGAGAATGGAGAACAGAATCAAGATGGAAGAAAATAGCTGGTGTAAAGGCCCTGGGGCAGGAGTAAGCTTGAGTGGCCGAGCCATTGTTTATGTGTATCGAATGCATGTGGGGAGGAGGAAGAAGTGGGAGGCAAGGAGGTTAATAATATAAGCGAATCTTATTTTCTCACATTTTCGAGAACATTCAACACGAACGTAAACAGTTACTGACACTGTATTTAAAGGTGTACTTGGAGAATGAGTTCTTTAAAAACCATAAGCACTTTTAGAAAAAATTATTCATCTTCTGGTAATCCTTAAGTGTCTCAGGTAGAATTTGTTTTACCCCACACTTCAGCTCGAATGCCCTAATTCATTCTGCCTAGTTTTTTAGAATTGATTTTCTCTTAAGGCTGGTGCATCCCTCAGAGACCTGAGGCCAGCTGCTCACGAAGACCCTTGCATTCCCTCAGAGGCTGCGTGTTGTGGGTGTTGCAGCTCCAGGAAGCATTCTGAACCTGGGCATCTTTCACAGCCTCATATAGAAGTCACTGCCTGCAGTTCTTAAGGCTTTCTCTTTCAGAAAATCTTCTTTTGTTCCTGCCACAAGGCAAAAACAGGAAAAGAGTTCTGTGTGAAAGAATGCTCCCCTTTTCTTTTGTGGTGATTGTGTATCTTAAGAGAAGGCCTCAAAGGTTCCCGGAGCTGTCTGTCTTTTCATGTAAATGGAGCCCTTAAGCCTATTTAGAAGTGTGCAAAAAGCCTGTGGGAGTTGGGGTGAAAGATACAGTGGTAGCATCAGTGTCCCAGTTAATTCATTCAAGTTCAACTTTATGCTCTCCTTCTTGTACATAATGAAAAATACTGCAGAATTGTATTTTGCACTTGTAATTTTAATAATATGCTATGCATATAACTACATACACATATTACTGTGCAGGGTTGTAACTGCAAAACCATATATTTTTTTTTTTTACCGGGATGTTTAAGGGATTTTCCAGGGTAATTTTGACTATGTAAATTGTACCTTACACACCAACTCTAGAGGGCAATCCCTGGGTAAAATATGGCCCTCTGTGGTAGATATTTTTAAACCCCTGCTTATCCCAAAGCAAAGGAATGGGCATAAGTGGGACTCATATTCACCTCTCACCTCAGAACTAGTAGCAGGTATAGGACTGATGTCGGGCTTTGTCAGTAGAAAAGGGATGAGGCAGAAGGAACTTAGAGCATTCAAATAGAAAAGAGAGCAGAGCAGGGGAATCTGAGGGCAGAGACCTTGGGCCAGGGATTCCAAGGTCAGGCAGGGAAGGGGGCTGATGGATGAGACTTTCCTCTAGTGAATGCAGGGCTCAAAGCCATCCTAGCTGTGCGCAGTAACCCCTGCTGGGTGACATTACTCCTTTTCCCTCAAAGCCCTTCACCTTGTGATAACACTTACATGTGCGTTATTCCATGTGAGTGTTGCCGTGTGTGTGTGTGTGTGTGTGTGTGTGTGTGTGTATTCATGTGTGTATTTGTGTCCTTACAGGCAGAGTGGGAAGAAGCAGCAGCACTGTGGGAAAGAAGAGACAGGGAGGCATTAGGATTTAGGGTCCGAGGTTTTAGGAGCCAGTTCTGCCTTTCATTGTTCCATGGCAGTTCCGTGGCAGTGTTTGAGGGGAGGACCTGAGATACAGTGGACGGAGCACAGTGAAGCTCAAACTTGTGTGACCCTGGCCGTCCCTATGCCAGGCTGCCCTGGAGCCCCACTCCCCGCTCTTCCCAACCCTCCCCAACCCTAAGGCAACTGTTTATTAAGATGCAGAAAGCTTTCAGATTTGGTAAACTGAGGAAAGGTAAACAACCTACGCCTCCCGCCACCCTGCCCCCGTACACCACTTAAAACTTTTTCCTAAGTGCAGGTGAAATTTCTATTCATGGACCCCTGCTATGGGATTTTCACGTGCCCCCTCACCCAGCTCCTTTAAGAAGTCAACAGAATTCTGTCTTATCAGCCTGTGTTGGCATCCTCCCCAGGACTCTTCGCCATTCGATTCTGAGCTAGTCGCTGAGCTTCACTTGTGAGGGATGAAGGGAACAGCCTGCAAGTACTTTCCCAGTTTTTCACAGAATACCTATAAAACAAACTGCCCTACTGAGAGAGTTTGAACACAGAAAATTCTAATCCATAATACAACAGTGTAGTCAAGACTCTTTGTTGCAAGCGATAAAAATCCAAATCTAATCTGTTTGCCCTCAAAAAAGTGGAATTTCTTGTTTCGTAGAAGCCAGGGAAGACAAAGAAGTGAAAAGAGCAAGGAAGCCAAGAGTCACGTAGACGGGCGGGAACGAAATGAGGGCTCACAGGGCAGGCGGTCCCAGTGATGTTAACGACGTAATTTCAACCAAAATTTAAATAATGTTTTTGAACTTCAATCTTACAATATTCATTATGAGTACTTAGTTCTAATTTTACATTTTAGATTTATTGAGTTAACGTTGGTTATATGAACAGTAAAGATGAATGTACTTCACATGCTTTTTTTTTTCCTGATGCTAGTTCTTATTTGAACACAGAAAACTACATTTTACTGTAAGCAAAAAAGAATATGTCAGGCTTTCAATTCGGAAACCTGAGTCAAATCTGCAGTCTCCTGGAGGAGGAAAGTTGTAAGGCCTACGTTCTTTCATAACGGGTCTAGCCCTTCCCCCTCATCTGACATTTTCTTGTGGAAAACATCTGGTTCAAATGAGCACTAATGGCAGCCTTGATCATCAGAAACCAGAAAGCAAAAAATCATAAACAATGTGTAATAGGTAAAAGGGTTGCCAGAAAGCATTGTGCAGAGACGTCAGCAGAAATTTATTTTATATGTAAATTTCACCTTTGGGGTGCTTGTCTTCTCAGTGACTTACACTTCTCTTCCAGGAACACCAAGGCCCCCAAAACACAGGGTGGGCCTTTGTCCCACTTTGCCAAACCCTTGAGATGGCTCTGTAGAGACACCCTCTAATTCATGACCTTCCTCTCCACCTTATCCAAATTCACTGAAAACAGTGGGGAGAGCTCTAGAAACCAGGGCATGTTGCTTAGAGTAGGGGTGAGGATGGTGTTTATCCGGGACTACAGCTCCTAAATGAGTAGGACTATTTTGACTAGCTGTGTTCTCCTGGTAATCAGTGGTAGGGTTGTCATATTGGGCAATATGCCTAGCCCCTTTGGGACCACCCTAAAGGAAATCTGAATGCTTAAAAGGTTCCTAGTCCTCTAGGAGTTCTGTGACTAGGGATGACTTATAGGCAGGGATGGAACCAGACTTCTGACATATATCAGAGGTTTATAGGCTTAGAGATGGAATTTACCAGAGAGGAAAAGCAGAGTTTCTGAGTAGGTCGTAGTTTGGATGGCCAGGGGTTTGTGAGAAGATTTTGGATGAGCCAGTAAGAGATACTGTGGAATGCCAGGGACCTGACCCCTTTGTGGGGAATGCCAGAGGCACAGGGGGCATCTCATGGGGCATCTCACAGGTTATCTACCTTTTCAGGGGCTAGGAAAGAGAGGAAAGGGCAAGTGGATGCAAGTTGGTTTGGGGAACTTTTATGGGTCCTTAAGACGGTTATCAGGGGCAGGAGGCTGAGGCCAGGTATTAGTTCAGGCAGAGAAGAGGTTAGTCGAATCAGTTTGGCGGGGATTGCAGAGTACTGAATCAGATGTCAGAAGCCTTCATGATCCAAAGAAAGTGGATGGCAGGAAGCGAGAGAAAGAGCGGTTAGCCTTGTGTTAACCTCCTTTACCACATCTCACCTGCCTTGTCTGGATATTACTTATCCCAAATGGAAGATACATGCATGGGGGCTCAATAGTGGGCAAAACATAGAATGTGGAGTCTGAAGACCTTCATCTCTCTGCAGTATACCTCTGCAATAGCATGTATTTACCACAGGGTTTGGTGTGAAGTACATGGGGTCATCTAGGCCAAGGGGATTTGGTGGAACACTGGCCAAGTGACCCGACGTCTTGGAAGAAGTGGCATAGTCTTGGATTTCAGCTTCCTATCCTGTATGCAGCTCACTTTACTGATAGGGCTCCCTATCACCCTGATGTCTGGAGTGAATGAACCCTTAAGAACTAGACACCTATGATAACTTTTGGGGCAGGGGAGGGAAGGGGGATTAGGTTTATTTATTTCTTTATTTAGTTTTAGAGGATTGAACGCAGGAGCTTGTGCATGCTAAGCACGTGCTCTACCAATTGAGCTATACCTTCCCCCACCATGATAACTTTTATCAGTGATTAAAACAGAATTCCTAAACTGGATTGGGAGGTAGGATTTTAACGGTAGAGTTACTGTGTCTTTGGGACAGTGATTTGGCCTTAATAAAATTTGGTCTGTTAGGATTTATCACCTCTTTATAGCTCAGAATATGACAAATACTTGTTAGGTCCCATAGTGAGTCTTCAGCAGTCGTTTCCTCGGGATCTGCCATATAATCAGGTGCTGTGCCAGTGGCACGGAGATGAATGAGACATGGTCCTTGTTTTTAAGGTGTTCCCAGACCAGTGGGACAGACTGGTATGAAAATAATTAACTGTGTAGTATAAGATAGTAAATGCTATTCTATTGGCGTGAATCAGGTAGCACAGAGAAAGAAAACAGCGCCCTCTGGAAGATCAGGGAAGTTCTCCTAGAGGAGGGAGTGGACGGCTAGTGTTCTGAGGGATGAATATGATTATACTCAGCAAATACGGACTATAAATATATTGACGTTGCAAATGCACAGTGAGTGAGATGTAATGCCACCAGGTGGGATAAAGCATCTGTCCTGGGTTTGTAGATGGTGGATGGATGCTCTCATCACGTGTGTGCTTTATCTCTCTCCCAACTCGTGAGGAAGTCCTCGTCTAGCAAAGTGATCAGTGTTTGCACTCTTGGAAATAGGTGTTAGATACTTCCTTCTCTGGGAGGGGGATGGCTTTTCGATGGCTTTTTGATCTAAGCGAAGTTATCAGAGACCATGTAGAGACCAGTAGAGGACAGGCTATGAAACAAAATTCTGACTCCACCACTTAACAGCTGAGTATCTTGTGACAAATTACCTATATTTCTGGTGACTTTGATATCTCTATGAAATAGGATTAATAATAGCCCCGACTTCACAAGGTTGTTGCCTCAAGCACACTAACAAATATGAAAGCACTTTGTAAAGTGCTGTGAGAATGTGTAAAGGTTACTGTTTTATCAAAAACATCAGCACACCATTTATGTATGTAGTTCTGGGTATTGCGCAGAGCTGCCGAGATAGAGGACCCAGCTTCTTGGAATACAGAATCAGAATTCCGAATCAGCTCCAAAGCAGGAGACCAAAGCCTTGAGTTCTCACTCCATTACTCTTAGCCTGAGAAGCAGACTTACGAGTTGGCCTCGGTGTGTTGTCTCCGGTGACCCTGTATGCTCTTTAGAGGGGTAAAGACAGTTTGGAAAGGGGAAATATATTGTGCTCTCAGGAAAGACATTACTTTTTTTTGCTCTTTGGAAATGTTTGCTCTTTTAGTTTTGAGCTCTGAATGTGAACAGTCCAGCTGATTCAGATCCCCAGAGTAGCCCTAATCATAGTAACGTGGTGACAACCACAGATATTAAAAACATACCTCAATTTAGGCAACCAAGGTAAGACAAATACATGTGGTGTTATACAAAAAAAATTCCCCTATGCAAACCTAGAATGTCATTGCATTTAACCTCAAAGACATGATGACAAAGAGAGCATGTTTACCCCTAGAAGATTCAAAGGAGATAATTAGTCTTCTGGATAAAGGCAGTAGAAAGAGAATAATAAGGAGCAATAATTTCTCTTGTTGATGGAAAGTAAAATTGAGAGATTATATTAGCATCCAATCTAAAAATTTTTATTTCCATACAATAAAATGTATAGTTTGGTGAGTTTTGGCAAATATGTACCCCTAATATCCACATTTCCGTCACCCCCCAGAATTCCCTCATGTTCCCTGGCCATCAGTCCCCTCCCCAGGCCTCAGGCAAATGCTGATTTGCCTTCTGATGCTATAGTTCTGCTAAAATTTAACTCTCATTTATATTTTGCTGGTTAATGATGATATTTTGCAGAAATGATGTCTGTTGGACATTGTCAAAATTTCGGATTAGAATCCTGCCTCCTTTAGAAAGTGCAATTCCAGTAACTTCTCTGAGCCTTAGCTTCATTGTATTAATAAGCATAATAACAGACTTGTGGTTACCAGGGGGGTGGAGGGTGGGAAGGGATAGACTGGGATTTCAAAATTGTAGAATAGACTACACTGTATAGCACAGGGAAATATACACAAAATGTTATGATAACTCACAGAGAAAAAAATGTGACAATGAGTGTGTATATGTCCATGAATAACTGAAAAATTGTGCTGAACACTGAATTTGACACAACATTGTAAAATGATTATAAATCAATAAAAAATGTTAAAAAAAATAAGCATAATAACAACTTTTCTCTCCACCTCAGAAGGTTGCTGTAAAAATCTAAGGAGATAATGGATGAGAATTAAGTATTTAAGGATTTGACGGATTATTTAGCAAATATTAATGTTAATGAAAAGGATGGCACTTATAGATATGAGCTGTTTTATAGAGGGATTTCTATGCCAGAGCTCCTGTGGTGTGTGTACACGAAGGACAGTCCTCCCCACGGTCGTACAGGAGTTGTCTTTAAAATAGTTGGCCCATCGGCCTAGAAGTCAATCTCATGTCTGTCTAGTTGATAATAGGATTATAATCTATTCAGCTGCTGTATCTTAGTTAACATCAGATTAATCATACTTATCACGTTGGGCATGAATTATGAATATAATATTGAAATATTCATGTTTTTGCTGTTTTCACAGTGCTTCATCATAATAAATGAAACCGTTTATTCCATGCGCGCCCTCCCACTGCCCTGACTCCGAGGCGTGTCAGTTTCACAGTTCCCGTTTTACACAGATAAAACTGAATGTTTCAGACGTCAAGTCACATGCCAGAGGCTTCAGTGCAGACTGTCAGCTGCTGCTGTAAATCACTGTTGTTTTAAACAAGTGACCTAAATGCCATTTTTATTGAAATTGTTTGAGTGAGAGTAGATACTAACACATACGATAAATCCTCTGATTGGGTTCTAACATTTCTCCTTGGGCAGCAAGAAGAGAACTACACTTCCTGCTGGTGGGAGAAACCAGGCCAGTTTTACCTTCCCTCCCTGGGAGATACCACTTTAGACACTGTAGAAATATTCAGGTCTTGCATATTTTTCTTGGATGAGCCGTCAGAATGCGTATGTGTGAGTGGGCACGCACCCTCCCTCACAGCTGCACACACCATTCCGCCATTTGCCTCCGTGTATGCACATGTATCATGGGTAGATTGTGCGTTTTCGAAAAAGACGAATGATCACCAGCTGGTCACTCTCACTTCCTCCGCGTACATTTTGTAGCTTCCCCAGAGGGAAGCGAAACTGATGGTGGGTTGGAAGAGATTGAATTTGCTGAAGTGGGTTTGGCCAAGTGGCTGTTGATGGATGACCTTTGTCTTCTTGGGGGCAATAGCAGGAGGAGTGACAGATTCTGGCAGAATGTCTGATCACATCTCATTACAATGACAACGATAAACTGTGGGCCTTGTGAGTTTGTTCACCTGAGACAGTGATGAACCAGGAATCCAAAGACCTGGGTTTGAGCTCTGCCTTTAAATATCTACATACATGCGAAGGTAGCTCAGTACCACCTCTTCTCTCCAGTCTCCCCTAGGAGACTTTCAAATCCTCAAAGGCACACTGCATCTGTAATTTACACGATATTCACTTTTTCATCTTTTTCTGTTCCTACCCTGCATTTGGTAAAGCTGTAATGTGGACTTGCTGGCTGATAGCGTGGGACCACATCCTGCCTTGGATGCACTGGAATCTTTGAAAGTGTTTCCAGCTACGGACGTTCTGCTTCAGCGCTGTTGCTGCTGCTGAGGTTCTTCTGGAACAATGTCATCAGTTACCTTCTCCCCTCAGGTCTCACCTTCTGGCCCCCCGAGAAGATGGGGCTGTGAGAACACTCCCCTGGCTCCAATCTAGACCCTTAATGGGTCTTTCTCCTCCTGCGCTGTGTTTTTTGAGATCTTGTGTTTCAGTCCCTACACCTCTCTCAACTCTTTAACAGCCTGGAAAAGAGGTGCCTAAGTGGATATTTTTCCTTCCTCCCTTCCTTCCTTCCTTCCTTCCTTCCTTCCTTCGTTCCTTCCTTCCTTCTTTCCTCCTTCCCTCCCTCACAAGAGGATTGAACCCGCGTGAATATTTTAAGTAGGTTTTACAGAACACAAAATATATAACTTCACAAGGAGGGGGTTGAATGTTGGAGTTAATTCCTCAGAATCAGCATACTTTAAAACATAAACCAGATCGCGTCAGTCTCCTACTTTAAACCCACCAGTGGCCTCCCACCACCCTTAAGTCCAAGCCCAAAGCCTTTGTGCTGGCCTCTAAGACACCACCCGAGTCAGCCTTGTCCACCTGTCTGACCTCTCTCCTCCCTCACTCACCAGCCACAGGTCTTCTTTGGTTTCTCAGAGCACCCTAAGCGTGTTTCTGCCTCTGGACCTTCACGCTCATCTCGTCTGCCTGGGGCTCTGCACCCTGAATTCTGTGCCACCCTAGAGTGGTCACTCAGATCTCAGCCTAGATGCCCTCTCTCAGGCAGGCCTTCCTGACCAGCCGTCAGTAGCCCCACACACAAGAGTTTATTCCCATCATATCTGAAATTGCCTGGCTGGTCTCCTGGTTTCCTTGTGTGCTGTTGGACCCTGACTAGTGTGTGCACTCCGTCCACAAGGCAGACGAAGGCTGCATTAGTTCTGCTCTCCGTTACCGCTCCTAGAACAATGCCCACCACCCAGCGGTGCTCAGTGAACCTGGGACTTGGTGAGGGTAGAATCCGAAGTTATTTCCCTCTCTCGGCTCTTCCTTCTCTTGCTCTGTGTTTCTCTCTCATGTATTTTGCAGAACCTGCATCATAAAAGGCAGTGTGATCTCATGCCTGGAGCACAGGTCTTGGATCAGGGCCCTGGGTTTAGCTGCTCACTTGATCTGAAGCTTCTGGTCACGCACAGCTGCCAGTTGGAACAGCTGTTAGAGAATTACTCTCTTTTTCCATTGGTCAACAAGGAAATCAAAATGAGAAATAAATTTCAAAGAGTCTGTAAGACTTTACTAACTTTAAGGCTGGTAATAACTATTCAGTCCTAACTTCCATTACCAAAATGCTTCTTCATTTCCCCTGCTTGCTAGATGCCCTGTGACCTCGCCCAGTGTGGGAGATGATACAGGATGCGTATTACTGTATCCCCAGATTTGGCCAAAGAAAAGTGCTTGTGAACCGGAAGGGGAAGGTGGTTCAACCATTCACACAGGAGGCCAAATACCAAAATTTAGTGCCTCCATTTTACTCTTTCTTACTAGAAATTCTGGAATAGAAGCATGGTGTCTTAGGATTTTCTACTAGAGGAATTCTTTTTTATTTGGATTAATAGATTATCTCTGTAACTTCCCACAGACATAGGCTGAACTCCCAGGTGACCCTAGCCATGTAATTAGCTCCCACGATGGAACGTTCTAGGCTTTGTGTACTCATGGAAAGGGTAATGTGGCTTGTCTCGTTGGTTTCTCTGGAGACATCACATTTAGGTCGCAGGGGTTCAGCTAGTCTTTGGCTGCTGGGCAGAGCGGTTTTATGGGAATAGTTGTATAACGCTGACCTCCGTAGACCGAGAGCTTGACAAAGACATCACCCAGATTGCCAGGGGAAGCCGCTCACTTTGGGAGCTAATTCTTGGTAGGTAAAATGTCTAGCCCCAGTTTTGCCCCCAGCATATGCACAGCCACTCAGCCTTATCGCTTCCATCTGTAACAATGGGTGAGCTGTGTGCATGTTTTCTTGTCACTTTGCATTGTGGATCTTCGGCAAGTTAGGGGGCAAAACAAAGGTCCTTGGCCTTTTAAGGTTTCTGCTTCTTTGGTATTTTTCACGTGAGATAAGATGTGAAAGGGCTAGAGGATTTCTCTTTAAAGATTTCTAGTGAGGAGGTAGAGAACTGACTGATACCCACATGTCTGCTGCCCTCATCCCCTTCAAGTCCATAGTTCTCCTTTTCCATGAAGCCTCTCTCACCCACTCTGTTAACAATCACAACCTTTTCCCACACCTTTTACTAAATCCTTTTTATTCTAGTTTGTCTCCCGTAGAAATGGTCACTTTTTGATGTGCTATATCACTTACCTCTTACTGTGTTTATTTTCTGTGTCTCATTGCCAGAATGTAAACTCCACAGGGGCAAGGATTTCTAGCTGTTTTGTTCACACTGCATCCTGAGTGCCTGGTGTATAGTTAAACCCTTGATACATACGCCTTGAATGAATGAGCCGACATCCCGGTGAAAGGAGTAATAATGTAGTGTCGTGATGAGCTTGGGCTTTGGTGTCAAATGATCCTGGATTTGAACCCGAGCTTTGCCACTTACATTGCCACTTCAGCAAGTGATTTAACCTCTCCAAGCCTCAGTTTTCCCATGTGTAAAATGAGGAGTATAGCATTAACCTTGGAGGTGTGTTGTACAGATCAGAAGAGACATGACATGATGGTTAAGAGGCAAAGGCTTTGCGTTCCAGCAGATCTGGGGTCTGGGCTTTGCCGTCAAGTTCTGGCTCTCCCAATACCTTGTGCAAGTTTAGTAAACCCTCAAAGCTCGCTCTCTTCACCTGTCAAATGGATGTAATACTCTGGCCTACCTCATAGGATAGTGGTCAGGATGAAAGGAGTTAATCCACGTGAAGTTCACAGTAAGGGCTCCATTGACTTGAGCTATTTGAAGGACAGTGATGATACTGTGTGTGAAGTTAGCCTCACTGCTTGCGCAAAGTAACTGCTCAATAAATGATAGGTTTGAGAAAGGAACACTATTGTTAGAACCTTGGGACCCTCCTAAATTGATGGCACCATTTTCTTTGCATTCCCCTCCTCCAAGAAATGTGAAGCAAATGCCTGTTATCTTTGTGTGGTACTAGTTTCAACTTAAAAATGGAACAGAGGACAATTTTTATATTCTATACTTCTTTCTTTGTCCTGTAATCAATTGTGATGTCAGGGTTTGTTCCTTTTTTTTTTTTTTTTTAACAGAGGTACTGAGGATTGAACCCAGGACCTCGTGCATGCTGTGCGTGCTAAGCATGCCCTTTACCACTGAGCTATACACCCCCTCCCCCACCTCAGGGGTTACTTTAAAATGTTTGGATTGAGTTGCCACAGGGCCTCTGCTCCACCAGGTGAGCACTGGGGGCACTTTATATAACTTGAGTATTGAGTCAGCTCATTCAGTACCTGTGGCTTGGGGAGGTCATGATATCCCCAGGGTTCCCTTGGCTTTCAGTGGCTTGTATGAGAGATGCCTCTTCCCAGCTCTGGTCTTCCTTTGCAGTGTGAGTGTCAGCAGGATGCTTGACCTCAGACCCGCTAACTATGTGGCCTAGATGTGAGTCCATGCTTCATCTTGCCATGTGACCATGGCCAAATTCTTTCACCTCACTGTGTCTCATTCTCCACCATTATAAATAAATAAATGGAAATAAAAAGAGAGTGTTTTTACACCACAGGGGTTTGTGAGGATTGAATGAGCTGCTACATGTAAGGGCACTTTAAAAGTGCCCAATGTACCATGATCGTGTTTCTTTCCTTCCTTCCTCCTCCCCACCCTCCCTCCCTTTATGTATTTTTAATTTTGTCTCTGGAACGTATTTCCCCACCCACAATCCCTCTTTAAATTGATAAGGGCATTTGAAACTATAACCACCACCCCTAGAAAAATGAACAATTCATTCATACCCTCTATTACCCAGCCTGTATTCAAATTCCCCTGATTGTCTCAAAGATGTCCTTTCGTAGTTGGTTAGTTTGAATAAGGATCTAACTAAGGTCCACCAATTGTATTTGATTATTATAATTCCTTTTCTTTTAATCCATAACCTCAACACACCTGCAGTCTGCCACCATCCCTCTGCCCCACTTTATTTGTGACATTGATTCATTAGAGATATTGGATGTAGAATGTCGCATATTCCAGTGATTGGCTGATGGCTTCCTCATGGTGTAGTTTAACTTGTTCTTCCATATCCCATAAACTAGTGCTAGTAGATTAGGATTTAGATTTTGGGGGGCAAAGATATTCTATAAGTGGTGCTGTGTGGTTCCTATTGTATCATGTCATAAGGCAATACTGTCTACTTGTTACCACCTTTAATGGCGATTCAGTTGATCAGTGGGTTCAGTTGATGGTAGCCTGATCATTCCATTGCCAAGTTCCCTGTCAACTTTTCACCTAATGGTTCACCTAATGATCATCTGTTGATGATTATTTCCTAGATCCATTATTTTATGGGCACAGAGCCTGACCTTCATTATGTGACTCTTCTTTGAGCCACTAAGTGCTGATTACCTAGTTTAACCCTAGAGGGTCATCTCATTCTCCTTGTTTCCAACTCTGGGTTGGGGTTGGGGGACTCCTCTCTGACCCCCATGTGCTACCAAATAACTGACTAAATTTACATGAAAGCAATATGTTTGTATGTTGTATTGATTAATGTTTTAATTTGAACCTTAGATTGTTGGCTTAGAAAACATAAACAGAAAAGTGGGAAACTTTCTGGTTAGTCATGTTGAAAAGTAACTGGCAGGTAACAAAATAGATTTTTTTTGTTTTTAAGAACTGGAACAAATCAGAGGACTCTGCTTTGGCTCATAGTGCCTTCCTTCCCCCGGGCAGGACAACTCTGAAATGTCACGGGGGTCTCCTCTGTCTGTGAGGGAACTGGAGGGAAACTACCACGATGGGCTCTGATGACACACAGTCATCTGAGGACTTTGGGTTGTTGTTTTGTTTTAGTTACTACTCCACTGGTTTGCTAAGAAGTCTTTCATAAAGATTTTTCCTAAACCCTGTTGCATATGAATTAGGGCTTTTCCTTTCCTCTGTAAGGGGGCCTGACACCCTTTGATGTGTTTTAGCAGAATTTAGCTTCTAAATACAGTTTGAAACTTAGCTCTACATTTTGAAACATAAATGCGTGTGCGCACACATGCCCTTGACTCTCTCAACTGACAAACTGTATTATGTTTTTACTGTAAGAACCTGTCCTGGAGGAACCAGCTTCAGTGGTAGGATGGGACTGTGGGGACACCTTGCATCTCCTACCTGAAAGATCAGGATATGCAACCATGAGAAGCTCCCTGAAGAGGAGCTTGGTCTCTTGGCTGGGGGACCTGTTTCGAAGACCTCCTATTAAAGACATGAATTTCTGATATAAATGTCTGGTCTGTTATTGTAGAAAGATGTAGATTGATTACCTTTTAAGTGACTTTTAGTATTCCAGAGTTTAAGGGCCTCCTCTGAAATACTCTGCAGATCCAAATTCTTATAATATTGGGGCCTTTTCTGCCCTTTGGAATGACCTTTCACATAACTTTCAGTGACCAAGTGGTGCCCTTCTTTCAAGGTCCAGATCAAATGACACTTTCCCTGAGTCCCCCAGTGAGGAGTCCTCCCTCCCCACCTTCTAGATGCCCGTGGTTCTCTCTTTTCATCCTTCATATGACGAGGAGTATTTACTTGCTCCCTTTCGTTATAGTTTGTTCACATACTCATGTTACTTCTTTCTAACAGGAAAATATCGATCTGATCTTTGCTTTGTTTTGATCATAGTTAAAACAACTGTATAAAATAACTTTTATTAACATTTTAAAATTTAATAATTAAATAAATTACTTGATTAATCTTATTTTGTCAGCTACTCAGCTTATATTTCACCTATGCTTCAGCCCTATCTGTAGGGGAATCCAGCAGTCAGATGGAGAGCCAGATTTCCTCTTTCAGAAGAGAGAGGAGAAGAAGGTATAGAGGAATTAACATGGAACTTGGAGATTCAAGAGCCACCTGTACCACTTCAGAGTCATTGCTTTAGAGCAATTGGTATGTCACTAGGGACCCTACCTGGTGACATAAAGATCTGTAGCAAAAGTCACCTTAGACTTTTATTTAAGATTTAGTTCATTGGAAAGAGGGGAGACAGGACTGCATAGATTTATGAGCAGTGGTAGATGGCACAGGGATGGAGTTTTGAGTCTCTAAGCCCTTCAAAGTAGCACAGGCTAGAGAAAGGTCTGGGAAGGGTTCCACGTTGACTGTGCTGGGAAGGATGAGTGTGCAGAGTGCGGGGGGTACTTCAGACAGAGAGAAGGTGGAGGGGTTTGGGGTGAGAAGCCCTAATTATATTCTTTATTCCTTAATCTTGCCGTTTTGCCCTGAGCTTACCTAGTTCCAAATACGGCTTTCTCTTGCTTCTTGCTTCCACTGTCCTCTCTTGGGAACTCCTCGGCTTAATGAATGGGACCACTTCTCATAAACCATAACCAGTACTTACAGTGAGCCTCACATTAGTAATGGGGGACTACCCTCAAAGAGAGCATAGAGGGTCTAACACTACTGATAGCCACCTCTGTAGAGAAAAGAAGTGAAACCAAGATCCCGTTGCATTGGACATCACAACTTCATGAGCACCTCGTGCTTGTCTCAGAAAGACTTTGAGACCCAGCTGTCTCATGGTTGTTATTCCTTTACCATCAATCTGCCTCTCTGTGCCAGGCGCGCCCCCCAGTAGGATCAAGGAGTATAAAGAGCATGGGATCTGGAGTCAGTAGACCTGAGTTTGGGTCCATTGTTACGCTGTCAACTTTAGGCTCCTCACTTTTCCTCTCCGATATGGAAAGAGATTTAATACCGACCTTATCACTAGATGGTAAGAAGGTTCAGAGGAGAGTTTATAAAGAATTCTTCCCTATTAACAAGCTCTCTCTTGCCACGGGTAAGAATCAAAGCCATGTTATGGTCTAATGGCTCTTCTGTTCACTGGTGTAAGCAACTCCCTACGCCTCTTGGCCCCAGGCTTCCCTCCCTGGTGAAATGGGCAAGAATGCTAGTTGTCTAGAGAAGGAACTTACCTGGAATCGGAAATGTGCAAGGTGGACATAGGCCTGGTGAGTGGCCACTGTGCTCTTTCCAGTACTACCTATTTCATTTCTTATAGCGAGAGTTAGGATGCTCCAGTAGTTTCCTTGTGCCCTGCTGGAACCTGGTGTATCTGATTGAAAGAGCGATTCTGGAGTCACATAGGTGCAGCTTCTTGCTGCCTGCTAGGCATGTTACCAAGAAACATTTATCCTTAAAGTGGAAGAATAATGCCACGTACCTCGCAGCATTGTAACGGGGACTGAAGGAGGTTATGGAAATAAGGCACTGAGCTCTGTGTCTGGCACCCAGTGGGTGCTCAGTAAGTTAGTTTTCCTCCCCTAGCTTATAAATTGCTCTTCAGTTTTTACCCTCATCAAAGAGCATTTATTAAAAATTCCAAATAAGGCACGGTTCTAGGTGCTTTTCCTTTAAGTAGTAGGGCGCTAAGGGAAGGGCAGGTGGGGGAGAAGGGCTGAGTTATACTGGTTTGTTTGCCTGATTATAAACAGTAGTAACATCTCATCTCCGGCCTCCGGTCCTGAGCGTGCTGAGTCACCATCCCAGCCCCTCGGCCCATGGTCTCTGGCTGTGTCTGTGGAATACAGCAAAACCCACAAGAAACCAGCGCTAATAACTGGCAGATCATTTTGAGGGATTTTTGTTTGCGTTCCTGTGCTTGCTCTCCTGGAGAGATAGGAAACCTTTAATAAGACTTTTCCTAAATGACGCTACATGTGAAATGCAGATTTTTTTTTTAACCTCTGTTCTCCCAACAAATGACCATTTCATGAGGTTTCTTTTTATTTTTTTTTTTTTTTTCCATCTTCTTTCCTGCTTCTCAGTACATTCCACAAAGAGCTTATTCCTCCACTGGTTACTGATTGATGGTTCTACTCTGTGTGTCCTTTAATTTTGCAATAAACCAACAAGGAGTCGAGACCACAAACTTAAAGAGGATTGACTTATTTATTTGACTGCATTCACTGGAGCGACCGGCAAATTTAGTCCTTTCAGTGTGGTCCTGGGGAGGGCAGGAGGAGGAGTCCATGAGAAAGAACACTGTGTTGTAAATAACCAGACAGAAAACAGCTCGCTGACCTCCCATTCCAGAGCAGCCAGCACCCATGCTCAGCAGCGATCCCTTTCCAGGCCTTGGTGGGAGCAGGAAGTCTTCCATAGGACTTGCCTACAGCAACAGAATTCTGAATTCAGGGCAACTTTAGATATGTAGAAATGGACAGCCACCACCCACAGGTCCCGTGTCCCTTCTTTTCAAAGGGATCATGATGCACCTTAAAGGATTGCAGGAGTAGTCACAAACCTGCAGAGGTCAGGCCTAGCCCCTTGGCTGAATGACTTCAAAGACCCAGAGCACACCTCCACCCCTTCCACCTCCATCCCAGCTGCATCCTCACTGTAAAACAGGCCTCCATCAGGGTGCAGAGCCACTAATGCACTTCATGAATCGATTACCAAACAGTTTAAGAATCAGTTCATTGTTTCTTACTTAGCATCACCATTGTATGGAGTAACCAGTCTGAAAATAAAGGCAAACATTATTTCCAGTAGGAAAATAAGAGCAGACTTCTAGAATGACTCACACCAATCCTAAGTAAACCAAAGACAGCCCTGATAGGGAGTTTAAATACATGGATATTGTTGTCATTTAGCTTAAGGTTGCTCCAGACCCAGAGCGACTCTCTGTGAGTTGAAGTGAAGCTGGAGAGACAAATGCCCAAATGGAATTTGTCCCAGCTGTGAACTCCTGTTCCAGATCCCAGTGTTGTTTGTGGCTCTACCACATTTAACCAGCTGACTACCTGTCCATACTCCGCTCTCCTGTGGCAGCCTTTCTCCGAAACTCTTGCCGTCACATTTTAGCAGAAGTGAAAATATTAGCAAGGTGGCCAAGACAGAAATAGACTCCAGAAGTCGGTGCCCTTTCTCTTGCCATACCTGCTAGAGCATGGTTCCGCCCTGGCCTGAAGACTCAGTGTTTCCAGCTCTACCAGACAGCATCCTAACAGTCCCCTGGTCTCTTTGGGCTACTGAAAGTTCATCTGATTCTTAAACGTTCTATACTGTTTTCCTTTATGTGTTATTTTTGCATTAGACAACGTGGAACGCGGTCGATCTGCTGATAGCAAATGCGTGGTGCTGAGGAAGTTAATCAGTGAAGATCCATAAGGCTGTAAGTTTTCATGTCGAGAGCCTTTTATGTGGTAGAACCAGCGTAGGCTCGAGGGCCAGACAGACCTGGTTTGAATCTGACTCTTCCATGTGCTGGCTATTTGGGCTCAGAAAACTGCTTAGCTTCTCTGAACCTCAGTCAGTTTCCTCATCTTCAAAACTGGGATAATGACGATTACTTCACTGAGCTGTGAGGATGAAATGAGCTTATGTATGTAAAGTACTTGGTACAGGGTCTGTCTGAGCCGTAGGAAGTCCCCCCTCCTCCCTTCCTGCCTTTAGAATGAGAACAGGGATGCAGAAACACGTAAAATCTCGTAATATTTACACTGTAGGTAGAGAGAGAAGAAAGAAGAACATACATGACATAATTAGAGAAAAATTCTTGTACTGAATTACTCAGTACTGATTCTAAAGTGGGAATATTAAGAACTGAGCGATGAGTTGCAGCTAGCATAGCTGGGAAAGATTTCATGGAAGAGGTAGGATCTGACCTGGTCCTGGAAAGGTGGAAAGAAGAGCGAAGGCGGACCTGGGCACTTGGGGTGCGGATGCTAGCCAGAGTGAGTGAAGCACGAGAATGAGAGAGAGAGAATACGGAGGTCGCCAGCCGCAGTTTCTTCCCTGGAAAACTGAAGTGAACAGAATCAGTAAAACTCTAGTATTTGTTACAGGCACCTGCTTGGAACTAGGCACTGCCTTTTTTTTTTTTTTTTTTTTTTTAAGAACTAAATTTTATTCACAAGATTAACAAACTTTTAGTTAGAAGGTTTTTATTTATAAGGACATCACCCCCATTCAATTCTAATAGGAAACCTTTTAACAGCTGCAATAAGAACCAGCAGTTTTTATCACAGAAACCAGATGAAGAGGTAAATTATTTAAAAAGGCATACGTACCTTAACTATGATATTAGGCACTGTCTTAAGTGCTTTATATGCCAACTCATTTATCCTCACAGTAGATGTGATTGTTATCCCAGGTACACAGTTGAGGAAAGTGAGGCCAGAGAGATGAAGGCTCTTCCCTGAAACTACACGGCCAGTAGGTGGTGAACTGAGAAGGAAACCGGAAGATCTGACTGCAGAGCCCACTGCTCTACCGCACGACAGCTGCCTTGGTTGTTTTTCAACTTTCCTCACAAGATAGTGAGGATGAGCTAAGACCATCTGGGAACATACTCTAAAAATCAAGTATATTTGTGAAAAATGGCGTGATTATTCTTGTTCATGACATCCGATGAGAGGTGAACAAGATGATAGATGAACAACTGAAAACGAGGAAGGAACAATGGCAGGGTAGCCCTCATGTGCAGTGACGTGGGTGTGTCCAGCAGCACAGGCGCCTCATCGTCCTCTCTAGCGGCTCGGCAGTCTGACGCCAGCTCACACGTCCTCTTGGGTCAGTGTTCCACGTGGCCATTCCCAAGCCACCAGAGTGGGGACTGGAGACTGGAAACCTGTTTGTCATCTGGTGTTAGGTCTTGTGCTTTTGAGTGTGATCTGCCCTTGGCCAGGACATCATTTAACGAGCCTATAGCCTGTGATTGGTAGTTAGCTTGTGAGTGGCCAGGAAGGAAGATCTCCACTCCAAGGGCCTTGGCATGGAAGGAAGCCCGCTCCTACTCACCATGTAAATATTTAGCCATTTTAATGTATTTGTTCTGGGCCTAGTCGTCTTGTGTCTCTCCTATGTTGACTCGGTTTAATTGCAGTTGATTATTGTTTGCCTTTATTGACATCACGTATTTAAATGTAGATACAGACAGCATTGCTTCGGCTCCCAACCTCTCCTCCCCCTCCTTGTTTTTAAATAACACCTTACACAATATCCCTTCCTTGAGGACATCAAATAAATAGTTTCTGTTCAAGAGCATATCTGATGAGGCTGCTGCTTTGGAAATTTGTTCCCAGGCAGACCTTTTGACCTCCTTTTGAACAGATAGTGAGCGACCTTTGCTCCCATTTTATGCCACAGATTCACTCCTTAGATAGAGTTGGTTGCACACATCCAGTTGAAGAGCCCTTGGTTAGGCTGCCATTTGCCTCAGTGGAAGAGAGAAACAAAGAGTCAGACCAGTGTTGGCTTATCCTCCTTTGGAAGTTTCTTGGAGGCCCCTCTAGGCTTCAGCTCCCTGCTCCTCAAGCCACTGTAAGTGTGGCAGGGGCTGGAGAGTAGCCAGCTTGGTGTTTATCAGGTTGGACTCCCCCAAGAACCGTATTTTCAGACCTCCAGGGAGCAAGTGACTCAACAGAACTGTTTTCTTGGTCTCAGATGAGTCTGAGGAGGGGAAATCAGTTGATAGCAGCTGTCTGTGATGGACTGATCACAAAGCTGTGTCTTTCTAAGCCTCTTTGCAAATCAAAGGGAGGGGAATCCCCAGAGCCCAGGCCTACACGTGAATAGAAAGCACCATCAAGTAACAAAAACACCTCAAAAGGCCAGCAGGAACCCAGGGGGCTGCTGGAAATTCACCTCCCCTGCCTTTCTGTGGGGCTCAGTGGGCAGTCAAGAGTGTGGGTGAAGGCAGCCAAACAAACTTCACGCAGAAGCCACTCAGCCACGGGAGATGAACATTGCAATGGGGGCTAGTAGGAAGGTTTCCTCCACGTCCGTGAACCTCAGAGTCATCTGACAGTTGGCCTTGTTCTTTGCCAAGCCCTGGCTGACCAGAGGCTGTTTTTGCTCCCGTGCTGACTGCAGAATTGCAGACACTTGGCGTCTGCACCATTTGAAGTCACCGAGAATGCACTCTTGCAGTTCACCGATGGTGCGTGTTGTTTCCTGTAGTGGGCCCCAGATCACTGACAGGATGCCGCCAAGGCTGGGCTGAAGGTGGAAACAGCACACCAGTCTGCTGTTTGTGGCCTCATTACAACTGTCGCCCCACCTGAGACCCGGAACCAACACGTGTTAACCTCAGCCCCACTGGGGCCAGTGGAACAGAGCCGGCAGTGCAACCAGAACACTTCACGCCTACGTCTGCGGCACAGTGGCTGTGACCCAGGGTTTCCACTGCACACTCTTGCATGTGCACCCCAGGGGAAGTAGGCCACGGAGGAAGCCGCCCTATGGTGCCGCACTGTTTGCTTGTGTGTTTATTTTGGCCGGATGGCAGACATAGTTATACATACCTCAGTGCATTTTCTCTGAACTCAGTGGTCGAGGCAGTGGCTTCAATGAGGTGGAAGCCGTGTTATCATCAATCCCTTTGTGACTGAGTGAGTGTGTACTTGTGCAAAGCCAAGGAGAGTCTTTTCCCATCCTCCATCTATACTGCCTCATGCTGAGCAAGTATGTGCTTTAAGGACTCTCTTACTAGCTTTGCCTGTGAATTTCACAGTGAAATCTACAATAGGAATTTTTCTTCCAGGTCCATTATAAGAGGTGTGGATTTTATCAAAATTGAAAGTATTCTCAGCAAAAACACAAGATTTTTTTAAGTTGTCTCCCTTATTCTTTTTTTTTTCCCCTCCTCTCTTTCTCAGGCAATCCAGTTGGTTCTATGTAGGATGGATTTCCTAAGATTAGACGTGATGAGAGTCAGTGATAATGGTGGAATTTTAAGTACAGCACTAATGCTCATGTGGATTGAAATGTGTAACATTTTTCATGGCCATCTGCTTTCTTTAGTCGTAATACATTCATTTTCTTCATGTCTTTTGTGGACTCAACACTTTTAGGTATGGAGAGGTTGGGAACACTTCCCAAAATTGCACAGCAGGTTAGTGACAGAGCCAGAAATAAAAGACAGGCTGCCTGACTCCCACAATAGTGTTTTCTTCAAGCCAAACTGAAGTTTGGTCCTTTTACCACAAATATTTCAAAAGGAAAATCCCCTATAGCTTTTCAGATTTTTCCCAGAAAACAACTGCCACGCAGAACCTCAAGATGGAAACAGCAGTCTGGAATACTAAAGCCCTGTCAGTTCTTTATTCTAGAACTGACAGTTGATATTCTCTGGGCTGAAGCTAAAGAAAAGTTATTTTTTTTCATAACAGAATGATTTATACTTTTCCAGAACTTGACAAAACGAAACCAGTAAATAGTAAAACCAGATTTGTGACGCTCAAACTCCAAAATATTTGGTCTGCCTTTTCCTCAAATATTGGATATCTCTTTTCAAAGCTGGAAGTGACGGGAAGGGGGTGGGATGGGGAATCGTCAGGGGAGAGGCATGAGTCTGCGAGTGTGGCTTTCTAGACCTGCTGTGGGGGGACTCACCCTGTTCCCACACTGCACCCAGAGGACCCCTCTCAGCCTTCTTGGCTTTCTCCCCTTGGCCTCTTGCCCTCCCCTGCTTTTCTCCCCGCCGCCCCACCCTCCGTTTCCCTCTTACTCCCAGCTCCTACTCAGCAGACGGGTTGGGGCAGACACCGTCATGGTTGGGAAGCAAGAGGAAAGGTTGGTGAAAACCACTCCAGGGCCTTTCTCTCAAGCCTTGGTGATGAAAGGACTCAGTGAACCTTAACAATTTCTCACAGGAAAATTCCTGCCTCTGTCTCCTTAAAAACAAGGCATTCAGCAACCCTTAACAGAGCCAGGATTAAAATTCAAAATTTCTGACTTATTCAAGGCCTATGTTTAGATAGAAAGGCTCCATCACTATCGTATCTGGCAATTAGGGTCACTTTAGATACCAAAAGTAACATTTTAAAAAAAGCATACTTTCAGACATAGTAAACAAACTTATGGTTACCAGGGGAAAGGGGTGGGAAGGGATAAATTAGAAGTTTGAGATACGCAAATACTACTATATCTAAAATAGATAAAAAAACAAATTTCTTATGTGTAGCACAGGAAACTATGTTCAGTATCTTATAATAATCTATAATGAAAAAGAATCTGAAGCATATATACATATATGAAAATGAATATTTGTATGCTTATGTATGACTGAAACTGAAACATTACGCTGTATGACAGAAATTGACACATTGTAATTGACTATACTTCAATTAAAAATTTTTTTTAATTAAAAAAGCATACCTTTCCATGAATAACTGAAAAATTGTGCTGAACACTGGAATTTGACACAAATTTTTAAAAATTAAAAAGAAGAGAAAAAATAAGAAATTTTAAAAAAAAAGCATACCTTAAGCTGATGGATCGTTTTTAAGATAAAAGTAATAGTAATAGTGATGTCTTCAAAACCTGTAAAAAGCAGAACTCTGTCATTTTTTTCATATTTGGAGAAAGGTTTGGTTAGAGAACTTTTTTAATTGAAGTATTGTTGATTCACAATATTGCGTTAGTTTCCGGTGTATAGTGAAGTGGTTTGAGATGTATATGTATATGCACACATACATGTATTCTTTTTTCCCGCTTCTATTCCGTTATAGTTTGAAGACCTGCCATTTTGACTGTGCTGGATCTGGTAGTAGGCAGGCAGTTTGGGAGCAGATTCAGCCCCAAAGTCTTTGTCACTCAGATGATGCCCTGTCTCGCTGGCTAGGTTATCCAGCCTGTTTACTTGGGAGCTGTGAGTCTCAGGGCAATCACTGTGCCTAGCCCTTCAGGCCTAGTTAGAGTGATCTTGAAACTTCTCTGATTCTCTGGGTTAGGCTGTAGCAGGTTTCTGGTAGAGTGGGCAGGAGGAGGAAGCGGGTGTTCTTGCGGGCATGGAAATGCCCCCGAGATACCTGAGGTTGCCTCATGATTCCTCTAGCCTCGAATCCTTAACTCAGTTGCTCCAGGACATGAGTTCCATAAAGAGCTTTAGTTTTTCAAGCCTCCTATGGGTTTCAGAAATGACAAGCCATAGACATTAAGCCACTGAGAGCCACCAAAAAGCCTGGCAGAATTCAGCTAGGATTGCCTCAAACGCTGGGTGCTTTTTAAGAGGCTGAAGCTATGTGGTTTATGGTTATTAATTAACGCTAGAATCTGAAAGGACTCTTGTCATAAGATTTGGCTTGTAACAGTGTAGCATTTTCATTAATCTTTTAATGTATTTCCTGGCGTTAGATCCCTTTGTTCATTGCTTTTATTAAATCAGATTGTGGAGACCAGGACATCAAGGCCTGGACCTGTCTGTGGCGCTGGGCTGAGAGTCCGTCTCTCTCCTCTCCTCGGCCTAGTGCTTGCTCTCTTAGGAGGGAGAGTGGGCAGGGAGGCCTTTTCTTCTCTGAGCTGTTACTCTCAGGCAGATGACTCTTGTGCACTCTGTGGAAGGTGGGGATTATAAAATTTGCCTCTCACCTGCCTCCACAGAAAGCTGAGTGAGGGCATGTACCATATTCTTAGGTTCTTAAAAGAATCTGACTTATACATACTGAGTTATGGTTTTGCTGACCATGAATCTCTCTTCTGCTGACCAGACAGAGCCAGATACCCCATTCCAACCTATTCTATTCCTGGCTAACTGCAAACTCCCTGTTTGTCACCTTCCAAGAGTCTAATTAAAGGAGCTTCTTTGTCAAAGGCTGTACCTTTAGTTCTGACAGTTGTCCACTCTGATGTGTCCAGGGCTGTTCCACTTTCTCTTCTGTCCACCATTTTCCAGTGCTCACTGTGGGTGGAATATACCAAGTGGCTGCTCATGGAGGTCCTAACAAAGA
Source organism: Camelus bactrianus (assembly GCF_048773025.1). NCBI lineage: Eukaryota > Metazoa > Chordata > Mammalia > Artiodactyla > Camelidae > Camelus > Camelus bactrianus. Next base: position 29,731,028 of record NC_133544.1, on the reverse strand, counting down.
CGCTTCGTTAATACTTCAGTGTAAGGTAGATAAGACTAGACACACACAGAGGCCCCGTAAGGGAGAATTTATTCTGGATCAGGAACAGGAGGCATGAGTGGGATGTGGGTAGAGCCTAGATTAGCCTAGTCCTAGCGTAGCTGAAGAAAGATGAGCCAACACATCAGACACAGACTAGAGGAGAGTCAGGCTCGATTGGTCAGTGGACTTCAGCTCACTGGGCCCCTGACCCTTGGGGCTGATGGTTCTTCTGACCTGCTTATCCTGCCCCTACCCTCTTCTCTCTAGATATTTGCCTCCAGAACTACCTTGATACTTAGTGGAAAGGAATCATATCTTTGTTCGTGTGTTGATGGGTTTTTCATGCCCAGGACCTTCTGTCTTGTGACCAAAATGACCTTCATTCCCAGCCATCTGCCTTCCTGGTTCATCAGGTCTTTAACTCGTTCCTGTTTCTCCACCTCTTTTCTCTAGCTTGTAAGTTCTGTGTTCCGTGAAGGCAGGGTCTACTGGGTTATTTATGAGTCTGTACTCTGAAGTTTCTTCTTTAGAGAGCTTCATTGTTCCCTCAAATTGAGCCTATGTGTTGAACTACAGTACACAGAAAGGTCAAGCAGGATGCATTTAGAGAAGTTGGATGATGCAAGGGAAACTTGGACTCCAGGGGAATGGTCTTTGAAAGGAGAAATCTCCGTGCCCCTCCCCATTTTGCCTTGAGGGGAGCACTAAAAATGAGACTGAAGGTCTATATGACATGATATGAGGAGTCATTTCTTACTCACGTGTACCTGAAGCATCCTACAACCAAGAGGGCATCGCAGGGAAGCCCTGGGAGTAAGCCCTGGGTCTCTCCGTATGTAAAGCTGAGTGGAGATACTACTTTCTGCAACTAATAGGGCTGCCTATTTCCCCCAGTAGGTGGATGGTGTTCTCTTGCCTGAAGGGTAAACTTTAAGCTGGATTCCATTTGCTCCTGGCTTCAGATGTAATCACAACTGTCCAAAACAAAAACAAACTTCCCCTTAGTCCAAGAATCTCACTCCGGCCTTTGGATTTGTAATTAATGGTAGTGGGGAGGAGGGGGGTCGTATGTTTTAAGAAGTCATACTTTTAGAGAAATGGCAGAAATAGCAGATGCACTTTCAATTAAATTTTTATTGCTTTTTGAGCATATCACCAGCAAATATTTGTTCTGTGTCATCAGTGCACTATATGTTGTACAAAAGGGAATCAGGCATGGGTTTTCTGTCTAAACAAGCAAGGTATGTATAAATCAGCAAAGGATAAATAAAGACGAGGATGGGGGTTAACATTTAAGTGTTTACCATTGGTCAGGCACTATGCTCGGGACTATATATGCATTATCCAGTTTAATCCTCAGAATCCTGTGAGTTAAGAATTACACCCAGAGAGGTTGTGAAACTTACCCAGCATCACATAGTAAGTGTTGGAACCCAGGATGTGAACTCAGGTCTGTCTGACTCCAAAGCCCTCAGCCTAATCAGTGTGCACCTGCTCTTACACAAATTTAGTACCAAACTTCAGAAGCCTTAATCTTTCCAGTGGAGCAGAGCAGCAGCAAAGCCACTCTGAGGTGACAGTCAGAACTCATTTTCGGAAAGCAGATAGTGTTAAGACTCTGTTTATAATGTGTAAAAGTATTTGATCGGTTATTTTAGGAGTGCAGTTTTCAAGGCCCCAGGATGCCTCAGAGGACAACACACCTATAGGCTTCTGCCCAAGTCATGGCTATTTGTAATCGATGCTATTTGGAAATGTTTCCATTCTATCACTTTGTTGAACACAGATTTAGAAAATCACAGCACTTCGATGAGAGCAACCCCCTGAGTTTGGTTGCTATGTGTCCCTTCAGTGATTTGGCTTTCGGACTCATAATAAAAAGGGAGTGGATTATTAGCAGAACCACTTAGGAGCTTGTTTTTTTTTTGCCATTGGAGACTGAAAATGTTTTCTTCTCCATCTCCTCTTCCACTGAAGTGGCACTGGGGTTGGGTATCTTTGGAAGCACATCTGTGATTTGGTTTTGGGCTCTGTAGGGTATCATTTTATTAGTTATGTACAATAAAACCATCATCTCAGTACAATCTTCCATTATAGGGTCAGTGAAATAATAATGCAATTGAGAAAAAGTGGTCTGGATATCTTAGTAAATATTTGTCTTTAACTTGCAAGTTTCTAGAGAGGACACACAGAGCCTTCACCTCCATATTCTCCCCTCTGTATATGGGGATGTGCTTTGCATGGTAGGTGTTCAGTACTGTTTTTCTCATTACTGTTACCGTATCATTAATGTTCTACTCCTTTTCACCAAGCCACCTTTTAGAAGAATTCCCCTAAAAGATAGAGCTTATACATCTAGATCTCTCAGAAGCTTCACATTTTTTTCAAACCGTGAGACGGATACATTATTTTCTTTATTGGTGGAAAAATCACATCGTATCCTCAGAACACTGCAAGGTTCTTACTGGCCTTGCTTTAAATAATTACTATCTTTTTCTTAACTGAGATTTTTACACAGATTCTTTGCAGTTAAGTAAAACTCAGGAAGGACTGTGATTGGTAGGAATGATCAGGTACTGAAGTATGTATTCTGATGTCAAAAATTGTGATTTCATGTTGAGTTACTAGATCCAATTGTCTGAAGCATGTTGTATGTTCTGTATTTATAATTCATGAACCTATATAACATCCTTCTGAAGGAAATAATGGCAACAACAATGGCTTCCATTTATTGGATATTTACCATGTGCGAGACACTATATTAAATACCTTACATCGATGATCTTATTCAATTCTCGTAACAATTCTGTAAGATAGGAATGGATGACACTCAGAGGTTTAAGTAACTTTCCCAAGGTGTTCGTAGTGTCAGGAGTCAGAATTTGAATTCAGTTTTACTGAACTCCAAAGCCCATACCCTATATAATAAAGAGGAAAATGAACATAATTCCTTATTCATGCTCCTGAATATGAATATCTGTTTCTTAAAGGAACAGGCTATTATTTGGCCATTTCCAGCCATTTTAACTGACATATCATATGTGGTTCTTACTAGTCCAGATGAAAATGAGGCATAAGATGAGCACATACTCTGGAGTACTGTGATATGTGGCCATCACTGCAGAGTAGCTGGAGACTCACAAAGACCTTGGACAGGCCATCGCTAATAAAGGACTTCATTTCTTTACCTGACCTTGCCATTCCTGTGCCCCTCTCTGCCCTCAATTAAGCTGCCATTGATACAGGATTTATAACGTGTCATTGGTCCATTCAAGAGACAGTGACAGAGGTGTGGCTGAAAAGCTGGACAATAAAGAATGGAGATGATTTCCACTTCTGCTTAAATCAGGGTGGCAACAAAACCATAGCTGACCCTAGGACAGACCAAGACGGTCTAGCTAGATGCACATTCCAGGTACTAAATGCCTAGTTCTTCAGAAGTTACAGTTCCTCTGAGGGACCAAGATGACTCTCCAAGATGCCCATGATGGGAATGCCCAGACCTTGGGAAATGATTGTGGTCTTAGTCATGCTGCAGTTTTCCGAGAGAAATTCCATGTTTCATTCTTCCTTGAGGTTTCTAAACAATAGAGTAAATCTTATAAATGAGGATTTTTAAGGAATAGTTTCTTGATGGAACCAAATTAAGAAATATAATGGGGAAATTAAAAACCATGTGAATTAAATACTCTTTAGAGTCCTTTCTAGGAATTTTAAATGTTGTGAACTTTATTTTGTATAGATGGGATTCTATTAATTTGTGTTTTAATTTCATAATGAGACTTTGGAATTCTTTTGTTAGAATTCATTTTATTAGAAGGAAGAGTGCTGTTCCTTTAGAGATGAATTTTGTTCCAATTTCACAAATTTGGAAATAAAACTCTGAAGTTTTGTGTTAACAAGGGAACTTGCCCCAGGCATCCAAATGTTAAATTATTACTTTCTTCAGCACTAGTAATATTGTATGTTCTGAACATAATCTTAAAAATACGAATGCATCTTAAGTCTCTGATTAAGCCATCTATATTATTCACCTAATATGGCAACACCTCTCAGTCCCCATGTACTCAGCATTTAGAAAGAATTGAATAGTGGTTTAAGCTCTGAAAACAGTCAGTCTGTTTCCTCAGTTTTCTGCGATTTGAATGACTTCGAGGCTTTGCCAGATATTCTGGCCTAAAGATAAACTTGATGAAAGTCAGAGCTGGGGTTTTCCTACCTGAGTACTTATCAGTCTTCCCCTAAACCACAGTCTGCCTTTTATAGCTCTAATAATTAATTTGGGCTTCTCTCTTCTCCCTTCCCTCTGCCTTCTCCTTGTCTGTTCACAGGTTATCTTGACGAATCAAATTACAACCCATCTGAGCGGAGCCCTAGCTTCTCAGGCAGACCTGGTGTCTCCAGCTGATGATTTGTCCCCTTCTAAAGGTAAGGGATCTGTCCTAGAGGGGCTGAAACTTGACACTGACATACAGCCCCACCGCCTCTCTGCCTCCTGTTGAGAGCAGAGACACACAGCTAATAGGCCCTGGCCAGTGAACCCAGCCGGAGCCTGGAGATGTAGGCTTGGCCACCTTTCCCGGCATCTGATCCCTTGTATTTGGAGTCTCTTGCCCTGTCTCTGTAAGTGAGCTTCCTTTTTCGCCTGAGTGAGTCATCTTCCCAGGCATCCATCACCTCCACCTGAGGCTTGTCACTCCTCTGTAGGTTGTTCTCGGTCCTGAGTATGAGGACTGGCAAACTGCTAAAGGACTTTGTTTTTGAGACTGATGCTCAGATGTTGGCTTTACCCAACAGCAGGTTAGCCTTTTGTTTGTGCCGGCTACTTGTGGACTGGCTAGAAGTGTGCGCCAGGATCATGTGCTGGGGATGTGGAGTTCCCAGTCAGCTTTACAGAAAGATTAAAAAAAAACTCTCCACGTAGGTAAATCTGCAAAATTTTCTCCACCCTCCCATGCTAGCAAAGGTCAGACAGGCTCTGGTTTACGTAGCTAGGGGAATTACACCACCAAGCCAGTGGGTGGTTTCTAGTTTTATTGAAAGTTCTCACTTGACATTTCTGAGTTCTGCTAGCTGTAGTTTAATTTCTTTCAGGGCAGAATGCTATGGGCCTGGGTAGATGAGCACAGCTGTTCCGGGCCCCTCTGCACTTTCCATTTTCTGAGAATTATTCATGATGGACTATGTGGGAGCTCTAGGCCTAGCAAGGCTCCTGACTGCCGTGGCAGATTTCCACAGATTAACATTGGTTTATGGTATCAGAAATTGAAAGGACCACATCCCTGCTTCTCAGTGGTGTTTTTCAGTGAAAACAAATTATTTATTTATGAAAACTGTAGAGTGCCCTGTGTACCCTATTTCTACATTCAGTGATGCACTGTCATTCCCCATCACCTGGGCTGAAAACCTGTATCATCTGTTACCTCTCTCTCCACACTTTTTGTCATCAAGTCTGCTTGGTTCTTCTTTCCAAATATATCTTTCCTCTGGCCTCTCTTTTTTTCAAATTGTATTGTAAAACTCACAATCATATTATTTTAATAAATTCCCAAATGGCCCTCCCAACTCCAGCGTCTACCATGTACATTCTGCCACTACCAAATTCAGCTTCCCCATTTCTGGCTTCCTTTTCCTGTGTCACTCTCCTACTCAGAAATCTTGAAATTGTTTTAGCTCATTTACTGAGAATGGACTAAAGTCAATAAGCTGATTTAAAAATACTCAGGAATTTGTGGTTTGTTAGGCTGAAATCAGTCAGGGTGGAAGTATTTACACAATGGAAATCAGCAAAGACTAAAAATTTACTTTACTTTTGTGTGGATCTGTTTCCCAGAAAAGCACTAGATCAAGTTGATGCTTCTTCACTCTTCATAGTCTGCCCTTTCCTTCCTTTTCACCCTCCTTGAAGCTCCTCCACCAAGCCTGCCGACTCTCTGCCTGCCCTTCCGACCCCTGCCACCCTGCCTCTGCAGAGACAGCTCACCGTTCTAGAATAGCATTCCCCTTTTCACTTGTACTGCTGCTTTTCTTCTCAAATCCCCCCAACTCCTTCCAGGTTTATTTAAAGACCACCTCTCCGACTAGTCCTCCTCGCCTGGTCCAGTCGGCCTTGGTCTCACTCTTCCTCCTCTGTGGTCCTTCTGCCGGATCACCAATAGAAAGAAAAGATCTCAAAAAATAATTTAACTTTTCATGGTTAAATGGGTTGGCAGATTTTTTGAAGGACACAGGCTGTCTTGTATTCTTTTTGTATGTCTGTTGTGCCTGAGTGACCAGCCAAGTTCTAGACACATCGTAGGCAGTAAATAAATGCTGAACCAATACTATAGTAAATGCTTTATAAGAACAGTTAGCTATGAGAGTCACATAAAGCACCTATCAATGTGGGTAAAAATTGTTCTTGTACTTATTACACATGCACATTTATTCAGTTCTGAGGAGGGGACTGGTAGAGAATAGCTTGTTTCCCTGTCTGAAAACCAGTAAGAGTGTGTTTCTTTGTCCTGGCTTCCTGGTTTATCCCAAGCAAAGAATAGGAGCAAAACAGACACAAAGGGAATTGCTTTGGGCTCCAGTGTAACGGCTTCAAGAAAATGGTAAAGTCATGTTCACGGCAAAGGGAGTCTGACCAGCTTGTCCTTAGGCAGCTTTTTTTTATTATGAAATCCAAGTGAGAATGGAAGAAAGTGATATTTCTAGATCTTTTCCTTGCATAGCTAAGCAGGTAGAGGCTATAGAAATATTTTTTTCCTGAAGTCTGTGATGAAGTTTCTTACCAGTGAATGAAAATGAGTGAATTTCTTAGAACATTTATACCTATTCAAATGTATTGCAACGGTTGTTAATGTCACCCTGATTAAAATGCATAAATTGCCTTTGTCATTGTTTTAAGCGTTTGTCGGATGGACTTTGCCACTGTGTTATTAGCTCTGTGATCTTGGCCAGGTCTCTTCATCACTTTGGGCCTCAGTTTTTTTTTGTTAAATGACAGATTAGATGAACATAAGATGGCTAAAGCCTTTTCTAGCTCTAACACTATAAGATCGTGATGCGGGTCTGAAGATCAGGAGCGTTCACTCATTGATGGGGTTTTAAATTTCTGATTTACAGAGTGAGAAGAGTGACCTTGTGGTCCTAGATTATACATGATAGAAAACACCGTCAGAAATCTTCTCTTTGATACCGTGGCGTGCCTGTAGCAGCCTCCTCTCCCCCTATTGCTGCCCTGTCTCACTCTGTAAATGCTTCTGCTCTTGTCTGCCTCTTGTCCCTTGCTCTCTCTGCCTCTCTCCCACACAAACGTGCACACAAGAAGTGTGCACAAGCCGGTGAGAGTAAGCAACACACTGTGAGATGGTCTGAGCCTGAGGTGCACCCTGTCCTGTAATAGATTTCAGCTGCAGAGCAGAGGGCACTGCTTAACCAGTGCTCCCTTGGAAACAGCTGCGGGGTGAGAACAAGCTCCTGAGAGCAGCCCGTGATCAAGTGATCTGCGGTGACCTGAGAGAAGTCCCCAGCAGGGGCTGAGTCAGGGAAACGAAGTCCCTTCTTCTCTGACGCAGAACAGGGACTACAAGTGACCTGGCCCAACTGAGAGATCTCTTCCACCCCAGCGGATCCTGTACTATTAATATCTGCCAGCTGCAGGCCCAGAGCATCCCCCTGCTGAGATCAAAAGAGCTCCTGTCTTAGCTGGAACAAGGTCATCTGCACAGGGCTGTAGAAGCAAGCCGGGCGGGCTGCAGGGACCTCTCCGCGGGAGGGGGTGTCGGGAGCTGGGGAGGTGTTCTCTCACGCTCCTTTCATCTCGGCTGACCAGCTGTTGCCCTCCCAGTGTTTGTAAAGTTGAGTGCTCTTTGTTTTTGTGTTGCAGGGGCTTTTTTCCCTTATTAAATCTATGGCTGGGTTGTTGCTTGGATCGTGTAGACCCACGTTCACTGCTCGGGTCCATGGTTTGATTCCCTTTGAGGATTCATTCCGCTGGTGAATTATCCAGCCGCCAGGTGGGAGAGCCAAAGAAGGGAGTCATGGACCCCAAAGAACTCTCCTGCCGTTCTCCTGCCCCACAGCTTTGTGCCTGGAGCAGGAACAAGAGGGCACGTTGAATTTGTCCTATTTAGTTAAAATAACTCCTCATAGGTGCAGTATGCTTGTCCATTTTCAGCCTGCCTTTCACAAACATTATTCATTCTGGTGGGAGAATGGAACGGTCGAGACTTAATGCAAATTGACCAGAGTTATATTGTGAACCCGAGGGCAGTAATCAGGACTTTGGACTTGATGATCTACATTGTTCTCGACCAGGCACTTAGAGTCAAAGTATTTTCTGCTGCAGTTTTTTGTTCTGTTGACAGGTTATGGAGTTCAGGGACTGATTACTCACTAGGTTATTGTGGCTGTTCTGTGGCCACAGACGTGTTTCTTAGGTGCCCTTGGCAGTTCTTCCTGGTGGTCATTGAAGACACTAAGGATGATTGGATCTTGGTCATAGAGAACATCTCTTTGCCCCTGATGATCAGTAGAGAAGGGTCTAACAGTCCAGCTGGCCTCAGACACCATACCCTATTCGGAAGTCACCTGGGATTTGAGCAGAAGGTCTGGCTGAGCCCCTGTCCACCCCGGCACAGTTGATAGGTGAGGATGACATATGGTGACAGTAGGCCCTGAGCAAGACTGAAGCTCTGCTCAACCTCAGCCATTGGCTTTCTTTCCTCTGATGATTTATTGGGATAGCAGTTACTTAAGTGCAGGGACACTGCTCATTTTAGGATCCTCTTATCTGTATCAATAGTTTTTGGTGGAAAATAGCCTTAAAAACTAAAAATGAAAAGTGCCTGGATGGGTCATGGGAAGAACACAAGAGAAAAAGTTGTATTTACTAGAACCAAGAACGGTTTCTTGTTTTAGTATTGGAAACTTTTCTATTCTGGTTGAACTGATGGCTGATTTCATGTGTAAAAGAAAATATTTTGGGTTTCATATTTCCTAACAAACCATCCTTGCAAAAAGCTGGAGTCCATTTGAAAGATTATACGCAAGTGCGTGGCTTGTGTCTCTTTTAAAATAAATTCAGCCAGCAGAAACAGCTCAGAATGGTGGGGACGAATCAGGGACTCATGGTTGTGAAGAGGGCAGACTTCAAAGCATGGTATGAATTTTCAAGTTTTATTTCCACTCTTGCTTTCCAGCTGGATCTGCTCTGGATTTACTGCAGGATGTTTGAAAATGTGGCTCCCTGCTAATCTCAGACAGTTGCTATGATCAATGGTTTCTTTCATTTGCAGTAAAAAACATGGGTCTTTCTGCTTCAATTGTGTGTACTTTCAACTTTATTATTGTAGTTATAATTTATTGTCCAGCATTACCCAAATTTGTAATCCATTAACCACAAACTTTGGGGGATTGGTCAAGTTAGCAGAATTCTGTCCACACTTTGGCTCCAAGGCCCTCCACAGCCCAACCCTAGACTAAATGTTCATTGGTTTGGGTAGGACTGCGTACCAGTGCGTATGGGTGGGGCAGCTGCAAAAATTCACCTCTCAGGGGCATGGGTGCAGGGTGCTTATAATTAGTGCTTTGAAAACAAGAAGTGTCACCACATGACTGCAAGGTTAATATTAACAACAATGATCAACACTGTTAACATTAGCATTTCCATAGTATTTTAAAATGTCTTAATAGGATGAATCATTTAATCCATCTCAAGCAACTGAAGCGTGAAGGCGAGAAGGGAGTTGCCCAAAGGCCACACAGTGAGTGAGAGGTGGCGATGCCAGGAACAGAAGTCAGAGCCCCTCCCCTGAAATCCCAGATTTGCACACTGCTGCCTCTTAAGAGGGAGTTGGGGATAAACAAATCTGTGTCCTGGTGACCTTTCAGTTTTGATTCCCAAGCCACAGACATGTATCAACACACACAACTTCACATGCTTCTTTTCACAAGGGGACACGCACCTACCCGTGCTCTACTCCCCCTAGTATTCAAGAATCCAGAGCCCTTCCAGCAACTTGTTCAGATACCATGAAAGGCCTAATTTATAGCAAAGGATGAGACATTCAGAATACCCTCCCTCCCCAAACCCTGTGGCATTTAGCTAAAGAAAGCCTAAATACTATGTGAGGTAGGGGCTTCTAAAGTTGAGAAGGGCCAGGCACAGCCAACAGACATCAGAAAAGCCTTCAGGCTCACAAGGGAGAGGAACTTGCTGAGGACTTTCAGCAGGGAGGCCAGGGGGCAATAGAAGCACAGCTGAGAGATCAGAAGGGAAAGGGAACAACAGTGAAGTCAGCCACCAGGAAGCCCTCCTTGTCGGGAGCTCTGTTTTGCCAGTGAGAGTTTGCCAAAAAGAGACACATTTGAAGCATGAGGTGCATTAAGATCAAATTAGGTGAGAGCCAGAAGCTTTCTTTGGGAAGCAGTCTTTGAGGTGGCTCGTGGGGGAGCTGGGCTAGATGTTTTGAAAGCCTTTTTCTCTCACCCTCAGACCTCAGCACTATTTAGGATATGCTGGCTCATTTCCCAGATCTACACATGTTCCTGTTCACGTCTCAGGGTCATGAAGGCAGAAGGGACGAGAACACCAAAGGCAGTTTTGCCAATTTCTTCAGCCACAGAGATGACGGGGCCAAAAGCCCAGAGAACGGGATGCCAAGAGGGGATGTGATCCCGGAGCGCTTCCAATCAGAAGGATTCTCTGAGAGGAGAGCCTTGTTTACCATCATCGAAGAGAATTCTGCAGCAAAGATGAGAGGCGTCCTGGTCAGCGATCATAAAGAAGAAAAGAATGCTGGTTTCTAGGAGTGGTACCAGGGGATAACTTAGTTTGTGTTGTCATGTGGCACGAGAAAACTTTCAGAATTCACTGGGGATGCTGACTAGGATTTGGGGAGAATCGTAACCAGGTCTGGCAAGGTGGTCTGGCCCAAGGAAAGTCCAGCTGAGCTGTAACCTAGCTTCGGATCTCTCCAGGGGCTTTGCTTTTCTTTGTTTTTCTGATAAGCCACTCAGTAAATACTAGTTGGATTAAGCTGTATCTCCTGTGCATTAGCTGCACTCCTGCATATATTAGCATAGTTTTAGAGCTCTGGTTCCTCCAAGAAAAAAAAACAAAACCTTTTTGGCTAGATGAAGAGACCTTTAAGTGCCTTCTGACCTGATGATTTCATGAGTTGTAGAACCCCTCCTGTATGCACTACATTAATGTCACAGGAAATCCAGAAACACGCAAGATATGGCCCTGCCCTCAAGATATTGACAGTGTAGTTTGAGAATAATTCTAAAGGAGAACTGCATTCAGTAGAATGTGGGCAGTGTTTTAGACAAGAATGGTAGGCACCACAGGCTCCAGGGTTTAGGGGATGGAAACATCTCTTTCAGCAGAGAGGGACTCTGAAGGGTCCAGGAAGGAAGATGTAAGCGATGGGCCTCGAGGGATGGTTAGGATTTCAACAGGCAGAGGAAAGATCAGGAAACGCTGTGAGCTAAGGCATTAAGTTCAAAATAGGCCTTGTCTGCCCTTATCTCCCTTCATTCTCCCCCTCTCAAAACCTGTTCTAGCCCCACAGCCCACTGTCTTTATCCTCAGACTCTGGGCTTCCATTGCCTGGAGAGCTTGTCCAGATCCTCCCTTGGCCTGTTTCCTCACTACCTTCAGTCTCACTCAAGTGTCATCTTCTCAGAGAGGTCTTCCTTTACCTCTCTATCTAAGGTGAAACTGCTACTCCCATCCCATCCTTCTCATCCTTCACTTTTCTTCATTGCCCTTATCCCTACCTGACCTTGTCAGTTTATTTATGAGTTTATGGTCTGCCTCCTTTGGTTTCATGTAATATTCTCAAGGGAAGGGACTCTCAATCACTCCTGTGTCCTTTAGTTTCTGGAGGGCACCAGGATCTGTGTTGTAGGGAAGTGTAGGGTATGTTGGGAAGGGGACAGAGGAGCCCCATTTGCCTGGGACTGAGGGTAAATGTAGGAGGTCATGTGCAATAAATTTAGAAGTAGGTTGGGGCCAGAGTTTGAATGCCAGGCTGAATTTAGGTTTTATGATAAAATGATCATAACTATATACTCTGGAGACTATCAAGAAGAGATGTGTAAGATGGCTTAGGGATAGGGAGATTGGAGGTAAGGAGATAATGAACTCATCAGATACTAAGGGAAACGGGACACCCGTTATGCACTAGGAACTATACTTCATGCTAAGGATACAGAGACGGAAGAATGATGTTCAAGATAGAGGGTAGATCATTACCAAAGTTACGGTGGCAAGCGCAAGGTCATTTGAAGAACTGCTGATCATTCCTTGCGACTGGGGATGCAGAGGGCAGGTAGGAGAATGCAAGGGATGAGAAGTGAGAAGTAGGCAGTGTGGATCGTGGACATCTGGCATGCGATGTTGGGGAGATTGTGATTTTTCCTGAAGCTTCTGTGAGAAGAATGTGACGATAGTCCATTGGCAAGAATGTGAGGATAGTCTGTTTGTTTTTAACTTGATCAACGTGATTGATGAGACTTATTTGACTGGCTAAGAACACTTCTCCTTCCTCCCTTATGTGCATCCATGTTCCATGTCCATCCCTTCTTAAGCCACATGCTCAAAAATGAATGATTTCTCCAGGTAGAGTAGGGCTGGTCTTCGGTCAAGGATGTGGAGTGGTAGTGTTTCCCCAGTAGAACCTTCGTTCCAGTGGCTCTCAGACTTTAGCATCAGAATCACCTGGAGGGTTATTAATGCACACATCGCTGAGCTCCCACTCAGAGTTTCAGCCAGTCTTTGTGGGGGCGGGGGGAGGCGAGAATTTGCATTTCTAACCAATTCTCAGGAATTGTTAATACTGCTGTTCTAGGGACCATATTTTGAGAATCACTCTTTATCCATTGAGGCTCTTATCTGTGTTAGGCACAGGAATACCAAGATGAATGCATCTCCATCCAAGCTCTCAAAGAGACAGTCTCCTAAGAGAAGATACAGGCATGCAGAAGGGATACCATCAGGACTCATGGTAGCCACATGCCTCCCCAGTGGTGTTTTCTGCAGGCTTTGTCACAGGTCTAGGAGAGAGTATTTACTAGACTGCGTTAGGGCTCTTTTATAGGAAGAAACTAAGCCACTCAAGTTTGCTTTTAAAAAAGTCAGGGCTATTAATACTGTAGCTAACATTCATGGGCCGTATATTGTGTGCCTGGCTTTGTACATCCATTATCACATTTAATCCTCACAATCACCCTGTGAGGGAGACTGTAATCACTATCCCAGTTTATAGATGAAGGAACTGAGTCCTAGAAAGCACAATTACTGGCAGAGACTGGATTCTAACCGAGGGAGTCTGGCTCCAGAACTTACATTTTTATCTCCTAAGTTCTTCTGTAAGGTTCCAGTTGGCATTTTCATGGCTGTGTGCAAACAGGAAGTACAGGACAGCCAGATTACATGGAAATTGGAAAGGTTGAAACTGAGGTCATTCTCTTTATTTTTCTCATATCTGCCTCAGCTTTCCACAGCACTGAGTCTTCACCTTACGAGCTGATCGGCCCAATTTCCCTTTTCATACCTGGTAATTCTGTGGCTGGATTGTCTTTTGGTCCAGTCAGCCATGGCCAGCAAGTCGTGTGGTAAAGAACCTGGCCAGTACACCTATCCTTTCAGTATGGTGCATGGGTAAGGGACATTTTCCCCTTATAAGGGGTTATATATGAAGGGCAGATTCCTTCAGAAGGGAGTACCTCTGGAGTGAGTCCCCCAGCCTAACATCTAGTTAAACAACTGTGTCCAACTGAGCAGATTTTTTTTTTGTAAGTTTGCTTATAAGCACAGAGGTCTGGGCATTTCTGTTGATCCCTTCAGCCCCATCCGTTCTCAGAATCCTCTTCTAGATCAAATTTTTGGTATTACTTACCTATTGCTAGTTCATGCCTTTAAGGCAATGGTACTGTTTTTCTTTTTAAACATTTGACAACATTTTCTTTCCAGTTCCAGATAACCATCTGGCTCTTCTTTGATCTAATTTTCTTCATGCCCATGGTCAGCCCTAGAGTTTCTTTCAGGGGAGAGAGAGGTCACATCTGTTTATTCAGAAGTCACTACCTCCTCTACATAATTATTATCTGATGAGATATGAGGCCTAAGCTTACCTGTGTGTAAGTCACCTCCTCTCTGGGGACATATGGCAGGCACGTGAGTACAGACTGTGTCCTGTGGTCAGCCATCATTTACCTCTGCTTCAGGCAGGATAAACCAAGACGGCAGCTGGATAACTCAAGTGTGCAGCAGCAGAGAATTCTGTGTCTGTAAGTTACATCCTTTCCAAAATTTACAATATGTATAAATTTACAAAATTGCTCCATACCTTCAGGAGAGGGTCTGAGCTTTATGGATCAAATGCAAGTATGTGTGTGTATGTTGGAGAGGTGTTCCTGTGTTTTAATAGAAGACTTTGAGGTCTTTTTAGATTCTGAGGTTGATTTTTCTTAACCAGGGTTCTATCTAACAGACCCATAAAAGCAGCTATAAGATTCTGAGAGTCCCAGGAGTGTCACCTTCAGCTGTAGAGGATGGATGATGCTCCAGTGGGCCAGGGATTAAGGAGACAAACTTCGTTTTGTTTTTAACTATAATGTATAGATTATTATATAGAAATAATAGACACTAGAAAAGGACCAAAATAAATTGCTTCTGAGTTGAGTGACAGAGAGAACATGCCCCTAGGAGAGCTCTAGAGAGAGAACAAATCATTGAAATCTTTAAAGGCAGAGCTCAGGAAATCAACATCAGTGAATAAGTGGCTGCCAGAGCCCAGCCAGGAAGAATCTTCTCGCTCCTTCAGGGACCAAACTGGAACGAAGGGAAATAGCTTGCACTTTGATGTGATAGCCCCAGTCAGTAAGAAAAGCCCGTCTTAAGGTCATTAGAACGTAAGTTCCCTGAGGAGAGCTTGTCTCTTCTATTCTGTGCTGCATTTCCAGAACCTGGAATGGTGCCTGGTGATAGTCGTTCCTCCATGAGAATTTGATGAATGAACAAGGCACCTCCAGCTACAAGAGGGACAGTCAAAGAACTATTTGAAGCTTTTGACCTAGACTCCCCTAAAAGAGGCATGAAACTGCCATTGGGGTTTTTCTCACCAATATATCACATATGCTCCAAAATTCCTACCAAGTGCAGCTGGCTTTAACCACGTGCCTGCGCTGCCTGGGCCGACAAGTAGCCCCAGGCAGTGCGGGAACAGTGTGGGGGAGGCAAGAACAGGAGCCCTCTGGGGGCCCTGCTTTGGAAAGAGAGATCTCTCATCTTCACACAAGCGTAGAGACTGAGTTACAATAAGGATATCTATTCGGTGCCTCCTCTCCACTGGGCCCTGGGCTAGGCAGATGGTGGGGATACAGAGACAGAAGCCGCAGCCCCTGGTGGCTGGGGAATCGTGATGCACGAGTGTGTGCTGTGCTGGCTCTCGGGTCCGGCTTTTGCTGGGGAAGCGCGGAGGAGTCCCCGTTTGGGGGTGGGAGTCCTCTAGGAAGGCTTTCCAGTGAGGAGACCCTTGAGCTGGGTCTTGAAGGATCAGTAGCAGTTCCCAAGAGGAGAAAGAAGAGGGGAAGGTCCTCCTGGCCGAGGGAAAAGCCCATGTAATGGACAAGAGGTCACGTGCCGTGGGAGGCCTGCGGGAGGTGATTACGGCTGGCATGGTAGGGAGTGGTGAGAGGTTGGTCTGTAGAGACAGGCAGGGGCCAGATGGTGGAAGGTCTTATTCTGACCCTAGTCAGTTTGAATTCTTTCCTGAGGGCAATGGGGAGCCATCAAAACAGGGAAGCAACAGGGTCATTTTGTGGTTCAAAGAGACTTCTCAGGCAGCAATTTACAGGTTCGAGAAGATGAAGATGAAATGAGAGAACTTTTGGGTGGGGCTAGCCTTAGGTTTCTTAAGGCAATGGGAACGTTATGTGCTTTAACTATTCTTAAGTCTGGGTTGGGTGGCCAGGTCTGGTGTAGATTTCTTCGACCTGGAAGAGATACCTTTCTTGTGTTATCTTCTGGGTACCATCACACAAGCCCTCATTTGTCAGGATGCCTTGTTGCTAGAAGTGGCTAGTTGTGCTTCTTTGCTAGCTGGTGAGAGAAAATGGCACATGATTTAAAGTGCTAAATGGCACTGTGGAAATAAATGCATGTTTTATACTCCTTTTGCTAGTGATTTACTACTATTGAGTGTCTGTTCTGTGTCAGATACTGTACTAAGCATGAAAAATCTTAGCATTTTTGTGGATTCAGTTATTACTCCCATTTTACAAACAAAGAAACAGAAGCACAGAGCATTTACATAACTTGCTGATGATCCCCTAACTAGTTGGCATTGTAACCTAGAAGGTCCATGCTCTCACGCAGTACACCATACTCTCATGCCAGGGCTCTTCACTGTCCCAAGAAGAGTGAGACTGAACCCACATCTTGAGCATCAGTCCAGTCTTTCAGTCGTGCATTCATCCAAGGATGGAGTGTCTATGATATGAACTGTTTGGTTAACAAGAACAGTATCAGGCCTGGCCTCTGCCCTCTAGAACATAAAGGCTAATTCTAATTTTGACAGCCTTACCTGGTTGGAACCCTAGAATTCCTACATGCTGCAATGAGCTGAACTTTACATCTAAACTGGCCATGTGTGTTGTACTACGGTAGATAGCACAAGAAAAGATAGGAAAGGCCAGAATGTGCGACCGATGTACGAAACAGTTAAAGTCACACTGCAGCCCAGCACCTAGGGAATTGCCAGGTTCAGGGAGACAGATTTTTAATGTCAGAGGCACTCAAGGAAAGGGGAGATGGTCATGATCTTGTGGTGGCTTGGGCCACTGTCTTAACATATCAGGGCATAAAGAAGACGGACTCCCTGATCAATCTGAGCTGAATCACAGATTCAGGAGGGCCCTGCGTATCAGCCAACAGCCAACCTCCATCACTGGGTTAGGCCCTCTCACAAAGTGGCAGACTGTTTACCAGCCCCACGTCTCACTGAGCGCTTGCTGGGCTGGCCAAGGCAGCTCAGTGCAGCTTAGCACCTGTGGTGGGTGGCTCTTCTCCCGGCCAGCTGTTTAATGAGCACCAGATCAGATAAACTGCACTTGGTTCCTATGTTCTCTCCAGACATAAACAATTAAGCACATCCTGCTGGAATGGTCATGTTAGGGGACCTGGCTTTCCTGTGCTGATCATCTGGTTTTCCTGCCCCTTGGGGCTAGAGTTTGGAGAAGCTGTGGAAACAACCTTAAGAGAACTGTTAACCCTTTAAAGTTTAGCTCTTTATCACCAAATATATTAAAAATGGTTTGTAGACAAAGCCTTACTATCTATGGCAGTTTCAAATAATTACAAAAATCGTGACTTAAGTTAATTTTGCCCTCTTCTCAGGGTTGGCTTAGAGAAATGGGAGGTGACAATTCATGGGCCCTTTCCTGGTTTTGTAACCAGCCTGCACTCTCAATTGAGGTATTCCCTTTGCCCATCTTAGTTTATTCATGTGTGACCTGGGGTGAAGCTGCCTGTGCCTCATCTGATTGGGTTTCAAATTTTGTGAGAAATCACTTCTCTTCATGAGAATGCCCAGGTCAGCTGAGACTAGCATGATTGATTCCAGGCGTGAATTAGAACAAGCCCGAGCCCAGTGGCTCTCCCAGGAGAAGGCATCCAAAATGGGTTTGTAGGACCCAGTGTGGCCTTGGACCAGCTGGCATCAGAAACCACGATGGGCATGGAAGATCTGTAATCTTGATCTTTTGCCCTACTGATATTGCCATTAAGTGTCCCTGGAGTTTACGTGAACTGTGTATTCAGGAAATCTTTAAAAACACCTAAGTCAGTAATGTTCTCTCTTTGGGAGGATGCACTTGCATGTCCTCAAAGACCCCAAGAAGATTCCAGAGGGAGGGTCCTGGCAGAGCAGGAGCAGCAGAGTGTATGTTGATCACTGGAGGACAGACAGCAGTGTGCCAGGCCATGGATTTTGCCAGCAGGAAAGAATCTAGAAAAGTGAGGAGGCTCATGAGAAAGGAGGTGACTTCTGTTGACAGGTCACCGTTGTTCAGACTCAGTGGGGATGAGAAAGGAAATCCAGAAACCTACGTGACAGCTTCTTGTGGAGTGGACGAAAATATTGATTTTTTTTTTCCTAGCTGGAATTTGCCAGGGTCAGTTCACGTCTGGGTTTTCAGCGCTTAATACAGGGCCCTTTTGTCTTGGGAGGCGGCTGGACTGGTTTTTCCTCCAGGCAGGTGCACAGAGGGCGTTTATTGTAGCCTGAAACACAAACACCAGCCCCTAGGCCCTGATCCACACGCTCTCCAGCGTGGCTCAAGGAAGTAGAGGGAACAATGTCTCTTGCAACAGGCGAGCACTGTAAATGCCACTCCTGAATGAAATATTTCTTAAAACTTTGTATCTGTAACTTGATCGTCTCTTAAAACTTAATTATATGTCAGGGGAAAAGGAAGCTATTGGCTCCTCCAGCTGTCCAGGTTGAACAAGAGCGCACAATGGAGCGTATCCGATTCATGGCCTTGCTTAAGTAATCAGATTAATATCTCCTGAATTGAATCCACCCTTTTGATACGGAGTCTTTCAGCTGCCTTGTTTCACATCTCAAATTCTGACAAAGCTGTGCGGCCTTGGAGTAATTTCCCTGAAATCTATATGCGGGAAGCCTGTGCTCTTTTGAGCACTTTTTGGGACTTGTACCAATTAAATCTGTTTCTGGCACACTTTTAATGGCATACTTTCCCCTGAGTCCACAACGGCTCCAAAATCTGAGGTCATTTGTTTAATTTAAAAGCGAAGGTTATGAAACAACCATTTCAGGCTTCACCAGCCAAGCCCCTGTGGCTTTGAAAGGGGTGATGAGACAGGGGAAAGGCTAATAAACTGGACTTCTTGCACACAAAATAAATTAATTACCGTGTTTCTGTTCAATCAGTATCAAGCCAGGTTTGTCCACACCCTCCCTGCCAACCTTGCAGCCCCGTTCTCTTCAAACACATGCCCTCCTTCGGGGACTCTCGTAGTTGGGACTGAAGTTCACCCTCTTGCTGTTGTTCTTGCACAACCAACATCTGGACTGGATTTTTGTCAGCTGGAGCTGAGCGAGGACTGTAAATGATGCGGTGATTTTTTTTTTTTTGTCCTTATTAAATTTATTTATAGCCAGTCTGAAGCCAGGAAAAATGTTTTTAAATGGCTAGGGCCCTTGATTGGAGGTTCTCGAGGAACATACAGTGGATGGTATCTTTTCCCCCTTCCATTTGCTGAATAATACAGGGGTAGAATTACATAATTCACCATTTGGGAGGGTTTTTTTTTTTTCCCCTGAAGGACCCTATATTAGGACTTCCTGTGCATCAGAATTCTTCCATTGTATTGGCTTATCCAATATGCCACCCTCACTGTCAGTGAGAGACAAGAGGATGTAAGTGGCAGGGTGTTACTCATAACTGCAGTGATGGAGAATGAGTTTCTGGTTGTCGGAGACACGAACCAGTAGCACAGGTATTTTCTTTTGCCAAAAAAACACAGCTTGGATTCTGTTCCTTCCTTATCCACTCAACAACCTCTGAAATCCTAAAAGCCGCCACATCTTAAAGAATCTCATTCATTTTCTCATTATTTAAGATAATAAAAGGCCCTCCAAGGTGCTTACACAAATAATTTATAAAATACTTTGCTGTGCCCTTAGACCTGATTAAATCCCAATGCCTTGGGGTTTAGATAATTACTGAAGGAACAAAACCTTCTAGAGGAGGCTGAGTTAGATGATGATTTTTTGAGGTCCCTTCCAGTTCTGCGATTTGAGATGATTCTTTGATTTTTCTTTTGCTATCATAAAGGGGCAAAAAAAAAAAAAAAAAAAAGCTGTTTGGGAATGAGGTTTGCTACCCACAGGCGCTTTCTTCTACGGAGAAAAGGCTGCTCTGCTTCCTGCCACCCAAGCACGTCATCCTCAGCCTGCACAATGCAGCTTCGTGTTCTCCGTCTTGCTAAGGGGCGATCTCTGTTGTTATGAAAGTGAATTGGAACCAAATGCACTTTCTGTTGGAAAAGCTGCCACTGATCTCAGCTCAGAGACAGCACTGAGACGGAAGGCACACGTAGAAGCGAGGGAAAAATTCTTGCTGCTACATCCCAGTGCCACTCACTTCACTGTCAGGCCTGTGAACATTTCTTGGATGCAACGTCTCTGTTTTATGATGTTCCTGTGCCACTTGATGACTGGTGTTCCATATTTAGTTCTTAGAAATGTTGACAGGTTGTTTAGTGAACGGTCCAGCTAAAGGACTGGGAAAGCTATTCTTACAGCAAGACCCTTCATTAACATAAAAGACGGCTCGTTCTCCACCAAGAAAGGCAGCCCTGTTTCATTTGCCTGATGGGGAAGTATTTGAGGCAGAGCAGCCTCATCAAACGTGGTGTCCGCTGCCCACTTTCCAGGCATTAAAAGTAGAAACCAAGTAATGGGCACTGGTACTGGCAGTGAAATGAGCCACAGAGAGGTCACCACTCATCACCAGCGTCACGACTCGGGGCTGCGGAGCAGACAGTGGCAGGCCCGAGGGTAAAGAGCATTTGTTTTCAAGCAGAGAGAGGAGAATCCCAGCAAAGCAGAGAGAGGTGAAGAGCAAAAGATGAATACAGCTGGGTATTAAGCAACCGTGTATCTTCCAAGATCATAAAGCCAAACAGTCCCTGCTAGATTTAACTTTTATTATGTTTGGAGATGAAAATCAGAGGGTGGATAAAGGGGCCTGGAGATTTGCTGCCTGAGGCCACTGCATGCTAGGGGTGTGGAGTTCTCAGTCTGCACTTGGAACATTCCACAATATTTTCCTAACAACAACAGCAACAATATTAATAAAGATAGGAATCACTTTTATTGAAGCCTGCTAAAGAGGTATCTTTCAATGCCGTATTGAAAGCAAATTGTGGAGTCAGGATCTCTGCTGGAGACGTGGTGAGGGGGGTGACCAGAGCCACTGTATTAGACACTAACAGAGTTAGTTCCTCCAGTGGAAGGAAATAGATGATCACAGAAAATAGTTATTCTAGCCGTGGTGCTTAGAGAATTTTAATAGAATGTGATGACATTGTATAAGGAGTATTTTTAGCTACACCAGGATTATGTATGTCAATCAACTTGACTATCATGGGGAAGCATAATTCAATGAATATGTAAGGTTTTTTGCAAGGTGTTATTGGATTCTGCTGTATTTCATGTTAGTTTGGAGCCATTGTCAGGCATGGATATTCTTTCATTTATATTCCTGTTTTCTATAATTCAAAACCATAAAAATAAATTAGTTTTGAATCAGCTACTTGCCTCATAGATGGCTCCTGGGGAGACTGGGAAAGCCTCAGGAGGATGTCCACACCTCTCCTGCGTACAATTCTTCCTCTGGCAACTTCCATTGGATACAAGTAAGATCAGGTACCCTGTTCATTCTAGGACAGAAAGGATTATGTTAAAACGTTGTGGGCTATTTCCCCCTCAGGCACCCAAACCTGATTTCCTTTTATGACTTGATGAATTTTTAACTGTTCTACTTTTTCATCCTCTGTTCTTGTCCTTTTTATGAAGCCACAAAGCTCAAAAACTACATGACAGGTAGAACCCCAGCAATGCTGGGGGAGACCGCCACGCTGTTGTCGGGACTGAGGTAGGTCTGAGTACTGGAGGAGGGACCAGTCAGGCTGAATGTGAGGGGAGAGAGCAGTCTTTCGAAAAAGCAGATCACCTTTCTCTCTGAGGGAAGCTAGTTTGTCTGAAACAAAAATAAACTCTTCAGAGTGGTGGACAGCCTTGCTTATTTGAACCAGGTTCCACTCTTTTCTCTTGTTTTTTTTCACCTAACCCCACTGTGAGCCATTTCACTTCCTCCCTCACAGACTCTCCTAAGCCACTCTTGTCATGACGCAGTCTCCTCTGAGGAGACGCTTGCGGCCATGTTGTTCTCCCAACAGGGAGCCCCTGTCCCTCATCAGACAGTGAACTGGAGACAAACTAGTTTAGGGAGTGGCCTTTCTTACCTCCTCGACCCCCACTTTTCCAGCCCTGTATACTTCATCTTTGCATGGATGAGACTCATTCTCTCCTGGAGGTTCGTGTCAGTGGAAGGGTGCGGAGTTGAGTGCTGGTGCCATGTCTCCTTTGTTAACACAGCTGAGCGTGTAATCTCAGAAAAAAAGAAAGACATCCAACAGAATCAATTTTAACAGACTACCCATGCACAGTTGTTTTCTAAAGAGCAAATAATGGCAAATTTTTTTTTAAATGAGACAATAAATTGGCCATTTGGGAAGCAGGCAATGACAGTTTGAAAGGCTGGAGGCTCTAACATATGTGTATGCCTTTTTTTCCTCATCTCTTGCAAATAGATAATGGTTTACGTCAAGAGAAAATTCAGGGGAAAAAAAAAGCCTTTTTTTATTTCCAGGAAATCTGGTCACTGTTCTGCAGCCAGTGATAAATGACAATGCCACCAGCCATGACCTAGGACATCCTGAATTCTTGCTCATATGAAGAGCTTGCATTCTCTTTTCAAAGGGTATCCTGTTCCTATTGCAGTTCTTCTGCTATCTCAGCTCCAGATCATCTTCCCTCCACCCCCCACCCCTCGTTACTGTACTTAAAATAGCACCAGTGCTGTTTAAAAGACTCTACACATAGATGTTGATGTCATCTGGAGGGATGGCAGGATGAAAAAAGAAAGTAACTGGATATTGACCCAAACATTATAATCCAGCTAGTCAACCTACCGAAACTTAGTTCTGTTACTTCCACTCATGTTGCATAAATCAAATAAATATTATTTTGTCCATTAGTGGGAGTAATAACTAAGTGCTGTTCATCCACAAAGATATAGAATAGTAGCATCATGGAAGAGAACTGTGGTGTTTAAAAAACAAAAAAGAGCTGTTGAAAGGTGTTGTACCCAAGGGTGAGTTGTAAACAGAGCAGTCGTTTCTGATTATGAGGACTGATGTGCTTAGTCTGCACTGATGCTACCTAAATAAGTGGGAGGAGCAAAATCCAGTTCCCTGAAGCCTCTGAGTTGCTTTGTATCCCTGCAAGTTTAAAGCAGAATATAGAACTAATCCATTGCTCTGCTTCCCTGCTGTCTTCCAGTTTAAAACATGTTGCAGATGAACGTCCAGCGGGAGAAGACTCTTGCTCTGCCTCTGCCTCAACCAGCTGTCAAGGCAAGGCTGGTAGGAAGGATCAGTCTCCACAGATGGTGCAGATCCTTCAGTCTTAAACCTGTTGTCTGGTGGCTGGGGCATCAGGTACACCCTTCTTTTCCCTGAACCATGCAGCTGGATTTTCAGGAAAAGCAAAAATCCCAACTCTAGAAAAATAATTCTCAAAGCCCAATTAAACTAGAATGGCTTGTTAGCAGTTCCTTTCCACAGTTTATGGGTTTTCCTGGCATCATTATCAAACTTTTTACTGTTTCTCTTTTCCACTGTCTTGTTTGTTTGATTCACCTGGTGAAGTGATAGCCTTTCTACCTGAAGAATTAGTGGAAGATGAAATATTGCTAAAAGCAATTCGTTCAGATCAGTTTCCAAGCCTATATTTCTCCTTCAGGTCTTATTTTGGTTTTGTTTTGTTTTGTCTTATTTGTTTTTTAATGGAGGTACTGGGGTCTGAACCAGGACCTTGTGTATGCTACGCATGTGCTCCACCCCTGAGCTACATCTATCCCCTCCTTGCTAAAAACAATTTGGATAGTGCTGAAAATATTAGGAAAGAAATGGAGGAAGTAGCCACTGTTAACAGAATAGCCTGATGATAGGCACGAAGGTTGGAAGAGAAGAATTAAGGCCATTTGGGCTATCTCTGCAAAATACCTTTGTTTTACCAACCACAGAAAAAGCCCTTGCTTGGGGTGTCTTGAGGAGTCAGGACCTGGGGTGGTTCCAAGATTTCCAGCGCTGTGTCTTCATCAACCACCAAATGGCTATAACTTTCAAAGTTGAGAGGGAAAGGAGAAGCTATGAGTTTTGTGGGGTTTGCTGATTTCTTAAGCAAAACAGTACTTCAGTTCCAAGCAGCCGATTATCATTGTGATTGCTTATATCTGGTGAATTCTAATATTCTGTATGGAAACTGCACTGCGTGTTTGTGGGGGCCTCCCCATCTGCCTCCTTTGTGAATCTCTTCTCCTTTCAGTGCCTCCAAATTTGGGCCCCAGAAAGGAGGACAGCAGCTGCATGTCAAGCTCTTGGGCCTTGGCCCGGACGTGCATCTTTCTGGAAGGGAGACTGAGTCCTGTTCTTACGTCTAAAGTTCCTCTTGATTAGCAGCTCCTTTTGTCTACTGTTTTTAAGGCATCTCTGTCTTTCATGGGTAGCTCACAGGGATGTGTTTGAGAGCCCCTTCCAGCTGGGAAGCTGCCCAACTCCCACCAGCTGAGTCGGGGGTTGACTTCCCTTTAGTTCCGCTGCTGCCTGTGGACTACGAGGACCCCACTTCCAGCCCTGGCCACAGTGGCCCTTGTCTGCTGTGCAAACTTGGCTCTGTTCTCTGGGCTTTCATTCTCTAGCCATCTGGGCATTTTGAGCACCCTTCTTATCTTGGTACCTTGGCACTCAGGACTCCGTGCCATCCTATCATAGAGATGAAAACAAAGGCATCCTTCACTTCTGGCCTGCAGTGTCCCTGGGACCATCGTAGGCTGTGTGACAGTCAGCAAGATTGTAGGGGCCAGGGCTAGGTCTGGAGTGATGTAAACGGTTTCACTGATAGAAAGCATACGGAACGGTGTGACAATAGCTAGGATTGTTCAGTACCAGGATTCCTAGACACTGGTTTTCTCCTTCTCCCCTTGGCTGTTTTGAAATCAAAGAGTGAGGAGCATAAAGACCCCTGTGGCCTCTGATCGCTGTAGCCTCTCCAGGCCTGGCAGCCAGAGATTAGAATCTAGCAAATGCTGTGTGCCAGACGAGTGGATTGAGCTTCCGACTAAGGATTCCGTGTACATCACCAGCTTTTAAAATTCCTCCTTCCACCTCCTTAACTGCTGATTTGGGGAGAGTTTGATCAGAGTCCTTCCCTCTTCAGAGAAGTGTCTGGAGAGATTAGTCCAAGAGTGCTGACAGCAAGTTCCTTATAATCATTCTTCCTAGAGAAGAATAAGCATTTGACCAAAGGCCAGTTCCACGGCCCAGCTTCCTCCTACTCTGTTGTGTCCTCTCTATTCCTCCCCACCCTCTGACCCCTGTGCCCTCATTCAGATCCCTCACCCTGTGCAGACCTCTCTCGGCCAACGAGGCATTGGCCAGCCAAAGAAAATGCTGCCAAAGAATGTTAAGTCACTTCCATTTAGACCCTGATAGTTGGGTATGGCTGCAGCTTCTTGAAAGACAGACCTAAAATGCCTGCCTCTTTTCAGAGAATCTAATTTCACATTTGGCTGCTGATCATTTTGTTACTGGCATCCATTCATATATTGGAAGCCCAAAGCTTCCACACACTTGATTCTACAGAGCAGTGTAACATTAACAAGACACATCTTGATTATGGAGCCAAAAAGGTGATGCAGGCTCATTTCACACCAAAGCGGGCAGGTATATTTACTTGTGTGTTAATAGTTGAGGCAGCAGAGACACAGGGAGGGTCAGAAATTCATTCAGGATTATCCAGTGAGTCCAAGTTTTGGTCCTCTGGTCCCTGAACAGGCAGTAGTGGTCACTTTCCTGTACAGCATGTGACCAGTGTAACTGGAGTCATGGGTTCTAAATATGACTCCTTCTCCCTGCCCATTGCCACTATAATCCAGGTGCTAGAACCCCACTGGTTTTCTGTAAATCGCCAGCGAATGGTGTGGGTTCCATCAGGTTTTTCAGTCTTTGTCTTACTTTATGTGTTAACATCTCAACTAAAAAGATAACTCTTCGCATGTAAAATTAACTCCCTCTAGTTTTCGCAGTTTCTTTCCAAGAATCACCCACTGTCAGTCCCTAGTCCTCTGTCTGGCAAATTTAGAAGAAACAATGGACTGCAGGCTGACCGTGGCTCCCATTGTATATGAATGACCCACTGACCTTGCGTGTATCTGTAATGAGTGGAGAAGGAATGCATATTCCCTGGCATAAGCTGGTTCTACCACATGGTTTGAAGAAAATACCATTTTATACCCGATTAGGAAGAGAGACTTGGAGCAGCTTGGTGGCAGATCTGTGGCTGGGTGATTAATCTAAGAACTATAGCTTTCTTCCACATAGGAGATTACATACAGTCTTTGGTCAGGTCAGAGCGGGCCTCTTGGATGATCTGATCTTTGCAAAAGGCACCACGATGGGCCAGCACAGCAGTCTTTCCATGTATTGCTCCCTATGTTTAAAAAAGAGACCATTTGAGTGTTTCAATAATTAGGTCTGCCAGCATCTGTAGCTCTTTCGACCCACAGTAAAACTTTAGTGACTTTCTTCTACTAACACAAGTCACTGCCTCTCAGAGTTTGAAGAAAAGTGAATGTTCACTGGGGCTTTTCTGAATGAGAACAGCAACATTTCTCTTTGGGTAGGATTACAATAAATAATGTCTTAGACGAATCTGCCATTTTCTTTAGGACATTAACAAACAGAGTTTATGTATTCCCTCATTCATCTTCTTGGTACTTCACTGAGACAGTTTGGGTACTGGTGCTATATTCTCCATCTGTAAAATGGAAAGAACCAGAGTATTAAGTTCAACTTAGATGGATTACAAGAAAGAATGCAGACATCCATGTGATCTGTGTTTGCCAAGTTGCTGCCCAGAACTTTTAAATTTTGTTAAGAGCTTCATTTCGCCTACCTGAGGGGGTCTGAGCAGTGTTTGATCTAGGCCAGGGTGCAACAGGCTTATGGCCAGGTGGAACTGGACAAATAAATGGAACTGGTTCCAGTTTACCAACCTGGCACTCATTATGTGCTGGTCAAGGAAGTGTTTTTCAAATCACAGGGTGCCTCTAGTGAAAATCCATTGGTGCTTTGATGGTGGCCTTTTGGAGATACTGCTATAATTTGAAACCATTCCCATGGCAGGCCCAGGGAGAGGTCTTACTTCAGCCAACACGCAACATTAGGCAGAAGAAACAGGGCCTTTCTGGCTGAGTTGACCCGTGGGTGGGCCCTCGTCCACATGTTTCTAATTAGGGATGCAAGAGAGAGTAGATATTCCATGGCGACTCTCCTTTCCTTCTCGGCTGTGAGATAGAACAACAGCGCCTTTGTGGTGACCTCTACAGAGCTGTTTACACTTGGTGACCTGCCTGAGCTCCCCTGCCAGCGTGGATGCACCTCCTGGCTAACAAGGAACAGCCACGCTATCTGTTACCATGGTAGACCCTGGAAGTCAAAAGGAAAAAGAAGATGTTTTCCCTCTTGTGGCATAGTCTAAGTTCATTTTCTTCACGGATTTATTGAGGCATAATTTACATACCATAAATCTACCCATCGTAAGTATACAATTTAGTGTTTTTTAGTGAATTTAGAGAATTATATCACCATCACCACAGTCCAGGTTTAGAACTTCAGTTGGACTTATTTTGAAAATACCAAATAATGATCATAATTGGAATGCAGGTCATGCTGAAGTACAAAAATAAATTGTTGAAGCTATCTTGGGCTAAGGAAGAGGGCCATCCAGGAAGTCATTTGAGACAACTAAGTCTCAAGTTTCTCAAAGTACATGAAGCCTTGAGATTAGTATTTATATTTAGAAAGGGTTTCCATATTTTTGGTCATCAGATGGTATGACCGACTTGAAAGAACCGAGAAACTGTTTGCTATAGAACCTACCTCACATGTCAACATCAATTAATCTTTCTTGATTATAAAGAGAAGGTGCAGAGGATGTGAATGTGTGTACCCCCCACCAAGAGCTTATAATCCACTTTGAACATCTCATTAAATATTTATTTACCTAAAGACTACTTTGAAAGCCCCCTTATCTTCAGGTATTGTGTTAGGCACTGCAGACTCACAGATGAGTGAAACAAGTTCCCTACCTTAAGAACTGGCAGTCCAGTGGTTCATATGTAAACAGATAATTTCAATATAAGGTCATGAGTTCTGTGATAGAGAAGAGTGCTGTGCAGTATCAGAAAGGTCATCGGCAGAGATTTTCTAGAGAAGATGTTACTAAGATATCAAAGACATGGTTAACAATTGCATCAATCCTGCCGACATAGATTGAGTACCTGCCCTCTGCTCCACTGGAACAAGGCTGGGTGAGACCTGGTCCCTGCCTTCAGGTGGCATTTTAACTGGTGGGAGAAACAAGTCCATCACTACTTCCAATCAGATGGTAATGACTGCATAGAAGTGGGAAGAACAGAACACACTAGGAACTTAGAGGCAAAAGAGAGACCATTTCAGGGAAGCCTTCCTAAAAGAAGTAGCCTAAATGCTACTTTGAAAGCTCAGAAGGACCCAAACCTGAATTTTGACCAGTAGATGGAATTTCAGCAGGCATGGGTGAGAGATGGGAAGCAGTCCGGAAGAAAGATGCTAGCAATGGCTCAGGGGCCCACGAGCTTAGGATGTTCAGTGTACAGGGAGCAGTCCAACATGGACTGATACGTATGTCATACAGTTTGAACTATCTCTATATATCTATGTGAGAAACAGGGAAATCAGGTGAATTAGAGGCTGTGACTTCCCTTGACTACTTCAAGGCGGGCTTCCTAGAGAAAGCAGCAGTTCATTTCACTCTGTCTCTTATATAAGCTTTATGCCAAGAGGATATGATAATTTATTTTCTTCTTCGGTTTCTTCTTTCACGATTCATCACGTGGTCACCACCTACTGGGCCACCATCAAAGCACCAGTGGATTTTCACCAGTGGTCCCTAAGATTTAGGAAATACTTCTTGACTGGTACATTTTGGTGCCGGGTTGGTGAGCACAGGCCAGTTCCATGTGTTTGTCCCGTGCCACCTGGCCATAGGCCCTCTTGCACCCTGGCCCAGGAGGTTCATGCAGTACTTTCAAGAAGATTAAAAAAACAACTCCTGGAAACATTGGCTCCTAACCTTTGCAGGAGTAACTGCTATACCTGAGCAGACTTAGTAAGTAGATTGGAGGTCTGAGAAGAAAACATGAAGAAAAAAAATGAGGAAGAATGGTATTATTTGCTTAAAATTCCCAGGGCTCCACAGGGTAAACCTCTTTCTAAATTTAAGTTGCTAAGGACCTTGAACCTAAGGTTGTTTGGGGATATTTTGCAAAGTGAGGAATATTGTTGGCTTTCAATCAGGAAGGAAAGAACTCAGTTGGCTTTGATATAACCAAGGAAGAGGGAGTTTTGTATTTGTTTGTTTGCATGGATGGTCCACCTACTGTGTGGCCTTGTTCGCGACATGGCCGACCTCTCTCGGGGGTCAGTGTGAACAGCCAGGCTGCAGCTGTAGCTGAAGACAATGGCCAGCGCTGTTAGGCAGTGCCCTTTGGGCCCCAGAGGCTAATTTCATAGTATTTTGTGGCATTGAACCTGCCAAAGAAAATGCTTCATTTGGGGAAATATAATTTCTGTATGTGTATGGTTTTTTCATGAAAAATAGAGAAGAGAGATTTTTGGAAGGACATAACTTACCCTATTGGCCACTCTTTCTAGAAAAGCTGAAAAGCAAGAGGTCAGCACTCTTACAAGTGTCATGTCTTAAACGTCAGTTGACCAATAATTATTCGCATATCATCACAGGGGAAGTCCTCTCTCATTGTTTTTTTTTTTTTTCCTCTAGATTGTGATGCTTTTTTTAAAAAAAAAAAATCCCTGGGTGGGGAAATGATATTTTAAAAAGTCTGTAAATTTAGTACTGTATTTGCTGAGAAGTAACAGCCCTTGAAACTCTGGGGTTTTTAGGTTTTGGTTTTGGGGTTTTTCTTCTTCTTCTTCTCTTTTTTTTTTTTTTTTTTTTTTTTTTGGTATTTTCCAATGCAGTACTAATTATGGATGGGAGGTAACTTTGCTTTGCCAGTCTTCAGGTTAATAAAAGGGCAAATTCTTGGCCACTGTTTAGAGTTGCCAGATAAACCGCAGGATGTCCAGTTAAATTCACAGTTTAGATAAACAACAAATAATTTTTTAGTGTAAGTACATTCCAAATATTGTACTGGGATGTACTTAGACCAAACAAATTCATTGTTTATCAGAAATCTAAATTTAACTGGGCATCCCGTATTTTTATTTGCTAGAGCTGGCAACTCTACTTCACTTCTGCAATAAAAATGCCCCCAAGGTGACTGGGAGCTTTTATGGTTAGCTGAAAGGTGCTATCTGTTTTGAACCCAAACAGAACAATATATGAGATAAAACTGAAAAATAGAATCAGGTCAGTGATACAAAGGTGAAGGGAATCCTTTCTCATTGCTTTATCTTTGTGTAGCTAACTCTGAGGACCCATTTCATTTGGGGGTGGCCCTCCTAGGTCTGCTCTAGCTCGGAGTCATACTTTGTAGGCCACCTGGGTGGCTTCTTTGTTCTGGCTTTAGCCCAGGTGATCAAATCAGGACTGGAGCTCCCTTTTAAATCCAGAGTGCTTGCCCTTCTGAGGGCAGCTCTGGGCTTTCTTGACTTTTTTGGCTTCTGTAAAATTCCTACTAGGCCTAGTGAAGTGGGGTCCAACTAGACATGCGTCTGAGAATAATAACAGCTATCAATTACTAAGATCCCGTAGGTGCCACTGCTTTACCTACATTACCACTATCTACCTGTGTGAGTCTATCTTGCCTCCTACCAGCCCTATGAGATGGGTACTGTTAGCTCCATTTTACAAATGAGGGAACGAAGGCCCAAAGAGATGGAAATAACGTGCCACTGAAAGGCAGAGCTGGGGTTAGCATTCAGGACAGTCTGACTCTAAAACCCTTTGCTTAACCACTGTGCTACCACACGTGGTACCCTTAGATCCCCATCCTTCCCTCCCTAGTCCCCAGCTTGACTTGATGTTGGAAAATCATCCCTTTCTCTCCTTGTTCCTAACTAGCTGGAATTGGCCCTAAATACTCTTTGTCCATGTGTGTCGGGCAGCAGTGGGAAAGACGCAGACACGTGGGCACTGGAACATGTTACTTTGGATGCTTCCTATTTTCCATGAAAATGATTAAACCAATGGCGGGGGGAAAAAAGCCCAGGAACTTTATTACAACATTTTAAAATGTGTCATCATTTTAGTATCTTTAAAGAATCTGAAGAGACTTTCAAGCGTTAGACTGTAAATAGCTAACAGCTCCAAGACGAGCTTACATAGGAATCACATGATGGTTCCTAAACGGCCATTTGTCTAAGCTCTGCGGAGTGCTGTCATGCTCAGCCAGCTCTCCTGCCAAAGGCAGAGGCCTCTGTTCCCCAGCCGCTCGCTCCTCCCCGCTCTCCTCTTGGTAAAGAAATAGCAAAACTATACTGCCCGACACCATTTTCTTTTTGAACCAACATATGCTTTTCCTGGTTAACTCCTTATATGAAATGATTGGTCAGCATTTTGAGCTCATCAAGGAAAAAGTTTTACTTGTTCCAGCTGGGAAAGTCCATGAAGTTAGCCATTCGGTTCCCATCATCTGGTGCAGTTGTTACGTGTAAAGTATCTCTGTGGGTGGGGCCGACCCGATAGCATTCCTCAAACTGCGGGTTATGGACCCCAGGGCCTGGAAGAATTTCTTTCACAGGGTCACGCTCCAGCACTGATTCTTTCTGGTGAAAAGCTGTCCCAGACTTTCTCCTCTGACTCTCAGACTGTCTCTCATCCTTCTTTCCCCCTGGGGTAGTGTAACAGGCCTCCTCTCTTCTTTCCCTCTGCCCTCTCTTCACCTGTCTCCTTTCCCCACTGTGCTAGATTTCTCCTCGTCTCATTTCCTTTCACCACTAACTCCTCCCAGTTTTAAAAACTAAGTCCATCTAATTCTCAAAGGAAACTTAAAACAAAAAATGGAACACTAGGAAAACAGCAGAGGTGAGGGGTGTAAGGTTAGTCTTCATCCTTAGCCCTCTGCATCTGAGAAAAATACCCTGTTCTCTTCTCCATGGAGACTAAGGATGACCCCCGCCACCCCTTCCTCCTCCATCCTCCCTCCTCCATCCTCCCTCCTCACATTCCTCTGTTCTTTCGTAAGCTCCCCCCACCCCAATTCAGATGTCACTTAGTCAGCTGATACAGTTGGTAAACTTGCAGACATTTCATTTCTCTCCTTTTGGGTGATGGAATTCTGGTGCCATGGGGGCTTTCAGGAACAACTCAGTAAGTGATAGTCTTAGAGGATTTCAAAAGAAGCTCTGGGAAGACATTCCTGATTCGTCTCTGTCCTTGCTATTTGATTTGCCTCTCTGCGCGGCTCAGCAAACAGAAGCCTTTGGTCCGCCATCTGCTTTTCCTTGGGAAGCAAGAGAGACGGCAGAGGTACAGACTGAGCAAGTCTCTTAGACTCTGTATGTTTGTTTCCTTAACTGAAGAAAGGACAAAATAATGATTCTGACTTCATGGCATTGCTGTGAGTGTTCACTGAATTGATATTTAATAAATCCTTTAAAATAAGGCTTAGCATATAGTAGTCACTATATTAAATAAGTAAATATAACAAGGCAGAAAGTAATAATAATGTCCTTCTTTTGATTCGTGCCTGAATAGCTGCAGCCAGCTCCCTACAGTCCCTTAGAGATCTCACATCAACCCAGGTGGCAGCTGGCAAGGACTGCAACGAGTCATGGTTTCACTCAAAGGACTTTGACAGTCTGGTCTTAATGTACCTCTTCTCACTGTATTTTGACCAGACTGATTGACTGATTATTTCCTATTCCAACTTCCCCTTCAGATTTCCTTCCCCAGCCCCACCACGTGTATCCAGCTCCCTTGCTGTCTTCACCTCCTGTTGGCTTTCAGCATGTGTGGCCCAGAATTACTAGGTGTCTATTTCAGTGCAAAGCCTTTCTTCTCTTCTAGATCATGAGCTTCTTTTGAGGGGGAAGGGCCACATTTCTGATGGTTGAGTATCATTCATCATGCCTTGTACATAAATGGTGCTCTATAAGTGTGTCTTGATTGGCTGACTTGAGCTTTTGCAGATGAGGAAACTGTCTGCCTAGAGCTAAGCGGTACCTAGCGGAACCTTACCTCTAGGCTTCACGGATGTGTTCTTCTGGAAGGCCAGTGCCTCCCTACTTTGTGTTAGGACAATGGAGCCTCCAGTGTGGGCCAGGGCAGACGGAGCCACTGTGAAGTTGGGGTGTGGTGGGAGTGTGCTGGGATTCGAATGTGGGATGGAGCAGAGGAGGAGGGCCTGCAAGCAGATGGCTAAAGGCTTTGGCTTTGCACAATTACCATAAACGCTTTTAATTAGCACCTTGAAAAAGTTTGGGTAAAAAGAGACAGTTAAAATATATTTTTTAGAATGCAATGGGCTGCCTCCGAAAACATTCCAATTTTGCAGGCCTAGCGGGAAAAGGACTAAACAGAGTCAAAAAAAAATCACAATACCACTGCTAAAAGGTGTGTAGGTTGAGCAAAAAAGGAGAGGTTGGCGTGTCTGTTGGTGGCAGTCTGAAAAAATAAACTGTGGGGTGCTACTACTTGTATCCTGTGTAATTTTTGGTGGGTGGATAAATAAAATTGTATGAGAAAAACGGTTCTCTAACAGTAAATTCTGCCACTCCAGCACAACGGTGTGTATGTCCACACTTTTATAAATATATTTGCATGAACCCACATGGCCATGTAGCTCTCACATGAGAGAGAGAGATGGAAGAATTAAATGCTATGTGTTTTTCCCCCATCTGTAGGCAGTGTTTGATAATTGTTGATGCATGGTTCTAATAACCTTGACCAGTAGATATGGCGACTGTGAGAATTTCCAGAAGGGAAACAAGACTACAGAGAGGAAGACATCTCTTGTTTCTAGGGGGCAGTCTTCCCAGCAGCCCTCAGCCTAGAAGCTGTTTTTCCTTCAAGGAGAGTCCCGGGACAAGATAAATAGGCTTCCTGACCCAAAGACAGGAACACTCAGGGAGACCAGGGGTCGGGGAGTGGAGCAGACGGGAGGGGTGAAGTGTTCAGAGGGAGACCGGTCCTGACCAAGGAGCTGGCCCGTCATTCAGTCTGGGGCAGCTGAGCATTGCTGCCCACGCAGCCGAGGGCGGGGTCCCTTTGAGACCCAACGATGTGAACTTGCCTTCATTTGTGTCTTCGTTCTTCAGCAAACTTTTACTGAGTTCTTACTATGTGCCAGATGCTGGGCTGAGCCCCAACATGTGACCTCACTGGGCACTGAGTCCGAAGCTTTGGCAGCTCAGGGTGACGTTCCTTAGAGAACTGGGAGGTCTGCCAGAGAGGAGGAACAGTACAAACAAGGCACTGGAGAACCCATCAGAGGAAGTGATGCACAGATGCTCTACGCGGGAGAGCAGAAGCAGGAGCAGAGACGTTCTTCTGAGACTTCAAGCTTGACTTCTGACTGAAATATAGAGATACGAAGAGCACGTGCAGAAGTTCAGAGACCCTTCTGACTCGGGTATGCCCTTGTGGGTCTTTGGAAGCTACAAAGACAACCGGGAGTGGCAGGAGACGAAGCTGAGAAAAGGAGCGAGCACAGGCACCTCCAGGCACTGGTGGCCGGAAGAGTTTACTAACCTCTTTCAGGGCCATAAACCAAAACACACCCACAGTTGTACATACTGTAATTCATTTTATAAGTGCCCAACATAGTAATTGTATGTTGCTTACTTACAGTGCTCTTTTGATGGTTCTCAGATCATCTCTTGTTTTATGTTCTAAAGTCCACTCAGATAGTGTTAGAATGGACCGTCTGCTCCCCACCCGCATGTCTGGGCAGGGATGACTCCTGTCAACCTTCCAGGCCTCATCTTATAGGCTCTTTGTCCACCTCCCTGTTATCATGGGGCATCACAAAGTTTTTATAGTAAATTGCAAAGCAGTTTGGTTTTCTCAGCAGATGGTATGTCCCTTGAGAGTAGGTACCCTATTCTGTTCATCTCTTTATCTCTGGCAGCTGGCACAGAGCCTGGCACAGAGTGAGACCCCAAACTAGGACGGGTCCATTTTGGATGCACGGGTCTCATACATTCCCAAGCTGACACTGGGCTCTCCGTATACAGACTCCATCCGGAACCTTCCTGCTGCCAAGTGGTATCTTCCAATGACATTAAAAAAAAAAAAAAACAACAAAAAACCCTCTTTATAATGTTTTCCTTTCGTATCATGCAAATAACATATTTAAGATGGAAACTTCTGTGCTTCATGTTATAGATTAATAATGAACATACTTTCTCTTTCTAGAGTGTGACTGTCTTTTTTAACCAGTTGCTTTTCATTGTCATTCCTTCCAGTAATTTTTTCAGATGCTCTGAATTCCTGTTCAAGTTTCCTTTTCCCTTGAAGCTTCCGTCTCCCCTCAGGCTGCTCTCGGCCCACCCGCGCAGTGCTTTTCCTCCCTGGCTCTCATGCTCTCCCCAGTTATTCATCGCCTGTGCTGCCTGGGTTATTCATGTAAATGAGGCATTAGGCCCACCCCCTTTCCCGGCACTCGTGCCTTCAGGGCAAACTCTGTTCTGTGCCTCTCTGCCCCTCCCATAGCAACTAACACCGTGCCTCTCACTCCAGAGATGCCCAGCAAATGAGTGCTGATGAAGTTCCATCAGTGAGATGAGGTAGTCAGCAGTAGGTGTACGCTCGTTGGTGCGGGAGCAGCGCAGACTAGTGCTAGCATTTGAGGGGGGCTGCCTGGCTTCTAATCTTGGTTCCTAACTACTTTTAGGGCTTGGAACAATCTGCCAAACCTCCCTGTATCTCAGCTTCTTCATCTTTAAAATGAGGATAATAGCAGTGCCTGCCGGGTGATGGTGTAGTAAGGGCTGGGTCAAGGCAAGCACCACGTTTAGCACAGAGCCCCGCCCATGGGGAGAGCGCTGATCCTCACCAGCCACCAGCGCCATAGGTATCCATTATCACGAGCTGGGTTTGGGTGAAGATGTGAGGTCTGGCCTGGAATGCGCCTTCTTAGATTCCTCTTGGAGCACCCTGTGCCCTGGGCTTTTTCTGCACAGGGAATGTGTCTGCTTCAGGAATTGTATGGACCATCTTGACTGAGAGTATTTTTTTCCACCTTTAGCTGTTGCCCTGTATTTATGTGTTGGTGTTGGCACAGGTGTTTTGCTTTCACCAGATTCTCGAAGGGGGGCGTCCATGACCCCAGATAGGGAGACACGGATGATGTTCTGTTAAAAGTGGAAGGAACTTGTGCACATGGTAGAAACATACACTAAGGACACACGAGTGAGTGTGGCTCCCCATAGGCTTACCAGCCTACTGTCCCTTAGAGCTGAACACACTGATTCATCTCCACATGTGTCTTCGGGGGCCCCCGCTGCGTGTCAGGCTCTGTGTTAGGTTTGGGGACCAGAAACATGACTGAGACGTGGTTCATGCTGTTGAGGTGCTTGGAGTTCTAGCAGTTTCTTTTCATCTTTTATTAGACACCGATTGAATAATTTTATTACTTGTTATTAAGTAAGGCTTATCTCCCCGAGTGGACTTACTGTGTGCTTACTGTCCTGGACACTACTACAGACAGTGCTGTCAGCCCCACCACTGCCCGATGGAAAGAAGGAAGGGTGACAGGCAGTAAGGACCAGGTCGGGATTTGGAGACAACAGGGAGGAGGCAGCCGGGTCATGTCATTGTGCTAAAAGCCAAGCAGCCTTCGTTCCTGCACTCTGTGTCTATGTCTAGATCACGGGTAGGGGACTAAAGGCGTCTTTGGTCATAAACCTTCCTGTGCCTAAGCTTGGCCTGCACTCAGCTCTAATAAAAATACTAGTAAATGTTAGGACTAGAAATAAAATGAGGCACAGACTGCTATTAGAACTTTTTCTACAACTGAATTACTTTTTCTTCAACCAAATACATTACGTATTGTATCAGCCAGGATCCCATCAAGAGATGACTTTAATTAGGATCATTCAGGATACTTGAGTAATAAAAGGAATACTTTTAGTGGAGCAGACAGGGTGCAGGGAAGCCAGCAGGGCTTCTGCAGGTATCCAGGGCTAATACTAGAGCGGCTCCATCGGTACCCCTAGGCCTGAGAGAGTGAGGGGTGGGCGGGATTCTGGAAATAGGAGACAGAGAAGGCTGCCTGGCAGGATCTGAGACCTCCAGGAGGCTCGGGCAATCTCACAGCCCAAGGCCACTCTGTCCCCTCCTGTCTCCTGCTGGCGCTCCTCTGTGGCCAGACCCAGGACAGAGCCCTGTTGATGTGGTTCACACAGGTCAGGTTCCAATGCAGAGCGCAGGGTGGAGAAGCATGGAGAGTAGATCTGGAGGGACACACAGGAAGGTATCCGGCAATCATGTTTTCATGTTTGATTTTAGAGGTAAGCGTGTGTATTTCAATTTCATCTGTTCTGGCCAGCTAAATTTTTAATAGGTTATAAAATATTTCTACCATAGTTATTACACCATCAGTTTCATGATCTCAGTTATTTTTTTCAATGTCTTATTAGTTTAGCTGCCCCCCCCCACTTTTTTTTAGGGAGAGTTATATATAAATTAGCCTGTTTTCCTCCAGAGCACACAGAGAATAAAAAAGCGATTTTTCAGAGATTTTTCTCTTTACAAAGAAGGTTGTTCCATTTCCCCTTTCTATTTCTCTCTACTACTTTCTTCTTCTATGCTTAGGCCAAGAGTTTATTACATTTGGAGACATCCAGCCTGGTGCTTCCCAAAGCTTCCTCAGCCAAAGACTCCTTTGGGACTCCAACTAAATTTCCTGGTTCTCTTTTGCTTTTAATACCAATGCCCATATTACCCAATGAGGTTATTTTTTATTACTTACAAATATTTTTATAATTAACTTAAGACTCAATAAGGAACCAAAGCTAAACAGACCATAATTATTTCAAGTTCTAACCACTAGGAGTGGATATTAATCTTTGAGGAGGTATTATTAAAACGTAGTATAAAATAGTTACAAATATCAAGTCATAATTGCAAAAGAATATCTGTGACTATAAAAGCAAAATAAACTAAATTTAGAAGTTAATTGTGGAGCTGTAGCAAATGTAATTGTGGCACATTTCAGCACTGTATTAGAATAGGATCTTATCTCCGAATTATTCACTGATAGATATTCATTTTACTGTGATATTCACAGGAAACCCTGTTACATCACTTTCAAAGGGTAGGTAATTTCCTAGAACAGCTCTCCTGCCTCTGCCTAGGGCCTCAGAGGCACCCACTTCCCTATGGAGTCCTCTCTTTCTTCCTCCCTTCTCAGATCTCTCATACATCTGTATCCAGCTTGTTTCTGTGGCCACTCTATTTTACTGAGCTGACCTATAAATCACTGCAAAATTTTGATCAGAATTTCACTGAACCAGGGATCAAAGAAATGCATAAGTAATTCTCATTATAGGCTTTAAGTATATGCTGCTTCTTCGATCCATGGGAGCAATTTCTCTAATTCTTGGGTTGCCCTTTCTGAAATCAACACAGAAAGGACTATATCTTCTCAACCCCTTTCCCTTCACCCCCCCCATCCAAACCATCCCAACTCAGCGAGCATTCTCTGTTGTGCATTGCTAAGCCATGCTCCCTAAGTGTTTGAGGTCTTGTGCTCCTTATGAGCCAGTAATCACAAAGTGGCCAGGCTGCTCGCCAGTGGATTCATTCTTTAAGCCTTTACCGATTCTGTACTCTATGTCACAGACCATGCCATTTGTGGACTCCCAGAAAACCATGAGGAGACTCTAAAAGGCTATGAACAGAGGAGTGTTGTGTTCTCCCTCTGCCAAGCTTCCCTTCCCCCTTCTTTTGGAAACAGCACCTTGGTTTTCCTTTGGGAAACTACCCCCCCCTCAGCTCCATCTGTGTGGTCCACATGAGGCCGATGCCACCCTCCAGCTCTAGAGGTTGGCTCTGAACTTGGATCAGACCAACTGGAGTTTTGATGACTGGTTTAGGAAAAAATATGGACCCAAGCTGAGGACGTGAGAGTTTCCCACAAGTTTGGCTGGGACCACCAGAAGAGAGGAGCCCCTTCTCCCTGCTGGGCTCCCTTGGCTGGTAGAATGTCAGCCTGCCACCACGGAGGGGGAGCCTGCCTAAGGATGCGACACACTGGAAGGCAGAGCTGGGAGATGGAGAAAGACAGCTTCCCATCGTTTAAGCACTGGGTCCAGCTGCTTTCACAATGGGACCCATGAATATGTCCTACCTGTTGTTTTGCCCATGATGACAATTTGAGAGGGCATTGTATCATTTATAACGTGGACTCCAGAGTAAAACCTCCACACATCTGAGACCTCGACACTCTCTGGGAACCTACAGCCCCCATGGAGGCCACAAGCTACTAAAAAGATAGGACCGTAAGCTCGAGCTATAGATCCCAGAGGACTACACAGAGTACGGTTTCCTTTCCTTTGGGTCCAGGGAACATGATGATATGCATTTGAAATTTGGGAATTCCAGGAGGAGACTTGGGACTGGCAATAAGGTTGTTACCAGCTGTGTGCTCCACCAGCGATTAAATATGTTAAAATCCTGTGAGGACTCGGTTTTACCTTAGGAAAAACTCATTCTAAATGATTTGAGGGCTTTTCACTTTTAAACAAGTTACCGTTAAAAATATTTTTTTGATGACATAGTTAAAGACGTCAAAGTAAAGAATCAATTACGTATATATATTTTTAAAGCACACTTTAAAATCTAACGTGATGCTCAGCCATGAAAAAGTGAGTCACCATATTCAGCACTAATGAGACACTTAGTGGCAAAGCCCTCATTCAAGTACCTTGCCCAGCTTGGGCTTCTGCATTTTGAGAGGATGTGGAAAGCAATTGAAATGATTAAAAGCATGGAAAATCAGATCTCTGAAGAACGATGAAAGTGGGCTATTTAACCTAAAGAAAAGAAGATTGAAGGGAGAAAATAAATGGTATTTGAGTAGAGAAAGAGTTCTTTAAAAAAAAAAAGTGGCAGATGTTTTCTTCTTCCACTGAGTATATTAAAATTGCCTTAGACATTTTATTTGTACAAAAGAAGGATTTTTCAAGCAGATAGGATTCCTGAACAGGCTGAGAGGTTGGACTAGATGAACTTTCATATTCCTCTTCACTAAGATTCTGTGATTCCTAGATGAAGGATTTGCTTATCCAAAAAATTGTGAAACCAATTGGTGCCGATCTTCAAAGGTAACATAATCAACACTGGCTGGTTTGGTGTAGGTGTAGTTCTGCCCAGGAGTCGCTTCTAATGCTTATAACACGTCTAAAAAGAAGAAATTGTTGTACATGGACAAACAGCACATCAGGGAGAAAAAAAAAAAACCCAGTGTCAAGTAATGATAAAACTGAGAGTTCTCTTTTCTACTCGTTCATTTTCACTGTTAGAAAACAAATGATCATTCATTTCTGCAATAACGATATAAATGAGACAAATCATGGGATTGCTTAGCACTGGTGCCAGTATTTTTGGAGGGATGGAATTAAGTATAACAGGTTCCATATTGAGTCAGGAGCATTTAACGTTGGCTCTGGTAGGTCTCTGGCTTATTTCCTACTGTAACTTTTCTAGTCTAATTTGAGGTCCAGAGACTTTCAAACCAAGACTCAGGAAAATGGATTTTACGTAGGGAAACAGTTCTGGTTTTATATATGGAAAAGCTATTCTAAAGAACAATAACCCTGGCAGTATTACTGCTTTGATGACTATAGACTTATTTTAAAAGTTAAGATTAAAAAAAAAAGTAAAGGCCATATGTTGCTCTACTTTCTTCTATGGTGTTTGGGTCATTGTATTAAGTTCTACTCTGTGGCGACTTGGGATGCTACGTGCAAGTTTGAGCTCTTTCTGACTATACTCTTTATGCATCCACCTTATCTTCTACTTGACTCTACTGTTGGTTCTGCAGTTTCTTTGGCCCCATTGCTTAGAGGATACAGTCTTTGCACAATACACACCAGCAGTCATTTCAGCTTCATGGAGCCCACATGATCACTTAAAAGTCACTTATCCAGGAGGCTTTACAATCTTTAAGTGAATCTGTTAATAAGAAGAGGTTGGCTGATTTCACAGTTATTGTAAATACATCCAAATGATAATTGCTAGACCTGTAGTTTTCAAGTTACAGAGAATAACTGGGAAGAGAGAAGAGCAAGGCTGCAAACCTGTTGTCTAAAGGATTGGGGGAAGAATTTGCTGAAGACGGTGATTTTGATGGAAAGGGACCTCACAACCTCCACTCACAATTCATTTCCCCATTGAATCATGCAGGAAGAATCAACTGAGAAACAAAACCAGACGAGCAAACACACCAAACACCTCCAAACAACAGCAGTAATGAAACCTAGCTTCCAAAAGAAGTTCACATTATAGGCGACCTTTTAAAAAGCTGATTTCAAAACAAGAAGCTAGTTTCTAAGTTTATTTCCATGCTCTGCCCTCTGACCTCTGTCTCGTTGAAAGAGTCAAGGTATGAGATTCTCTCCCATCATCTCCTTTCAACAGAACTTACTATATCACCCCCGGCCCCCTAAATATGGATGGCTAGAACAGCTGGCTCTTTCACTCTGGATATGCACACACAAACACACGTAGAACATACATCTCTGCATATATAAACACACACTTTACTCATTTATTTTTTTAACAGAATAAAGGCCATTAATCAAAATACAATTCATTTTAGCAGTCAAAGCTTGACACGAGATCATTATTTCAAGAAAACCCAAAGAGACTAAGCGCCCTTTCATAGCATTGTTTTCTTTCTAAAGCTCCATAGGGTGCGTGGCTCTTCTCCACTGAGAAAGTCGGGGCAGCGCCGTGAAGCAGCCTCGTGGCCCAAGTGTTAAAAGATCTAAGTT
Organism: Camelus bactrianus; assembly: GCF_048773025.1. Classification (NCBI taxonomy): domain Eukaryota; kingdom Metazoa; phylum Chordata; class Mammalia; order Artiodactyla; family Camelidae; genus Camelus; species Camelus bactrianus. Next base: position 29,689,126 of record NC_133544.1, on the reverse strand, counting down.
CTCTCGGAGATGGTGCTTCTGCCACATACTCACTCACCTCACAGAGGAGAAGACTGTGCATCTGTTGTGTGTCTGACACTAGGCTGTCTCTAGTTAGCCCCAGGGCCAAGAAAACAGAAAATATTTCCTCCGGTTTCTCAGAGGTGCAGAGAAATAAAGCTAAATACCTTTAAAATTCCATTTGTAAAATTCCATTTCAGTTTAGTTTCATCTGCTCTTTTTCTTTAAACGTTTTGTAAGCTGTGAAGAAACATTTGGAGATCATCTCATCTAGGTGAAACCTGTCTTTAGAAAGCTTAAGAGACTCCAGACTTTTTCTTCTTCATTACATAGGAGGGAATGAAAAGGCTGGTGTCGATTTCTCCTTCCTACTGCCTAGGGAATAGGGGTGTAAAGTAACACAGTGACGAGGTCAGTGGCCAGGCAAATGAAAAAGAACCAAAGAGCCCTGTCCACAGCCTGCCCAGCCATATGAATAACTTGTTAGCTGCCTCCTGAACAGAATAACCTCACTCCTTCTGCTGTTGGATGCAGACCCTGCTATGAAGCCTGCCCCTAGATGGGGTGGCCCCCTTGCCTAATCAGGGTCAACCAGTGGCTTCCAAACTAGCCTATAACCTGTGACCCTCTAGGCTTAAGAAATTGGGCATATTCATATTCTATAACTAAGAAAATGACAAGCCAATAGAAAAATGGGCAAAGGCTACAAACACAATTTTTAGAAGAACGCTGAGTGTTTAACTTTATAAGTCATTAAGGAAATAGAATTAATACAAAAATGAGATGCCAGTCTTACCCATCAGTTTGGCAAAGAACAAACCAAAAACCCCACCAAAACCAAGACCACAAATAAAACTAAAAACTCCTAAATGTTGGTGAGCATGTGAGGATAGGATACAGCTCCCATTGCTGATAGGAGAGTGAACTGGTATAGTCACTTTGAGGAACAATCTGGTAGCATCTAGTTACACATGAAAAGGCACACACACTGCAACCCAATAAATCCAATTCTAGATTTGTGCCTTAAAGATGATCTATGCTTCATGGATAAGATTATGTACCAAAAAAAGACTATACTTACTTTTAGAAGACTAGAGGGATGAATATCAAATTCTTGATGATGGGTGTCACCTGGAAAAAGAAAAGCGATTATGGTACTTCAGCTTAATCTATTTTTTAATGTACAAGACAAAAAAGAAAAAAACTGAAGAAAATACAGGAACAGTGTTATATTTTTCTCTGTAAATTTCTGTATTTAAATTTTTTTCAAAGTTAAAAAAGATAGCCATCCATGCATTGATTGGGCTAGTACAATCAGAATATTTCAGTCCTTCCATAATTTTTTCTGATTTGCGTCTTTCCAGTCCTGAAGCATGTCAACTTTCCTTTATGACACCAGCAGGTTTCATCACAACTAATTTATCTGCCTAGAGCTGGTTGTAAGCTCTGTGAAGGCAGTGCTGTTAAGGCATGCCAACATGGGTTGTTGCAGAAGAGACCTAGAATCTTTTTCTTTTTTCCATAGCATTTTGTAGTGCTGAAAAATAGCCCCAAGGATCACCTAATATGATTCTTTTATTTAAATGAGGAAATGGAGGCCTTGAGAGTCTGGTTCAAATTCACCAGCTAATTAAAGTAGAGTAGGGACCAGCATCTGTTGCTACTGATTTTCCAGTTAACAAAAGTTTGACAAGATTGTACTGTATAGCACAGGGAAGTATATACAAGATCTGGTGGTAGCTTACGGTGAAAGAGAATGCGACAATGAATATATGTATGTTCATGTATAGCTGAAAAATTGTGCTCTACACTGGAAATTGACACAACATTGTAAACTGACTATAACTCAATAAAAAAAAAAGTTTGACATATGAGAATTAAGGAAAGCTTTACAGATCCTTTCTACGGAGCCTTCACAGTGGGCAAGCAGGTACCCGCCGCGGGTTTGGTATTATGGAAATGGCCAGTAGGCCGGCAATACTTGAAGAGACTGGCAGGAGAAAGGGGAAAGCCTGTGTGGTCACTGCCGTCTATGAAGCAGTGTGGTACAGAGGTCAAGGAAGTTACGGTTTCTGGGCTGTGTATCCTGGTTCTGTCACTTCCAGCTGTTTTAACCTCAGCTGTTAGTAGGTAAGCTCTCTGTGCCACTGTACATGTGAGCATAATAACAGAACTTAGTTCAGGGGCTATACTGAGGGTTAAAGGAGTTAATAATGTAATATGTGAGAATGGTGTCCGACGTATGTGTTCAACAAATGTTAGCAATTATTATTACATCATTTGTAGAACAAACGATTGAGGAAACTAAATATTTAATTAAGGTTCTGCCATCTTTTGCCTTAAACCACATACCTAACTCTAAAAGCTGTCATTAGTATCTTCCTTTGTATATGACTTGGAGAAGTCTCAGTTCTGTAGTTAAGAAAGCAGAATTCAAAAAGGTAAGATCGTTTATTTGTCCAGAACGATGTCATGAAGGAGTGGAAGTGATTCTATTTTCTTTTCATTGTATTTCATTCAACACTTACTCTTCCCTTTTGGCTCTCAGGGGGCCACAGGTTGGGGGTCCTAAGCAACGAAGTAGACCATAGTAGAGGGTTCATTCCTTGAGGGGTCTTCCGTCCAATCCCCTGATTATCATGGTGCTGTCCGACCAATGAGCTGCAGATTCTTGAGGTTTCTCAAGAAGGAAAACCCCCCAAATTCCAACAGTCACTTTCACAGAAGTGCCTTGAACTTTAAGGTAAGATGATGAGAGAGCTCTGCTCGCTGCCAAACTTGTATCTTATTATACAGAGGACGTTTCCAAGAGCTAAATCAGATTCTCTTTCTCCGTATCAGTTTATTGAAACTCCTGTTGTATGTTAATCCTGATGTGCCTTTCAGACCACCAGTCCACTCACTGATGGAGAGTTCGTTCCCAGGGTTTGCAAGAAAGCTAACCATATCTTCATTTGTTACAGGGTCTCTTAACCAGTGCCTTTTAACCAAATAATGTAGTTCTTAAAAGGTGCATTTTTATCGAGTGGAATATTATAAAAGTTTTTATAGTTGTTGGAAAAAAATTTACAAATAGTACAGTAATCTTTCTCAACTATCTCAGGAAAGATCTACTCTGTAAACCTGAGATGAATTCCTTTGTCAAAGTTATAAGACGGTGATTTCATTTGTAGTTTTACTTACTAATTTATTCCATAATTTGGGTGTTAATCTTGCTGTCAGATGAATACAATCAACTTTTGGACACAGTTTCTTCCTGTGCAGGGGAGAATTTCTATACCAAATTCCCACTTAATTGCCTCTTTTACACACACCCACATCTTATTTTCATTTGTGCTTGGTCTCACCCATCACAACCTATAATTGCCTAGCTAAATAATGGGTTTTTTTTTTTTTTTTTTTTTTTTAAGATTTGATGCTTCCAGATACCAAAATGATTTAGATTTAAAGCTGCAGGGTATAGTTGATTTTTATGTGAATCAAACCTGAAATACTTTGGCTCCTTGAAACCTTAAACCCCTTCATGACAGATGACTGAATTTGACTGCAGTTTGTTCAGCGTAGAAGTATGTGCTAAGATGAGTCATGTACAACATGCAGCTTTGTGGCAGTGGTATGCATGCTTGCATCCTATGGTTAGTCCTTCCCTTTTTGCCATTGTTATCTTAGTCTGGAATATCCTTTTCCTTTTGATGCCCAGCTTTCTGCTGTGTACTGGTTGCCATTCCATGAACCGTAGTTCTCAGGTTGAGCTTTTTAAAATTTCACCTGCCTGGGTTCTATCCCAGACCGGCTAAATCAGACCTGCTGGCGGTGGTGGGAAGGGGAGAGGACAGGGGTATTTGGGTTTTTAAAAACCTCTTTTGGACATTCTGATGCTTGACCCAAGTTGAGAATCCCTGTCTTGTTGCCTAGGTTAGAAATCTTTTGTTTATAAATAATTGAAACCCACACAAACTGTCATAACAAAAAAGAGACACTTAACCACAAGAAAGCAGGAGAATCTTGCAGAACCCAAGGGCATGAGATTTGTCTGGGCTTCTTAAGAGATCAGAGTGTGGAACTAAAGCACTGACAAGGACCCAAGGAAGCTAGTCCCTGTTCCCCAGGTGCATCCTTCTGTTTACCTAGCTCACTGAAGAACCTTAAAGACTCACAGCCCTGCTTCTCTGTCTCTCTGCTTCTTCCTTTCTCTCTCAGCGATGTAAGCGCATGTCTGAACATGGTAGCCTCCTCAGTACCCAGGTTTCCATGTCCTCAGTTCAGCTGACCAGTCCAAGCTGACTGGCCTCTCTCAATCTAAATTCCTATGAGAAGATCAGATTGGTCTAGCGCAATGTGTGATGTGTCTCCCCTTACGCCGATCAGATAACGTGGCTCAGACATGGCTGCCAAGGGGCCACCCCATGTGAGTTCAGCTAAAGGCTTTTCAGGTATCTCAAAATATTTCTCTAGACTTGCCATATTTTTACTCTCCATCCTACCTCAGGGTTTATTTTTTATTTCAGCTTTACTATCAGTATTTTCACAGTTAAGGAAGTTGAGACACAACAATTTCCACGTATTGAAGTGATTTAACTTTGCAGATGCCACTAAGGCAAACATTGAATGTGCTGTCCTCTGTTCCTCACTCTCCATCTTATGAATATGCATCAGTTTAAATGTTGAGACAATTAGAGTCTTGGGAAATCTGCTACTCCCAAGTAGTAACAGTTGAAAAGTAGTAGAGTAAGATAACAACCGAATGGCCCAGTCATTTTCTATAATATATATAATTTTCATCATGAAAGTAAAGAATGTTTAAAGCCAATTGGAGTAGTTTATCACAGACAGTGCTAGGCTATAGCCTTATAATAATCTGTTACAGAAGAGGCTCCTACTTTTTCTTTGTCTACACAAGGGTTAAAAAAAAAAGAGGAAATGCTTTTAGGAGGAATATAACGTAGTGCCTGGCACAGAGTTGGTATTCAATAGTATTTTGCCAATAGTATTTACTTAGAAATATGTATTAGAAATAACTTCCAGGTAGTATTGAAACAGTAGAATGAGCTACCAAGGAAAATGGGTAAGCTTTTATTCTTTCCTCTTTTTATCATCTTACCACCGTCTTACATACATGGGATAGCCAAAGATGCCCATGATACTTAGCTCTCTAAGAGAACAGAATTCAGTAAGGGAAGTAAAATACAAAAGCAGTAGGGAACATTCCTACCTTTGATGTCTTGAGCATCTCCTCGTGCTCTCACATGTCCCATTTTATTTTTACAAGATAAGAACAAAGAAATAGGGTTCACTATCTCTTTTACTGCAGGGTAAACAGAGGGTCAGCCATTCCTACAATTAAAAGTTCTAATTTTGCTGATATCTTCACCTTCAAGGAGGGTGGGAAGCAACAATTTCCACATATCATGGTGAGTTAATCATACAGGTGACACTAAGATGAACTAAGCAGGTAGATTGTTAAGATGCAGCACAATATTAATGACTCAGTTAGAACTGAAAATGAATTTGGTCTCTTTAAAGGTCAACAAGAACCAAGGTGACTGTATTTCAGTAAATTGTAGTGCAAGAAAATTCATAGTGGATCAAATAAATCATAGAAACTTGTATTCATGAAGGTTGAGCGATAAGTGTGATATAACAGGAAAAATGAAAACTGAAACTGATAGTTGATAAATGTTACTGTGTCAGGGTAGCTTCATCATTAGAGGACACTGTGTCATAGGGTAACTGGCAATTTCTGGAACATATCCAACAGCATTAAAGCAGTAAGTGTCTTCACAAAGCTTTGTGGAAGTCTCAACCTGAACATCTTCAGTCCAAGGCACAATAAAAACTATCTACAAGCAAAGTTTCCAAGTAATTTGTAAGCTTACGATAAATACTGTGTTACCAGCAGTTCTTGGTTGTAAGTAGCAGATCCAGTGGAATCTATTGGGCAATGGAATTGGGAAATCTAAGGGGTGGGTCTACCTAGGTTTCCAATGATGTCATCATTGTTTCTAGTGATATTTCCTTCTCTCTGTTCTGCCTTTCTCCTGATGGGTTTGTTCTCAGCAGTTTTGTCACGTGATGACCAAGCAGCTTCCCTGGCCCTTATCACTCAGGATCTCAAAGGGCATGAGGTCCTTTTTCTTTCTGCCTTTAAGTCAACACCCTCCAAAAGAATCCAGTTGGCCCACTAGATCACTTGCCTCCCCCAGGTGTCAGGAAGGCAAGGACCCTAGAGGTGGGGCTGGACAGTTCGCTGAAGGAAGAGAAGAAGGCATCTGTTACCAGAAAAGGGGGAGGGTGTTGAGTAGGCAGAAAGAACAGATGTCCACCCATACATTGCACAATTGCATGCCAGGCACTTTCACATCCTTGGCAAAAAAAAAAAAAGAAAAGAAAAGCCTTCACTAATGAAAAATAACTGACAGCTTGAAATATTATAAGTAGAGAAAGAAAAAAAATTGAAGTGTTTTTTAATATTCTCTCTAGTCCCTCAAGGTTACAATTAGTTATTACTGACTCTTTGCTTCTAAATATTTTGCTTAGCCGTCTGCTCTGTCACTTGGTTATCTTCTACAGAGCTACCTTCCTGAAATAGGGTGTGGACATTTGAAGAAAGAACTTTGTCTTTTATCTCTTTATCTCCAGTGCCTAGTTCAGTGCCTGGGACACAGAAGCCACCTGATGCTCACTGAATGGAGCTGGAGTCTAGCCTATGTACTGCTTACATTAGGAAAATAGTAATAATAAAAACATTTGCTACACTAGGGCATTGGGGAAAAGTTCTTGTTCTCCATGAAGGAGAGTTTTCCTTGAGCCACACTCTTGGCCTCTCCCTTTTTCCTCATCACTCCTCCCCAGGGCAAATGGAATGGCTCATCCCATTGGTGAGTCTGGGATAAGGAAGGAGTCACATTCAGGTGTGGGCCACCCATGGCCACAGAGGCATGGGGGCCACTGCCTGATCCAACCTGGGGGAAGCTCACAGTTGTTGTGCACCCAAACCGAGTGTTTCACCTCCTCTGTTTCTTTTGATGGGCTCAGAATTCAGGTGTGGGAAAAGTGTAATTTAATGGTTCCCTCAAATGTCACAAAAGAGTTTAGAAAGATCCTATGTTTGTCTTTAGATATGTGTAAAAAAAATGGGTTAAAAAAATAAGTATCTTAGTATTTTACATATTAAATATTTGTATCCTCTCTGTTTCCAAAACAAGGTGGCTTTATCTTTGATACAGTAATCTAATCCAAGACATTCAAAAGCCACAGGACAGAAAAGGAATTTTCCAAGACACCCTGAAGCACAACTTCATTTGATATGATTTCCTAGCCTAGATTATAATCAAGAAGACACTGATTCCTTTTGTTGTTATTTCTAAGCAAAAAAGGTCCTATTCCTCCTCCTCTATTCCTTCTATTGGTGAAGAGCTCTACCAGCTTTACCATCACCAAACCAACCACCTGGAATTTACCATTACCAGACCAAAAACCTGGAATCAACTTAGATTTCCTTTCCTCTCTGCTGCCCGTTTCCTGGAACATCCACCCAGTCATCAAGCTTTCCCTCTTGATATCTTTCTTATCTAGCCCTCCATCCCATGTCTAAACTCACTCCTTGAATTTTCTCTCCTGGATCAGCATTCCGCCTCTTTTTCCATACTGCGGCCAAAGCATTCCTTCTAACGCAGTGTGATTGTATTACTGCTGTGTCTGAAATCCCTCAGCATGTCTTTACTGCCTCTAGGATTTATTCCAAACTCCTTAGCATACATACAGGGACCTCAAGGATCTGGCAGCTGCCATATCTCTCTGAATAGCTTCTCTCTTGGCCTCATTTCTCCATCACCCCTCCTCCCCCACAACACATACACTAGAGCCATTGTGGAGTACTCAGAGTACCTCTTATGGGCTAGGCTCTTTCACATTTGGGGGTTGCTTTTGCTCCTCTTCTGCCTATAATTTACCCCTTCCAGCCTCCCCCTGCCTCCAAACCAGCTCAGCTTTCAAGACACAACCAAAGAGCCACTTCCTCTATGAAGTCTTTTTGACAACTCATCCTCAGGGTATATCAAGCACTCTCTTCCATGTCTCCCCTTCTGTGTCTTGTAGTCATCAACACTTTTTTTTCCTTTCCATAAATTGTCTGCAAGAGTTTGCCTCCCATGGACTGAAAAGATCCTGGGGACTAAACCCAAGTCATGATCCTTCTGCTGTCTGACACTTGAGCAGTGTTCCGTAAATGTTTGTTGACTAAATGCATGTTTATATGCATGAAAGAATAGACGCTCAGGAATTTTTATTAGCAGTATTCCTTTACTTCCTGAAACTTTGAGACTATAGAATTAGCTGCTCCCACAAAATGGTTGCGGTGGTTGGGGGGGTGGTTGCTGTATTGGAAAGATTTGGCTTTAAGAAGCAGGCTTGTGAAAGGCAGCAGGCTCTGCCTACAGTAATTTCAGCTACTGATGTTAGCAGCCTTTGTTCCTTGTAGGGTTCAGAGGGCTGCTGGCCACTTTTAGTCTTTATCTTACAAACACCCACGCAAAGAAAGATTGCATGGGAATCCAAGCAGAGGATATCTGTGTGGATTGAGAGAGGACTTTAAAGCTTTAGAGAGCCTCATCTTTCTGGAGTAGTTTAAATATGCATCTCCCCAGAGCAGGGATGGAATAAATGAATTGGCTCAATATTCTGTCCAGGCTCTGAAAACCAACAGCAGGGCAAGAGAGAAATGAAGAAGCAAAAGCTGCTGGGAAAGTCAGCAAGGATTTACTAAGTGATCATTGCATGCCTCGTGCTGTGGGAGGGCACAGACAAAAGTTAAGTAAAAAGAGCATTCCTCAAAGAGTTTACAGTCCAAAGTTATTAATGTCACTAACACGAATATACCTCTGTGAGAGGTTCTGATAGGAAATGTAGGCTTCTTTTATTTTTTTAACTGTATAAAAATATGCAACACCTTGCAAAGCACAGACTGTTTTCTTACAGTTAGTAGTGGTTGGAAAGTGTAGAGTCCAAGATATGCTCATGTTCTAAATCAGAGGTTGCAAGCTGGTGCCCACTGGGCCAGAGTCATACAATATTTTCAAACTCAAGAAATTTTTAATAAAAATGAATTTCTTACTTGTGGTTTCTTGGGGGGAAAACTGTACAAAGGGTTTCAACTTTGCGTAAGTGGATTCTTGTCGAAACACAAAGAATATTTAGCTTACTTGTGAGTTCCTAGGCCTAATGCATAGGTTTGTTTAAAAACAAACCGCCCCCAAAAGCAATTGGTGATTAATATTGCCTTTGTTTCATAGCTCAGATCTGGAATCGACAAGGAAAGGGCTGGATGATATAAAATTTAGGCTTTTCATTGCAGATTATATGGTCTTTGTTGCAGCTACTCAACGCTGCATTGCACTGTGAAGGCAGCCGTCGACAATCCATGAACAAATGGACATGGCTGTGTCCCAATAAAACTTTAATCATGAACACTGACATTGGAATTTCATATAATTTTCATGTCACAAAATATTGTTTTTCTTCTGTCTTTTTTCCCAACTATTTAAAAACATAAAAATGATCCCTAGCTCATGGGCCATGCAAAAACAGGAGGCAGACATCATCTGGGCCATCGGCCAAATGGACGTTGGATGGTTACCATTACATAATCTTGGACTTGGGCTTCTTAGACCTGACCAGCCCAAGAGGAACAAGCTCGAATGTTCTATCCTCTTCTGTGCAGGTCAAGGGGCTTCTCCGTTCCTCACTTTTCATATTCAGAAGGAGTTGGGTTGATATCCCACTTGAACATGGAAGAGCCGAGTTGCTCACCTTGCACCTCCCAAAGCCTCAGAGGTTAATCTACATTTCAGACAGCCCAGGTGATGAGTGAGCCTTGTGTTTTCCATGAGGAACTCTATCCCTGAAGCATCTGTATCCCAGTCACACTTATGCATGGAAAAGGCTAAGTAAAATCTACTAATATCCCAGCTAGAAAGAGAACTATAAAATTACACATATATGCAAGCTGGTGTGTATTCTGCAGTTCAAAGTGTAGTCAGCAAAAACAGCACGCATGCTGTTGCACTGGGAGGAAATCGGTGTCTTTGAAATCAAATACCCTGCCATTGGCATATCCAGGCTTGAAACCCGGCTGCAGCTTTTAGCTTCCACCACATGTTTACATTGGAAATCTCTCTGTGCGCATATAGAGTTTGTTCTCTTATGAAATCATGTCTCTAGGGAAGGATAATTTAAAGCCATTTCCGTTTGTTATGTCTGAGCTGAACTAGACTATTAGGGCTTGTTAACGCTGGATAAACTTGAGCCCTATAACTGCCTTCATCTGCAGATTATAGAATCTGTCCAACAAATTGCATTCTGATGTTTGCAGATGAAGGCTAAGCAAGCAAGGGCCTTTTAATTTATATTCTATCACCATGGTTGTCTGAGGAATCACGGTTTTGACTTTCAGGCCTGCTTGGTGTAGCATAGATGCTAGAAGTCTTGAATGGGCCAAATCCAGAAGTAACCGAGACCCTGAGCTGCATTGGCCCGCCGCGCAGCCAAGCAAGCAAGGCTGGCAGTCAGAAAACTGCTGGCTAAGCATCTTTCCTTGGAGGCTGTCCCTTCCCCCAGTCTTAGCATAAGTCAGTGTTAGGTCCACTGAAATATCGTGTGTGGTCTGCAGTTAGAAACTTCATTTGAAAATTATATCGTGGCAACCATGAGACAGACGGATAAAGTGAAACAAGTTTTCTTTAGGCTCCTGTTAAGTAAATAGAATTACGTGAAGATAGCCGGCTTCCCCGACCTGGGGAAAGGGAGGTGATGGCTGCCCCAGGGCGCTAACTCCCTCCGTCTCCGTTCACCAGGCCCGCTGAGCACGCTGCCTGTAACGCTTACATTTAGCTATGTGGCTTATTACCGTTCTCCATTTTAGATAGCGGGATCCTAGAAGGTAGGAATTGCATCTGTTTGACTTCTTTTTTCAAAAAGTCTAGCAGAACTGCCAGTACAGCTGCAGGAAGGTCTTAAATAGGATGGCACTGAGCAGCAGGGTGACCGTGCAGCATACTGTCCACCAGCTCTCAAAGAGGAATCCTTCCTTCTGGGCTCCAACCTTACTAACACTGTCTCCACTGCGTTCAGTTATTTTCAGTAAGGCACTGTCCTAAATCCAGAGGTTGGTGACGGGGTGGTAATGGGATAAAGAGACAAGTAAGACATGGACCCTCTCAAAGGGTGAGTGTGTATATAAATCACCCTAGTCAGGACTAGATTCAAAGAATGCCAGAAATGAAGGGCAGATACAGGGCAGTGATATTTAAACTGGGCTTTGAGTAAGGAATCAGGTTTTAACTAGCAGGAAGGAGAATCTGCTAGGCCAAGGGAACGGTGTGAATAAAATTCCAAAAGTGGAAAAGTTCAGAATGTGTTCAAGGAGTGTGGGAGGAAGGCCTTCCTGTGCTTCCTTTCTTCTGTCTTTCCTTTATTCCGTAATTATTTGGTGAATGCCTGCAATAAACCAGACATGGCCCCTGTCTGCACAAAGCTTACTGTCTAGAGGAGGAGACAGCCATGAATCAACGAAGTCCAAAGTCAGTGGCAGATTACAGCTGTGATCCTTACCTCCAGGAAGACGGCTGCCCTGGCCAAGAGAGAGCATTACAGGAGAGTAATTCAACATACTTTTCAGGGCTTTGCTGAAGAGATATCCTGCATCTTGAAGAAAGAGTAGGCACTGATTGGAGGAGAGCATGGCTCGAAGATGGGTCAGAGTGCACTCAGCACATGCAAGAGATTGTGAGAGTGAGGACATGTGTGGTGTTGGACGTGGCCACTGGAGAGTCAGGGAGCAGAGCAGAGTGGGGTCTTTGTCTTTGTTTTAAGAGCAAAGGGAAACCATTGATTTGTATCAAGCGATGAGTGGGAGGAGGTGATGAGAAATGCTTTTGGGAAAGATGACTCCGGCCGCAGTGTGGAGGATGATTTAGAGGTGTAGAGATGGGGCAGGGTGCCCTGCTGGGAGGCAGATGCAGTTTTCCTGGGGAGAGTGTTGGCACCGGGGTAATGGTGGTGAGATGAAGACAAGGGAATGGATTCGAGGGCTGATGATGAGCTTGGCCCTGGGGATGTTGAGTTTGAGGTGCCTATAAGACACTGAGAAGATAGACCAGGAAGACAAAGGAGTCTGGAGCTCAGTGAAAAGGTCTGGGCTGGGGAGAAGCCATTGAGAATCATCTCCCTGTAGATGGTGACTGAACCATGAGTGTGGATAAATAAATGTGAGTGAGTGAATGAATTGGAGGATGAATTAATGAATGAGACTAGGTGAGGAGCAGGCACAGAGTAAGAAGAGGGCCTCTTTTGGGTTGTAAAACACTGTTCCCCAAGAAGCACCTAGCCTCCTGGGCTGATGCCATCCATGACCCTAATTGACCAGGGTCCTTTCTATGAGACATAGTGCTCACTAGGACCTTGGGATACCAGGACAGAGTTCCCTCACTGCTGCCTTGGACACGCACCCAGGGACTCTTCCCTCCTCTCCTCCCGTCCCACCCACCAGGCACTGACAGACAGGACTGTCCACCTTTTTGTCCCCAAGAGGGGTTTGGGGCTTCAGAGAAGAAACTCCAGGGCTTCTGGGACACCTACCAGCTCAAGCTCCCTGAGGCATTTCTAAGTCTGCACGTGACTCCATTCACCCCTTTTTTTATCTTTTCTGACGACCCCAAGGATTGGCCTGCCTGTGTCCCTGGCTTTTACTGCCAGCAGGTAGGAATCTGGTGGGGTCAGGGGACATAATGGAGAAGGGTATAATGGAGAAGGGGACAGGCAGTGTTTCTCCCCATGTTTAGCCTGTGGAGTACAGTCATAAGACCGCCTCATCCTTCCAGTTCCTGAAGCAAGCACACAAGTCTTTGGGAGTTTCTGGGGCTTTTATTCCTAGCACTGTCAGAAGGCAGGTGAGGAGCAGAGCGGCCCCCTCCGGCTCCATCCCGAGCCGCTCCCTATTTTGTGTTGTTTTCTTAAACACATATCCCAGTTTCTGGGGTCAGTCTTGGTCTATGTCAGGTGTCTTGGCATAATTGCCAGTAGCACCTCCTTTCCTTTTAAAAAGTTTAGAAGATAAAGCATGGCCACCCTAGTTAACCCCATAGAGAAAGATAAAGTGATGTACTGATGGTAATGGATTTAGAAAGGATCGAGATCGTCTTTATCTGCATTTTAGTGAACCAGCAGAGTAGCTTTCTGGATATTTTGTCCCAGGAGCTGGACTGAGCCTCAAGTGTGTAGGTGTGGGGGATGGGGTAGTGGAGGGGAGGATGCATATGAGGTGCTGGAACCCAGGTTAGAGTGCTGCCGCAAAAATGTTATTACTTAACATTTTTCTGAAAAGTTTCCACGTTGGGGAAATGTTTCAGGAAGACTTTCCCCATGTCCGCAGAGCTATGCTTCAGCTAGGAGGTTTCTGGGCGGCTCAGGCCACCCAGCTGGAGTAACCACGTGGGGTCACCCAAGCCCGAGGGTCTCTAAGAGATGTACTCAGATGTACTCAAATCACGTGTACTCGATATTAGAACCACCAGTGATATTTGACAAACAAACAAACGTGGGATCCTTTCTCATCACCACTTCCATGAAACAAACAAACAAAAAATTTAGAATTGTTGACTATAGTGGTAATGTTTTCTTGACAAAGAGATTACTTGTAAAGTAAGAACATTAGAAAAAGGGGCCACAGTCACCACTATTTTTGGTGCTACATAGGAGATCTGCCTATTATAAGAACTTTTGCATCTTCCAATAATGCTTTAAACTAGAAAGATGAAGTTTGTTGCTCCTGGGCACTCAGAAGCCTGGAAGCCTGAGAACCTTATGCTGTCTGGTAGGGAAGATGAATCAGGTTATTCCTTGGGAAGCTACAGGCTAGCCTCTGGAATCACTCATGATTTGAGGAAGAAAAAGAAAACTAAATAGTGGATTCGGGACTGAATTTTGACTCTGGAGCCTCACATCAAGCTCTGAGGGCCTGAATGCTTTTGGGCAAGCCACGTGGTCTCAGTGTGACTCAGTTTCCTTTTCTGTGAAGGGAGAAGATAATCCCAGTATTAGAGTTAGTATCGCAGTACCTTTCAGCATGTAGGAAAAATTCCAGGGAAGGGAGTAGTGAGCTCTCTGACCGTGGAGGGAACCGTATCGTACAGCGAAGAGGACTCTGTCTCGTCGTCGTCAGATTCACACCAGGCAGCCGCACAGTGGACCCTGCTCAGCAACAGCAGAGGCAGTGCTCCTGCTTAGGTGAGACCAGCGCAAATATGTTCTTACATCACATTTCTTACTTTGCCTATTTTTGGAAACACAACTTTTTTTTTTTTTGGTTTAACTCTTTCATTGCCTAAAGAAAACATCAGTACAAATCTTACTGAGTGGTAGTTTAGCGTCCATATCCTCCAAGTCAGTTGAGCCTCCATGAATAAAGAACGACACTATTATTCAGAGTGACTACATATAATATTCCATTAAATAGCTGTGCCATGACCCATTTATGCATTTCCCAAATGTTGGTCATTTAGGTTTTTTCTAGTTTTCTATTATCATAAAAAAAAAAAAACATTGTACTGAACATCACTTTGCATACAGATTTCCAAACTTGTCTAACCATCTCCTTAAGGTATATTCCTGAAGTGATACTGTTGGATCATGTTTCTATTTTTGTTTTGTTTGGGGGGGGTAATTAAGTTTATTTATTTATTTTTAATGGAGATACTGGGATTGAACCCAGGACCTCATGCATGCTAACTTTACCACTGATCTATACCCTCCCCATTTCTATTTTTATATGAATTGCCAGACTCCCCGTGAGGAAGGTATCATTTTGCATACTTACACTGGGGATTGTATTTTTTTCAGTCTTTGTGAATCTCTTATATGAAAATGATATCTTGCTGTTGATTATATTTGCTTTACTTTGAATGCTAGAGAGATTGAGCATCTTTTGTATGTTTATTGCCTGATTGTATTTTTCCTATTGTGACTGGATTGTTTAGTTCAGTCTGGAAACTCTGGGAGGGTCATGGTCTGGTTGGTCCTTGGAATGCAGGATGTGGGCTATAAATTATTCTGCAGTTCAACTGCATGATATGAAAGCCTATGGTAAAGAAATTTTTTAAAACCATTCGAATGGTATTTTAAGACTATCCTATTTTATGATTAACTGCCATGGAGTTTAAGTAGCCTTAACAAAAGAAGAAAGTCACAATGCTAACCGGAGACACCAATCCTAGAGAAGGTGGGACAGGGCTGTGCCCCTCAGCTGCAGTCCGGCAAGCAGTGGCGGAAACCTCTCCAAACTCACACCACCTGGCAGAGGAGCCCCTGCAACCGCCCGGTGTGCTCCACCTGCTCGCAGATGCCACGGGCCTGCCTCTCCAAGTTTTATGACGCATCCGAAATGAAAGTTTACTGCCTCCTCCCTCCAACTCACAAAAAACCATGGGGGGAAGGAAAGAAAAACAGAACCCACCAAGAGGAACAGGCAGACCTGTCCGAGGGTGGGGAATTGGCTACTCCAGGGGGCAGCGGGAGAGTGAGCTACAAAAGACATAAAGCACACCTCGCTTTAATCCCTTCCATCCGCCCAGCGCCCCCAGAAAGCTCATAAAGTCTCCCTTTCTGGCTGATTGGATTCCTTTAGCTCTTGGGCAGGCAGGGTGTTTTTGTTGTTTGGGGAGAGGGCCAGGCGGGGGAGGAGGTAGTGGGGGAAAAGAATGGCCATCCCTGGGGGAGAAGGAAACCCAAGTCCCCTCTCTTGCTTCAAGGTGGTATGAGTGGTAAACACAGACAGCTGCTGCCTGCAAACGCACGGGGGCTGGGCATCCAGGCCCGTCCGTTGCCCGGAGCAGGACCCAGCGGTTCCTAGCGGCAGTCACTTCCCATAGAAGCCACGCACATCTGTGCTGGGTTTTTTTCACCTTTTGCAGGCTCCTCTTAGCGAACTCAAAGAAATCATTTTGAATGCTGCTGGCAAAAATGTTGCTGAAAGTTGTGTGTGGTGGGTGGCGTGTTTTTTCTCTGAGAAGAGTAGCTGTTCTTCTCTGCCAGTATTTGGAAGCTGGAACTGTCTGTTCTTTTTGTTTGGAGCAGAGACTTTAGAGACCAATCCTGTCAGAGACTAGAAGGAAGAGAAAGAAAGAAAAAAAATCCTCTGGTTTGCCTTTGGCCTGGATACTTTCTGCCTGTTTCTTTTTGACCTTTCTCTGTGTTTGTAGGCTACCGGGAACCCTGGTCAGCCTGGGTCTCGAACAACAAACACTCAAACCATCCAAAAGGAAAATTCTTTGGCAATTAAAAGAATCTTTGAAATTGTGTCCAGTCTTGCTCATTTTCAAACTCCTGGTGACGGCGGAAGAGAAAATGCCCTTACTCATTCTCCATCCCGTGGCCCAGCCTCCCTTCTAGTCCTTCTCTTACTGCTCCTCACGCCTCCCCGCAAAACACACTCCTAAACTGAGCTGCCTCTGGGGCTTCTCCACCTTTGCAGGTGCCACTCCCTCTCCTGGAACGCGTTCTCCCCACCCTTCCCTGGTGGAGGCCTCCTGGCGGTACCAGGCTGCCCTAGATGCACGGAGCCTGCCTTCCACGTCCCTGAAAGCAGGGCCCAGCCGTAGGTGTCTAGCACGATGCCTGTAGTGCCTGTGGCAGCAGCCTGTTCATATTAGCAGCAGCAGCAGTGGTGACAGTAATCCTTGCTCTTTACTGGGCACTTCTCACATGCGTTGTCTCTAATCCCCCCCATAACCCTACATCAGAGGTGGCATCATCTTCATTTTATAGCTGAGGAAATTGAGGCTTAGAGAAGTGAAGAAACTCAGCTAGGGTCACGTGGCTAACAAATGCCTGAACCTAAGTTGGAATCCAGATCTTAACTGATTTCCACTCTATTTCAGGGCCTCTTACTAGATGCTCAATATGTAGCTATTGAGTGAACACAGAGCCCTGAAATTGTTTTCCCAGCTGGGGGAAATCTTCCCGGGGATTTTAAGAGCCACAGCTTTCACAGTTGGTCCCTCATACTGGGTTCCCTTGACGTTGTCTCTCTCCTTCTCCACCCAATATCATCTCATCCCTTGTTCTTCATGGAAGAATCCTACCCTCTCTTCATGTTTTAGCTCTAGAGGGTGGAGACGGGGCAAAGGGGTACCTCCTGGCCCTTGTCTCCTGTATCTTCTCTCCTTGAGCTGGTCTTTGTTCTCCTGAAGTCGTTCTCACCACCTCAAGAAACTTAGGCTAAGTTAAATGAAGCTCAAAAACAGTTGAAGATCGGCCATATCGTATGGTTCGAACTCACACAGTGCCTCTGTCACAGGCCTTAAGAAGATGCTCACAAACTTCCCTCGGGATTGTTGTAAGAATTACATACACGTAATACCTATAAAGGGCCCCTAGTGCCTGGCACATGGTGAGTTCTCAAAAATACATAAATGTTAGCTCTTGTCATTATTTTGATTAATTCTTGACTGAGGTACCAAAATTCCTGAAAGGGAGTGAGACAAGGGAAATACATTAATTAATATCAGTAATTATTAGAGCAATTAATACTTATCACTATGCGTTAAGTGCTTTTTAAATGACCTTTCATATATTAACTCATTTAATTCTCATGACAGTCTGCTGGCGTAGGTGCCATCACTGGCTCTTTTTATAGGGAAGGAGGTGGAGACAACAGAGAGGGGAAGTTGGGGAGCTCAGGGTCAAGTTTCTGGGTCTAGAGTCTACTCTTTCAAAGTCATTACTACTCTGAAAAAGCAGGCCTAAAAGAAACACAGTGGAAGTGTGATATATTTAATTCCTTCTCATTCCTTTCTCAAATGTGTATTTTCGGGGGAATGAGCGTGAGAGGCCAGGCCGCTGGTGTTTTTACCTGGTCCCTGGCACCACCAGGAGGAGGGCGGGCAACCCGGAGTCGTCCGTGCTCCTGATCAACAACTCAAAACGGGCAGAACCTTGTGCGCCAAACCCAACCTCTGTTATGTCCCAGTTGCCAGCTTGGCACAGAACCCCACATGACCACAGCTGAGGCTGTTTTGGAGGGAAGATTTTATTTATACAAAATTGGTTTTCATATTCACTCTTTTCCTCTTGAGACTGTAAAACACCATATCCCCCCGTTTCTAGAAGCCAAAGCAAATTCTGTGGATGAGGACAATTTTTGCAGCTCTCTTCCAGAAACTGGTCCTGTGCAGAGAGTATAATTAACCCAGGGGTTGAAACAGTAAAAAGCAATGTATACACCTGAATGCTACATATTTGCATAGCAAATACACGCCTATATAAAGGGAACTTCATATATAAACTATACATTTTTGTGTATATGTGTGTGTTAATATATATTTTTTAATCTTTCTGCTTATCTGTGTTTTCTGAATTTTCATCAGTGTAGAGACAGAGCATGTTCAAGGTTGCAGGCTGTGACTCGGGGCGCCCCGGCTGCAGTGTGCTGGGCTCTCCTCACCTGTGCCGGCTCCTGGCCTCCTGCCTCATTTGGCTCATCCCACTGTGGGTACCATCTCTCTGTGATTCAAGCAATGGGCCAGGGGCCGAGGGCCAGGGCTGGTGTCATCCCCTGAATGTTAAAGAAGATGCTCTAGCACAGTGTTTCTACCAGCCTTGTAACCCACCGGGGAGAGCTGGAAACAGGCTGGGGCTGCTGGCGGTGTGTGGTGTTTGTGTGTGTGTGTGTGTGTGTGTGTGTGTGTGTGTTTGTGTTGAAGGCAGAGGCTCCAACTTAGTAAGACTCAGAGCCCGCCCCTCACTGTGGTGCTTCTGTGTGCCCACGTGTAAGATGGAAATCGCAGAGATTCCGAAAGAAGAGGTGAAATCGATGCTGTGTTAGCATCTTCGAAAGAGGAGAGAGCGCTGTGCTGTGCGGAGGCAGGCTTCTGGCCGCCTGCTTTTATGTGCATGCCCTGAGCAGGTGATGATGCTGTGGGCTTTCCTCTGGGCCCCGGAGTGTGTGGCAGAGTAAATGTCCGTTCCGTGTTTACTTTGGCTTTGCCTCACCATCACGCTCATCCTGACTCGTCGTCCTCCCCTGCCATCATCTTCCCTCTCAGGACGGCACTTGTTCGTTTGTCCCCTCGCCCTCCTTCCCGCCCCCCCTCTGCCACCACTTGCTCCTCGTGCGCCGCAGAAGAGCCCTCTCTTGACTCAAGGCACCCATTAAACAGACTGAGACACTAACAGTCAGCGGGCACTTTGTGAGGAGGGCCAATTAGAGGCCGGATTGACCAGGGCGAGCAGCGGGACATCCAGAAAGACGCTTTGCTTCTGGGGAATGGGAGCCTAATCCCGTTACTGGCTGGATGGAGACTCCTGGGGCCCACGAGCCTCAGTCCTGCTGTGCCTGGAGGGATATCATTGGAGGACAGCCGGGCCAAGGAGGGCTCCTCTTGCCAGCAGCCCCCCTTCCTCCCCCGGCCCCCTCGCCTCTCTTTTCTTTCTCAGTGACACACACTGCAGTGCCTCTGAGGTCATTTGTTTCCCACAGCCTCACAGGGCGCTGTGGCAACAAGGGGGACAATGCTCTCTCACAGGAATGATGGGAGGCCTTGTTTTGCCTTAAATAAGCCCCTTCAAGGGAGCAGTAAGGTCTGTTGTGTGTGCGGTTTGTTTTTTCAGAAAATCCTCTTGCACGTAGTTCCAGTGTGAAGTCCTCAAGGCAACTTCAATGGAAGACATAAAGAATCTTACGTGCGTCTGTGCGTTAGGGTTTAATTTTATTTTTATTGGTGTTTTGAGACCAGGATCGTGTTTTCCCTTCTGCCAGTTACCTTTTTCCCACTCACGCTCCCTAGACCCCAGCGTTCTTTGGATAGTTTTAGGCAGAAATTGGCAGGTGTCGGGGACAGAGGTGCCCGTGTCTCCGTGCTGGCCTCTGACTGCCCTCGGCTGTGGCCAGGCTGCCCCGGGGTGAGTGCCCCGGGGATGAAGTGCTCCGGCACACGGCTCATGCTATCCTGGGCCCGCAGAAAGTGCTTAGGTCTGGATAGCTGGGGCTGGAGTTCGCAGCAAAGTGAAGGTGAGGTGGGAGGACAGGGTACTTTGCCGGCCACCTCTGAACAGACCACCAGCTTTAACGCTAGAGCTTCAGGGGAATATGTGGAAAGAAAAAGGCCTGTGTGTGAAACGTGGAATAAAGAGAAGTCAGGTTCTGTGCCTGATTTAGCTGTTTAGTGAGGAAAGATGTGCGGTTATGTCTACCCACACCCTGACAACACCGCTAGGAAACAAGGGACAGTCCTATTTGTCTTATGCCTTCCGGTGTTTTAGGTCTTCAGACTGCTGAGGGTAGCCTGTCCTTAGATCTTGCACACGTACGCAGTATTACTTGGTGAATTGTGCTACGTCATATAATCTAGATTTTCCATCTGGAGAAACTGAGGTTAGGCAGATTAAAGTCTTTCCCAAACCACATGATGAATTCATTTCAAAGCCTAAGATTAAAACCCAGGTCTTTTAGTTTCCAGATCATTAACTAATCAGTGTGATCTACAAATTCTTTCTCCTTGTTCCAAAAGAAAAAAGAAAAAAAGGCAATCAAGACATTCTCTCATCTGAGCTGTGTGTGTTATCAGAAACTGTATGACTGTCTAAATTATATTTTAAGATTATCTTTTCTTCCTTTACTTTTTTTTTAATTGAAGTAGTCAGCTTACAATGTTGTGTCAATTTCTGGTGTACAGCATAATGTTTGTTGTACATCCACATACATAAATTCATTTTCATATTCTTTTTCATTATAGGTTACTACAAGATATTGAATATAGTTCTTCCTTTACTTTGTGTAAGTCATATTTCCAGCTGTTTACAAAATTTTATCACCTCTTTGACATATCAGGCTCAAAACCTGTTGGCCTTATGACTGGGCCATTAGAAGAATATAATATTTTTCCCTTACCTTTTTATTTCCTGAGTCTTTTCCAGTGATAATTTTGATATATTTGTGAAATACTCAGGCAAGAAGAAGAGTTTGCCAGATGTTTTTGTTGATTGCTCTATTGCAAACAGAACAATTCAAAGACTGGTATCACTTTTTGGTAAATTGAAGAATCATATTTTCTGATAACTAGTTATCCTTGAGGTTAATAAGCATTCCTAAGATTAACTCTTAACAACCCTAGTGTCATTTTAATTGTTCACAAATTCTAAAGTGGGAGTCCTAGAAATTCTGATAAATGGATTGACATATTGTCTTATTTCTTTGGACCATCTGTTAAATGCTTATTCTCGACTGTTCATTAGCTTCAAATAACAAACACACCAGAGTCAATTCCCAACAGATAGCGAACATCTCTCTCACTTATGGTAATAGGACATTGGCCAGACCATCTTTTCTCTGGCCATGATGGAAGTGTTCCAATCTTAGCTAAAACTAGACCAACTCATGGTTTAGTATTCATTATAAAGGAAGCAACACAAATACATAAAAGTCACTAATATAAGGTCTGTGGCAGACGATGAATGGCAAAAGAACACCCGTGATCCAAGGTCCTTAACAAGCTACCTTTGGAAATGTTTGACTCTAGGGAAATGCACATTGTTCCTGGTCTGCACTCAAGCACCCTTCCCTCTGGGCTCATATGAACATTTCCCTAGAGATTCTTTGCCTCTTGGTAAATCCCACTGTGTCTTCCAGATGCTCAGAAGATGAATTTGATTAAGTCCAGAATGGTAACCCAAAATGCTGAATAGCTAGAAACTGGCAGTGGTGGCTTCAGGAGCTGGTAAATAAATAACAGACTTGTTGTCCCACACCCTAGTTTAATGCTCTCAAGAGGTTCTTATGTCGCTCGCATTAGTGGGCATGTAAATGAAACCCCTGTTGGCCTTGGCAGATATTGGCCTCTTCTGTGACCTTGTTTGACTGAAACAAAAAGTCATTGGTGGAACAAAATTTCAGAGGTCTGAACTTAGTTGAAAGAAAAGGGCAATTCTCTGAATTGGGTAATTGGATCACCCTCCCAAGTGCCCTAGGGCTTATATCAAACATATAAGAAGGGAATTAATAACTTCAGTGTATAAATGAGCTTCAGGCAGCTTCCAACTGTACCATTTCACTCTCAGGAGCTTTAGGATATAAAAACAGATTTTTTTCCAGAGCATTTTGAAGTGCTCTTTATAGAATGCAGGAAGGGACTGCAGACTACTGTGGAATCCTTGTAATTGTGGATGGTCCAGTCTGACGGATGGGTAACTGAAAGCCTCTACAAATGGCCACTTAGTAAAACTGTTCATGAGATGTATTATTGGAACTAAGAGGGGATGACAATAATGTTTTTTCAAATTGTGCTTGGTGTTCATTCCCTTGGTCATCATTTTATTATCTAGATTAAATTTGATGTATCCGTAAAATGGAAAACTCACTGGCTTCCTATTTCTTACAGTTAATTCAGTGAATTCTAAGACTTACCCTAGACTTGTATGCTTTTGTGTGAGTTGTAAAGAGCCATTTGAGAAGCTAAAAACTTTGAAAAATAAATTTGTTCATTTGTTAATTTGCTTACTCAGTATTTATTTAATACTAGGCTTGAGAATATAAAAAAGCATCAAGTAGAGCAAGAGCCATGAACAGGTATTTGAAATACAGGTTCATAAGGATCGGAGGAACACACGGGAAGGGAGCCGTTACGTGTCAGGAATGGAGAGGTCCAGAAAGGGGATGAGAGGTGATTCCAGGAGGTGGAAAAATGGAGAAGCGTAGGCTAGGCAGAGGGTTCAGCCCTAAAAAAGGTGATGCACAAAGGCCAAGTTGGTGAGTGATCTAGCCCAGATTAAAGGTCTAGGCCAAAATTGCCATTTCTCTCTTGGAGGAGAAGGATCAAGAGGGGTCCTGGTGGGTCCTAAAGAAGTCAGATTATTAGTGATGGAGGCACACTTTTGGGATCACAACTTGGGTAGAAAGGGGGAAAGAAGTGAAAACTTCTGAAAAATATATTGTTTTGAAATATATCTTTAAGGGTATGGACATCCTGAGACTTCTGGCAACCACGTAGAAGCACTCACGGGAGAACATTGTAGAATTGATTCTTATCTTAATGGCTATAGATCTGTCTGGATGCCAGGAGTTCACAGAATCCTGCTAGTTATTTATTGCTAATTCAATATAAGGTTTTGTTTGTTTGTTTGTTTTTTTAACTGAGGAAATACTACCAAAGCTGGGTAAAGTTGCTTCTAAGAACTAGAATACCAGAAAGCTAATCAGAAAAGGAACTACCTTTAATCATGACCCAAGTGTTTATTTTCACTTTTTTTCTATAGCTTGACTAGGAACCTATGAGGCAAGTTGTATCTACATCGTCACAAATGAGTAAATAGCTTCAGAGAAGTTAAATAAGTAATTCCACAGCCAGTATGTGGCAAAGCCCATGTCCTCCTCGTTACCCCTACTCCTGCCCCTCATAGCTCAATCTTCAGGCTTACATCCACCTACAGGATAAAAGGCAAAATATTTGAATTCTCTCCTATTTGTTTTGGTTTTTGTCACAGACCATGTTTTTCTCCCTATAAAATGAGTTTGTTTCATTCTTCCTTTTTTCCCCTATATTACTTGGGTGCTTCCAGCCAGAGGTAGCAAATAGGTTCTATCTTCCATTCACCTCCAGAAGATCAACAGTAGCTGATCAGACTGCTGTACTGTAAGAGCTTAGCAGCAGCTCTGTAGTGGAGAAGTGTACGTGGGCTGCATCTATGTTATTAAGGCTGCTT
This sequence comes from Camelus bactrianus, assembly GCF_048773025.1. NCBI lineage: Eukaryota > Metazoa > Chordata > Mammalia > Artiodactyla > Camelidae > Camelus > Camelus bactrianus. The sequence goes on along the minus strand of NC_133544.1, from coordinate 29,665,381 downwards.
TGCTAGCATCTTTACCCCTAAAGTGGTAAATGAGATAAATCATCTAAAGTCACAGTATAAAAAAGCCATGCCTACCTCCCAAAGTAGGAAATACTCTGCTTCTGCATGAAGAAATGAAAAAAGAACAGTGAATTTATAAGATTTGCAGTCTAAGAATTGGAAGGGAAAGTCTGCAGAAGGCTAGATGAAGTAGATTATAAACATCTGAAGTGTGGCTGCAGAATCAAGTTGGGATTTTCATTTTCAGGGTAACTGCTAGAATCTGTTTGTTGTTTTCTTTTCTTTTTTTAGAGTTATTGTATTTTTATTCCTTCTCTGCACAGTGAGATAGCAACCACAAAAGGCAACAGCCTCCTGAGTCCCTTGGCTGTACAGTTTAGCCAGTACCCAGCTCTCCTCCCTGCAGCCAGCACTGGCTTGTCCTGAAGAGGCCAGTGATTCATCCCTCTTGGGAGATGAGACATGGCTCCATATTGATATCACCCATCAGGCTCATTGCTTGAATCCCCAGATTGTTCATGTGTTTGTTGACTTTTCATCTAAAAATAAAAGTCACTTAAGGCAAACAGCCTAGTGCCAATGGGTTTGGCTATCTGTAAAATTTAGAAACCCATTTAGGAAACCACCATCAAGATTTTCGTGGCATTGTTTCAGATTTGCCGTGTTGCATTTTAGTACACCAGCCCTTGCACAGATTGAGGCCAGTGAGCTGAGATATGGGAAACCTCTCCAAGAAAATGAGAACACACAGGAGGCAGTATTGCCGATCCACAAAGCATTGCTATGTCCACTAAAGTTCTCTCTGGGTCATACCATCGTTCCTTCTCGGGTAGAATGTGAAATTGGGATTCTCCCCTTTTCAAGGGAAAAAGTGCTAGCTGCTTGGCTTTGGAATTTTGGTGCGACTCACTCAATGACTTTCCTCTTCCATAAACTCCTCCTATTCTTTCAAATGGGTGCCACATCCTTCATCTTCCCTCCCAAGTCATTGCACATTATTTCTGGCTGCTAGATTCCATTCCAGAGCCTACTGCATTTAAGTGATGGATGGAATAATCATAACGACTAGCTCAGTACAAGTTGGCGAGTTGGAAACTGCAGCCTAGTCATTCTTCTGGGTCACACAGAAGTCACCTAGGACAAAAAGTGCTGCATACAACATATATTTTTAAAAAATGATCTTTCTTCTACTGTGTGCTGCAAAAACAAACTTTGAGGGGATCGTTCTCCCACAGGATATGGAAATGGCCTTGGACTCTGTCCAAGGTTAGTGACACAGCTGCTGTTTCCTGCAAGGGACATCCCACATCCAGAAAGGGAAAAAGACAAAGTTAAATATATAGCAGGAGGGTAGTGACTGAACCTATTAACAAGAATGAAAGGATCTGCCTGTTACACAATCTGTTTGTAATAATACACAGCCATTGGCAGGACTTACAGTTTATGTTTAGGAGACATATTTAAAACTCTCCACCACAGGGCAACCAATCCAATAATAACCATTGCATCAACAACATTGTCTACTTATGGCACCTAATAATTTTAAAGTTCCTTTTGGTATCTAGTTTTATCGTCACAACAACCTGGTGAAGCTGGTAAGTTGGATAGAGAGGTGAGCACAGGCAAGCACGTATGTAAAACAAGGTAGGGAGTTTGGATTTTAATCTCAGCATGTGACAGACTTGACGTGACTTACATTTTAGAAAGATCCAGGTTGCTATATGGAATATACACTATAAGGGAGCCAGAATAGAAGCCGGGAGACTGGTCAGGAAACATGACACTAATCCAGGTAAGAAATGATGTGCCTTGGACTGGTGTGGTGGTGGTGAAGGGGATGGTTAGATTCAGGATAAATTTTGAAGAAACTGCTTACAAGACCTGCAAATAGATTGGAGGTGAAGTGTGACTATGAAAAAAAAAAAGATCAAGAATTATCTCTGGATTTGGAGGCCTAGATAACTTGGAGAATGCTGTTATTTTTTTTCTATGAAGTTCCATGATGTTATTTAGGCCAAAAAAAAATCTGGAAGGCTAGGGGAAAGAGCAGATTGGTGCAGAGGGGAGCAGGGTGGGGATTTCTGTCCTGGAAAAGTTGAGTTTGAAATGTCTGTTAAACACGCAAGTGGAGATGTCCAGTAGGCAGCTGACTATAGGAGTCTGGAGCTCAGGGAAATGGGCTGAACTGGAGAAGGGAAGAGGCCTAAAGACTGATCTCGGAGGTACAGTGACATTTGAAAGTGGAGAAGAGGAGAAATCCATAAGGGAGACTGGGAGAGAAAGGAAGGGAAGGTGGGAAGAATGCATGTGAGTATGACTTTTGTGGAAGCCAAGTGAAGCAAGTATTTCAAAAAGGAAGGAGGCAGACCCAGTGCTGCTGAGAGACTGAGTAAGACGATGTCTGGGAATTGACCCTTGGATTTGGCAGAATACAGTCAGTGGTGATCCTGACAAGAGTCGTGTCGGTGGAATGCAGGGGACATAAGCCTGACTAGAGCAGGTTTAGAATCAGAAGGAAGTAAAAATGGCACAGGCAACTTTTTAAAGGTGTTTTGCTACCAATAGAAACAAGGAAATGGAGTGGTGGCTGGAGAAGTCAAAAGCATTTCTATTTTATATTTTTGTGTTGATGTACATGATTAGTAGAAAGGGGAAATGTGATAATGCTGGGCAGAAAAAAGGATCGCCACTAGGAGTACGAAGACCTGGAGGATGTAAGAAGGGATGGGATGCAGGCCCAAGTGGATGGACTGGCCTTAGGTTGAGGCAGGACCACTTACCCACTGGAACAGAGAAGAAGGACGGCTACATGAGTGTAAATGCAAGCACAGAAGTAGATTTGGTGACATGAGGATGAGGTCGTTCTCTCCTTATGGCTCCACTTTTCTCTGTGAGATAAGACATGAGATGGTCAGCAGAAAGTGGAGGAAGGAAAGGGAATGTCAGAGACTAGAGAAGACATGAAATGGATAAGCTCTATACTTCGCCACCACTGCCTTTGATTCCTTAATGATTTCATGAGAAAGTAGATACCAGGACTAGACTTGTTAATTTACACATCAGGGAAAGAGCTCAGAAAAAAAGATATGACTCCCTCGGTGGTTGCCAGCAGTGTCAGCTAGAGGAAGTGGGATTTATAAAGGCTAAAATGTTGGTGGTCAAGTCAACCTCCTCTGAGGACTCTTCTGTCCCAGTAGGGTCTGCGGAGAGGGGAGACTACCGGAGCCTTTGCCTCCTTCCTAGCTGCCCAACTTGGCTGACGTTGTGGGGCTAAAGCCATGTTTCTCAGCTCTCCCAGGGGCAAGGCTGACTCAATTCATTCTGTCCCTTATTGAGTTGCTTAGCGTCACTTACCAAACAAACTAAGTAAATTATCATTCAACAGTCACATTACGCCTCTTTCATATTTCTGGAAAAGCTCTTAACTCATGTCTGCATGTACTACAGACCCAACAGTGGGTGTTTAGGGAAGGAGAATATTGACTAGAGGACTTTCCTGACGCTGTATGTCTAGTATATTCCCTGGCAGATAATTGAGTTTGACTCAAATGCTGTCTCTATGCTGAGGTTAATTAGAAATCTTACATTCTGAGATTCTTGCTTGGTGTTCTGATAACTAGAAGGTAAAAAGGCTGGGCTGGTGAATGATGAAGTTCTGGAGCTCCTGAAGGAATGGCAACACAAGACCCAAACAGAACTTTCCTTCCTCTTAAAATTGGTGATATTACCTTTTTATGGCACTTTTTACTGCTTCTCCCCAGGAGTCCTGCTGTGATGTACTACATTCTTATGGTTAGTGATATGTTCTTTTCATCTGTATTTTTATTCCTCCATGAATAAATGAAGTAAATGAAGAAAAGTACATACAAATCATGCTATAGTAATTAAATCAAACCAGTTCCTTGGAGACTGACCGTGTGTGTGTGTGTGTGTGTGTGTGTGTGTGTGTGTTTCTTCATTGCTTGCTAATCACCCAGTTATTCGCCATGGCTTATTGATTAACCTAGGTTTGTTACATTTATCGTATTATTTAATCCTCAAAACTGCTCTGTCATTTGCCATTTTAAAGTTAAGGACAAAGAGGCCCAGAGAGGTTTAAATTGTCTGTTTAAGACCACATATCCAGGAATTGGGAGAGTCAAGAATTTAATGCTGGTGTCTCTGTTTCCAAAGCCAGAGATCTTTCCATTCCACCACATTGCTTATTACATGGTCAGTGATAATCATGGCTTGGTCATTTGTATTTGTGAAACATCTTTTTTTGAAACTCTGTAAACATTATTGTTTTCTTTGGGATTTGGAGGAAGGAAGGAAAGAACCAACACCTTTTGGACACTTTATATGTGTCAGGTGTAATTTTAGGCACTTTCACATGCTGGGCAGGTTATGCTCTCTTCATTTAACAGAGGAGGAAATGGAACTCCACAAATTAAGTTACCTGGTGCCACACGTCACAAAGGAGTTAAGAGTCAATTGTGGCACTTTCCTCAGCAAATGCTAAGCTCCTTCATGCAGGGAGCGAGTCTGATTTTAGTCACTATTAATCCCCCTAGTGTCTAGTACAGGGTCTGACTCTGGCACATTGTAGATGCTCAAGAAAAATTTATTGAATGAATAGTGATTGAACCTGGTACAATCTGCAGTTAGAACTCATCAAGCCTTGTCTCGTGCTTCCTGGGGTCTTCCAGTGAGTGTTGATGTGATACGGTGAGAAGGTTCTGAAAGTGAATCAGTGAATTCAGGCATGTTTCTGATAGCAGAACCCTTGCTTTTCTCACAGCTGTGCAAGCTCAGTGATGGAATTGCTTTTCTATCGCTGGGAAAACTCCGGCACAGAAGTCACCTTGGCAAAGATCTTGCAAGTCAGTGGGACAATTTGTGGCACAACTGAAATCTTGAGCTTCTCACCTTTACAAAAGCCCCAACCACTAAATGACCCTGTGGTCCTGGTGGGGTTATAGCTTTCCATAAATCTGGTACTTAATCATTTAAAGAGATGGCAATTTATCTTAAATACACACCTTGTTATGGATGTGACACACTTAGCACAGATGGTCTCAGAAGTTTTTCCTGGCCTCCCCTACCCTCACAGTATCTAGTACGTTAACGTCAATATTAGCTTTACTGTTTTAGGTCACTTTGGTATGCTTCTCATTAGCTGGAACCGTAAAGAGCTCAGTTTTACCTGCGCTGAGGGATCGCTAAATTCCTATTGGCATCTGAGTGTACAGTCCCACGTTGAAAGTGAGGTCATGTTTCTCCTGGATTGTGCCTGTATCTGATGAGCCTGGGCTGGCGTGAATCCGAGACAATGAAATAATCACACCCATTAGCTCACCAGGGCCCTCTTAAGATGTGGCCTGGCTTTCTATCCATTTCTCCTGCTTGGAAAAACTGACACGGTCATGGTTTGTAAAGGTTAGTGGAGATGGAACCGCTGCGACAGCAGAAACTTTGCACTGCGCTCTTTAGGCTTGGGACCCGTCTGCTGCTTGACCGCGGGAAATGGCACTTCAGAACCTGGGATGCAAGGATCTTCTTTCATCTTCTTGTGTGTGGTGATAAAGTTGAACTTTCCGACCATTCTTTTTCCCCCCAAGCCAGCTTCCGTGGCTGGTGGGGAACCTCACTCTGGAGCAGGGGTTCCCAAACTCTTCGCTATTTATTACATTTCTCTCTACTGACTCTACTTTTTGAAGGTTTAGGTCTGGTAAACAAACCATAAGGCTTTAATGATTCCATTGTTGACGCCTAGCATTACTGTGCTGCATGCATCCTTTTCTGCCTCCAACCTCCCTCCCATGGTGCTTTCTTAGGGATGCTCTCTCAGATCCTGTGACTGCTCCTGGGTTGCGGCCTCCGGCTATACCCCACAGAGTACACTTGACCTCACCCACAGAGCTCTTTTCCCAATTACAACTAACTAATTATTTGTGTAGCTATTTGCTTGTCTGGGCTGTAGGCACCACGAGTGCAGGGACCACACCTGTCTTGTTTGGACCACGCTTGTCTTGTTCACAGCTATTTCCCCGCTGCGTAAGTCTTTACTTGACACACAGTGGACACTCGAGAAACGTTTGCTGAGGGGATCAATGAATTCGCTGATTTAATTCCCATGAAAAATAAAAGAAATGTGTCCCTCATACTGGCTTGGGAAAACTTATCCTGGGTAAATTTGATAGGATTTTTGAAGTGTTGACAATAGCTTGAATGAAAATCACCAAGGTTAAAGATTAACTCTGGGTGGGAGAAAAGGTGGTGCCACTGGGGAAGATTCCACAAGAGGCTTGTAGACTATTGATCAGGTTCTGTTTCTTCAGCTAGAGGGCTCAGGGACTCAAGGACCCCAGACTCACTCCTGAAGTAGGGGGACATGCCAGAGAAGCCACTTGCAATTTATTCCATGCATAACCAAGGCAGAGTCATCAGGACCACCTGAGGATTTTGTGAAAAGTGAGAGTGTTATTAAAGTAGCCTTATTACTTTACAGTTCTTTTTATTGTTCACCTAACTGCCTTGAAAACTAGCTGCTTTTCCCTGCTCACGTCTCTGGAGACACGCACAGCCGCTGCAGACAAGCTCCCCTGTCTCTCCTTTTGTATCTGCTACCTCTTGGGCCCATCACGCTTGCCTAAACCACCCACTGAAACGAAACCAAAATAAAAACAAGGACCTAGAGATAATCATACTAAGTGAAGTAAGTCAGACAGAGAAAGACAAATCTCATATGACATCACTTATATGTAGAACCTAAAAAAAATGACGCAAATGAACTTACTTACAAAACAGAAACAGACTCACAGACATAGAAAACAAACGTAGGGTTACCAAAGGGGAGAGGCTGGGGGAGGGGTAAGTTAGGAGTTGGGATTAGCAGGTACAAACTACTATATATTGAACAGGTAAACAACAAGGTCCTACTGTATAGCACAGGGAACTATATTCAGTAACTTGTAATAACCTATAATGAAAAAAATATGAAAAAGAATATATATATACACATATATACATATAATTGAATCACTATGCTATACACCAGAAACTAACACAGCATTGTAAGTTAAATCAACTATACTTCAATTAAAGAAAAAAGACTTGGGGATAAGTGCTAGAAAAAAATGGATGAAAGATTTGAAAGTGATTCTTCCTGGGGAAGGGAAAATGGACAAGAGCAAGGCAGGGGGCTGGGGACTGCTCTTTGTCTTACTGTCAAAAAATAGTTGACTCTTTAAACTAGGTGCATATATGACTAATAAAAGAAATTAAGTAAAAAAAAAAATTTAAAACAAAAACAACCAATCACCCAGCAATGGTCAGTTGAGCACCTACTGTGTGCTTTGTTTATAAGCTGTGATTAGAATGCCTTGAGTCTTGTCCTGAGCTTCCTGGGGTCTTGTAGTGGATATCATCATGCAAGAATGAGAAAGTTATCAGAGAATGGCCTGATGTCAGGGCAAGTTTTTTAGTCTTTCTTGATGATCTGATACCTTCTTATGTGAGTCACAATCCTTGGAACTATCCTAGATATCTTGGAAAAGTCACAGCACCTGCCAACATAATTGGGCAGAGACCCAAGTGGGATGACCAAGTGTGGCGTTGCTCCATGGTATTCAGAGACCACGTGATACCAGAAGCTTGTTAGGCCCAGCTCCAGGGGAGTGTCAAGGGAGCAGGCCCAGTCAGCCCTCTCATGGGACTGCAATCAGAAGTTATTTGATAAATCAGTAAGGCTGAACATATTCTTGGCAGTTTAAACAGGCAGAAGTAAGAACATGCTTTCTGTAGTTACAGTGAGTTCATTATGCAAATGCCAGAAGTGACCCAAATCATTGATTGGCTAATTATACATAAGTCAGGGGCCATGGTGCTTCAGTCTTTATGTGGGAATATTCATAAATCCCTTGAGTTCAACTCCAATAAGGAGGAGGAATGCACCCAGGGAAATTGCAGGCTGAAGTCTGGAATGCAGATAGTATAGGATGTTACTGGTCTGAAATGGAAAGCCTTAATGTATTATTGAGTTTTACAAACCAATTCTTGGAAAACAGATTCCCTACGTCTTTCCCAGCTTTCAGATGGGATGTAAAACTAGAAGCCTTAACCTTTACTTGTGGTTGTCTAAAAATCTACCCTATTTTTCTTAGGAAGGGAAGCAGTTGCCTTAACACCTTGGCCAGATTCCCAACATGCACAGGGTGGCCCATTTAAAATAGGCCCATGGATGCTTCAGAGTGAGGAAAGGGGTTTGTTGTAAAGCACCATGTGTATGTGGGTGTTTAATGAATATGAGCTGATTAAATTGGCCACCCTGAATTATAACCTCATACCTTCTGCAGTTCCTCTCCGGTTTTTAGCTTGAGACGATGTTCTTCCTACTTTTCTGCCCAAACTTGTTAGGCAGAAATGCTACCACTATTAAAACTGCTTGCACTTTCCATCCAAGGTTTCTTTGTTTCAGTGGTGAGCAAAAGAATCTCTCCTTGGAAAGAGCTCTCTTATAAATGGCTCGCCCAGCTGCAGTGATGTTCTGCATCAGCCACACCCACATCACCTCCCCTTCAAACTTTCTCGCCTCCATCTGCTTCCCTGTCTCTGGGCTAACACAATGCCAGTATCTGTCTGGAGCAGATAGTGAGCTCTGCCACAAACAGAGGAGGCCTTGTCTAAAGAAGGAAAAAGCTCTGCTCTAGAAATCAGGTGACCTGGGCTTCTGGCTTGCTTTTGCTAATAGCCATCTGTGTGGTTTAAGGGACTCACTTTGTCTTTCACAGGCCTGAGCTCCTTCATCCATAAAAAAAGAAAGAGTGAGACAAAAATCAGTATTTCTCAAAATCATGGGCTGTGGATACTTGGTGCCTCCAACTTTTTTTTTTTAAGATTCTTTTTCATTATAAAGACAATGCTTTGCAATTAAAAGACATTTTCAAAAAATAAATTTTAAGTTTTGTAAGTTGATGATCCTGGAACTCAGCCTAAGGTCTCCTAGAAGTTTTTAAATGTGTTTGGGGCATCTCAGATAATTGTTCCCCCTTAAAAGTGGTCCGTATATCATTACAGTTTGAGAAACACTGGATGATTTCCATATCTTCATAAACTGGATACAGAGGTGGGACAGAATATTAGCTTTAACTTTCTTATCCTCATCTTCCTCGACCTAGTGACTTTTGGACCACCCCAATATGTTTGAGCCTGTGAGCAAATAGGTTGCTTTGATTTTCATAACTGAAATAGCCCCTGTTTTCAATCCCTATATATTAATTTATAAAGGGCATGTTTCTTCCAATAGCCACTGCTCTTTCCATTTAAAAGACTCAGACTCAGATGAATCTGAATCTACTGGTGACTGACCTGGTCGAGACCACCTTCCTCTCTAAAGGCTTCTGTGTTGATTGAAGTGAAGAAATGAGCTCCTCTCATGTGTAACTTCAAGCCTGAGCAATCACAGCACAAGTTTAGGTACGCCTTCCGCCTGCACGGTGTACACAGGGCCTTCTTTCAGGTACCTTATCTCATGAGTCTCAGTGCAACCTCGTTTTGTAAATAAACAAGTAGAACAAGAGCCCCATGTTACTGATGAAGGCACTCGGGTCCAGAGAGTCGTATCTTCTGAGTTTACTTGTTCTTCACAACAATGCTTCTTCATCCAGGAACAGCACCCGAGTTATACTGTGTAGCTATTGTTTGCCATGTTGTGCTGTTCCACTGTGGTTTGTTCTGGGAAATCCTAAGTGGAGCTTCTCATTCAAGGATAGACTAATATTGCCAGGTTTATTCAGCCTGACATAAGTCACATGACATTATTTACTAAAAGACCTAGCTGGTCTCACCCAACCCAGTTCCTGGTACATAGAAATTACTCAATAAGTATTTATTGGATGATGAGTGAATAGATGAATAAATCTTTAAAAAAAATCATCCTTTCAATAAAAATTTATACATAGGGGATATTTTTTGCTGCCGAGATCTTTGCCAACATTTTTTCAAGTTCTGAGTCAATAGGATTTGCTCGAAGACTGCCAAGTGCTCTAAAGGGAGAAGGACAAGGAATTACTGAGAGAGAGGTGGCCTGGTAGGTCAGCAGAGGAAATATGCTTTCTGGCTTTATCACCCTTCCTGTCTGTGATCGGTCTCCTAGGCCTCAGGGTGAATATGGGAGATGGTGTCCCTTCATCTGCCTGGAAGTGACTAAAATTCTCACTCCCACCATCGGGAGAGGAGAGAAATGATAGAGGTGTGTGTGAAGAGTACATGGAAAGGCAGATAAATGTAACCAAGTTAGAAGGTTAGGGTGCAGAGCAGAAAAGTTGGTGGGAAGACAACTTCTGTGGTCAGGCAATGTCCAAATGGAAAGGGGAGACGTGTTTTGTCTGCTTCTTCCATAGTGTGGTTTGGCTGCCTTCCCTTCACTTCCCAGGAGAACTGTTAGTGACCAGGGACATCACGTTTCAATCAAGGCAGCCCTTGCTGGGCTGGGAAGCTAGGCTCCCACGGGTGTGGTGAAGTTACAGCAGGCTGAGGAGGGAGGCTGCTGGTCACAGAGGGATCCGCTCGCCCTCTTCTGCTGATGGCGGCTGCCGTGGTGTCTATAAATGTCTAGTGTGTACTCACACACTCATAAATGCCAGTTATTGTACGATTGCATTGTCTGTGAAAGTGGATTGCCTGGAAATGTGATTCCACTTCATTTTTTATATACTCATTGTTCCTGGAACCACTTCCTGAAATTCCAGGCTTTTATTTTGCTCTCATTCTCTTAAATTGCCCCTTTCTTAAAGCCCCAGGGTTCTGGAGATGTTCTTGTGCTGAAGTGTGCTTCTAAGTAGCTGCTGGGAACTAGGCAGAATTGTCTGGCTCTGGTTGGCCAATGAGGAGGTGACTTTCCCTCCCAGTTACCCCTCTCTGACTGGGGTTGTGGGTCGTATTGAAAAGCTAAGGATGTGAGGGGACCAAAGGGAAACTGCAGAGCGTATCCACCAGCCAAACTGAAACACACATGATTAACTGACCACACACATGGTCTTGGAATGACATCTCACTTGGGGAGTCAAAGCCAAGGATTGTGGTTGGTGCCCCAGCAGGCCCCAGATGGTAAGAGTTAATACACACCTATGCTTTCTGCCAGGTAGTTTTCATCAGTTTCCTCAGGATGTCAGTGTGTGTGTATAATTAAGAGTATTTAATCATATTATAATTCCCTGCAGAGAGCTGGAGTGGAGGATGGAGTAGGGAATCATTGGCTTTTACAGTCTCCGCGAGAGTCGTCAATTGAAAAAGAAACTGAGAAAAGCCAAGTCTCTGGGCAGTGTCTGCGTTGTAACTCACCCGGATTCAGGCTGGCACCACCATCCCGTGTCATGTCAGTGAAAACATAATCCCAAACCTTTTGTTGCCATCTCAGGGTTTTGGTGTTAGGTTAAAATACTTGGATTGCAGGAGGAAAACTGTGTTCTAATCCTCCCTCCACCAAGGCCACGTTCATGGAAACCCACAGGCAGCAACTTTCAGTTTGAGAGAGTAGTGAGTCCAGTCTTGTGAAAATAAATGAGGTGGGCATGTCAGTTATTTTAAGTTAGGTCTGATCAACAGAGTGAGATTAGCCAGCATCTATTGTTAGGCTTCTAAATTAAAAGAGCAGAACCTAAGCCATGAAGTCATTTTTAGGTTTATTTAAAATCCCTCTTTTTCCAGTTTCCCTTTATATTCTCTTTCCTTCATTCTGTCAATCACCAGGTTTAGATGCTAGGCGTGATTTCTTATTTTGAATGAGGAAACCCAGTCCCATTGATGGTAAGTGACTGTTAGGATCACGCAGCCAGTTAGCTAGTTAGAATCTGGCCCCCCAGAATTCTAGTCTTCCCGCTTTACCAGAGAATCACCCCTGGGAAATAGATTTTTACATATTCCTTAGAAGAATTGTGCCAATGTGAGCTTCTCGTAAAACAATACTGATTTATTTCCTAATTCTCTTAAACTGATCATCATGAATCCCTGTTTAAATGCCATAAACTAGAGTTTTCCTATAATCAGTTTTGAAAACCATTTCTTCATTCACTCACTGAATGGATAGCTATCGCAGATGACACTTTGTCAGGTACTCTGCAAAGTCCAGTCCCACAAGGACTCAGAACTTACCCTTTAAATGCTACTCAGTATAGTTGATTTGCTCACCACTGGGAATGAAATTGAGATTTCAAGGTTGTATTCCTCTATCTGGCTTTCACTTGGACCAGCCATCTCACTGAGGATGGACTAGCATGAATATATCCTGGTTATTGGTTCGGTATGTTGATAGCTTCCCAGGATGTGAAGGTGCCATGGTTAAAGCTTAAAAGGACTCCTGGGGACAAGTGGAAGCAACAGCAGCAACCACCACCACCTCTTGTTGCATCACTGGCGTGATGTCACGCGTCTGCTTCAGCCCAGCCCTGATGGTCTGCAGACGCAGACCACTGTGCTTTCTGATACCAGTGGCCTTGTTCATATGCATTATACTCCTTTCGTTTACTCCAATCCTTCTTTCTAGATAAGAAACCAACTGGAAAAAAGAATCAATTAATTCTTAATTTGCTCTTAAATTTCTCCTCATTGGAAGCAATCAGTGCCTCTTATCTTTTGGTGATGATTCTTCTTCAGTATTTTAGTCTCTCTGGATGCTTATGAGTTGGATTCTTACTAAGTAAGATGAAAATGTATATTACAAGCTAATTGTTTAACTTTTCGAAGCCGTGAGATTATAATGTCTCCCATTCAAGCTTTTTCAGAATTTTTAGCTCTACCATGTGTACCGATGTACCAGTTGTTCACAGCCCCGGGTGAGGTTGCCACCCGAGGGGACATTTGGCAGCATCTAAAGTCATCTTGTTTATAACAACTAGAGGGGGGTGCTTCTGCAGGAGACTAAACACCCCACAGTGCACAAGACAGCCCCCACAGCCGGTACTTACCCTGCCCAAGATGTCAGCAGCACTGAGGCTTCAGAGACGGAGAAACCCTGTAGCATACAGTGTGGGAAGCGTAACTGAACTGCGTGCTGATCACTCACCAGTTTCACTTCTTCAGGGTATCCTCCTCTTTTTACAAGGGTGTTGTGTCTCGTTACTTCCCGTAAAAGATAGCTGACCCTTAGGGTTGGAAAGTGTGTTCCACAATGAAGTTCCACTTCTAAAAAGGTTGCATTTGGTTCCCTCAGAGTGTTACTCTCCGTACCCACTGTTCAAGGTCTCCACCAGCATATTTTGCTGCCCATAATCATCAGGCGAATGATCAAGGGTAGAATATAAATATTTCCTTGGACATCCTTTGGTCTACAGTTGACCCTGCTGGCTGGTAAGCTGTAGATCCTTACAGCCAATCACTTTTACTGTTTCACCCAAGACCCTGTTCTAAGAAGACAGAGGTGAGCGGGTAGCCCCCAGAAGGTCATGGGTGGGGAGGTTTGTGGTATGGGTGAGAGTGAGGAGTGTACTTCTGCTTACAGGCTTCTTTCTCAGTGTCCCTGTGTAGGTATATGGCCTATGAATAATTCAGTGACTGCTTAAGTTTCTTCTCACGAGTCAGCTTTTCACTTTGCAAAAGCAAAACCCATTTGCATCAATGAAGTTTAAATACTTTTTTTCAGTTGCTTGTTACCTTATTGAATGGAATAAATACAAGAAATAGGTAGAATAGGAGGGAGGCAGGGGGAACATTTACAAAAATGAGTAAGTCAATTTTTTTTTAAGCTTCTTTTTCTTTCTGAAGATCTTCTGTTGTTTACATTTTGGAATTTTATTATTAAAGACATCATGATTAAAAGGAACCAATTTTCAAAAGTCTGAGGCAGGGTTTTCCAAGATGGCTCTGTCCCGGCTGGCCACAGCGCCAGGTGAGCCTCTGAGCAGCTGGCACAGTAATACCACCTGGGAACCGTGAAGGTGGAAAGAGAAGCAGAAAAAAAAACCAAAACCGGAAAAGAGGTCAGGAGTGGTAAATAACTTGTAAAGCAGTTGTTTGCCTCCCAAAGCGGCAAGTCTGGCCTGTCTGGTCTAAGCATGCACGGGCATCATTTGTCACATGTGATACGTGCTTATGAAGGAAACTGTTCCACAGTCTATAGTTCTAATCAAAGGAAACTTATTTTGGGGTCAGAATAAAAGTTCCCTTTTCTTGTTTTCATCCCCAGGTTGTAAGTTATACCCTATTTTAGCATTCTTGTCTGTGGGTTATGGTCCTATTTAGAAAGCAGTGTTCCAGCTTTTCTCCATGCAGTATGGTTTCACTGTGGCCATGATCTTCCGAGGTAGACAGAGAGCGCTGGGCACGGTTAGGCAGCGTGAGGACAGAGGAGAGGCTAGTGGGAGCGCACTGCAGACAGAGATGGGAGAGTTAAGTCACTGCCATCGCCATCTGTCTCTGTTTTGCCATCTCATTAGCTCGGACACCACATTGTGTTAATCCCCACTTACCCTGGCAATGAGCTTGATCCAGGTCTCCAGGGAATAGTGGGACTACCCAGCCGGACTCACCTGTCAGCTGGGCCTCCGCCTCCTGCCGTAGGCAGCTTGCCAAGCCTGCCGCCCTTTTCTGCTCCATCACATCGAGGTGAAGCCTTCCCTCAGCCCCCACAACAGAAAAGGAGGTTTCTGGACTTAGCTCATTCTTCCAAAAGACTCTTCCAGCCAGTGGGATCGATTTTGGCCTTTCCTCCACCAGCACCCCTTCCCTCCTAGCACCCTATCAAGGCAACTCTAATTTCAGGCTGCCCACCTTGGAAGCTTGACGGCACTGTGTGCCATCAGCCAAATGCTCTTGCATCCTTTCGGAAAATGCTGATGGCACAAGAGCCCATCAGGCAGCTGAGAATGGGTGAGTCCTAATTTGTTCCCCAGGACAATAGTCAGGAGGCCACGTCTTACATCTGGTCCTAATCTAGCATTAAGAACATCCAATGATGACACATAGGGCACTTTCTGAGAATAGTTGTTGAGGAATGTCGTTGTCTCTGCTGACAAGCTGGTTGGGATATGCAAATCATTTCTATTGACTTATTTTGACCACTCTGGGCCTTGGTTTTCTCATCTGTGAAAGGGGTTTTTGTGAAGTCTTTTCCAGCTCTAAAAATGGAAGTATGCTGTACAGTTTACTAATATTGCTTGATAGTGTTCTAGGCATTTAACATACATGAACTCATTTAATGGTATCTGTGAGATGGATATCATTGCTGTCTCTGCTTTACAGATGAGGAAACCGAGGCACTGAGATGAAATAGTTTGTCCAAAGGGAAGCAGCTAATAAGTGGCAGAGCTAGAATTGAAGCCCAGAGAGTGGCTCCAGAGTCTGTGCTTTTAGCCATTTCCTGTGGTCACTTAATGTGGTCCCTTCACCCCTTCATCTGCTCTATTTCCTCAGCACTCCTTCCAGAATTTGCAAGTTCTTCAGCTGTGCTCTCTTCAAAAACCTAGGGCATTATACCTTGAAAGTTACTGTTGCCCCCTTTTTTAAAAAAATGGAAACTGAGATAAAAGCAGGGGCTTACATTAAGGCCACACATAAGCTACTGGCAGAAACCAGGAGTCCCGCTCTCCTTCCGGGGGCTCCATCTGCTAAGTATCTCTCCCACTCATCACGTGCAGAAAATTCGAATATTGGAAGTTAAGTGTTCTTTGACCTGCTTAACCCTTTCAGCCAGGGCCAATCAGGAACAGCTCCGTAGACAATTGGGTTAAGTTCCCAACTCGAATGATGAATGATCTATGCAGGATATAAAGCATTTACAAGTCTATGACTCATACAGATGGAGCAACAGCATACCATTCCCCATTCCTCTCCTTGGCGTAAGCCACCCGCTAAATATCTCACACCTCTCTGGATGGCAGGAGGTACAGCTAATTCTGCAGCCTTCCTCCCACGTTCAATCCACGCGGGGCCCATCTAGGAATTTTAACAGCAGGAGATGACGGAGAGCTTGCTCTTTTGGGTCCTCTTTGCTCTGATTGTGCCTAGCACTCCTTTGGCCATTACTGTCTCCTCCAGACTCCCTGAACTGCAATGTGCCTTTAGCATTAGAGGTTTTGAAAGCCAATCCAGAACGCCTCTTCATGGAATTCTCTCTCTTCTCATCCCAGAAGGGATTTCCTATCAAGCAGTGGGAAGGTGATTGTTTTTGCCTCTCATTTAGTGCTGCCTTTCCAACTTGCTGGCACTAATTGCCTGCACTGACATCCCAGGGACAGGGACCACGTTTGCAACTTAGGATGCCCAGAGACTGGTTCATGACGTGGAAAAATTGGAATCAAGATGAAACTGTACATTCACTGATAGCATCTCTCCTGTTCAGGTCTGGACCTATAGCAGAATGGAAAACAATACTGAAATACCAAATATATTTATGGCATTTAAATCACAAAGCAATTTAAGCGCCAGTAATCAGGGATGGCTGCTGCTTTTTCCTCAGTGAATTTAAACTATTGACCCATTCCCCGCAAACTCCTGTTCCGCGTTTAACTGAAGACACACAGAAATAAATGTGTGTTGGCAGGAAGACAAACCCTGAGATGAAGCAGGAGGTATGTTGGCTGATAAAAAGGCTGTTATTTTCATTTCTTTTACATTGCAGCAGTCCCAGATGGGTGGTATCCAGGTAACTCGTAGCGCCTGCACCTTACTAAACTCCTGTTTGATTCACAGTTTACAGGTAAAATGCACCTGGAATACTTCAAGCTGGAATTAGACTTTGGTTCATTTGTTCTCAAAAGAGATGTACAAATTGATTGTGCAACCTACAGCAAGTAACAGAAAAACTTTCAGAATCGAATTTTTGTTAATAACTTTGTTTCCTGATTTACAAATTCAGTAATGCTGATTTAGTGTCAACTAGTTGACAGAAATTGTGCCTCTAAAGCAGGATGCACCCCTGGGCATGTTTTTCCTAGATTTATCTCTGTTAGTTAGGACTCTCTTTACTGCATGTGACAGAAACCATACTTGAAATAGCTTAAGCAGAAAGTGGAAATTATCATAAGGATACTGGCATATCTATAGAAGCTAAAGACTAGGACATTAGCTGATTTCAGGAACAGATGGAACCAGTGTTAAACACCATCAAGTCAGTCTCTCTCTCTCTCTCTCAAGCATTCTTACACGCACACACACACACACACACACCCCTGTTCATGTTTTCTAAAAGAACTTCCACCAAATGGATATCCCTCTAGAACTGCACTGTTGATAAATACTCACTAGATATGTGTGGCTATTAAGCACTTGAAATATGCTGTGAGTATAAAATACACACTGGGCTTCAAAGACTTATTATCAAGAAAAATAATGTAAAAAATGTTAATTTTCATATTGATTACATGTTGAAATGATAGTGTTTCGGATGTGTTGTGCTAAGTAAAATATATTGTTGACATTAATTTTACCTTTTTCTTTTCTTTTTTTTTTAATGTGGCTACTAGAAAATTTTAAAGTACATTTGTGGGCCGCATTATATTTTTATTGGACAGTGCTCTTCTGAATGGCTTTACCAAAAGTCTACAGCAATACAAATCTCTCTGTTGTTTAGTTAGCCTGACTTGGCTTACTTGAGATCCCTGAAGGGACAACCAGAGACACAAATCACTAAATACATATCATCCTACTCCGTCTTTTTCCTTTCCCTTTACCATTCATGGTAAATTCTACTTGAGCTGTAACAGTTTCTTCTTTTTGAAAGTAAATTTATACACTCACTCACTTCAAAAATATTAATTGAGCCTCTGTTCTCTGCCAGGACTTGCATTAGGCACTGGAGATACGAGGTCCTGACCTTCACAGAGCCTCTCCTCTAGCAAATTTTTAGCCACTTTTCCCTTGTTTTCGTGAATACAAGCTCAGTTCAGGAAGTGCACCTCCCAGTGTGGCTGCATCTGGTCCAGGCTGATTCATCAGGCCTTCTAGTGAGCCTGAGTCAAATGCAAACCTGGATTTCCAGAGTCACTATTAATACGGTGTGGTCAAGGGAGATGCGAGCGACACTGATAGACACAAATCAGGACCTTCGTGATGTGAATTTGTGTTTCTCTTCCGGCTTTCACAGAATCAGGTTCTAGAGCCCCTTTCTCAGAGATAGAGCTGAGGGGATACTTGGAGTCTCCTCCTTGTGGTCGCCACTACCCAAAGGAGACGACTGTATACCTGGAAGTGCAGTTTGATATACCCCTCCGCCACCCCAAAAATAGTAGTCGTTTCTTTAGACTTTTTGACAGTATATGTGAGGAGGCGCATGGATGAACGTTTGGTTTGGTTTGGTTTGATTTTTATTTAAGTAACTTTAAAAATGAAGTATAACACAAACAAAAAAGTATACACATCATAAGTGTACAACTCTGTGAACTTTCTCAGCGAACACACGTGTATAACCAGCACCCAGATTAAGAAATATTAATGTACCCTCCTCGTTTCTGTCCCTACCCTATCCGCCTCAGCTTCCCCCTGCCCCAAACATAGACTAGTGTTGCCTATATTTAAACTTTATATAAATGGAATCATATCGTAGGTTTTCTTTGGTAATGCTTTATTTTGCTCAACTTTTCATGTATAAAATTTATCCATGTTGCTGTATGTACCAATATAAAATATAGAGAGCCAAAAAAGAAAATAAAAATAATGCATTCCAGTAAGATAGTGTAAAAGATATCAGTGTTTATAATTGTCCACTTTTCTGTGCATATACATACTTAACTAAATTTTTTTTCAAAAATTAGACCATAATGCACAGACTACTTTGAGAGTTGCTTTTCTGTTTAATATGTCTAATCTACCGAAGTCTTCTGAATGTTGGTCTATCTTAAGGAGGCTGCATTCTGAATTGACCTGAAAGGTAATATAGAAAGATGAAAACTTTCTTCTTAAAACAAGTCAGGAACACACACTGTTATCTGTATTAGTCATTTGGAGAGATCTAGATTTGGTCCCTCCTGGTCAGGCTTCCAGAAAACTTTTGAATAAAAGATAGTCAGCAGATGGAGCAGTGAGGTATCAGGGAAATCTGATACTCAAGCCTGAGTTGGGCCTCTTGTTTCTTATTGAATCTTCTAGATTTCTCTCTACTATTTAAAACCTAGATGTTTTGAAAATGTGTAACCCATTGGGAACCCCAATAATCCTGTGAGTGGCTTGCTGGTGTCTCCCCGTTCAAGTTCTAGCTTACTCTATTTCCTGAGACAAGTCTATGAAACGTTCTTTATTTCTCAAATGGAGAACCTCATTGCCACATCTGTTTGGGATCATAAGAAATAATACTTACATAACATTTTGGAGTCCTTGAATGAAAAGTTCCTTGGAGTTGCTGACTAGTCTTAAAATGGAAACCCATTGTCATGGAGATAGTTGCTGAGCTGGGTCATAAACTAGACTGCAAATCTTGGGTTGTAGAAACATCGGAGCCTTGCAGTTCTAGTCATTTATTATAAAAGCTACCTATTTAGTTCCTAGATGTTCACACTGAGAGCTTCCCCCATGGTAGTTCTGGTTTGCACAATACATCTCCACATCTGGGTCTGCATCCTTACCCATTTTAGATTGTATCTGTTGGCATATGCCAGTGGGTTTTCCTAAGTGAGGTCACCTGGAACACGAGTATTCAATTGACTGTAACTTTCCTCTGCAGGAGTGAAGAGAAGTAAATATTCCTGTTGGCCAGTAAAGCTTGAATTCATGACCTGAGACTCCTCAGACACTTCTTAGGGACCCCTAGGGATCAGCAGCGGATAAAACTTAAAAGATAGAAAATATACTGTGGTTGGAGGAAATGCCGGAGCCAGCCTATGCAGAGGTGCAGTAGTAGTGGGGCATTACAAGAGATGGAAGAGATGTTAGAGGCCCTCTAATCCTACTCCTTCCTTTTTCAAGTGGGGAAACTGAGGCCTAAGGAGATCACAGAATGAGTTACTCATAGAACTGAATTGGAACCTTGCTTTGATGTTCTGTTAATGACCCAGATGTCTGACCTGTTTAGGAGATACAGGGAAAGACAGGATCAGAGAAGTGATTAGGGTGACCTCTAGACTACATTCAGCTAGTGCAGTCCTGGGTGGGATCTAAAGTCTTAACGCTTCTCTGGGCTCCTCAACAATAAACTGAGAATATTGATTCATTCTTCCTCTTTCCTCTCCTCGGGATTATAATGGTGAGAGGAATTTGGCATTTTATCTGATCAGCATTGGAAACTTGGCCTTCTGCAGGAGAATTCAAAAGTTCAGTTCAGAAGAGAAGGTGTTGAGAAAATGCCTTCCTCCAGAATCAGGTGGTGGAGACCAATTATTATGAAATTTATGAAGCTTCCTTTTTCTCTTTCTCTTCCCTCCCTCCCTCCCTTCCAGTTCATTTTTAAATTTGTTTCTGATGACCTCTTTAATTCTTGCTTTTCAAGTTCAATTACATTTCTGCTGTCACAGATACAGCAGTTATTGAGTCTTTAGTGTGCAGACATGTTGAACTTGCCCTTCTGAAATTCTTCCGGTGTCAATTTGCCTCATGGTCTGGGTCCAGGAAATTAGAATATTTCCAACTCATTAGGGACCATCTTGGCCTTGAGCAGAAGTGGGGTCTGAATCATTACCTAAGAGAGCTTTGTAGATTGTCACAGTTGGCAGCTCTGGGACTTGAGCTAATCCTGGAAATTCTTTAACTTCCCAGAAAGAAGGTTCCACAAGGTCAGGCAGAGGTCCTCAGAGAGAGCAGATGGAATAAAGCTTGCAACTAGTCACTTTTACAGCTGGATTTGAAGACAAATAAAATTATACCCCTTTTTTTGGGGGGGGGGGGATCATCAAGCCTTTGACTTTCATTTGTTCCTACTCCTTTCTCCCTGTATGTGGAGGGGGAAAAAAAGAATGCGCTGTAATCACTGAAATAAAAGCAAGCAAACTTGTTGACTCAGTTCCCATGGTGAATGCAAGGAAGGCCAGGCCAATAGAAACAACTGAGATATTACAAAAATGTGTTTCTTTCTGGCGGCTGCACAGTCAGTCCTTTATATCCAGTCATTGTAATCAGCCCATCACCCTAAACTCTTTCCAAGGTCATTATTCTGGTTGCGGGGGCTGCTTCTTCTGCAAACAAATGTTGATTTTACTAAATGTCCTCTCCCTCCAACTCTCTTTGTGGCAAACAAAGAGCATCAAAGCATTATTCAGGAAAAGAAAGTGTAAAAGATCAGAGAGATAAAAATACTGCAGGTTTTCTAAAGGCTTAGGCATATCTGGCTCAAGCAACACAAATTATAAACTGTGAAGCCACCTGTAAAATCCTGTTTTAATTAACTTGAAGGCACATCAATGTTATTTCATTAAAATGAAATTCTGTTTAAATGGAAAACCACCACTACAGGGTACATTGGGGCATTGTTCACGTGGGTTTCAGGGTTGGCAAGGGAATCCAGTATTTAGAAAAGCCAAAGCCAGCACTGCATCTTTGGAGCCTTCTTAACTTTGAAGGACTTGTCGTAGGTGACTTTGAATGTAAGGAGTGTCCCTGAGTAGGGCCCAGTCGTGGCTCAGAGTGTCATTTGCCAGTTCTTTTTATGACCCTTCCAGTCTTCTATCTTTCTGTTCCCTGCTTCCCTCCATCTCTTTAGTCCTTGGCCTTGATGCCCCAGGTCCACCTCTCCCATTTACCACCTCGCACTGACTGATTTGATCCCCTCCATCCTTTGGGTGGACAATGGATGACACAGAGCATCCTATAAAGAGACAAGGATGCTATTTCAGGCTTACAAGCAAAATGGAGCCCAGATTGTCACAAGGGGCTGGTGAAAAATAGAACCCCTCTTTTGAAACTCTCACTTCACGAATTATCTAAGAGCTGAAGGGACCTTGAAGATCCTCTAATGGAAACCCCTCCTTTTCCTGAAGAGGACACTGAGACTCAGGTGAAGTGACTTGTCTGAACGAGTCAAGGCCACTCGGCGGGGCTTCTCCATCTTGACCCCTGCCCATTCCTGTCCAGCCAGTGCCCCTATTCCGTGGACCTGTTGATTACAACACAGGCCACAGCTAGAGAATCCTGCCCTGTCAGCAGAGCGGTTTTACAAGCTGACATGGGACATGTGCACATTTAGAGTCAGGAGGATGGCTGAGTTTTAGTTCCACTTTTGCCTCTGCTTTGTTGGCTGAAACGAGTCACTTCTTCCTTTGTCTATTTCCCCTATTGGTAAGGAGAAGATAATGAACCTTTCCACCTATCAGGCTCGCTTGAGTGTTATAAAGAATAATGAGGTGATATTTGTAAAGTGCTTTGAGCGGCTGGGAAAGAGGAGGGGTGAGCTCAGTAGAAAGCATTATTAGCTGCAAGCACTTATCAATTGAGCTGTTTAACAATAGTGGAGAATGAGAATACTCAGAAATGAATTCCAGGGACTAACCCTGCTTTGAATTTAGGAGGAGGATTAGTGGGGACCTAATAGGTATTCCACTTGTCCAGTTTCTTTAGTGTACCATCAAACTAGGAAAGGTAATTGCATTCTTCTCTGTCGGATTCAGCCTGGAGTTTCAATTGGGATGTCAAAGTGTACTTGTCTTCTGTTCTCATACGAGGCTGTGTTCTGCTGTAATGGTTAAAGCCTTGGGCATCTTCTATCCCTGGGGGTAATTCCACTTAGGAGCTATACAAAGTAATTTCTATGCAGTGGCTGGGCTGCTGTTTATAAGGTTGATTAGTGGAGCTTCTAAATCTAAAAGCGCCCGGGGAGCAATTTGGATGAAGCATGGAAATAAAAAGGCAAGGTCTTCATCATGGTTGATCTTTTTTGCTACGCTGCTCCATGGGAATTTTCTCAGTAACTCGGATGTACTGAGTGCAAAACCTGTGGCTTGATGGCCTTTGTGGAATCCTCTTTCCTTGGGAAACAGAGACCCAGTCCAGGTGAAGGTGAACTTGCCAGGTCACTAAATGTATTGAGAGCCACCTTTTAACTTCTTACTCCCACTGAGGGTCAGATGAGGGAGGTTCATGGGGACCTGAGACATGTGGGAATGTTTCCAAATGATGATTCTGATCTGTTTCTCCAAAACCATGCCCCACTGTCTCAAGACCCTCGGCCCTGAGTTCAGTTCTCTTTCATTTTCCGGGTCAGGGAAGAAGAGAGAAAGCAAATCAAAACCAGAGAACTGTTTCGAGTTTGTGCAGCTCTCTGTGGGCCAGCTGGATGGTGAGCCAGAAGGCGCGTGACTCCCTCCTCACTGGGCAGGCGTGGGGCTGAATTTTATCATCATCCTCTCGAGAATGTAAGGAGAGTTCAAGAGGTCATTTGGAACAGTTATTTTCTTCATCAAAGTTATGTTAAGGAAATTACACTGATGCGTCTCTGTCCCCTGAAGTTTGGGCCTCTTTGTAATTGCTGCTCTCGCAAATCCTTACCCCTCTTAATCCATTCTCCAGGCCTCCGTCTGTGGGGGCTGACTGCGGGCTCTCCCCTCCCAGGAGGCCAGAGGTGCCTGGACCAGTGTCACTCTGTGGTGACTTATGAGTCTCCAGTAACATCCTCCAGTGATGAGCCCGTGAGTAGTTCCACCCGGATGCCCGCTGTGCACACATGCGTGAACACACGTGAACACACCCTGGGCGCCAGCAGCCCCTCGGCCCCTCCTGCCATCCCATCATGTCCAGCAAAGCCCCGTTTGGAATCTGGCACCTCTTTGGGGGCTGACTCAGAGCTCTGGACTCCTTCCTGAGTCTGCCACCAGCTCATACTGTGTTTCCTCAGCATATCACTTCTCTGCCCTGAGACTCCATGAAATAATACGGGGTTTACTTGGCAGGATTCTCTGACCTCTTTCAAAGGCCTAAATTTCTTTGTTTATTGTAGTTTGACTGTTTCAATCCTCTCAAAGCATTTGGAATATTTTCTTCATTTCCCTCTCCCAAGGTATCTATTTTGTCCCAGACGTGCCTCCCCCAGGGTGTTTGGGGATGGGGGGGGGGGTGGTAGGATGCTGAGCCGTGGGGCTCCAGCTGCTGTCCTTTCCTTCACCTCTGCCAGGGCCAAGCCCAGTGCTGGGCTGACCTTTCCCGGCCGGGCCAGAAGAGAAGGCTGTGGAAGTGCTCACGCCGCCACTGTCCTGCCCTCTGTGGCCACAGCTGCTGGCCCTCCTCCCCACCCACCCCCGCCTGTGCTTTTTCTCAGTGAGCCTCAGTGCCAGTGCCCCAGCCAGCCGCTGGGAACAGAGGTCTGTCCCCTGCACTGGCCTCGGCTCCCCACACTAGAACAGTCAGGCATCAATGGGAAACAGCAAGATCTGTCAGCATCGGCCCTTTCTTCGGGGCTTTGAGGACCACATTCTCCACGGCCATCTGTTCCCTTTCACCTCTCTGGACAATGTTGCTTTTTAAAGCCAGCGATTCTCCCTCTTTTATCCCCTGCTCTCCCGCCCCCCCTTCTTCTGCGTTCCCACCCTTTCCCCCTCAACTCCCTCTTCCCCCAACCCTATGAAATCAGCCGCTCTTAAGAGAAAACTTGCCCCTTCTCCCACACAAAGCAGTTTTACAACCACTATGGGGTTTTGAGGGTTTTTTTTTTAAGAAGAAAATTTTTTTGAAGTGAGAGTTAGCTACTTTTAAACTTTGAGATTGTCTTGAGGGGGTATTCTTTTGATAGGGGTGGGAGTTGGGAGGATAGAAAAACTTTCCAGTCATGCAGAAAGAAAATACAGAATAATAAAGAGTTTTAAGTTCCTGCTGGCAGGCCCTTGCCTCTTTCAAGAAGGAATCCTCCCTTTCCTTCCCTCGATGATCAGTTTAAGGACATTTTTATACCCTAGAGGTCTTTCCGCCATTTATTTTATTCTTATTTTGTTGTTGCTGCTAATATTGTTGCCATTGTGCCGTTTTTGATTTAGAGGTAGGGTTGCTGTGAGGCGGGTGCAGTGATCTTTCTGGACTTGCATGGAGCTGTGTAGTTAGTTACAGGGACACCTGATTGGGCGGGAAGCCATGGTGTCGTCTAAGAGACGCAGTAGGTCCTGAGGTTCCGGGAGTGTACGTGAAGGGGTGTTTGTTCTAGTCTTGACCTGTGACGAAGTGTGTGACCGTAGGCATGTCACCTAAGAACAATGATAAGATCTTCCAATGATGATAAAATCTTTTACTTAAAAAAACGCTAAATACATGACTCTTCTGTTTGTACCATTACTGTGTTTTCATAAACAAGATGAGTTTCTGGTAATGTCATGAAAACTTTACGGGCTGTGCTTGGCTACGGCTGTTTGGATAATCCACCGCTGGGGTCAGACTCAGCCGCTGACATGGGAAGTCATCTAGAACAAGGACTCCCAGCCCTGGTTGCTTGCCGGAATCCTGGAGAAGGCTGGAACACAGGCCAGACTATCAGGGTTTGAATCCTGCCTCCACCACTTACTAGCTGTACCAACATGGGCAAAGTTTCATCATCTGTAAAATGAGGGCAATTACAGTATCTGACTTTGTATTGTGGTTGAAATGATTGAGAGATTTTTATCATGTAAAGTGGCTGGAGTCATATCTGGCACATAGTAGGTCCCTGTAAATATTAACTGTGGTTATCGCCTCCCTTCGCATCCCACAGCCACAGCACAGACGAGAAGACGGGCTGACAGGCTTCCCAGGGGGGTCTTCTCACTCTCACATTTACCTTCTGCTGCTTGATTTTTCACTATGGAGAACATGATACAAGAACTAATGCAATTATCAGTGGGGTTATAATGATGATTACCAGAGCGACTCCACTTAGAAATGTCATAAACTGTAGAAACATCCTAAGATATAAAAATGATAGAGAATCATGTCCATCTGGCAAAGAAGGTGAACCAGATGTGGAGATTACAGTCACAGAAAGCAAGCCAGCCATGATTTTGGCAACTAAGGTCATTTTACATATTTTCAGTTGAAAAGCTACAGAATCTGGAGATTTATTTTTCTTTGGTATCAATTTCTAGAAACCTGTCATATGACTAAGACCTTCCCAACAATGAGGGAGAGAACACTATTAAAATGTGCCTTTCTAGACAGGCATGGGTGTCTCTGAATAAGCAACTGAATATTACAATTTAATGAGAAAAAGGAAATGAGTGGAGTATCTAGAAAATGGGGCTAGTGGGCGCCGTGAATTTTCCCTCCCAGGGAGGGAAATGAGTGGTCATTCTTCTAATATTTTTCGAATGGCTGAAAGAAGTGACTCGTCAGATTGCTAGGTTCAAATCCTTGCTCTGCCACTTGCGGAGTAACCTTGAGCCATCACTTACCTGCTCTCGAGCTCAACTTCTTTCCCTAGAAAATTGGTGGGCCAATGGCATCTCCCTCACTGAGATAACGTGTGTAAGATATTGAGCTTAGTGCCCGCAACATTTTGGGTAATTATCCCAAAATGTTACCCCATAATTCCCTACTTTCTCGTATCAGCTGACATCTGAGATGGGAGACAGGTTACACCAAGTTGGAAGTCTTGGTCCCTTTGCTGAATCTTGTCATTTTCAGTAACCCCGTAGTTCTCTCCTGTAGCTAAACAATGGCCTTCAAAGAAGAAGGAAATTGCTTGCTTAAGAACTTGTATTTTGAAGATGTGGACTGACTGCCTGCTGCCACCAAAGCCAGTTCCCCCAATTAAAATAACTCTGTAGGCATCAGCACATTTGGGTCGCCAGTTCCCTCTCCCGCCATGAGGCTGCTGCCTGAAAGTACTTGACCGTACCACCAGGGATTGGGACACTCTCTTGAAGGAACACTTGTGGAAGTTAAAGCAAGGTCATGTCCATTGCCTAAGATCCCACACACCCCGGCAGTCTGCACATCGTTTGGACCTTACAACTTGTGATCCGGGGGCCACTTTGAATTCCTGTGAAAACTGACAAACGGAGTTTGCCCTTCCTCTGTGGCCCCAATCTATGTTGAGCCTTCTGTTGGCATCATGGCCATGGGGCTAGCCGTCATGCACACGTGTGTGTGTGTGTGTGCGCGCGCACATGGGTGCATGTGCACACCCCTAAAAGGGAGAAGTGCAGCTGCTTCTGTTGTAGCCTTGACTCGGGAAGCCCAGCTTCAGATGTCAAGAAAACACAGACTGAACTGAGGGGACTCTGCAGCCAGGCTGAATTCACCAGTGTGGGAAAACAAACTCAAAGAACCTTTGGGTTCTTGCCTAAAACTCAGGATGCTGAGGGTGCTGGGATGGCCTCAGCGGCTTTCCACAGTCTACATCTTCCCCCTACCCCTTTTCAGAGCCTTCAGGGCAGCAAACATACGTGATGCCAGCATTCCATTCCTTCCCACACATGAAAATATCCTGATTCCAGTCATGATCATTCTGCTTCCCAAAGGGGTGCTTGAGACAGGCTGAAGGAAAGCACAACACTAAATCTTCGCGCTCTGGGCAAGGTGAGAATTAAAAGCATTCTCCACAGTGGTGCGCTCTCTGGTGCCAAAGGGGAGGCAGCTGGAAGAGCAGAAAGTCACAGGATGCCTGGGCTCAGGCCCCAGCCCTGCCTCTGACTAGGTGGCTTTCAGTAATCAGGTCACTTCTTTGTCTGTGAAATGGGAGGAATGATTATATCCGCATTGTGAGTTTGAGGGAAGCAGTGTTTATTAACGCACTTTAACTTGAATTCACTGGCTGCTCTTACGTACTCTGGAGTTTTCAAAGCACCTCAGGGCTTCTGTCCCCTGTCCTGCTATATTCTCTTTACTTTCTGTTCCTGTTCTTGCTGAAGAAACAAAGGGAAGCTTGAACTCTGAAGGCTGAGCTATTTGGTGTCTAGAAGAAATGCTGGTCAAGGAGTCTGACTGGGGACCTTAATGAAGGTCTCTGCCTGAGTGGGGGACCTGGGCCCCATCACTAGCCCTGTCCTGTTTCCTGCCGCAGGCCGTCAGCTGCCCCTCCTCCACTTTGTGAATTAGGGTTTTGGGTGGCTCCTCTGACAACCACTCCAACCAGATGAAGTATGGCTTTTCTAAAGAGCATTTACGTCGCTTCTCTATTTCCCTTGGGAAATCAGCCAAAGGGCATTCACCAGAATGATGTCTTCCATGATGAAAAGGATGCTAAGCTACATCACAAGATACTAGGTGGAGATTTTCTAATGCAGATGCATCTGTGACATCCATTGCATGCACTTTTCATGGGCTCTGAAAAGCCTACCATTACAAGCAAAAAACAAATGCCTAATACGATTTTTCTTTTCAAACTTTAATGTATAAACAGATCATCTGGAAGAGCGTGTTGAAATGCAGACTTCTGGGCATCACCACTCAGAGATCCTGATTCGTTAGCTTTGGTATGAGAACGAGGATTCTGAATTGTTAAAAGTGGTTTACCTGGTTTAGGTGATTCTGATGCACAAACACACATATGAACAGTGCCCCAGTAATTTCTCAAGAGATCCAGTTCTGTGTTCTGATTTTGTGTCAGTGAGCTAAGTCATCTCTTAGAATAGGTCAATCTATACTTTCACACTAATTTTTTTTTTTAGAAAAAAGTTTAAATCTTCAGAAAAGTTCCAAGGAAAGTACAGTGAACCCCTACACACTCTTCCCCTAAATTGTTAGCATTTTGCCACATTTATTTTATCACTCTCATATAATTGTGTCAATTTATTTTGTTTTCTGAGGGGGAGATGTAATTAAGTTTGTTTGTTTGTTTAATGGAGGTACTAGGCACATGCTGGGTACACACTCGACCACTGAGGCATACCCTCCTCCCTATTTTTTTTATAATATTTGTTTGTTCTAGTCATCTTTGCTGATAAGTTGTAGACATCATGACCGTTTAAACCCAAATATTTCAACATTTATCTCCTAAGAACAAGAACTTCTCTTACATAACCACAATACAATGATCTCACCCAGGAAATTAGTGTTGATATAATACCATTATCCAATATACCAGCCACATTCATACTTTGCCAGGTGTCCTAATAGTGTCCTTTATGGCTTTTATTCCCCCTCATCCAAGAGTCAGTCCAGGATTAGACATTATATTTAGTTGGAATGTCTTTCTGCATTAACTATTTTTTAAGCCACTGTTGTTTTTACAGAAATACTTTTGGAGAACATATTTCCTGATAACCAACAGCATTCTTTTTTCCCTTGTGTCCTTATTACTTGCAAAGAGCCAGTGATCCAGTGTCAGCCTGAAGTGAAGGCAGAACCTGGGCCTGATTCTGCATCAGCAAGGCCTTGGGGAAGAGCCCTGTCTGCGGGTCCTGGGTTTGCCTTGTGAGCTGAGTTCCCAACGGCAAACCCTGTGACTGTTAGTGTGTCCCTTTGCTCTTTACTCAGGTGGGCTGTCACCTGGCTCACTCATTGTCCAATTAATTCCTTATGTAAAGCTACCAGATACTACTTCGCTATAGTTTCAGTCTCCCCAGGAAGAGTGACAGATAAAAGATATTCTACTTTAAAAACAAACAAAATAAATAAGTAAATAAAAAATAAAAATAGTTGAAAAATATAAAAATTCCAAACAATGTTTAAAAAAAAAAAAGAATATGCCACTTTTTGCCCTTCCCAGCTTTATCCAAAGACAATGCACACACTTGAGGGTGATTTTTTTTCCCCCAGCAGCCAGGACTATAAACAATCTGAAATCAGGGTAAGTGGCTGTATGGCTGTATTCCTTTTGCTTCAGCCAGGGAAGAAAAAAAAAAAAAAAAAAAAGTGACCTAGAAAAAAAAAATCAAATGGTCAAAAAGTGAGATGATGACCAGCAAAGTGAGATGATGACCAGCTATAATACACAAGACTTACTAGAATCTATCTCTGGTATCCTCTTGCTGCCTCAGATTCTACAGTGAGAGTGGAAGAGCAAAGCAAAGCTCACACCCAGGTGGCCGACTGGCACGATTAGAGAAATCCACTGATTTACAGTGAGCAGGTAGGATGCATTGTTGTGGAAGAAAACCTGTTTCACATAAGCATCTTCCTGGCTTATATTGAATGAAGCCTAAATTAGAAAGAAAATGCTTCAGTTTTCCTTAAATGTTGGGTTTTTGTTTTCTTTGTTTTATTTTGCTAGCATTTCCTTAAGGATAGTTTGTTTTCTCTAGTGACTGAATTCATTTATTTTGTTAGTTTCTGGTGTACAGCAAAATGATTCATACACACACACACACACACACACACACACACATAATTTATTTTTAATTAAAGAGTTCTTTTCAAAGGATCAGGAGACTTAGCTACAGGTCACCATTCACCATTTTTTTTCCTTAAATGGAGAGTAGCAGGAGGAAAGCTGGGTTATTAGAGAAAGGGTTCAGGGCATGGGCTTCCGGGCAGTGCTGGAAGCGGAGCTGGGTCGGGGGAGATTATTCCTTTCAGTTCTGACACCCTAGTTCTATTCTTCCCAAGCTTGTGTTTTCCTACCTGTCTCTGAGGACCTTCATGGTTGTTACTGTGGACTTAGCAGAGAAGTCCTATGCAGTGTGCCCTGTAGAACTTCTGCTGCAAATGAGATGGGTTCTAGAATGACCAATTCTTTGTAGGGTGAGCATCCTCATCCCAACTCTGAACATTTTTCCTACAAGATATCTCTGTAGGGTCACCATACATCTTGGTTTGCCCAGAACAGTCCTGATTTATCTCTGTTATCCTGCTATTCTTCTTAAGATATCCTTGTTTCATTTTCAAAGGTGTCCTGGTTGAAAAGATAACTTACATGAGCACTCTAAAGCGATGGGAAACTTACAGCATTTTCTCCCCACACAAAAACTAGCAGAGTCATTTGAGTGGTTTGTGCTGATGCCTGCCAGTCTTTATCCTAGCGATTAACTAACTCTATTTCTGCTTTCTGCTGTGGAGGATTAATACATCCCTAATTCTTGCATTCCAAAGGTTCTGATCACCCCACCTTTTCTTGTCTTCTTCTCGCTTCTTACCTTCCTCAGTAATGAGTTTATTGTAACTTGGATCAGCCTAGGTGTGTTGTGCAAGTAAAGATTCTGGACCGCATTCACCTCTTTCACCTCCAGCCAACAGACATTGGAAAGGAAATCTTGTGCTATACTGAAATGGAGTAGACTTATTCTTCACTCAAGCCGAATGCCTTCCTCAGTGGGCAGATTCTGTTGAGGCAGTTACTGTGTGGTTTTATGCCTCGGATCCTTTATTTGTAAATCTGAAAGAAGACTAATAGCTTTTAAGTATTTTAAGAATCTCAAAGCTCAGAAGATTATAAATAACAAAAGATATTTTTTTCTCATCTAAAATGGCAGCTCAGATACTGTGGTTACTTACTTAATAGATAGCGTGTGGTCCCTGGGCCATTTGCAGCTGATAGGTTTTTTCCAGTGCTCTATTTATAGAGCTAGGTCAGAAATATCACTTCCGTTGGAACTTGACCTACAGACTATTGTCAATTTCAAAGACCTGAGGAAGTGGAGTACACGCTCAGTACAGCTGGTTCACAGGTTCAGTTAGTGAACCACAAGCCCCCAAGGAAATTAATTTGTTGGAGAATAGATGTCTGAGCCTGCCTCAATCTCTTTTATATGGTATCTTTGCCCTGTGGCCTTGTGGAGCTTGGAGGTCATCTTGAATCCTTATTCTACAAATGGCCTATCCTAGGCTTTTACCCATCTTCATCCTCTTCAGTGTTGGTTGCTGAAATTCTGGCTTTCTGCCTCAAATAGAAAAAGAGCTGATGCTCCACTAGCAGAAGTAACTCAGGCTGCTCTGGGAAACTTGGGGAAAAGCAGATCTAAGTATTTCCCCACTTCGTCTTTCTATTGGGGCTGAACAAGATTCTCAGTCACTTCCTCCGTTCAAATGAATGACCCAATAAAAAACATACGCTGAAGCTCAGCAACTTCCCTGGGCCTGGTCTGAAACAGGAGAACCTGAATTTAATGAATGATAATCCCCTTCTAATCCCTGCTCTCTCACTTAGACTCGCATCTTTAAGCTCTATTATTATGAAGTTGGGTTGCCTGGGGCTTGGCCACTGGCCAGTATGTGTTTACCCATCATAAGGTTTTAGTAGGTAGGATAGGCTAAGAAAAAATCCCTAGTCTGGAGAGAAATCTGCGCTTAGAAGGACCACAAGTCTGCACTCTCTTCAGACTTAAATGGGTGCTGGGTAGGGCACAGACATTCAAAGACAGCACATGGAGTAGAGCATTCTCAAACTTCCTGGAAAAAGTGAGGTCCTGAATGAGGAACTAATTTCTTGCCATTAAAATGCAAGATTCAAAGTTATCAGTATAGGTGGGGACTCTTGGGATCATTTTGAACAACCCCTTCCTGCCATGGATGAGAAAATTGAGGCTCAGAGAAGTGAAGTAGCTGGTCATTACCAAGGCCTGCTCTGATGTACTTTGTTACTTCACTCTCTTCTCCCACCTGGTCTCATTAAAAGCCCACAGCTAAGTGAGAAACCGAACTCCAGGGTCCTGTCTCCTAGCCAGCAGCAGATCATATGCATTATATAGAACATGCTTCAGGATGTGAGGATAAGACATAGGAAAGAGAATGTCAACTCCAATGGTAACATACCTTCTCCTTCCCCAAACTCATTTCAGTACTGAAAACATTTGTGAGTATTTTAATTCTTTTTTTTTTTTTTTAATTTCCTCTTTCTAGCCTTAATAAGTTACCTTTCATCTAAAGGAGCAGGAGGGATGAAATGTTCAGAAAATCCAGCCCTCTTAGTCCATGAACTTTTCCTCTCCCTCTCTTCCTATTCTGGGAGTCGCTACTTTGTTTATACTTTTTTTTTTTTTTAAACATGGAAAAGTCTATTCTTTTAAAGTTGACCCTTTTGCTACAGGGCACACTTTCATGTTAGGTACTGGAGACTCAGTTTGACCTCTCAGAAATGCTTAGCACGGGAGTCATGAATTGAAATGTTTTCAGAGAAGGAGTTTCCTCATTGAAAGCTCCCCAACGGGCCCTTTCTGAATACTGACACCAGTTGGTACCAGAGGCCCATCATTACCTTTCTGGAAATCAAGGCTACATAGCAACCTGATCATCCTCCTCCAGCCTGATTGCACGAGGACTACACCCTGTGTACAGAGTAGAGAGAGGGCCCCTTGCCTTGTGAGACATTTGTCTTCATAATCAACTCCCACTCCAGAGGAGTGCAGAATTGGATCCAAAAGATAATAGTCATGAAAGATAATCCAGAATCCAAATCCTGTTGTTTTAACCACTTCATTACTGAGCTGTACTAGTGTGCCTCATTATTAGAAGAATAAAAAATATAGAAAGTGATGAATAAACTTCATTTCTCCCTAGAATTTCATCTTCAGGGTTTTATCATCAGTGTTCTTGTCATTTATACGTATCAAATATCTCCTTCTAAGGGTCACCAAGAGCCTTTGGTTCCCTAGAGGCAAGGATGATTATTCGCATTTTACAGATGGGTGAGCAGTCACAGAAAGAGAGCATGCTTTGACTCGCCTAGCAGTGTCTCTGAGAGAGTAGAGCATGAATGTTCCCCCAGTCCTTTTTTACAGAGACCTGACTTCAGTGTAAATAAATTAGATTTTCTCTATGTAGCTTACCCAGATACTTCTGCAAGCTCAATCCTGGGATTGTGAAAAATCCCCAATAATGAAAATGTTTTCAAAACCTAGTTCACTTATTTGATTTTTTTAAAATTTGTATTGGAATCAACCAAATTCTAGTACAATGAAGTCATACTGGTTTGGCAGACCTAAATACCACAGTCATCAAAAAGGAGAGAGAGAGAGAGAAAATGTCCCAATTTTTAAACTTCTGCTTAAATTGAGCATAAAGAAGATTTACTTATCTGTTTCCTGACCAATTAGGTCATTGGGCAGGAAATCACCTTTTCTGAAAAGCCAGTAAGCAAATTCCTTCTACCTTAAATTTCCCATAACAGCATTAATGATCATTTATGTCAGCCCTTGCATAGGAGTGCCTGAAAGTCAAACAACATTAGAGACCACTGAGTTTTCTAGTTGAAAATAAAGTTACAAATTTATAGTACCTGACAGCTTCCCCTCTCCCTTTCTTAAGCCATCCCACCACCTATAAACACCCTTCAATTATTTCTCCCTATTTGAAGCCCTATTAAGTGAAATAACTTTTCAATCCTGACCAGATTTTTAAGCCTCCCACCAGAGAGGGTCAGTTTCAGGCCACCTGATTTGCATGAATCCAGCTGCTGGGCCAGTTGAGCAAGGTTAAATAACTTGCCAAGCCAGGGCATGCATAATCCTCTTTCTGGAAACCCCTTGCCCCAGGTTATCGCTGTACATCAGAACAAAGGAAACCGAGTGTAGAGCCTGAGTGACACACAGAGTTCAGATGATTTGATAACATGCTCACAGGATACTTCCATCAGTGTCTTTCTAGAGATGAGCCTCTGGGCTCTTCAAGCCCTTCCCGGCCACCCCCACCCCCCACCCCACCCCGGGCTGCAGAATAGCAGGCTTTTTGACATAAGGAGCCTGGAGAAGGCTAATTGGAATAGTTGGTTAAGACTCAGTCAGCTTTGGTCTCAAACCCGGCTTTGTCATTAACCATACACGTGACCTTGGGAGAATTACTTAATCTCTTATAGCCTTAGTCTGTCAATAGAGCTGATGATATTACCTGTCTCATAGGGTGGTTGTGAGGATCAAGAAAGATGCAGCTGAGATATGGAGCTCAAACAAGATGTCAGCCCTCCTGATATAAAGGGCTTACCTGGTGCCAAGCGTATAGAACTTTAGAACTTTAAAAATATTGTTTCTCTTTATCATTAACTTTCAGGGGCCTGCTGTTACTGCTTTTATGGTGGCTTAATGTTTGTAAGCACTCCTGAGACTTATATCTCCTCAAGTTTATTCACTCAAGGTTTCTGTTGGAAATTTTTCATGGTCATTTTTGCTCATGGCCCTTGGTAAGGACCCGAGCTTACCTGTCCGGAAAGCAGCCAAGTGTGTTTTTTTTAATACCATTTTCATTGGTTTAGAGACATGGAGTTCTTTAAATAGTCACCACTGGTCAGCTGTGGCTCTGACTCCTGAAAACATCATCCAGACCTGGGAAGCACCTACAGTTTTATTACCAAAAACACTTTTTGAGTGCTTATCTAGTTAGCAGCTCCTGGTTATTCATGTGTAGCTGTTCCTTGGCAAACTTTAAAGTTCAGGCTCACTTTACCCTGTCACCTAGCGGGCATCTAAGAAACAAGCTTCTAGAGTTTGCTTAAAAAATGTAAACCTATTAATTTTGGCTTAAGTAAGAAAGAATTAAGAATGTAAATCTGCCACTAAAACAAATATATAACATGATTCAAAGTTTAGTAGAAATAACTTATTGACTATTTAATGATTATTTATTAAGCATTCTCTGGGTCTCGGACCTTGTGGTTCAGGCATTCTAGCATAAATCAGCCATAGATTTGGCCCTCTTAAAATATATATCAGAGGTGGTAAGAAAAGTGCATAAGTAACATACGACAGGATAGAAAATGCCAGTAACATGAGAGTAAAATCAAGGATTATGGGAGTTTAGAGGATGAAGACATTATTTCTGTGATGATCAGGGAAGTGGCATGTAGGAAGTGGTATTGAAGACCACCTGTGGACATAGAGGCATCCAGGTGTGGAGGGGACGTGGGGACGAAGTGATTAAGTTGGAGCAGACTCTTTATGAAGTGGAATGGAGGGAAGAGGTGTGGAGAGGCAGGTTGGACACAGGCTGCAAGAGCTTTGAATGCCAATCTGAGGAATTTAGAACTCTTTAAAGGCACTTGGGAGCCACTGAAAGTTTTTGAGCAGCTGATCATAAGTGGCAGGGTAGCCTGCTTAGATGTGTTCTTGGAGAGATTAATCAGGCAGGAAGAAGAGAGGATGCTTTAGTAGGGAGAAATGGAGAGCAGCGTGGAAGCGGTTACGAAGTTAGGAAGCGACAGCAGCCATCCCCTGGTGAAAGCTGCTGTTGGTCTGATCTCGGTTAGGGTAGGAGGAATGGATTGTAAGGAATGGACGTCGGTGAGTCTCTATAGTTAAATCAATAAGACTTCACAGTTTATTGGAGTTGAGAAGCATGGGAGATGGAGAAACTTCATAATGGAACTGAGGTTTCAAAACAGATTAACTACAAGGCCAAAGAAAGGGACAAAGAAAGAGAAGGAAGTTGATATGGGAAGCTATGAGCTTGATTTGAAGATACTGAATTTATGGTACCAGAATTCATTATGTCAGGCATGCTGATCTTGTGGTTGAAAATGGAGGACAGATGCTGGGGCAAGTGAGAGGTTGAGACAAAGGCTTAGAAATCATCCATGTAAGGGTGGTATCCTTGTCGATGGTGTGGACACGCCATTTGGAGCAGACATTGCAAACTTGGTGGCAATGAGTCATACGTGGCTCATAAGCATGTTTATTTATGCATTTCTTAAAAATTTTTTAAATTCAGCCAACCTTTTACAATCAGGAGATTGTATTTTAAAATATTGATTTTCAAAATTAAAAGATCAAAAGATGTGGCTAACCATGAACTCATTGCCATATGGACATATGCCATATGTCCAGAGCCGCTGGACCTGGATAGGAGTTATCCCCTGGAGATCATGGATGAATTCTCTAACTGACCCACCTCCACTACTCCCCATCACCTCCTAACACTTCATATTAAACAAAAAGTAGACTAATGATTGCCTAGGGCTTCAGGGCCGGAAAGAGGGACTGGAGGCTTATGGCTCAGGGGGATGGGGTTTCTTCTTGGGATGACGAAATGTTTTAAAGTTGATTGTCGTGATGGTCGAGCAACTCTGAATATAGTAAAAAACCATCGAACTGTACACTTTAAATGAGGGGGCTGTATGATGTGTGAATTATCTCAACAAAGCTGTTTTGTAAAAATGCAAGAAAAAGGAACATCAGTCGCCATTGCCCCTGTGGTGTTGGTTTTCTTATAGCAGGAAAAAAAATTTCTCTGTTAGTGTGTCTCTATCAAAAAGGAACAAATGGCAGATAGACTGAGAGGGTTGTGTGTTTCAAGAAAAATGGAAGACAGTACATCTCTCTGTGGTAGTGAAGAGCTACTACATGTTAAGATGAAGACACTTGGCCTCTTTATTAATGTATATTGCCTTCCTAGCCACTGATGCATGTGGCTATTTGAGAGGAAGAAATTTGGTCATGGCCAGCTCCCTGAGGTCCAGCCACAACTCAGAAGAGAGGGAGAGGAAAAGCAGAGAAGGAAAAGGAGTAATCAGCATGGTTGGTACAAGGAGAAGCAGAAGAGGCCGGTATATTGGATTCCAGAAGAGGGGGAAGCTTTATCAACTGCTGACGAGAGATGAAGGAGAATGGGGACAGAGAAGTCAGAAGGGTGCGGAACCGTCCACGGGGAGAGCTTAGAGAAATGCGGCCAGAGACAGATGCAGATGCAGATCACAACGTGCCCAGATCGCCTTGTTCAGCAGTTAGTGTTTTATCCTCAAGCACAAGGACTGCCAAAGGATTTTCAGTAAGGGAGCGGGATGATCAGATCAGCACAGTCTAGATTCTTTGTTTTCAAATTAATTTGTGTGTGTTTTGAATTGTGTGCATGATGAACCAAGGTCACCCTAAATTTCCTTCTTTCCTACCCTGAGTTCTCCCTCATTCTGAAATCCTCAGGCTTGTTGAGGCCCCCGTTGTTGATTCTATCTAATTCATTTCCATGCCTGCTTGAACCAGAGAAAATAGATCCTTGTTTTTTCTAACCCATGGGTTCCCAACCTCGGCACTGTAATGCCCGGGGCTGGATTCTTTGTTGTGGGGGCTATCCTGTGCATCAGAGGGTGTTTAGCAACATCACTGGCCTCTGCCCTCTGGATACCACAGCGCTCCCTTAGACGCTGCCAGCAAAATCACCTCCAACCTAGAACCACTGAACCACATTCATCTGTGACTGTATTTGAGCCCAGGAGCTTAAGGCCATGCAGAATTGAGAGACCACCCTGAGAGATGTCTGGCCCAGAAAAGAGGACCAGTTCCTATTCCATACGGAGAGGGTGAAAAATCAGATGATGCCGTGAGCAGGCAACAAATGAGAAACTCAAGGCCTCATTTTGTTTTAGCTGATTCAATGGATTTCAGCCTCTCTGTATTTAGTTTCTCCATTGGAAAGAGGTGGCATCTTTCCATCTCTTTCCAATATATATAAGGATATAAGGCAAACTAAAAGCCCCACTGTATCCCCTTACACTAGGCCTCCTCCCATGGCTGAGGCCAAAGTAGGCACAGGAGTTTGGAAGAGACCTCGGGATGTGCCGGCTATGATAGTAGGGGGCTGGCTTCTAAGTGGCTGGACTTGCAAGCCTGCCTCTAACGAGCAAGAAGAGGAGGAGCACAGGGATGTCTCCTCCTGGTGATGTCAGGGTGGATCACTGCAGCTCAGAAGGTGTAAGATAGTAGCTGAAATGCAACTTGGTGTAGACCAGAAGCTCAGATAGTTTACTTCACATCCTCCCCCTTATAGGAAAGTCTTAGAAGGTAAAAGAATGTTGCTCTGGGATAAGAATGTCTAATACAGATTAGATAGGAAATGGTGAGATCTTCCAGATTCCTCTTCTGGGTGTGTGTATGTGCCAGGGTTAGAAAGGCATAGGAATTTTATATACATATGCTACCATTTCTATATTGATAAGGAAAATCGAATTAAGACTCTTATCAAGCTGAAAGTCTTACAACTCTATTAAACTAAGACTGTTTCATAACTGGCTCTTATTCTATATAGTAGCATTGTGCCTTTCTGCCATGCATCTTGAATGGCTTGATTTATTATTAGCAATGGCTCCAAGCTGCCTTGCAATGCAATGTCTCATTGATATATAACTCTGTTATCTTTGGGCCCAGAGGTGGTCACTTTCCCCGAGGCTGAAGGAAACTCATGCTGCTTTCTTTTTTAAGTCTCATATTCCTTAACCCCCACCTCCTTCTTCTCTAATTCATCAAATTCTGTGTAGTGAACCAGTCTGCCAGGTACTGTCTGAGCAATGAGCAGTGAATGGACTTTTGTTTGTGTGAAACACCGTGTGAGAGAGGGTGTCCGTAATCATGGTTTTGCCCTGTTTCATTTCAGGCACTTCTGGGTCCAGTTGTGTGACAGCTGCACTAGGAAACACCTGGAGTCACTGTGTGAACACCCGGCTGATTCTCCAGGACCTTGGTTCAGAGCGAAGACAGGTGAGGGCTTGGACAATGTTCTCTGGCTGTCAAGGTCAGAGGGCAAGATGTACCAGCAAACTGAGTGTTCATCTTCTGAAAGATGGCCACGCTGTCTGTCCTGGGCCAACACTGTCAATGGGTGGGTAAAGAAACCGGCATCCCTGCCTGCCTCAGTAGTGGTTATTATAACGTGGGGAGACAAGTCACATAGAGGAGAGAAAATATAAAAATAGACCCCAGAGAGTTAGCTTGCCCCCTGATATTTGCCAATAGATTGTAAGTGACCATAGTCCACACCTCTAGGGATCTCAAACTCTCTACCTCTAAAGGGTGAATGAATGATCATTTAACCTTAGCTGGTATTTGTTGAGGGCTAGATAATTTGTGTATAAATCAAATAAGGATGATGCCTTTTTTTGAGGTTAGTTTGTTTTGAAATCCTCAGGTCACACAGATCCTGCTAAGTGAATAAACTATTCCTCAGATCTGGGTACTTATGCATTAACTCATAAACCGGTGGTTCAGAGTACTGAATGATGCCAGAGATTATCCAAAAGGATCATGACTCTTTCTGAGCTCTCTATCTACACTTTATATCCCAGACTCAAGTGAGACTCGCCCCCTCCTTTCATCCAGAAAGGTTAGAAAGGTTACTTTCTACATCTTTCTTAGTCTTCCCTTCCATTCCAAAGAAAGGAACAGCACAGTCTGACCCCTTTGGTAAAATGTTTCATAATTAGGAAGTTTATTTTTCTCTGATGTCTAACTTCACATTTACTGTGCTGTGTGGACCAGGTTCCATCACGACCTCTCCTGTAAGAAGAAGACAGGATGTTTATTCTGATTTGTTAGATGAGGCTGAATTCAGAACCCAGATTTGCCCATCTTGCTAAATACATCACAAATCCAAGTTGTTAATTAGAGAGGCATGAAATATCACCCTGGTGGTCTTTCGGAGAAGGTGGTGGGAAGTGAGTTGTTGCCCATTGCCTGCATTAGGTAAACTGGCTCTTTTTCAAGGACTCAGGAATCATCAAAAACAGACATGAACCTTTGCCTGTTCCAGACATAACTTTCTGAGTGCACTTGGTTACAGACCAGAGGATTCTTAGTTTGCTTGGGACTATGTAAATAACATTCCAGCTTGATGATTGAGTCAGCCATGTTCTGAGAGGATGGAGCTGCTTGTTTTCCTTTAGGGAAACATTCTTGAGTTCTCAGGCCCTGGCGTGCTCATTACCTCAGTGGTACCTTTTCCCCGGTGATTCAAGTATCGTGGGTTCTAAACCCATTACTTCTCTTTCGGTGGAATG
The DNA here is from genome assembly GCF_048773025.1 of Camelus bactrianus. Classification (NCBI taxonomy): domain Eukaryota; kingdom Metazoa; phylum Chordata; class Mammalia; order Artiodactyla; family Camelidae; genus Camelus; species Camelus bactrianus. The sequence goes on along the minus strand of NC_133544.1, from coordinate 29,624,967 downwards.
CATCCAAAAATGTTCCTGAGGAACTGAATGACCTTTGGTTTGTACCCTAAGTTAGAAAGCATGTTAAATAAGCCCTGTTTGTAGCTGCAAGGGAGATAATTAAGGATTGTCGAGCACTACTACCTAAACTCTAATTTGGGGAAGCAAAACTCCTTGTGAATTCAGTCATTGTCATGGATCCTTAACCCCACTCCTTGAAAACTTGTAGTTAAGCTCTGTATTAGATTTTAGGTGGCACACACTGATTTTATGATTCAGCTTATTATGTACGGCGTCATGGATTCCAGGTTCCCAGACCCTCATCTTACTAATTCTAGTTAGCAATTATTAGGAAATAAAGAAGTTAGAGCCACATTTTTCTTTTTCTTTTGTTTTAATCAATTAACCAGTCCTTTCCATTTTGTCAGTGTCAACAGGAAGTGTGGCTGGTATGACCAATGCTATTATTTTGTATCTCCTTGGTGACTGGAGGCTTTTGGTGGCTTTGGGTTCTTGGCTGATAAGGTCAAATGCAGGCCACTGGTCACGAGAAGAACCAAGAGCAAAGCATGGATAGATCAGTGACAGTCTATCAACTCATATCCTATTAGATGGGTCAGTGATGTTATCTTAATCTACAAAGGACAGCTTGTTACTATCATTACCAATCAATCAAGAGCAGCGTTAAATGCCATTGAATTGTGTTTTCAAACAATAATTAGAAATTAAAGTAAAATATGACCAGTGGCCAACCAATTAATCTATAGAAATTTAATTAAGTACTCTATAGAAAGGTGCTTGCCTCTTGGACCGGTTGTTAAATTTGTGGCCTAATAACCAGGATAAAGTTTGATATAGAAAACACGTCTCTATCTGATGACCTTATCTCACCGTAGCAGAGGGTGCCTAGTGATTCACTGAGCCCTTCCTGTGGTCTTGCTTCATGACCAAGTACAGAAGCCATATGAAGAGAAACCTTTTCTGGGATCTGTGCAAAGAACAATACTTTAAAGCTAGCTTTTAAGGTAATTGCACCGATGAATACTTCCTTTTAACACAATTTAGAGGAAAAACTTGCCTGGATCATTCTGGGGTAATAACGCAGACCCATGGAACACCAGCCACTTGGAGAATATACCAGGATGGGGTTTTTTTTGTTTGTTTGTTTGTTTTTCCTTAATGCACAGGCAGAGGCCACTGCACCAAAAGATCAAGGTTATGGACTAAGGATTACGTTTTATCCCCTTTCTGTGACATTGAGCTCTACACCAGGGCTCTTGGATGTGAGGCTTAGTCTGAGACCACAGGGCTGGAAGGGGGTCAGGTCAAGCTGAGCAGATCTGCGAGCCGATTAACCCAAGAGCTGAATTGTATGGTCCAAGGCAAGGAGTCCTCCCTGGGTGATTATTTTCTTTACACCCTGGAAACTTTGTAAAATTATATAACCAAGAAAGAAATCTCCTTATCAGGGCACAAGCCAAGTTAATTCTCTTGTTTATTCTGCATCAGTGTTTGCAAAAACCCTCTTAAGAAGCTGGGAAACATTTTCTTTTGGACTAATTTAGCTTTTTTTTTCCATTTGACTTTTATTTACTCTTTTCCTCCTCTGCTTCAATCCTGCCCCACCCTTTTTGCAGCAGTTATTATTCTTACCAAGGACATATCTTAGAGTAGAGTTAAAATGGCTTCTATTATGTGTTTTGCTTTTAGTTTTTAATCATCAAATATGTCTTTGGGCTCACCACATGCATGGCGTGCATGCAAATAAGCAGAAGACACAGTTCCTGCCTTCAGGGCTCTTCTGGTCTAAGGATGGGAGGTGAACCCAAATGCAGTGTGTGAATTAAAGAACAAACAAATATTAAGGTATTGTCACAGGCAGCGTTTGATTTGTGATCTCATAGGTGGTTGAAACAGTTACTACTTTGAAGCCAGAGGAAGGTAAACTCATCAGAGGCGCAGTTGCCTTTTCAGGAGAAGATGAGACTGGAGTATCACTTTAAATCAGTGTCTTTCAGGCCTGGCTGCACTCCCCCCTCACAAGAGGAGCAGTTACAAAATACCAACACCAGGGCCCCCTCCCCCAACCAAGTAAACCCAAATCCCTGCTGGTGGGGCCAGGCAGTAGTGTTTATTTTATTTGTAAACTGCCCCCAGTGATTCTACTGTGCAATCAAGGTTGAAAACCTCTGCCTCAAATAGATCAAACTAGGTGAGGGAGAGAGCAAAGGGAAGATGTGGGGGTGAGGACAAACAGCAGAAGAAGAGAAACAGGGGGGCAAGTCATGTGGTCAGAAGACGCAGGCTGGCTTTGCCTTCTAACAAGAGCAGGGGTGTGTGTGCACGCATTCATTCGACGAACATTTACGTAATCACCTCCTCTCTGCAAGTTACCGTGTAAGATGCTAGAGATTCAGAACATGAGTAGGTTGATGGCCTGTGGTTGTTCACAGTCCACTTGGGGAAATAGGTAGTCATGTGAACAGTACATGCTGTACCAGCATCTCACATCCCTCAAGCGTAGAGGAGACGGGGCAGGGGGGTGGGGATGTTGCTGCAGAGGGATTCTGTGGTGGTCAATGAGGCAGCAACGACACTGGCTGAGGACTCCCCTGGGGAAGCTCTCACAGTGACCAGGTGCCTTGTAACATGGGACTGGAAAACTTAGAATGAGGGTGTTTATACTTGAAAGAATGGTGAAAAACTTGATGAAATATTCATACTGTTTCTCATCAAATCCTCCTGAAGTCAGTTCGTACAAACCACATGTGGGATTATATAAAATTTTAAGTGCCCTGGAAGGAGTAATGAAGTAAATTAATCCCAACTAAGCTTCACACCCCCTAGATGAAATAAATATTATGACTCTCTTACTTCAACAAATTGGAAAGAGGTGACGTTTTCATATAAGAGGTTTATTTAAATGGACCTTATAATAATAATTTCATCTTCTATTTAGAAGGCACCCTGCAGTTACAGAACACTTTGGAGGAAGAGCCTAAAGTACCCAGTAAATTGTTGACAAGACCAAGACCGATTGCTCAAGCTCTTGATTCTTACTTGAATTCTTAGGCTTTTCTCAAAGCCCCAGGTTGTTTTGCATCTTGGAAGTATTTAGTGTTTCCTTTCTAGCGACATGACTCTTCTCTGAGTGTCTGTTTTGTATTTTAAAAGCCTCAACCACCATCACCACGAAGACTTCTAACACCACCGCCCTCATCAGCCCCTCTTCTCTCAGACTTGCCCACAGTTGAACCCAGCCCTCCTCTCTAGTCTTGCGAGTGTGAGCCCCTTCAAGGCTGTGATCAAGTCTTATCTGTGCATCCTCAGAGGCAAGGAAAATGCTGGGCACTTACACATTCAATGCATTTATTTTGAAAAAGAGAAAGAAAAAAGAAACATTAGTTCCTTGCATCTGCATGTGAACCCAGTCTTGAGAAAGAAGGACATACCTCTTACTTAGAATCCTTCTCCCCCATAGGAATTGAGTTGTGCAGTGTGAAAGTTCCTTCAAAGTACTAGGAATTGTCAGTTTAAAAGGTCGGCATCAAACCCTGTAATTCAAGCAGATACTTAACATAGAAATACTCTAAGAATCCTGAATATGGGAATACCTTTTTGCAGAACTGGCCTGCTGGGAGTGGTGGGGGAGTGGGAGCCAGGCTTCCCTTGAAATCCTAGTTGGAATTCCTTTATGTAAGCAAGCCAGAGGCCTCCACACAGACCCAGGCGGAGTGAGGGAGGGGTCCTGCCGCTGCCTGCAGGGACCCGGCAGCTTGGGGACTTAGGCCGATGGGGAAGGATAAGAAATCTTTGTTGCTATCTTCCACAAGTCTCAAGTTCTCCTCTCTGTGGTTGGAAAGGCTTAATGAAGGACTGAATAACTAAAGAAAAGACGATAAATCTTTTCTCCCAGATAAGTTGAAGGGCAGATTTGGGGCAAGAATGTTAGACATGTCTCCATATGCACCCCAACAAAGACGGACATGGGAGGCCATGTTTTACCTGATGGAAGTCATAGTTTTATGCTCCCCTCTACCTTTGTAAAATGGCCCCACGTCGTGGTGTTTGTCCTCTTCTTTTCTACCCCAGCTCATCTGCTTTTCTTAGGCAAAGAGATTTTTTTGTTGTTTGTGTGTGTGTGTGACTGGATCCTGCCAGAGGAGAAGTTTGGCTGTGCTGCAGGGGTGGGAGAAATTTCTTTTTAAGCATAAATATCTGCAGAAATAGCAAAGGGAACAGAGACTCCCAGCCAAGTACATTGCCTTGGGTATAAACGTTCCCTCCCTTTTCAGAGCTGCTCAAGTGTGAAATCTAACCCGCTGCCCCGCTCTTTCATCGGAAGTGCTCTACCAGGTATTGAGAGACTGGGAAAATGTAGAAAAGGGGAGCCCAGAATGGAGACTTTTAAAAGGATTCTTTTTTCAGGTCACCAGGCAAATGTATTAAAATCTGAGGAAACCCTACCTGAAAGTACACAGAACAGCAAATGAACACAGCGAGCTAGGACTCACAGATCATCAAGACAGGCTCGGACTGAGAAAGGGCAACTCACAGACCCAAGTGCACACTTCCTGTTTCTGCCTTCGTATTTGAAATAAGAATATTAATATCTTCCCCACCACTTACCAAAAAACCCCCAAACACCGTGGGGCTCCTTTTGAAAAAGGTCAAGGTGCTCCCCCAAATCACCACTTCTGAATGGGCTCAAGCAGAGAAAACTTTCCCTTGAAGATGTTCCATTGGAAACTGATGATTAAAAATGCATGGCCATCACTGCTCCAGTGCTGCTGATGGGGGAGCCCCTTTTAGATGCTTTGGCTGCGATAGACCATGTACCTCCGCTGGGAGAGAGAGAGAGTGAGAGGACACGTTTTCCTAGGAGATTTTCAGCCACATGAGGTCAATAAAAGTTCAAATAAAAATCAAACCAAAACAAGGGCTGGGGAACCTCCATGGGGTTTTAAATGTCATTTTTTTTTTTAATCAAGTAAAGTTGTAAAACTGATTGTTTTACTATCATTTCAAAAAGGAAAAGGTAATTTAATACCATAAAGTAAAAAGGATATATCCATGAATAAAGAATATTTATTTTTGAATACATTTGTTTTTATGGAAGACTTGGTACTTGTCCCTATTTCTCTCTTTGAGGATCTTAGCCTCTGACCATCAGGGGCTGGATGGTGGTCCACTCACGGAGAGTTCAGGTGACTTCCCCTGTAACAAACCACTCATTTCACCAGTATTTTATCACCTCCATCATTCTCCTCCACCTCTGACTAGTTTTATTTTTACAGACTGTCTGGTACCAAACCCCCTTATACAGTGACCCACTCAGTTAACCAGGGCAAATACATGGATGAGAGATTTCTAGAGAAATCTCAGCTGTTGCAGGAAGTAGAAGAAACACAGGGCTTTGGAACCAAACTGAAGACTTCACTGTTGGGCGAGGGAAACGACATAGGAAATCCAAGTACAAGAGCTCTTGAACAAGGCACTGACCTGGGAGTCAGGGACACTGAAATTTATTTGGCTCATTTGAAAAATGAAGGTTGGACAGGATGTTGTGTTTTAGCCTTGGTTAGTTAGCTAGGAGTGAGAAGAAAATGAGGCAATATCTTTGGTTAGAAAAAGCAAAGGGGAGGGAAAGATTCAACATGTACATAAACTATGAACTGATTTACAAGCAAACCAGCACTTCCATTAGGACAAACGCATTTAGAATCAGTGTCCTGTCTGAGAGGTCCTCTGGGGATCGTCTTTTCCAGTGATTTGTCAACTGCAGTGGACTTAAGAATCACAGGTGTTTGTTAACAATGAAGATTCCCAGGTCCTGCCCCCAACCACCGGGCAGGGAGGGCAAGCACTTCCGCTGATTCCTACAGGAGTGGTCACTCTATTCTAGCCCCTTCGTTCCGGGGTGAGCAGTTGAGGGTGACTTAGTCAGGGTCACACAACTAGCACACAATAGAAATGGAATTGGAATTAAATTCTCCCAATTTCTGATCTGTTGCTCTTTTCACTTTACTTCGCTGACTTTTAGTAGGAAAATTCTAGGCCAAAAAGTCCCCAACCCAGTCAAATTACTAGGTTTGCAGGAGATGCGATATTTATATTCCCTCTGACTTTCTGTGGTTCATAAAAAGGTTCTACAGAACTCTGCAGAAAAATATTTTTAAAAGGCACCAACTCACCCCACATTGCAATGAATTACCAGATAAAAGTCAGCATTTTAAATTCTTGGACCCAGACATGTGAATAAGTGACTTTTTCCAAGCTGAACTTCACCATGAGCCTGGACTTCCCAGTCAAATGGCTTACAGACGGCATCCTGCACACAGGGCTGACTCCTCTGCCCCGCTCCTGCAAAGGGTTAGTTGTGTTCCTGGACAGTCACCCTTAAATCTTCAACTGCCTGTTGCCTATTTTCATAGACTAAGGGTGTGATGGTTTGGGAAAACTGGAATTCTCTGATGTTTTGTTTGTCCGGTCATCTCAGCATGGGTGAAGCTTTGTGGTTATCATATTTTTTAGTCTTTGCTTCTTTATTTTGAAAAGTCAGAGTGGGACAGAGAGAGGAAAGGATGCAGGAGGTAGCTCTTGTGGGGACCTGTTTCCTGCCATCCTGGGGTCCCATTGTTTGGTAGCAAAAACCATCCTTTCTCCCCCTCAGTGCTCCAGGCAACACTAATTGAAGGCCTTTTTAATTTCCAGGAATGGAAGGGAGTTAGTCTTTATCGAGTACCTACCTTTGTGGGTATTATATTTGATAATTCCAGGTGCATTTTTTCCATTAACCCCCACAACAACTCTTGAGCATAGATCTCGCCATCTACTTTTTAACAAATAGGAAAACTGGGCTACGAGGATAAATAACGTGTATCGTATCGCAGCAGTGGTATTGAGATTTGAAACCAAGTTTGTGTAACTCTAGAGCTTAAGTGTTTTTTCACTTTGTTTTTGGCTCTACCATGTTCTCTGAGATGTAGGAATTTATTTTTCATTTAGGAATAAAATGAGGTACTGGAAAACAAAGCCTCGACTTAGTGATGATTCTTTTTGCTTGCAATGAATGGTCCTTATTATCTTTTGGGGTTTTTTTTTTTTTTTTCCTTATTCTAGAACGTTGTCTCTGATTTTTCCCCAGGGATGGCTGGATCTAGAATGTCATTTAGCTTACCTCCAAAGCTTACTGAGCTACGTGTTAGGACAGCACCTCCCACTCTGGCGCAGGGGCATCAGGAAGGAAATGATGAGTGGCTGCTTGCTTTTTTTCTCTTGCTCTTGCCATTATTTGCCTCGTGACTCCTGACACAGGACTGACTCAGAATGCTCCTTGCCCCATTTGTGTGCACGATTTGAAACACACAGCTTGTCGCACATGGGACGTACTCAGGTCCAAGCTGGAGAATGTGTGGTCTCGTTGCTGTTGCTGGGGCCGAATGCCTGCCCCAGGTAGTGCACTGCCTGGGGTCTGCTCCGGCTGTGAGGGTCACAGCGTGGTGCATTGCTGGTTTACGTTTCAGCCTAATTGGGGCAGTGCAGGGCCTGGGCCTCCAGGCCCTTCCAAAATCTTAATGGCTTATGAAATTAGGTGTAGGGGCCTGGGAAGCAGACAGACACAGCATTTACATGATGGAGGTGTGAGGGAAAATGAATCAAATATGTCTCTAGCATTCAGTTTCAATGTACGTAAGTCTTCTTATGTTACCATAACATTTTATGATACACTAAACATTATCCAATGCGTGATTGGTTGTCAACTGCAATAAAACTCATTGAGCTGTCCTGATTTCTGCTGCTCTAAATAATTTAGAATTCTCAGTTACCATAGAGTTGACATACTTGCTCCTTCCTTCCCTCAACGCTCCTCTTACCTTGCTGCTCCTCTCTCCACACCCACCCGTCTGGTCACCTCCCCTGAATTTTTAAATCAGTCACTGGCTCCTGGCAACTGCCTTACAGTTCAAACGCTTGAAGCAGAGATTTTTCCACAGAGGGTCTCTTTCTGAAAATTTCCTTTCTTGGCTTGGCAGAGCTTAAGAGTTCTGGCATCTAGGACAAAGAACATGTGTGCCTGAGTCTTGGACCCTTGTTTTATTGTTACCAAAGGGCCTGTGATTTGGAGAACACCTTTGGAGAGCCAAGCTACAGTGAGTGGCTCTACCCACTGCCTATTTTCTGAAGCCTTGACCCAGAATTAGCAGTGAGAGACTGAGAAGGGATTATGAGCCATGACTCTAACAGAATTCTCTGAGTGTCAAGCCTCCAGAAAGAGGTACGTCATTATAAACCTTTAAACGTTAGAACTGAGGCATCTGGTATATCTGGGAAAGATTGAGCACAAATTGCCCAAAGCCCCCAAGGCCCTGGCTTTCTGGTTGCTTTGCTCTGTCTACCCAACTATTTATTCCATTTATTGAGAGTTTCCTTTGTGCCAGTTACTCTGCTGCGTGCTTTGTGGGCATTTTCTTGTTCAAGCCTCACAACTACCCAATGAGAAAGATATTACTGGGTACTCTTTAAAGATGAATGGGTTGAGGTTTACAAAGCTTTTAAAAACTGCTCTGAATCACACGGCCTCTAAGGGCTCCCCTCCATACACATACACTCCCCTACATCCCTTGGTTCTTTTTTTTTTCCCATTATAGTATTTTTTATTCTTGACTGGCAGTCTGAAATACTTCACAATAAAAAATATATTTAAAGGAAAAAGAGTTTAGCCTCTATCCTGTCCTGGAGAGCTGGGGGAGGGGTGAAGACCATGTTCTTTCTACTGCTACTCCTAGCTCCTGTTCCTAAACCCAGGCCCATCCTCAAGCTGAGGCCTTGAATTCTGACTGAAGTTCTGAGGACAGTGGAGACCTGCACCCCAGATCACTGTGCTAGTTGTCCACTGTGCTAGTTGTCCCCTATGTCCAATCTCCCTCTCCTACTCAGTAATGGAACCCTGATTTTTATCAGAATTTAATTCCCAGAGAATAGAGACTACATTTCCCAGGATCCTTTGCAGCTGTATGTGGTCATGTGTCTAAGTTCTGGCCAATGGGCTTTAAGTGGTTGTGTCCTTGCCACACCCAGGAAATGCCCTCCAGTGGAAGGGTAGCTCTCTTCTCCTACCCTTCTTCCTAACACCTGCGGGACTGCAAACTTGATAGCTGGAGCCTCGGCAGATGCAGGGGCAGAGGGACCTGACAGACACTGTGGCACAGCCATGCTAACCCAGGACTGTCTAGTGCAGATTCTTTATTGGAGAGGGAGGAGAATGCTGTTTCTCTCGTTTAGGCTACTGGGCCCTTCTGACAGATACACATCTTTCGGTTCTTAACCATTAACCTATACTGAGCCCCATGTTAACATAAGATTATTCATGTGTGCTGCTTGGAATTAACTGCAGGACTTTTCTCCATTCAGCCACTGTGGTGTGGCCACCTTCAGTGGTTGTACTAGAAAGGATGCTCCCTTCAAAGAGTGGGTGAGTCATTGCCTCGAGAGAGCTTTGTCTATCTCTGTTAAATAGTCATTAGTTATTTCCTATAACCATGTGGCTCTGGGTGGCAGCAGAACACCCTTGAGGAAGAATGAGCTCCACAGGACATGGTCCTCTGAATCTTGCCATCCAGTCATGCCTTTGCCATCCAGTCTAGCCCTTTCTCCGCTTCCAAGTTCTGGCCTTTCCAGCCAGTGTCTTTTCCACATTCTGGTTTGGCTTCAGTGTTCTGCCATGTATCATTAAAGCAGAAAGAGAGAGTCTCTGTGGAGTCTTGCCCACAGTGGGGACAGATCTGTGCCCACCTGTTTGTGGTCTCCTCCAGTGAGAACCTGCAGGGCCAAGAGGTACAGTGGGGAGGTGTTCCTTCTCTCATGGATGACACAGAATGACATAGAAGCAGTATCTGCCTCTTTACTCTTTCCCTGCAAAGTCACTTTCCCCACAGAGTAGTCAGTTCCATGGTCTGCCTTTAAATCCTTTCTGAGTTGTCAGTGATTCTCTAAAAGTATTGTCCCAGCACCTAATCAGGATTCAGTCACTGTCTAGTAAAATGAAGAAACTCTTGGCAGTTCTGTGTTCTCTTACAGGTGCCTCCTTAAAACACAAGTTCAGTGGATCCAACATGGCCTCTACCCCTTCAACAGCCATTCTTATTTATACCAAGCTATTCTCTCTTGTTTGTAGCTGTTCACACCGTTTTCTTTCCAGGCATACTGCCCTGTACCGGCCATGCATTGCAGTGTTCAGCTTTTCTGTGTGACTGATCTCTGTTTTCTCCTTGTGACTCCACTCTGGCACCAGCCTTACCTTTTAATACCCCTCTCTCTCCCTTTCTCATTTAGATCTCACTCTGAGATCCCTGTGATTGCTTCTGCAAAGAGTGTGTCAGCATTTGATTGTCCTATCGCCTTGAGAAGGCTAGTTCTTCTCAAGAGCCAGCCTATAGCCTATCACACAGCAGACATTTCTACCAAAGGCTTCATTTGTCTTTGGGACCCCTGTGCCTAGGGGTCTCATTATGTGTTGTGGTTGTCCAAAGGCCAAGAATTTTCAAAGAAAACCCACTGAGACAAGTTGGCTGAGCGACTGCCATAGCATCTGTGAAATCTTGGTCACTTTTTTCCTCTTCTAAAAAAATCTTATATTTGTCCTCAGTGAAGAAACGAGATACATTACAGTTTAAAATCTTTAGCAGTATATCTTCTAGAGACTGTAATTGTAATAATAGTCCTTTGTGTGTGCTCTAACCATGGACGTGGATCCTATTATAGCTTGCTATTTTTATCTAGACTAGACCATTAGGTTTTCTTTGTGTTTGACCCTCCCTTTTCCTTCCATCCTTCCCTCCCTCCCTCCATCCCTCCCTCCCTCCTCTTTTACTACCTTCAGATCTTTGCTGGGTAGATACGTGTGCCAAATGCTGGGAATGTGAAGTCAAATAAAGCCTGATTTCCTGCCCTGAAGACCTGTGCTAGCAGAAGGGAAACACATAGTAGAGGGTGACAGACATAAATACACACAGGAAGGAATGGAGGAAACTGCAACAGAGGACAGTGTGGGCATCAGTGCTGGACGGGTCAGAACTCTCGGCAGGGAGGGTGTGGTCAGGGAAGGATTCAGAGGGAGGGTATCATATTTAAGGTAAGACTTGAAAGGCGTATCAGTACTTGCCAGGTAGTTGCTGAGGAAGCTATATGAACAAAGACTCCGAGATGGGAGGTGCAAATGGTCCTTCTTTAGTGATACTGGGGAGGGCATGTGGGAAATGGGGCCCGTATATAAAGATAAAATAAGGGCAGGTAGGGCAAATGAGACTTGACCCTGAAGGCTCTGAGGAGCCCCACTGAGAGACTTCCAGTAGGGCGGCGACAAGAAAGGAGTTCATCATACAGATTTGGAAGAATTTGAAATAAGATGCAAAGAAGTGAGGGCCTGAAACGAAGCAGTCACCATTGAGATGGAGAAGAAAGAAGAGAGATGAGATGGTCAGGAGGCAGGAACAAGAGCATTTAAGTGCAGACACTGGATCTGGAAAGAGGTTAGAAGGAGGGGTAGTTTCTGATGTAAGTAAGTGAGTAGGTGAGGTTATGCGTCACTGAATGGGTTAGGACCGGAGAGCAAGCAGGCCTGGGAGGGAGACAAGAGCTGGCCTCGCTCAGGACACGCACGGTTCCCTGCTTCTGTGACAGCCCAGCTGCCTCCCTCTTCCCCCAAGGACTGGATGACAATGACTGCCATCAGGAATTAGCTTGGAGACCAGAAGGGATTTCCTAGAATTGTGCAGAATCTGAGTCAAAGTGTTCTCCCCCGACCCGGCCCCCATCATTGCTTCCGGCCCGGCATTCCCTCCTTCTCTGCCCTCAGTGCCATTTCTTTTTTTTAGAACCCCGGCTTCCATAAGGAGACAGTCGTCATCAGAATGTGTGGGAAATGGCATTGGTAACACCTGCCAGGGAAAGTGAGCGAAACTACTCACAGTCAAGCCCCTGAGCTCAGGGAGGAGAGGGCCTATGGATCCTGTGTCTCCCTCTCCGGTGAATTCTGGCCACCTTCAAGTCCAGGGGTGTGGAATCAGTAGCTGATTTGGAGAACTACCAGTTTAGGCTTCAACATTTGTTTTTTTGTTTTGTTTTGTTTTTTTAAAAAAAGAAAGACACCTGCGTGCCAGGTGGGAATCAGGAATCCCTGCTTCAATGGGCTTTGCCAGTCAACGGCTTTGTTGCTCTCCAACCCGCTCCCTGCCTTTCCACCGATCCGCTTGGTACCACAGGGAACTCACCACGTGAGCTGCATTTCCCAGGCTCCCTTTCCATTGATTCTGCTAAGTTTGGGGCCCTTGGGGGAGGATGAAGAGCAGATGTATGTGAGAAGCTGTGTATTTCTGCCTCCCTCTCTCTGCTTCCAGGGGTGCCTCAGGCAGTAACACCAGTTCCTCCTCCATGATCCCTTTGTGGTCCCAGCTGCACGAAGAGCTGGAGCTGGGCAGCTCCCTCCTGTGGGCTCTAGTAACAGCACCTCTTCCTTTGTTCCTCCAGCCCTAGGGATTGTGGTGTCTTCTTACTGGTGCTGGTCTCTGGGTTATCTCGCTGTCCCCTGTTTTCCTTTCAGCTCTTCCAACACGTTTGTTACTAGTTTCCAACATTAAGTTCTCTCTCTTAAACTTCCCGGGGTGAGTCCTGTTTTTCTGATGGACCTTGACTGACGTGGTCTGCGTAAGCCCTCAGATTGTTACTTGGTTAATATGAAACCCCAGATATTCTCCACTGGCCCTGTTTCCTAAAGGACTTCTCTGTCTACCATGATTCTCCAGCCCTGAGAGTTGGGTTCCTGGACTGGGCTGTCTTGGAGGGCAAACATTTTGTGCAGTACTTCCTGAATGGCATGAGAAAAGGAGCTCTCTTGGCCCAGTCCCCTTCCTGTGGGATTTTCCAAAACTTTCCAGATGTATCTAAGCTCAGGAAACATTTTAATGGCTGGAAATAATGCCTCGTGGGGCTTGGAGGTTTGAAACCAACTGAACCTTCTCTGAAAGAGGTGTGTTGAAATATTTCAGGGTCTGTATACACACATCCAGACCTTGCCCCTCCCTTGCTGAAAGAGTGGCAGGCTCCCTTCCTTTAATGGGTTCACGTCGTGGAAGAGGAATTGGCATCCTCTGAATGCGCTGATGCCATCGAACAGAGGAGCAGCTCTGAAGGCCAAAATTCTCTCCAGGAGGGACAGGATGGTTAAGTGATTAACTGTGTATTTGGATTCTAATTGAGATTCCACGTTAGATTTTGCAAGGAGAATCCTATAATCCATTTCTATGGCCAATAATAATGGCTGTAAAATTGATCTAAATCATAATCAATCTTTTCTAAGGCCATTGTCACCGACTTACTGAATTGGAGCATTCTGAGATTCTTATGAGGACAGGCATCATTCAACTGCAGATTGAACTGAAGATTACTGTTGTATTAAAGCATTCATCAAAGAAAAATAGAAGTAGGGGAGCTGTACTTGTGTGCCTCCCCAGATCCTTCAGTCTTGGACCAAGAAGTAGAGTAATCATTTGTAGTCTGGGGGTGCAAACCCCTAGACATTGCTAAGAGGCTCTTACATGCTCCACCACTACAGGGAATGGCTGAAACTCCATCCTTTGGAATGTTTCTGAGTCCGACCCCATATTGATTCATCTGGGCTGTGTCCAGGAAGTTCCCAAATTCTCTAACACAGTAACCACTAACTGGGATACTCGTGCGGTTATTTGATGACGCACAGAACTTTATAGCCCTCGGGGTCAGGTATATGTTTTATATTAGAAGGGCGGGATTTTAATGAAAAGGAAGCAGGTGGTGTGCACTAATATGACTATGGTTTCTGGTGCCTCTGAAATGTCCAGCATTGTGTGGTATTGTTCCTTCTTCCTTCTAACCAAGTTTCTTCCATTAGCCAACAAGGGAGCTGATGGAATGAATAGCAGCCCCAGAAATAGTATGGGAGAACTTTTCCATTTGAATGCATCAAAAAGCTAGGATAATTTTTTTTCTCACAGCAATTAAAATTAATTCATGGATCCTAGCATATAACATATTATATAAGCCCACTGTCTTCATCTCTAGAGACCTAGAAAAAAGATTCTCCACTGTTAAAAAAAAAAAAGACAGTGACATTTTAGAATTAAGTTCTAGCTTTGTCTCTAATTAGATGTGATCTTGGGCAAATGATCCTGAGTCATAGGATCATACTTTTCTATAAAATAGATCTAGAAAAAGCAGCAACGCCATGCTATACCTCATTTACTATTTGGACAATGGGAATATTCTTCATTATTTATGGTAGGACTTGCCACCCTGTTTGTTTGTGCTAAACCATGGGATACAACCCTAGCACTCTGTTCACTTATTTATTTGGCTGATGACTTCCTCTTGTGATATTTCTTGACCAGTGATCAGAGGAATACCTCTTGGAATCCACCAGCATCAATGGTTAAAAATTCAGATTCCTAGGCCCTCCCAGACAAAATCAGCAGCACTGGGGGTAGGCCTAGAAATCTGCGTTTTTATACATTGCCCAGATGATTCTTAGGTACACGGGAACCTAAGAACGACTGCCAGCTGACAGCACATGGTGTTCCCTGTGGTGTGAATGACTTTCACTCTCTTTACCCGTTGCATCCAATCTGCAGGGTCTTAGCTCTGGGCCTACCACTGACTGGATGATTTGGTCACACTTTTTCATCTCTCTAGGGCCATTTTCTTGTTTATAAAATGTGGGGGCTGGAATTTAAATCTCTAAAGAATTCTTCAATTCTAACAGTCTGTCACGGTAGTTCTCTAGTGACTTGTAAGAGTTCCTGAATCGACCTTAACAAATCCTATTTCTTGGGTGCCTACTATGTGCTGGCCCCATTGTGCAACTTTGACATATGCTTCATTTATTCTTTACAGTAACCTGTGACATTAGTACTGTCATTATTCACACTTGACACTTAGGAAACTGAGGCTTGGAGAAGTGAAGTAACTTGGCCAAGTCTACTGAGTTAACTAGTGGAGCTGCAGTGGAGTGGGGTTAAACTGGGGTCATAAACACATTAATAATTGCCTGGGTTGCTCTGCCCCCGAGGCTTCGAAGAGCCTGGGGCTTGTCCAGTGTGCTCTCATTCACCCTGTGTTCCACTGTCCCAGCAAAGGAGCCTGGTTTTGGTTTCCTTAGATGTTTACTTGGCCTCTTGCTTAAACGTTTGCCTTTCCTACTCAATTACAGTGAAAGGACCCTCCCCCCCCCCCCAAAGAAATCCCAAGGCTGGAAACATTTTGTTTCCTACAAAAAGAATATCTTGCAGCCAGCTCTGTGGTCGAAAGTATTTTTCCTGTGGTCTAGGGATGGGTTGGATCCCATCTCTTCTTGGCCAGTGTCTGAGAACTTAGCCTGTGGCTTCCCATCACGTCAGCACACAGTACGCTGTGTTTTTTAAATGAGTGTCTAGTGATGTTGAGTGTGTGCAGAGTGGACGGATAGGTCTGTTTGGGTGTATAAGAATGTGTACATGTACCTCTGGCCTTTCCAGGGCAGAGAGAACCTACGAGTGGTTTTCCACATGCTGCACATATCAACATAGCTTTTAAGTTTTCATCACTCACACGACAACCAAACAAATTCAGATGCTGACGAAATGAGAGGAGAGTGATATGTGAGCCTTATGTGGATTTGCAAGTAATCAGAAAGCCGAGGGAATCTGAGATTTTAACCTGTCACATTTCTTTCCATTTTCAAATATTCAAAGCCAAGATACGGGGTTGGTTTTATTAGATGGCAGGGTGGTCTAATAGTGATGGCAGAAAACGGGAATTCTAAGGTCTGCCTCCAGCCTGGCCACTTGCAGAGTTCAGGACACTGACCTTTGCCCAGCCTTACATAAGTTACGTCTTCTCACGGACTGCATTTTCCTGTCTGAAAACATAAATTAAAAAAAAAAAAAAAGACGTATGCTTCAAAAAACAAAAGCTCTTCTAGTGAGAGATGCATTCTGAACATTCCAACAGAATTCACAGATAAGAAGTGTTCCTAGTGTGAGGTGCATTTTCTTTACTCATAATTTAGGTACTTTCAGTAAGACTGCAGTGTGTGGTGGTGGTGCCTAGAGCTTCCTAGCCTTACTTCCATTGCTCATGCTGTGTGACCCACTTGGAAGGCCCTCCACGTGAAGAAATCTTACTTTTCCTTTATGCTGTTGCCTGAATGATACCATTTCGTTACATGCTTCTCACCACCCATGAAAAAGTAGCTCTCTGGCTCCCCACTGCTCGTGGTTTTAGGTGCTGCTTCCCTGCCACATTTAGGTGTTCAGCTAAAGTAGAAGGCAGGGCTGACTCACTCCTGAAAGTCCCAGCATAGTGCAGTGCAGAGCAGATGCTCACCATGTATTTGTTGACTTAAATGAAATAAACCTCTCCAAAGATGACAAGCTCCTATTAGTAACCTCAGAATTCTCCTGTATAAGTCTTCTATGTAGCTTTCCATCTGGGGACATTTTTAGACCTCAACACATCATGGCATCCAGGGAGAGAAGTTGTAGCTGCTGGATTTGGGGGCACCATTTGAAGAAACAAGCAAATCCCAATCAGTGGTAGAAGGAGTTATGAATCCTTTCATTTTTACATTTTAGGGGGAAAAGATGCTAGGGAAGATTTGAAAGGCAATCTATTGGAGTAGAAATGAAGCCATCCTGAGTACTTCATTTTAGAGGGGCAGGGATTGACATAGAGGTATACCCCAGGCCCAGATTCAGCATTAGTGGCATTGGCTACAGGGCTGTACCTTCCCTGGGATGCAGGAACTGGCCCATCCAAGTCAGCCCGTGGGAAAGGATGGCCTCAGAGAGATCAGGGTTCACCAGGGGGAAAAGCTGGCATTTGCTCCATTTCGTCACATAAAGCAGTGGAGCTATTCTCACGGTAGGGTTTGGGGTGGGGTTGGGGTAGTGGTGGTGATTTAGTAAACCAGTTTTCCGATGACAAGGATGTTTCTGTTTTTACCCCTTAACACTGAGACAACAACCCAAAAAACAGATCCCGCAGTACATTGAAATGCCAAGGCTAAATGAACTGGTGGAACTTTGTGGCTTTGGCTCTTGGCTTACAGGCGTATCCATGCATTAGGGCCATGGCTTGGCAGTAGACAAAGCAGCTATGTGGGTCCTTAGGGAGCTCTCTGGCTCTGTGGCTTTCTTTGATATGTAGTTGAACTTTGGCAAATTTTTCCTCTCAAGTCTCTGTTTATGAGGTTCAGAGGTAGGCAGAGACTCTCATGGAGCCCAAAGACGACAGCAAATTAGAACTGCAGGATGTCCCCCCACATTCACACTCTGCGTTCAGGCTAAAGAGCTGGCCCACCAGGCTTACAACAAAGGGACAAGTGATGGAAAGAGACCGCTGAATTCTCTTCCCAGCTCCACACAGCTCCAAACCTGTAAGCTTGTCTAGACCTCTTAAATTTTCTTTCTTTCAAAGTGAAAAGATCTCTTACTTGTCAAAGGAGCAGTAAGGTCACCGGTTTTCTGGTTTCCGACGTAGTCATGCTTCACAAAAACAGCTGACATTTACCAAGTGCTTAACCATTGACCATGATACATGTTTTTATCCATTAAATCATCACTTCTTTGCAAGGAAGGTACTATTATGCCCATTTTCCAGATGAGGGAACTAAGACAAAGAGGTTAAGTCATTGACTAGTTGTTGTTGTTCTTAATTATTCTTCACTAAGTTAAGGTACAACTCTGCAGATGTATCTTAAAATCAGCTGGCTTTCCTGTATCCCTACCTCCTTGGTATCACTGGGCCAGAGATAATAAAATTATTGGAATTAGTATAGTTAGCATTCTTTTTTCTAAATTGAAGTTTAGTTGATTTACAATATTGTGTTACTTTCGGGTGTACAGAAAAGTGATTTGGTTATATATATGCATATACATCTGTATTCTTTTTAAAAAGTCTTTTCCACTATTGTTTATTATAAGATATTGAATATAGTTCCCTGTGCTATACAATAACTCCGTGTCACTTATTAGTTAGCATTCTTAATTGCTGACTCACCATAAATTATAAGTAGGCATTGGCCATTTTCAAGTTATATCGTTCTTATATTGAGAAACCTAGAATTAAGACTTCCAAAGTCTTGAACAGGTATATAGAAAGTGGTTGATTTGGTGAACAAGTGGGATTACCCATTCTACTGAACCCATACAGTAAAGGGAGAACAAATGTGGTGTTGAGCTAAGAAGAGTTTAAGAAATTGGAGGCAGGGATTTTGCTCAAGTACCAAGATCAAGCCAGTGGACTCCGAGGAGCTGCACAGTGAGGCTGTACACTGTGGTCTGCATATAGGTGATGGCTGTGCACCTCTTTCCTACTCATTTCTGTAGGAAAGAGCCTTTGTGGGGTAGCCTTTATGTTTTCTCTAGCTGCCCCAGGAAATGCTGATGATAACATTAATAGCTGCCATTTTTGTAAGAGGCATATGATAAGACCTATACAAATATTATCTTTAGAATACACTGTGAGGTGGGTTTTTACAATAACACTATGAAATGGGTATTATTATCCTGATTTCATAGTTGGGGAAACAGAGACGTTTAAAAATGTTCTGAAGCTCAAACAACTAGAAAGTCGTTTGAAAGAGGAGTCAAACTCAGGTCTGTCTAGCTCTGAAGTGACTATGAGCCCTTGTTTTCTTATAAGGGAACACCCCTCTTCAGTTTTCAGGCTGTGTTGTACCCACTGGCTAGAGGTCTGACCAGTGGGAGGATCACATGCCTTTTCCATAGACATGGTTTGCAGTAGTCAGTTTAGAGTCAACCCTGGACTTTGTTGAAACAATCAGACTTGCTAAGTTGGTAGAATGTAAGCCTGGAGCTCTTGGTGGCCATCTTTGCCACTGTCCAGAGGGAACCCACTTGAGAATGACAACGAAGTCAACCCAGAGAGAAACAAAACCACGAGATTCCATGGAGGGAGAAGGGGAAGTTCTGAGGTCAGTATTTGAGGCCCTGGATCCAACTGTGTCTGAGGTCAGTTAACCCTGAACTTTCCAGTTATGAGCCAGTAAATTTCCTTTTTTTGTTTAGTCTCAGTTGCATTTCTGTGACTTGCAACAGAAAGAATACTGAATAATACATGCATTAGATGCTCATAGTTACATACAAATGTGAGGCCAGAAAATTCTAGTAATGAGAACCTTTATTATTAGATTGGTGTTTATATCCTCCCATTAGGTAGAGACCAGTTCTGATTATTCAGGCCCACCTTCCTCATTTCTAGATGATTCCATTCCTATGCATCTCCTCTTCCTCCTTGTACCTCTGCTCTTCCTCTCCCTGGTTTCCTTTTGACCTTTTCCTTCTTCACCTCCATTACGATAGAGAGGGAGAAAAAAAGCATGAAGCGCATTTTAAACGGCTTTTCTGGTTTATAATTCTCTTTGAAAAGTTTCAGATAAAGAGTAAGTTAAAAATAATGACTTAAAAGTGATTAAAAAATGATTTGGAGTTTTAGTTAGCCACGGCTTCTTTGCCACATGTTAAGCTTTATGAAAGTACTTGATGTCATTTCTTCCACAATAAAAATACAACATTTTCTGGTTCAGTCTCACTAAATCATTAACGATGGGCTGTAAAATATTCTTTCCAGTTCAAAAGTGGCATCAAGTAAGTAACTGAGATGAAATTAGTAATAATTTTGGAAATGTGGTCATTTAGCAAGCTGGCATTTACTGAACATCTACTGTGTACTGGACTAGGCTCTGGAAAAAGCAAAGACGAATAAAACATAATTTTCAAAATCTAGCTGGATCGGCAAGTCTAGGAACCACTGACCATAATGTAGTGTGATGGGCTGGAGGACAGTAAAAACCTTTCACAACTGGTCCTGCATAGGAAAGGACCAGGCAGGACCAATGCCAACCATGGGGGAAGGGGGTCCGGGAGCACCTCTTCCACTGTGCCAGGCATTAACCCTTAGTTACTGGATCCTGTAGGAGGGTCCTGGGGTCAGTGAAATAGTGGGGCCTTTGGGGCCTTAGGAACAGCAAACCTTTGCCAAATGGCATGGCAGTATTTCAGTATTTTAACAACTGACAGGCCCGAGTAAAATCCTGGGAGTTGTTCTGTAATCAAGGCCTCTTGAAGTAGAGGGGAGGGAGGAACAACAGTCCTCCTGAGGCAGAGAGAGAGGGGAAGGATGGCTTTACAGAGGAGGTGACTTTTGAGCTGGGCTTTAATGAAATTTATTCAAAGAAGAGAGAAGAGCCTGAGGTAAGGCATCCCTGATGTCTTTAATCAGCAGAGTCAGGTTTGGGAGTGATCAGGAGGGGAGGAGGGGAGAGGGGAGACTGGGGCAATGAGTTGGCCCAGGTTGAGAAGGACCTGACAAAGAGTTTGAAAAGTAGATACTAGAGAGCCAAGAATGGTTTTTCAGAAATTAAAAATGTGACAGTTCAATGATGAGGACTTTTGGTTTATATACAAGGAGTCTTGCTTATCTGATGGAGAGAGAAAATTCACTTTATGTTAGATATACGATCCATATGCTCTACATGGACCCCTGTTTTATAGATTGATCTGATTCGTCTGGGAAAGCTAGAAGTATGGGCATTTAAGCCACGAAAGCCTCAGACTGCTGTTCACCCTAAGGCAAGGAGCCGGGAAATGAATGTTTTTCCACACGTGTCATCTTCTGGATTCCCGAGGCCTTCTGGGTTACTTCAAAGCTGACCATTTAGCTTCTTATGGGCAAGGACCTCATCATATTCATCTTTGTTTTCCCCGATGTCTAGCTTAGTACCTAAGGCATAGGAGGTACTCAGTAAATATTTGTTGAATTAGTGTAACATTAAATAAGTCATTCAGTTCTAAGTAACCGTTGCTAATGCTTATTTTAAATATGGTTTTATATAATTGCAAAGTGTCTGCCCTTTTTAGGTCCTGTATTTTCATTCTGGCGTGATCTACTTTCAGTGGCATTCGGCTAGAGTCTATGCCTACTCAATAGGAAATTTCTGGCGGCAATAAATCACGTATCCTGGCTAGATGGCTGACTGAGTATGGCAGAACACTCACCCGCTCTTTACTTGACTTCCCCTACCTGTGTAAGGGCGAGGATGTTTTTGCTTATTTATTCTGAAATGGAAAGCATAAAAAAAAAAATCCTTGTTTGTGGGGGGAAAAAAAAGCAATATAGAATAATACAGAGTAGGAAGGGAAATCTTCCAGAGGTGGATAACCTTCTAGGCTTCTATGCATATGTTAAAATATTTGTGTGCTCTGGATATACAGTGTTCTGTAACCTGCTTTTTAAATCATCCATACATCATGGATAATCTTTCCACGTAGATATAGTTACTAACCTTTTTTCACAACAGCATGGGATTCCATGGTAGGTATACACAGAAATGTAGTCAAGAGGATGATGACATTAAAATGAATGAAATGTTGTGTTCCTTAAAGTAAAAAAAAAGTCCGCATTTTTGTTTTTAATTATCTAAACAAAATAAATGACTTTGCTGTAAGGCAGAGAAGTAGCAGCCAATCACTTCACTTCAGAAACAGCTGACTTGGTCTATTAATATTTGTAGCTATGCTTTGCTTCGTTGTTAACCTTGTCTAACCCCTTCTCTCTAGAAACTCCAAAGAGCACATAGTAAATGTTATACAAATACTCCATAAAAGTTGTTCTGTACTGATCTGGACTAAAATGGATCTTTAAATATAGTTGTTGTTTTGTAATGTCTTTTAATAGGGCTCTCCTTAATTGGTCCTCTCTCTTGATCCTGATTTTAAAAGGGGAAGATGGCTCAGAAAACTGCTCCAGGTCACCAAATAAATCCAAGCTCAGAACAATAAGATTCCTTTAGGCCCATCCCCCAAGCTGTCCCCCTCAGTCACGCTCCCCCGTCAGAAGACTTCTCCGAGTCTGAGATTCTGCAGCTGTGCAGAAGGGGACTGAGGTCTCTCTGCTCGGATGTTGCTGAACCTGGCTTCTCTTTTTGTTTTTTTGCTTCCATCCTCTTTTTTCTTGCCTTTCTTCCTCTTTGTTGTCTCAGTTTTTATAGAGTCCTGGCTGGCTCCCCTTGGGATGAATCTGCCTGCCTGTGTATATAGGAATCCGCAGTGTCATTAGGGTAGTTACCTCTAATCATTCTTCCTCGTTGCTATTAGAAGAACTCTGTCTGAGCACTAAGAAAACTTCAATGTGTGGGCTCTTGTCTTTGCGATGAAAGCTTTTGTCCCATAGTAATGAGGCAGAGCTCTCGTTTACTTCTGACACATGATTAACTCCTTGGGAAGGAGGGAAAAAAATGGAGAGTTGTTATTTAAGATGAGTACCCTGGGGAAACAAAGGAGAGGCTTTTCACATTGTTGTGCTTCCTAATTGGGCCAAGCCAGGGTTGCTGTGTACCATTCCAGAAGGCAGTTCCCTGCGTGGTGGGGGAATGGGAGCAGAGGGGTGACAGATTGAAGCTGACGTTGGAAAAACGTGGGACCAGAAAGAGTTTTGGAATTTTTAAGGCCAGATCTTCTGGACTTGCCTCCTATCCCATCTCCAAAGGCTCCCGGGGGGAGAAGGGAGCTTAGACCCCCACACTCTGCTCTGTAGTCCCTGACATCAAGAGTTCCCTCAGCCAGAATGGCTGGGAAGGAGCTGGTTTGCTTTATTCCTCACAACTGTATATTGCTTGAATTGTTTATAGTGAACATGTGTTATTTATATAATCAGAGAAACATAAAGCTATATTCAGAGTGTGGGCAGGGGAAAAGGGAGAGAAAGCGAACTGTTTGGTGGCGCTGGCAAATAATGCTATATGCAGTCCAGTCAATGTAAGGACAAAAAGCGTGGGATTAGGATACTATAAAAGGCACCTGAAGATTCTGAGCAGAGCGGCTTCTTAGCACGATGACAGAAGAGGAAGACTTTGACACCCCCACCTCCTTCCTTTAGGGGCTCAGTGCCAGGCCCTGCTGGACCGCACAAAGGACCTGGCCAGATTTCCTAGCCCAGGGAACATCTATATTGGACAGTTTTCTGTGCCTTTGATGGTCAGTATTCATCTGTACTCTCAGCTTTAGGATCCTGCATTTTAGGCAAGATTATCTTACTGACTGATTCTGAAGAAGGTTCTCTGCCTGCTGGTCCACGTATGTGGTAACCAGGGAGATGGCCTGAAGACACAGATTTAGTCCAAATATATGATTCTAATGAGAATTTCAGACTCTAACAAGTCAGTGAGAGAGGGAAAATTTTGGCTAGGGACCTTTGGCAACCCCTCAAATCAGATCCCGTGAGTGGCTGCCTAGGGAACTCACTTGTGCTCGGGATTCTATAAATAAACGTTTTCGGCATGAGCGCGGGCCGCCAGATAATCCCCTCTATTGATCAGTAGAGTTGTCTGACCTGTACCTCAATTTTTTCATTGGTAAAATGGGGATAATAATAGTATTTATTTCATACAGTTAATACGAGGATAGCCCGTCTTAGAACAGTGCCTGGCACATAACAAAAACCTAATAAAAGTTAGCGCTTTTATCACTGTCAGACCCAAGTCTGCCAAGAGTCCTGATGTTGGACGTAGGCCCCAAATGGACATCGAGTAGGTTCCCAAAGAGGCAGGAGAGTTTTTAGACTCCTGACAAATCCAGTCTGGTTGCTGTGAAGCTCTTCTCACCAAGTTCTTTCTAAAGTCCTTCTCCTGCAAGATCCCCATTTCTTGAATTATTTCAGTCTATGAGCCCATTTCTCTGGCTTAAAGATGCCTTGATTTTCCAACAATATGCAATAAATGAGATAACTCTGTATCTAGGGTAAGATTTAGACACAGTCACATTATAAATATTAAAAGTACAAAAGACTAAACCAACAGGTCCCAGTTATGCCCTGACAACACCAGAGAGAGTTACTGTATGAAGTTCCAGCTTCCCTCCGTCTTACCGAGCTTGTTGCAAAGACTGCTTCAAACTAGACTGAGCTCCAGCCCTAAAGGAAAGAATAGGAAAGGTACTCTAGTTGTCTCTCTGTTATTCCCCTAAGTCATCTGAAACCCTGTCTTGTATTTCCTCCTTGTCCTTTGTCCTTTCTTTTTCCACTGGAGGAAGGCTTTAGGGAAATAGTAAGAATGCTGCGGTAACAGAGGGAATTAATTGGACCACGTTCTGAAGAGTGTGTTGATTCCCACTAGCAATAGTTTCTCCACCCAGCAGAGCAGGGCCAGGGATGTGGTACATTACACAAACCGGTCCCACTTGACCAGCTGTTTTTGGAGATTTCAAGCCCAGAGTTCAGCTTCTTTACATAGAAACACGTTGCCTTCCTCGAATCAATGCCTGTGAGACTAAAGAAAATCCCATGTGGCCCAAGCATGATGTAACAGGGATGTGTGCTTCAGAATTCAAGACACACCCTCTGAGTTTCTGGCATCTTTTTTACCATAATAATTGCACGGCCACAGCCTTTCTTCTGTGACCCTTGCAGGCCAGAGTTGCCTCGCCTTGGCTGTGGTTCCTAGCGGGCCTGGACGGCAAGGTCCAGCTCTGCTTCCTGTGCATCTGTGGATGGTGCTGGGAAGTCAGGCCTGTCTCACTGGATGCTCAGAGAACTTAGAATTTACATCTGGATAGAGTTCCTGTGCATCTTGTTTTTCTGGTCATTTTTATACTCTTGATTTATGGCAGAGAAAAGGAATAGGTTTTTGTCACTTGAAATTGCCTATAACGGTATTTAGTTGCTTTAGTTGGAGCTAGATTGAAATCTCCAAATTTGAATGACAATGTAACCAACACATACTTATGTATACTTACTTGAAAGTTAAAATCAATAATACTTAAAATAGCTTTTGATTTAAAACAAAGAAAAAGAAAGTTTAAATGTGATATTTGATGGCCGTGAACTTACTAGTGCTATCACCAGTTCTTTCTTTAGCAGCACTCAATGGTAATATTAACACATGGTAACACTGACAGTTTCAGTAATAGTTAGAAATACCATTTGAAACCTAAATATACAGTGCTATGGCCTGTATATGAAATTGTGCTTTGGCCTTACACACACAGCACTCTCACATGGGCAGCAAGCAAAAGCAAGTAGATCATGGAACTAACTCGATAGCCTTCAAGACTGAGAAACTCACTAACTTTCCTGCATTTTTAACCTGCTCCCCCCGCCACCGTGGAAAGAAACATATTTCTTACATTCTCATGATGTGCTACGTTTTTCATTAATTTCATTCACGTTGCTAATTTACACAATAAGCCTGTGAAGCTGGTATTTTTGTGCTCATTTTGGAGATGAAGAAAGTAAAGCTTAGAGAGGTTAGAGTGTCCAAAACCATAAGCCTGGATCTGAAGCCATGACTGACTAAATTCAAAGCATCTTACATTGTGTAATAATGATGATCATACTTGGCCCCAAGCCACTTTTTTTCAGTCGCCTGTAAGAAAGATTTGAGGATAGTTAAAAATTATATCAAGCACTCTCAAGAGGAGCTTTTTGGTGTGTAGTACTAATATATATGGTGTGTGTGTATGTAACTGACCCTCAAAACTGGTATTATGATAATACCACCAAATCACTGCCAAATTAGAGATAGAAAAAATAAAGCTCACAAAGAGGGCCTCCTCTTTAGTGTGGAAGTTTGACCACTTATGTTCATCTCTACTCTTTCTCATGATCTATCTGAAATTATTTCAGTTTAATAATAATTTTAAAATATTAACCAAAAAGTCAAAGAGATTAGATCTCTTTGAGACATCAACAAGTTTCAACAAGATATTGGAAGACAGGAAGTGACAGAAGATTGACCAGGCATAATGGAGGAAACTGCAAACCGAACTGTTTTCAACGTAATGTAACAGTAGAACACTTAAGAGATTTCCCGAGACTTGGAAGCACCAGATATTGCAGAAGATAGAGAAGATGAAAACACTGCTGTTGAAAACTGGTTGAAAATTGTACGTGAAATATAGGAAATAATTGGACCTCCTTTCTCACCCTGGAGAGCCAGGTGACCAATCTCCAACCCAGGTTGAAGGCCAAGGTTTATCTTTGGAGAAAGTGAATTAGAGAAGTTTCAGACTTGGAACTTCAAACAAAGCAGAGGACAAAGGGAGGAATTTGGCTAAAACAATGGATTACATCTGCCAAATGGTGAATGGTGAATCTGAAACCAAATGGTGAATCTGAAACCCCTTTCTCTGCCCTGCTTCTGGAGTGTAGGAACAGGACAAGAAATTGGAAAACTCTTCTCTGTAAATACCAATCCACCTCTGAGAAGATATCTCCATGTATTGACATTCATCAGTCTCCAGTGGATCCCACCAATTTACAAGTATTGTCCTTATACACAAAATTTCCAATTATATTTTTAGAATAAAGCATATTTCCTATCACAGAATCTAAATATGACTGAACAACCAAGGATCACCAGACTTCAGAAAATGCCTCCCACATCAAAAAGGAAACAAAACAAACAATAAGAGCCATGAAGAATTAGAGATAATGTAAGATTTAGGGGGGAAGAAACCTTAAACTGTAATTAATATCCTCAAAGAGCTAAAGATGATATAAGAACAAGAATAAGATGTGATGAATTAGAAATAGAAGACAAGAAAAAGCTCCTGGAAGTTAAAAATATGATAGCTAACATAAGTTCAGTTAAAGGGGTGGATGATAATACCAAGTGATATTATTTGAATTATGTGTAAACATTAAGTTGATTAGAAACAAGACAATTTTCTAGAACTTTGAAAATATTTAAAACAGAAAAAAGAAGAGTTCAGGGTTGAATAGGGAGAGAGAACACAGATGGATATTGAATCAGAATGTTTAAAAATTTACCTTCAGATACCCAACTCAGAATGGTGGAGTAAGGCATTCAAACAACTTGCATCTCCTCAAAAGCAACAAGAATGCTGACAAAAATTATCAAAATCAACTTTTCAGAACTCTGGAAATTAACTAAAGGCTTAGAAAATCTGGTGAATCTCAGTAAGAACATCAAGATTTGTGGCATTTTAACTTTTGCTAATCCCATCATTCTTTCCCTGGCTCTCCAGTAACCTTAAAAGCCAACCATCTTGCAACTGTGATAGCCTTGTATTGTAGTTTGGAAAGGTTTGGAGCTCCCCAAAAGTCCCATCCAAGAGAATGTCACTATTTGGCCTGACTCAGAGCTGGTCTGTTTGAACAGTCCTACCCAGAGGGTGTTTGTTG
This sequence comes from Camelus bactrianus, assembly GCF_048773025.1. Classification (NCBI taxonomy): domain Eukaryota; kingdom Metazoa; phylum Chordata; class Mammalia; order Artiodactyla; family Camelidae; genus Camelus; species Camelus bactrianus. Next base: position 29,597,757 of record NC_133544.1, on the reverse strand, counting down.
AAAATAATCAGTGGCAGTTATATACACCATCATGGCTGCGTGTGGTCTTATTACCAAATAGAGCTAACAAAAGGCTGACCAAAAAAATTTAAAAGGAAAAACTGGGGAGTGAGATGTCTACCAAGAGCTTTGTAAAGGTTCTGCATATACCAGGGAATCTAGAAGGCTACACACATGCCCAGAGCTTCGCTCAACGCCCAGGAAAAACCTAAGAACTTAAGCTCTCACCTTGACTTTGAGGCTCTGTATAAGCAGGAAGTGAAGGTTAAGACAAAGTTTTTAATTTCCTGAAAGCATGACCCAACACAAATACAGAGACCCATGGCAAAGGCTGGGAGACTTACTGGTTCAAGGCATTTAGGGAAATCTGTTCAATCAAATCTTGTTCAATCATTAATCATTAAGTGACTTTATGTACAAGGGAGCCTCAATAAAATTATAGGCTGACTTCTCATCAGCAACCAAGGAGGCCAGAAGGCAATGGAATGATATATTCATATTGCTGAAAGGAAGACTGCCAGCCAAGGATTGTACATCCAGCAAAACTGTCCTTTAAAAATGAAGAAGAAATTAAGACATGCTTAGAAATACAGAATCTGATAATTTGTCGCTAGTACATGTACTCTCCATACAAGATACTAAAAGGAGTCCTTCAAGCTGAAATGAAAAGACACTAAAGGGTAACCTGAATCCACATGCAAAAATAGAGAGCACTAGTAAATGTAAATATATAGGTAGATATAAAAGACAGTGTGAATGTGAAGGGTTTTGTAATTCTTCTTTTCTCCTATATGATTTAGAAGACAACTACATAAAGCAATAAATATAAAACTATGTTGATTGACTTACAATGTAAAAAAGATGTAATTTGCATAACAATAGTAGTGCAAAGAAGGAGAAGAGAATGGAGCTATATTGGGGCAAAGGTTTTGTAAACAATTTAAATTAAGGTAGTATCAATCTGAACTAGGTTGGTTTAAGTTAAAATCTTAATAGTAATCCCCAAAGCAACCTATAAGAAAATAACTCAAAAATGAGTAGTAAAAGAAACAAGAGAATTAAAATGGTAAACCAGAAAAATATCTAACACAAAGAAATCAGTAATAGAAAAACAGAGGAACCTAAACCATAAGGTACACAGAAAAACACATAGCAAAGTGGCAGACATATATCTTGTCTTATCAATAATTACATTAAAAGTAAATGGACTCAAAACTCCAGTCAAAAGGCTGATTTTGGCAGAATGAGTAAAAACAAAGCAAACAAACAAAAATCCATGATCCAACTATGTTTTCTATAAGAGACACACTTCAGAGTCAGACACAAATCAGTTGAAAGTAAAAGAATGGAAATTATATACCATGCAAACTGCAATATTGTGATTTATGAGAAATATATATATTTGATCATTAAGATGACCAAAATATATTTCTCATGTATATTTGGTCTTCATCCATAGTTCCTGGCTCACAGATTCCCAAACCCTTGGAATTTTCTGAGTGATAAGAGCAATAGGAGCATCTTTTGTTATAGTATTTAGTCTCTTGTTCTTAGTTTCTGAAAATACTTCAGAGCCATAAAAGTGAAATGGGTGTCTTGTTATTTATAACAAGCCTTTTCTACTACAGCTGGGTTTATATTAACGAAGATGACTTTTGTAAAGCACTTAAGGATGGGTACTAGTTGCCAGGGGAACCAACCATGAATAGACCGTTGGAACTTTCAGTCCCACCCCTGATTTCTGGGGAGGGCAGGTGGGCTAGAATTAATCAACAGTGGACAATGAGTTAATCAGTTATGCCTATGTAATAATGAAGCCTCCATAAAAAACCCAAAGGCGGGGGTGGTTTAGGGAGCTTCCACATTAGAGAACCAAAACACTTCCACATGCCACCATGCTGGGCCTCAAGCTCCACTAGCACAGAAGCTCTTTTGTTTGGGACCTCACCCTATATATCTCTTCATCTGTTTGTTGATTTGTATCATTTAATATCCTTTATAATAAATTGGTAGCCTAGTTAATAAATGGGTTTCCCTGAGTTCTGTGAGCCATTCTGGCAAATTAATTGAATCCAAGAAGGGGGTCATGGGAACCTCCCATTTGTAGCCAATCAGTCAGAAGCACAGGTAGCAGCCTGGGCTTGTGACTGGCATCTGAAGTGGAGGGTAGGCTTGTGGGACTGAGCCTTTTACCTGTATAATATGAGTCTGTCTCTGGGAAGATAATGTCAGGAGCAGAGTTGAATTTTCAGACACCCTGCCACCCTGCTGGTGTCTGAGAATTGCTTGTTGGTGTTGGAAAGTCTCCACATTGGAACTGGGTTTAGGAACCCTTTTACAAATAGTAACCAAAAGAGGGCTACAGTGGCTATACAAATATCAGACAAAATAGACTTTAAGACAAAAATTATTACTGCAAACATAAAAGGACATTTTATAATAAAAAAGGGCAAATCCATCAGGAAGACATAACAATGTTAAACATATATGCCTGTAACAACTGAGCCACAAAATACATGAAGCAAAAACTGAACAGAATTGAAGGGAGAAATAGACAATTCAACAACAATAGTTAGAGACTCCAATATCCACTTTCAATAACGGATAGAACAACTAGGCAGAGAATCAACAAGGAAATAGAAGACCTGAACAACACTATAAACCCACTATACTTTCAATAATGGATAGAACAACTAGGCAGAGATTCAACAAGGAAATAGAAGACCTGAACAACACTATAAACCCACTATACCTAATAGCTATCTGTAGAACACTCTACCAAACTATAGCAGATACACATTCTTCTCAAGTGTACATGGAATTGCCTCCTGGATAGACCATAGATTAGGCCACAGACCAAGCCTCAATTAATTTAAAAGGATGAAACCATGCAAACTAATTACAATGGAATAAAATTACTCATCAATATTAAAGGGAAATTTGGGCAATTCTCAAATGTGTGCAAATTAAACATACACTCAACATACTCACTCCTATATAAGCAGCAAGTCAAAGAATACGTAACGAGGGAAATTAGAAAATACTTGAGAAAATGAAAGCAAAAATACAGCATACTGAAACTTTTGAGATGTGGCTAAAGCGATGCTTGGAGGAAAATGTATAGCCTAAACACCTATGTTAAAAAAGAATTTTATTATATGTAAGTTTATCTCTATAAAGCTGATATTTAATAAAGAATTGATGATCCATGTTCTTTGACTATATTAATTTGCATACTACCATGTATGTGTAGGCACTAAATTCTCTCTGATTTTAGCACAATTTGGGAGAAAATCACTAACCTTTTCATTAACTAAGCTTATAGTTAATTATATGCACACTTAAGTATTTAGAGGAAAGTGCACTGATGTTTGCAATTTACTTTGAAATGCAACGATAAAAAAATAAGATGGGTTGGTAGATGGATAGATAAGTGATAAAAACAAGTATAATAAAATGTTACTGGTAGGATCTACTTGATACATTTATGTGTATTCACTATGAAATTCTTCTAACTTTGCTGCATGTTTGAAATTTTTCATAATACAACGATGGGAAAAATAATAAACTCAAAATACCACTCTGACCCTGAACTAGTACTGTCCCACAGTTTACTAAGTTAATAGCCTATTGATCTGAAGAATTAACGTTTTCTTTTAGGAGAAAGCTCTTTTAGTTTATAAACTTTGGGAATCTAATGTATTATATAAACATTTTAAAACAACCACCTCACTCAGAGAGATGTTATAAAAGAGCATAATGATACTCTGCAGGGGAAGAAGATCTTTTAGCCTCAGGGCCAAGCTTTCTAGGAGAATCTTCCCAAGGTCTAGAATTATATTTTACAAGGGATTCAGATCAACCTCAGATTTCTGCCCCCAATTTCTGTAGGAAAATTGTGAAATAGGCCACATGTAGATAAATTAATAAGTTCATGGCTGCTCAAATACAGTTCATTTTTCCACCCCGTCATCTTCCAGTGCTGCGTTACTTCTACAGATCTTGCTCCCCTATTTTGAGAAGGCAGTTTAGACACCATTAAACTCATTTTCTACTCTCCCCTCATAATCTTGCAAAGCTGTTGGTACTGAGGCTTCAGTGTTCCATGGAGAGTGATTTTCCAAGTGATGAAGCAGATTCTAATCAGTATACAATGCAGATATGGATGGGAGCTGGACCTCTGCCACCTTTCCCTCCAGCTCTCTTAACACAATGACTAGGGAATTCCTTTGAGGATCACTGAGTGCACTTCAAGCCCCCCTGATCCTGTGGCCTCCTTCCAGCCTCAGAGATCTTCCTGTCTGGAGCATTTCCGGCCTTTCTGTCCCTTGGCTTGGAGAGTTCAGCTCAACCTGGGGAAGGGACAGAAGACTTGGGGTTATCAAAAGCCCGTTGAAGTATCTGATGCAAGACTGGCTGGCTTGTTTGCTTCCCTGGCTCTCTTCCTGGGCTCCAAAGCAGCTGAGAAAACAACCTTTTTCTAAGTCTTGGACAAGGAGGAAAATCTCTGGCATGAAGGATTTCTGTCGCAGACACTTGGCACGGCTAGAGGAAAAGGTTTGGTTAGCTTAGCAATGGGTTTTATTAGCCCAGGCTTCCAGTTGAAATGAGATAATAGAGTCCCTGTTGAAGGACATTTTACAGTCAGTGGGTTTGCTCCCTTGCTTCTCAGCAGGACCCTTGCATACAGACGTATAAAAAAGTATTGGATGTATTCAACAAGGACATTGCTGGTGAGTTCAACAACCTTAGAATCTTGCTGATCATGGGAGAGACTGAGATAGAGTTAAAAAATTAGCAAGCTAGGAAATTGTGGCTGGATGCAAAGTCCTCTTTCTGAGCTATCTATCTCAACTGCTTCTCACCCCAGTTTTCTTGGCTGAACACATTTTCATTATCTTTGAGCCCCACATTTTGTAGATAGAAAGCAAAGGAAAGAAAGAAAGCCAGGCCTACCACCTGCCCCACAGGAAGAAAGTCTGCTTACACTTTCCCTCTGCCAGCTCATTTCACTCTGCCCTTTGCCCCCAACCAATATGAGATTTGGGGTAGTGGGTGGGAAGGGGAAGGAAATAAAAGAGAGGAAGGATTCATTAGCAGTGTTAAAGGAAGCCTGCCTGGCACGGGAATTAGAGAAGGGAAAGTGGAAGAATCAGTGCCAGCTTATCCTCAGCACATGGCTGCCTATTCATGTCTGCTTCCCTGGACCACAAAGGCAAAATTCACTTTTTCCTAAAGTTGGGCTCTTTTGCAGAAACTCATATACCCTGCCAGGAGCAGAACGCTATAAAAGCAGCCTCCAGGAGAGACTGTACCCAAGGTTCCTGACATCTTTGTGCTATCTTCTCCACACTGGCCTTCCTGGCCACCCATGGAGGAGAAGGGCTAGGCTGGGTTGCTCCAGATCAGGGTCACACCTATACTTTAAAAGGACACAGGCGCTATCCCTAGAAGGTGTCACCAGCCTGAAGGAGGCCAGAGGTTCCTATGCCCAGGACTTTCTGTTCTGTGGCTCCTTTTCCACTTTCTGAGCCTCTTGGAAGTAGGATCAAGCCAGGAAAAAAGTGTGGTGCTATAGCAAATTGAAACCAAAGATTTGACTTTGGTCCTGCCCAGGCTGAGAATCTTGGCAGTGATTGACTTGGCAGCCTGCTCTTTTCTATGACATCTATCAGTCCCCCAACTTTGGGGATGGGGTGCCAGATAAGTCCTCAAAATGGGTATGAGTCAGAGCTTCTGAGGGTCACCAGTTTTTTGTATTCCACAATTGAGCTTCTGTTAGGTATACAGCACCACACTGTAGGTTGGTGGGACTAGGAGAAGCAGCAGTGATGATGATGGTCTCTACCTTCAAATACGTGATAGGAAATTCAGGTCACATCCACTGTAAAATGGTGGAGAAAGCAGGAAGTACTGTTAGAGAGGACAGATAAAGTATGATGCGATTAGAGAGAGGTTACCTCAGGCTGGAGAAGGCTTTTTGGAGAAGGTAGCATTGTTATGGGGTTCAAACAATTGGTAGGATTTGGATATTCAGAAATGAAGGGCAGAAGGAAGATTGTCGATGTGGGAGCTTGTGAACAGTTGAGTCCACCCACACGGATGTCCTGTCCAGATCCCTTCTTTGTCTTGAATTGTGCAATATCCATGCTGCAGGGGAAAAAAAAGCCCTTATTTGTTCATTTGATATATTTGATGTATTATCCCATGGAAGTGGATGTATCTGTGCATGAAGATTTGGGGTCTACCATCATGGTGGTTAAAAGCACAGACTATAGAACCAGTTGGCTCGGGCTGGAATCCAGTCTTCAGCACTTAAGAGCTACCTACCTCAAAGCACTGTTGTGGGGAATAATGTCTGTTGGGTATTGTTTCCATCATTGTCATTACCGTGGGAACCCCCACCCACCCCAGTCCTATAGGACTTTCCACCGATTTAGATCCATTACTCTCTTCTGAGAGTCTTATATTAAAATGCAAACACCAGAAAGGGTAACACAAGAAGGTTTAAACCGGCTGTTGCTTTAGAGCTAAGAGAATCAGCTGACAACTTATTTGCTCAGAGCAAAATATGTACCTGGGAGGAGGGACGTAAAAGGAGAAGAGGTTCTGTAAGAGGAGGCCAGTGAGCTCCGAAAGCAAGCCGACATCTCCGCCCATGTTTTATTTAGGGTAGGCCTCTGGGTTTTCACTTGTAAACTGGGAGAGACCTTCACACATACAGCACAGGGATAAAGTGAAGAACAGTGAAGAAAATGCCCATCACTCACTTTAGGAACTCGTACATGCAAAGCACTGGGCTGGGCCCTACAGAATGGAAGGGTATGGGATCAAAGAAAATACCCCTGGTCTTTGCAATCCCATCAAGAATTCAGAACATACATCTCAGAAATAAAAAGTCAGGTAGAAACAGATGGTAGTCTTTTTCTTTTTTCTTTTCCATCTTAAAGGTAGAAGTTTAATTAATGGTCTACTCTATGATTGTGTGTGTGGCTATTTTTTCCCTTTTTTCTTTTATTTTTTATACAATTTTAAAAGTTACTTTCCATTTACAGTTATTACAGAATATTGGCTTTATTCCCCTTGTTGTACAATACATCCTTGAGCCAGTCTTACACCCAGTGGTTTGAACCTCTGATTCTCTTACCCCTATAATGCCCCTCCCCACCACCCCACTGGTAACCACTAGTTTGTTCTCTGTATCTGTGGGTCTCAGATGGCAGTCTTTTAAAAAGTGCCAATTCACACAGTGCAAATTGAATCTGCCTGACCCATAGTAGGTACTCATTAAATGTTTGCTGATGGATGGACTGAATGAATGAATGAGTGCCCAAGAGTGAAGGGCTCAGAGCAGAAGGTCAAAGTGAAAAAAGCCTAAAGGCTTAAAGGCTTCCCTGTGTTGTCTTTCTTCTACCAGCAGAATGTCAGCTCCATGAGAGCAGGGACCTCATCTGTCTTGCCACATGCTGTGTCCCCTGCACCTAGAACAGTGCCTGCCTAGCACAAGGGAAAGAGCCCAGTAAATGTTTGTGGACTGAACAAGTATCTGCATAGGGGGATGGTACAATCATGGAAATGACTTCCAGACAGTAGTGGGATTTGGGACCCAACCCCTGGTACATGGTAGGTATGCCTTAAATGTTCCTCAACTAATTAAAATTTGGTGTGAACACTTTCCTTGCAAGAATAGGTAAAGAGAGGAGAAAATATATCCATTAGAGTGTAGCTAAAGTCAAGCTTGTCTGATAGGAAGGAAACATTCAAGGAAAAACAACCTGGGTATTTGCAGGAGGCGGGATTAATGGCTCCCCATACCACACAACTGTCGTGTGGATGGAGCGAAGGGTTTTTGGAACCACAGGTGTCCACATTCATGCTTGCCCAACTATGTATGTCCATGAGCCAACTTCACACATTGCACACAGAGTTGAGTGTGATAAAATTTTTTCACTAAGGCCCCGGAGTTTTATTAAGCAGCCAGGCCCTCCCTGCAGGGCATCATGCATTGAAGAAGACAGAACAACACTTGGCAACAGCACAAGTCAGACTATGATTAGAACACCCCAAATTTATGGGCTGACCAAACATCTGAAACAGAGAAGCTGAAGTTATCTATTAAGGAGGGCTGTTTGCTTTACAAGAGGGTAATTTATTGTTTGGAAGGCAGAAAGGCACAAGGGCTTAGGGTATTTATTCAAGTCTAAAAAAGGCAAGAGTCTACATGTATTCACGAAGATACATGGCATGCGTCACTTTTTTTCTGAAATCTGTTGGGCTAGAAAGCCAATTTACACTTCCCCTCTCTACCCTGTAACAATACAGAAACTCCAGGTCAGAAAACTCATATTAAAAGGAATATGCACCTTCACCCCAGGCCTCTTACCATCATGTTTGCATTGAAGTGTTTGGGTGTCTAACCACCTTGATGGTTCTCCTCCAGTTATTCTTCTGTTTATCAGTTTCCCTGTAGGAACTTGGGCTCCAATCCAAACACGTTACATCCAGCATGATTTGCTGAATGAGAAGAGCAGGGCCATCACTTCCCTTGTTCTAGGTATTATGCCTCCACTAACAGAACCTGAGATCACACTAGATTTTTACAATCCACATCTTACAGCCGACTGGTATGGAACAATAAATAGTGAACTAATAACTCGTTCTCTGAATGTTAAATCTCACCTTCCCCATTCTGTAACCAATAGTTGGTCCTCTGTTCTTAAGGACAAGGCTATTTATATATATTTCAAAAAAAAAAAAATTGTGTCCTAAAAGATTGTAGGATTTGTCCCAACATTCTAACCAGATTGAGATTTGTTTTGATACTATGATTGTCTAACCTAATGCATTAACTCTTCCTCTGAATTTTTTGTCTTCTGTTACCATACTCAGCATCCCATCAATGGATTTGGTTACATGATCCACAGATCCAAATGCCACCTTTTCAGTGAGGTATTCTCTTACTGCTCTATTTTAAATTGACCCCTTCCTTGATCCAATACATTTCCTGTATGCTCTCTGCTTTTCTTTGTTCTCCGTAGCACATATAATCATCTAACATACCATATATTTTGCTTATTCATTTTGTTTATTATCTTTTGCCTCCTTTAGAATGTAAGCTCCATTAGGGTAGCAGTTTTTGTCAGTTCTATTCCCTGTTGGACCCCCAGTGTGTCATATGAATGTGGCTGAATACATCAGTGTCCTCTTCCAGATCAGTAAGAATGTTGACTATAATAGGACCAAGGATAGAATCCAGTGCAATCTCCTAGAGGCTGTTACCCCCACCAGACTGGTATTGATTTGTTGGTTATTTCAAATACACTTAATGGTATTAGCATCCGACCCAACTTGTCTTCACTTTATCCAGAAGGCTGTCGAGAATATGTTACATTTTTTGCTGAAAATCAGATACTTCATGCTGGTGGTAGCCTCTGATCTGTCAATTTGGAAGTTCTTTCTCAAAAAAGGAAGTGGGAGTCATATGACATAACTTCCTCTTTCTAACTGTGTACAATCATCCTTTTGATAACCCATTTTAAACCCTGCTTGGGAGGGAAAGGGCATTAATCAATGACCTGTCCAAGCCCCTTGATTCCCTGGAAGAGAGGTACTTCCAGGTGTGAGGTCGCTCCATGCCAGGTACTTCTGGCCGGGCCTCTGGGCTTGTTCACAGAGTGGACATGTGCTCCCTAGGAGAGGAAGCCTTCAGATGATGGAGGTAGTGCCACTGAGCTGAAAGGTCAGACGTCACAGGTTGCATTGGAATCTCTCATGGTTTTTTCCTGAGTCTCAGATTTTTGTGGTCTATAAAATAAATTTTCAAAAATATAGTTTAGTACTTTACTGAATAATGTTTATTTATAAGCTTTTGGATTTATGTCCAGTTTTTTCATGCAAGCAATAAAGATTTGAGGTTTTGGACATGTTTATTTCTATTGCTCTTTGATCTAGAGGATTTATATTTCTCTTCTCCATTTCCTCTTCCCCCATTTTTTTCTGACATATCTGTGGTTTAGGCTCTTGTCATCTCATCCCTGAATTATCACAGTAGCTTCCTAACTGACTCTAGGACTTTCGTCTCTTGCTTCTCCATCTTAGACTCTTCAACCAGGCTAATTTCCTGAACTCGGCCATTCAAAATGTGGTCTATGGACCACAGCATCAGCATCTCCTTGGAGCTTGCTAGAAATGCAGACTCTCCGGCCCTACTCAAAACCTACTGAACCAGAATCGACCTGTCAACAGGACATGTAGGTGTTTCAGACCAACATAAAGCTTGAGAAGCACTGTCCTCTCTTCCCCCATGCCATGCCTCACATTGAACCGTCCCTAAACTACCTCTGTCAGAAGAGTGCCATTTTAGTTTTCAGGTGAGATGTTTTTGACATGAAGATGTAAATGCTCACCCATACCATCTACTAACTGGTTCTGAGAATGATGAACAATTTTATCTAGATAACTTTAGAGCAGTTGTAGAAACTGAGATGCAACTTGAGCAGAAACCTTCTGATAAAAGCAAAATATATTGGTTTTTGATAAGTGAAAGTTAAGGAGTACTTGGGAAATATATGGGGTGAGTTGGTTGGAAATGTTCTTGTTAGTTTGACATAGTGACAGGCACTTTGCATACTTAATTTAATCCTCAAAAATAATCTCATTCAGGTGGGTATTGTTATCCCACTTTTACATGTAAAGAAACTGAGACTCAAAACTGAGACTCAAACAGGTAAGATTGTCCAGAGCCACAGTATTAGTTAGAATTTAGGCTATGTTTTGGTGACAAAGATATCTGAAATGCAGTGGTTCGAGACAAGGGGCCCTGTACTGAGGTGGGCAGGGGGCCCCAGATGGAGGCTTTGATGATTTACAAGGTCACCCAGCTTCCTTCTCCCGTGTTGCTTCGTCATCCTGGTTGGAGCTGGCTCCCGCCCTTGGGAAGAGGGAAAGAGAAAGTGAAGAGCCCATAATTTTCTTATAATCCAGACCTTCTGCCTGTCACTTGTACTCACATTGTGTTAATCAAAGCTTAGCACATAGTCATATCTAGCTGCAAAAGAGGCAGGAAAATGTTGAAACCTGGAGAGTTATTAGCTCAAAGGAAGAAGAAGGGTTGCTACAAGGGAAAAATCTCAGGCCTTCCATAGGCACACAGCTGATCCATGCAAGAGCCCAGATTCAAACTCCAGGACTCCAGCCTGTGATCTTTCCACTGCACTGTTCCACCATTTCTTATACTTGACAGTCAGTAAGTGCTGGTTCCATTGAGAGAGACTGAGCTATTCCATGTAAGCCTTTTGGTTATTTGAAATTATTTCTTTCTTCTGTCTTAACCTCCCTGATTACCTACATGGCTCTGTGCCAAACTGTTCCTATTTTTTGATGATGTTAATTTGTAAAGCAGGAAACTGATATACATCTTCTTTCATAAGAAATGTTATAATACAACCATCCCCCAGTCCTTAGAGGTTCTGTGGAACCATATCAAGTGTGATAATTGGTGTAAATGATAGTAATTTTTTTAGTGACCAAATGACTATCCCCTTTAAACTAGGTGTCTTCTTAGGAGAATGCCATTGCTCAAAATATTGTTGATATTTTGTGTTGGGTTGGTTGTATCAGTCAACTCTCACTGCGATAATGCTTTGTGACAACAACAGCAGAATCTCAGAGGCAGACACAGAGTCATGAGCATTTAATGTGTATGTGGGTCTCCTGGGGGTCAGCTATTTAGACTGGGCCTGGCTGGCCAGCTCTGCGTCAGGCACCTCCCAATCTCCTTCTGAGATTACACATTAGCTTGAACGTATTTTTCTCTGGCAGTAGCAGAAGCGTAAGAGAACAAGTGGAGTTACGTGAGGCTTCTTGAGGCCTAGGTTAAGAACTGGCAACTTGTTACTCAAAGCAAGCTATGTGGCCAAACCCACAGTCAAGGGCCATGGGAAGTACTGCACACCTCAAGTGAGAGGGCATGTCATCATGTGGTAAAGGGTATGAATACAGACTTGGTGAAGAGCTGGGGCCAACAAAGACATCTACCATGGCTCTGCCTTTAGCAAGTTATCTTGAATATTTGCAATGATGGTAAAGCTTTATCTTTTAAGGGTAGGTTTGAACTTTTTTTTTTTTTTTTTGGTAAAATAGCTGTGTATGAATAAAATGAGAGAATTGGGTTAGGTTTCTCTTTAGGCAGAAAGGTAGCTGTTTAAGCATGAGGTGTATAATAATGAAACTTATTTCTAGAACTGGTTCAAGAATATGGCATTCAGTGGTAGAAGAGTCAGAATCAAGGAGATCAGTTGATTGAAGGAATAACTCTCATTTGGTTGGAAAATAATAAATAAATACACCTCACAGTTGGTGTCACATGGTCCCACTCTGTCTCAGAGTTAGAAGAGGAGTGAAGAGACACTCATCTCTGGTATTTCCTTTGAATAACCCTGAGCAAATATGCTTTCTGTGCAGATCCTCATCGCCAAGTCCCCTGTGGCTCCCTTCACCACATTTGTCTACACCATCGAGAAGGAAGGCCTGGTTCTTCAAGGTAAGATCCTTGGAGTAAGCCGTTTCTGCAGGCTGATTATGCTCAGTGCTGCCCACGGCGGGTGGCAGTTACTGCCGTGCTCCTGGTAGATGCTCCTTCAGCACAGAATCATTGGCCAATGATATTTATCCTGCTTAAAGAGATTGGCAGTTGTGGCCAGAATGTGACTGAGGTGGAGGTGGAGCTGAGGGAGAAATACAGAATTTCCTAACAGAGCGAGACAACCAAAGAATGAGGGGCCAGCCGAGCAGGCCAGGAACTGCAGCCACCCCAGTCCTTCGCAGACCCTGTGGGGTGAGGGACCAGGCGGTAAGGCTCTGACACCAGCGTGGACAACCCAGCACTGCCTTGGGGCCCCCACACTTAGCAGGCTGAAGAACCGTCTGGGCACCTGGGCACGGCTCCATGACGCTACTTCCTCAGCCTCCTTCTGGTCGCTCCATTTCCTCCCCTTGTGCTCAAGTTCTGCCCAGGGACCAGGCCTTGCAGACCTGCCCTCTGTGATGTGGGCCTGAGTTCTGCCTCATGGTAGAGTCCCCCTCCCCCCAGGCCACAGGCTAGAACTAACTCAGCAAATGGGGAGAATGTGGATCTAGGGTCATCATTCCCAGATGTTAGATCTTCGGGTGGTTAGGAAAGGCGTCTGATGGCGGGTGTATAGAAAACAATAAACATGAGGGGGTAGATTCAAACCCCATTGAACTTAGCCCACAGGGTCAGACGTCCAAAACTGCTTTGTAGATTAAGAAGGGTCCCCACAGAAGTGCCCAGGAGCCACGTCTGTCCCTCACCGTCGGGCAGGAGGCCCGACCCGCGGAGATGCGTAGGTGCACATCTGGCCCGGACCACAGAGGAGCATATTGTCATTGCTATCCGTGGGAGGAATGTCTGCGAGTTAGGATTTTGTAAGCTGAGTATTTTTCCCAAGTTTGTGAAGCAGGGCAAGTCTTTACAACATCCCCACAGAGGCAAGTTGAATTGCAAAGATCTAACAGGAATTTTGTGGAGTAGGCTGTGTGGTTCATACTTCGGACTGAGGAGCAGGCTGTAGCCTTCCCTTCCCTTTCCTTTGAAAATGTCCCCTTCTGAAGGACCCGGAAAGCAGCGTGTTTGTTTGGTGCAGCTGAGCTCCACAGCAGGGACTCGGGTCTAGGGAAATTTGGAGTAAGAACTACTGACCTTTGGCTCTTAGCCTTTGACTTATGCTATCCAAGTTCCTTGGTAAATATTTTTTTTACAATTGCAAATATTGTTTTCTGACAAAGAAGCAGAGATTTTAAGACCAGATTAAGCAAAGCAAACAGCAGGCCCCTTTGTTACAGACTCTCTAAGGGTGTATAAGTAATAAGCAATCAGAAAGCTGGACTTGTGTTTACCCAGTGCACAGTGTGCCCTTTGGCTCTTCATTTTTGGAGCCTTTCTTCAAAGATTAGAGGTCTAGCAAATAGCAAATTTAGATGAAGATTTCAAGAAATTCTATGGAAGATTACAAGATAATTTCAGGAGGAAAAATCCAGTTCTGTCCAGATGGCTTGTGTGCAAAGCCTTGATATGGTGCCTGTGTCTTGATCACTGGGCATTTTGGTAAATAGCATTTGGAAATCTGGTCTAATTTGGATAACTTATAGGATAATATTTGTGGGAACAAGATTCACAGAGTTGTCTCTCAGGCTTTCATTGCTAAGATCATGATTTTAACAGGAAAGAGAAAGTTGTTTAGGGAGTGTAGAAACTGGAAATACAATGAATTGCTAGAGGTTAAAAAACTGCAAAGAAAGACTATTAGAAACAGTTGGAAAAGAGGGGGAAAAGTGGATTACTAAAGGAGGCTGACGTGGACCTGTGTGTCCAGGAAAGAGAAACATTCGGGAAAGTATTGGATGGTGCAAGAATCCCAACCAGTAAATAAAAGTGTCTGGGAGATCTTAGAGCCTCACCTGTTGATTTTGGAAGCTACACCTTCCTCTCTGAGGTTTTTTCCGGAGGCAGCAGAACCCTTCTGCCCCTATCAGTAATGCCACTTAATGCAAACCTCTGGCTATGGGTGCCCAAGACTTTCAGAAAACAAAAAGGAGCTCTGATCCTCAGAAAAGTGGGGGCCCCTCCTTTATTAGAGAGACTCCCTTGGATTTCTAATCCAGCTCTGGTGTGTTCTTGAGAAAATCTCTGGCACCTTAGTTTTGTCAGCTTGAAAAAGACGATGTTGATGTTGATTCAGGGCTTTGCAAACTGTTTTGTGACTCATTGATGGGTCATGAAATAAAATGAAGAAATCATAACCAGCATTTAAAAAAAAAGAAATAGAGGAGAATAGACAATAACAGATTATATCTGCATATTGTGCTGTTTCATGAACTATTTCTTGTGTGATTGTGTACACGTGTCCACGCATTGTGAGTTTGTGAACGGAGGTTGCAGTGCAAAATGTTTGTCTTATTTGGATTGCAGTCATCGGCCTGGGTGATCTCTGCAGGCCTTCCCACTTCAGCTTTATCTGATCCCCCTGGGAGATGCTGTTCTTATCATTCACTTAGCTCAGAAGAGTTGTACCCTTGAGAACTCCACAAACCGGAACATAAAAGCTTATTTTTACCTCCAGTCTTACCAGATGACTGAACTAAAACACACCTGCACAATTCCCCAGGCTTAAAGCAAAGAAACCTTTGATCCCTGGGTGGTAACCTTGGAATGGTCCCAGAAGTCGAGGCCAAGAAGTGTTCCTTGTGTGAGGGGTTGCTCTGGCAGGACAGTGCTGAGGCGGCGTGGAGGTTGGTACCTGCAGCTCTGAGGTGGTGGGGTATACAAGCCCGGCCTGAGAGACGTGGAGACAGAGAGGGGAAGGGCTGGAGAGTAAGGGCAGCTTTTGTACCAACTAAACAGGAAACTGCCAGCCCTGCTACCTGTGGCACAACGTCCAGTCTTTGTAATGGAGCCAGCCTGGAGTGACAGGAAAGAGCAATCCAAACAGGCTACCCTGTTTTGGGGCGGGGGTGGGGGACAGGGCTGTTAGTGAGTGTGGGAATGATCGCTGGGTGCCTTTTATCCCCTTAGCAAGCCCCAAGATTCCTACTGGCCTGCCAACCAGGTTTTATAATACCTGAAGAGCTCCTGAGCGCAGAGGCAGAGGGAGGGAATAAAAGGTGAGGCCAAAATTCGATTTACTGGCTCCACAGGCCATTGCCCTCACCGGTTCTCAAGGATTAGGATGCTGAGAACAGCCCGCAACTGGGGGTCTTATGTCCTTCCCGCCCCTTTGTTCACTGGGACGAGAGGGACAATAAAACGGCAGGCTGAAGAGATGGAGGGGCTTGGTTAGAGATTTCTCAGGCTGCTTTTTGAAACACTTGAAGGAGCCGGTCCATGCTATTGTTGTAGTAAAATAGAGAGCGGAACTATTCTCCTTTGGCAAAAAAAAAAAAGAAAGAAAGAAAGAAAGAAACCCTCCCAGCATCTTCAGGAGGCCGCCTGGCTCAGGCTATTACCATGGTAATACCGTGCTGTTTGCATCTTCTTTGTCTGGCTCGCACTCGTCCGGGATCCTGGCCTCTCCTGGTTGGGCCCAAGACCCTGGAAATACTTGGGCCCCAAAGGAGAGGGATCTCATGGCCCCCAGCTTCTTGATGGTTCAGACTCTGAGAGGGGCCTGGTCCCAGCAGAACGGGAGTTCAGCTATTTTGTGCAACTGAAGTGGGAAAGGTGGAGGGGGGTGGGGGCAGATCCCATTAATCCATTTTTCCTTTTGTCCCCAGAGTTTACCATGAAATCCCATTGCTCACTGAGTGGGAAAGCTCAGAGGTCTGACTAGCCCAGAGTGAGGCCCAGGGATGCCAGGACCTAGTGGAGAGGGAGAACGGGGCTTGGCCTTGGGAATCACCTTTCATGGAGTGGGCCCACAGAACTGCATGGCTGCAGAAGGGAAGGAAGCGTTGACAGTGAACTCCAGCCCGACCCACATCTGTTCTGGTTGTGTCCTTTGCTTCCCCAGAAAGCCCCAAATGTTGTGCCACCCAGAACACGGCTGGGGCCTCTGGGCCTCTGTGTCAAGGCCTCGAATAAAGATTCTGTAGTTGAAAGCAGCCAGGCAGTTGCTGATGCTACAGGAGGCCTAAGGAAAGCCCAGGGCCTGGTTTCCCCAGAGCCATCCTGGCTTTCATGGGGCTCTTGGCAATCAAGGCCTGCCGACTTGGTAAAGAGGCAGATGCTCTAGGAGGGGCTGGCTAGGGAAAAGGAAGAGGTGCACTCAGGGGGCACCTCGTTGTCCACTCTTCCTTTGCCTTGTTTATGCTCTCCTTCCCCTCAGGAATCTAGGGAGCACTTGAAAGACAAAAGCCAAGTGGTTTTGAACAGGACAGAGGACAATGGCTTTGTTTCTTAGGAGGACAGAATTGTGTGCTTTTATATTGTTTGTGTGTGTGTGTGTGTTTTTTTTTTAATCAAGATCAGGTAAAACAGGTCAAATCTGGATTCTGGTGGTGTTCTCTACTAGCTTAGGTTTGAATGAGCAGCATAAACCTTGGGATGAGGCTGGGGTATGTCCGGGGAGCCTAGGGCACCCTGAGATAATAGGTCCAGAGAAGGTTCTGGAAGCAAAGCTAGTTTTCTGGTTTTTTCCAACCAGCTAGTATAGGGACTCAGAGGAAACCAGAAAACAAACAATAATTTTTTTAAGAGCTGGAAAGCTATGTGCCTCAACTTTCTTGTAAATTCAAGAATGGTTGTTTGATCACCTTTCAGAGCATGTTGGGAAAGGCATTCATCTCCTCTGTTTGTTTGCTTGTCACAAAGCTGGGTTAGATTCTTCCACCCCATTTTCTTAGTCACTGAGCCAACTGGATGATTCATTGAAAAATTCTTCCCCCCACCACCCCCAAATACCACCGTCTGAGTTCATCAGATTTCAGTTAGAGTCAGTAACCCATCTAAATATTTCTGCCTGGTGGACTCAAAGTGACCCAGAAGATTCTCAGTCTGTTTCCATCCAGGCATGGAGGTGTCTGCTTGGTAAATATCACCCACACACCTGGCACACCCTGGCATTCTTGTGGGAGCCTGGGCAGAGAGCCCGGGGATCCAGTGGAGCAGAGGGAGCTCACTCCCAGAGGTCACAGAGGAGAGAGCCAAGCGGGCTTGTCACGCGCTGTCCTTTGCTGCTTCTGCCTACAGGACTCCCATCCAGAATAAAGTACCCAGAATAAAGTAAACCCAGGAATCTAACACCCAGAATTAAGAAATGTTCAAGTTTTGTCATATTTGTTTCAATTTTTTTTTAATTATATGAATAAAACTTGACAAAATCCCAAATTCCTTTGTCCCTATCCCTAGTCCAGCCCCCCATTCCCTCTCTACCCTGTACTCCTCCACAGAAGTAAAAAGCTCTCCAAGGTTTGATATATATCCTTCCCCCCATTCTGGAAAACTACATATATGTGAATCCAAATATAATATTTATTTTGCATGCATCCTAAATTTGCACAAGTGGTTTATTGTACACATCATTCCACAACTTGCTTTTTTCACTTAGCATTATGTTTTTGCAACAGATCTGTGTTGACATACAGAGATCATGTTCTTTCACTTTAAGCTGAGGTAGCCATATCCATTGCAATGAATGTATCACATGGTATCCGTTCCCCTATTAATGGAAATTTGGACTATTTGTTAACTTAATGAATTCTATTGCACATGTTTCTGGGTATGCATGTGTGAGAGTTTCTCTAGGTATATATCAGAAAGTGGAGTGGCTAGTCAGGGGATGCACATTTTTGTCTTTACTATATATTCCCAAATTGCTCTCCAAAGAGGTTTACCAATGTATACTTCCTCTGGAGGTAGTAGACCAATTCCTGTGCAGCTGTGTATAATTATAAGTTAGTTGTCATGTTTCCCTGGGTGATCCTCTTGTGTATTCTGTATGGATGCCTTTTATCTCTGCCATTGGGAGTGTAAGCTTTCCATAGCTTCTAGAGGGATCTTCTGTACAGTGCATGTGGTTCATGCATAGACATATGATGAACTGACAACAATTACTCTATTCTTTCTAAAGTTAACTGTATACCCTTCCCAGAAAGGGATCTTTTCGTCCCATTTATCATCCTCATTTTCAGGTGAGGGAACTGAGTTCCAGAAAGGTGAAGTGATGTTCGCTGCCTCAGAATTGGGTTTGTAGCCCTTTCCAAGTGCTCAGTCTGGGCGCCTAAGATTTTATAAAATCAGAAATGAGCTTGGGCCCCTTTGTCTTCCACCTTGGTCGCCCCTTGGCAGCTTATCTCTCAGGCTTCACGAGCCTCTGTTGGCTACTCTAGGCCCATCCTGAATCTTGAATCTTTAAATTCTAGGGTGAATCAGTCACATGGATATAGTGATCCCTTAAGAAACTTCCTAAAAATAGTTGAGTTATGGTTTGGCTGAGTGGAACCACAACCTGGATTCACAGTAGGGTACAAGATGGAGGTGGACTGCTTTCTTACACAGCATCATGGAGAAGGGATGCAGCTTGTCCCCACGTGTTGGTCCAGACACCCAGGCTCTTAGCTTGTTGCTCCATCATACTTAGGATGTTGCCCTTGTCATAGTCCAAAATGGCTCAATATCATGTCTTCCATCCAGGTAGCAGGAGTTGTATGGAATAGGGGTTTGGTGGGAGGAAAGGGCAAACCCCTTCTTTAAGGCTATTAACCAGAAGTTACACACATTATTTCTTCCAATCCACAGATATATGGAAAGAAAAGCTGGAAAGTGTAGTTGCTAATCTGGGTGGTCATATGCCCAGCTCAGCTTTGGGAGTTCCATTATCCTAAGAGAGAAGGGGAGATGACTTCGGAGATACATCTTTTTCAGGGGAGCCCAGTTGCAGAGAGCCGGCCCCAGGGTACAATGGTACAGACCCTCAGGCTGGGCTAATGTTGAAATGCAACATAAATATTGTATGTTTAAAATGCTGTCAGGACCTTCTTTGGTAAAGTCCAAAGCAGAGAAGTGGAGTATCACATTCAGTAATGCCACCAATGATCTGCACCCCAAACAGAACCCAAAACAGAACCTCTGTCAAGCAGAAACTTCAGTATGTGTTTTGCTGTGGTGCACTGTGCAAGGAGGATCCTTGAACAAGGGCTGCCAGTGCCTATAGCACAAGGCAGGGTATGGATTTGGTTCCAAAGTCATAGACTAAACACATTTTTTTTTCCAAAATTTTTTTTTCCTGGCTCCATTTTTTTTTTTAAACATGGAATGAAATATTAGTTGGAATAAGGTTATAGAGAAAAACCCTATTCCAAGGCCTGGACTACAGTTAGCCTAGAGCCACACTCCTCTTAGAACCGGGAAGCCATTTGGCTATCTTTGCATAGCTAACAATCTGCGTTTGTGAAAATGCCCAGGTAATAATACCAAAAGATGTTAAATCAATTCAGGTTGTTGATTTTCTTTGAAAAGCTCTTCCAAAAGGACTTGGAGTTCTCTCTGGAATGTGACTTAAGCTCCATTTCAGTGAGTTCAGTTAAGCAGGTATTTCTTGAACATCTATTGCTTGTGAATCATGGTGCTCAGGGGATATAGGCTGGAAAAAAAAGAAGTCCCCACCCCCCTTTTTTTTAGTAGCTCAAAAACAAAGTAAGTTTCATCAAAAGCAAACTGTCACACCTACTATCAAGGTTCAAACAATGGAATTTGAAAGGATAGAGGAAATTGACTCATTCCATCTAGGATGACTGAGGAAGGTCCCTGAGAGTGCATGGGACTCAAACTGGATGTCAGCTCCCAAATCCTGACAAAAATGGCATTCCATTGTCTCTTGACAGAGGCCAGTTTCTTTAGCTGTTTGAGGATAGATTTGGGCACACTAGGGAATGCTGATTAGTGCCATGTGACTAATGTTGAATCATGCTGACTAATGTGTCCTGAATGGATTGATTCAACAATAAAGGGGACATTGAGAATCAAGAGTTCAGATCCTGAATTTTATCATGTGATGAAGCATAAGTCACTTATCCTCAGTACTTCATTTTTTGGTCAATTAAAATGTGCTCCTGATGAGAATCCAACAAATCACCTTGACTAGAAAGTGCTTTACAGACCTCAGGGATAACAGAAACGCTTAACGACAATTCCCAGGACAGGCTTATGCAACCTTGGGTTATTCATAGTACGTGCAGCACCAGACCATCCATCACATGCTGCGCCCTGGCCATGTGAAACTTCTATTTCCTCACACATGCCATGAGAACTGACAAACAGTGCACTGCACTCACAAAAACTGACAAACAGAGGAGCTTTTGAAAAATCTTCCTATCTACCTACTGGGGTGTCTGTGTTTTTCTGCAACAAATGTCGCCACAGAACTAAGAGCTTGCCTTGCACACACAGCTCTTTCTCTTTTGACATCTCCCCAGCTAGACTGCTTGAGAACCTGGCCTTCCGTGTCCAGATGTTTACTGAATTCTGAAGGCCCCCCAAAGGGCCCAAGTTCTTTTGTTGCCATCCAAATCACTTCCCACAGAGACTGACCGATGTCCTGAAGGAGGCCTTCAATAGGGAGGATAAATGGAGGCAGATGAAGACATGACCCCCTGAGGCTCACCCACGTCCACGCTAACAAAGGGTCTGAGGCACAACCTTGTAAGGAGCATTTTGGTCAGCAGCGTCCCCTTGAGAGGCCAAGTCTCCCCCACAGGGCTGCTTTCAATGGCTACCATTGCATCCGAAGGGCTGGGCATTTGTTAAGGGCTGGGGTGTGCTAGGTGTTGCACAAAACATCTAAATCATGGCCCCCGGTCTTTGTGAGGGCTTCCTGACTACAGATGGCAGCTGGCTTTCTCAGGGGAAACCTGGGGGTGGTGGAGGAAGCTGAAGAGGGGCTCCTGCATCTCTGGATGACCTCTTCCCACCCAGCCCAGAAAGGCTTCCCTTTGTCTGTAGCTGTCGGCAGTCCAGCCAGGGCTGTGAGGCCCTAGCCTACACCTGTGCTGGGTTTCTGGGTGTCTCTGGTTTGCCAGTCCATGGGCTCCCTGGGTAATAGGTATGTGTATAAGAGGACTGCCATCAGAAGGAGAGTCGTATTTAGGCTTCTAGTGAAAAGTTAGTGCATTTCATGACAGCCACAGGTTTTTTTTGGTTTTTTTTTTGTTTTTTCCAAACATTCTTTCTCTCCCTCCCTCTCTCTCTTTCTCTCTCTTTTTCCCTTTAGACCAACAGAGGCCTTAGGGATGCCATGACCTTTGTCTAGAGCTGATGGGGGCGTGATCTGTGAGATGAAACAGGACCACGCTGTTTGGAAGAAGGAAACGGAAGCCAACATAATGGGGATTAATTAGTTGATTGCTGTTGAGATGGTAACCGATTTGTGCCCCCCACCCCTCCCACCATTGAGCCAGCCATCTCAGACCTAGCAGGGAAGGTGAAGATGAAGAAGCCTTTGTTCAGGTCTCTAGATGCGTGGGGCTGAGGGCTGTGCCGCCGAGGGATGTCAGCAGCCATAATAATAATAATTTGCACTTATATAGCACCTTTCAACCAGGCACCTCAAAGCAGTTTAACCACATTAATTAATTAAAGCCTACAATCCCCCTGGGGAGAGGAGGAGGATGACTAACAGGATTTGTAATTACAGGAGGGAACATTTCCGAATAAAGTATTGTCCACCAAATAAAAAGAGGAGGTGTAAAGGAATTGGGGTCTCCAAAGAGTAACTGATTCAGAAATGAAATCATGGAAAGATGGGGGATGCTGGGGGCGGGCATGGGCGTGGGGGTCTGCTCTTGTGCCAGAGGGAGGTCAGTGGGCTCAGAATTCACTGACAGGTTCGGATCCAACTGAGAAGCGGAACATGTATGGTATTAGTGGCATTTGGAAGGTCATTAGTGGTACAACTATTGTGGTGTAAATTCGAGTTTCACTGGTATATTGTGTATGGCCCTGTAGAACAAAAAGTGAGATTCATGCAGTATTTAATAAAGGATGAAATGATTTCTTTAGATTTAAAGCCCAAGGCTGGGCCAGTCAATTAGCAAATAAATCAATTGGTGACCCATAGGATAATTTAGTTTCCAGCAGAACACCCAGCCTACCCCTCCTGCTGCCAGGAGGTTTCCAACTGAAGATTCAAGGCTGGGTTTAATGCAAGGCCTGGAGGCTTCAGCCCCTTCAAAGCTAGGCATCAAGTCTTCCCATCCTTCGGCACTGGGACCTCCTTTATCCAAGTTGTAAGTGACCCTCAAGCTGTCCTCTAGAGAATTGCTTTGTACCTGCTCCCCCTTCAGAGGTTTTTAAATGCCTTGGAGGCTAGAATCAAGTCTCATTTTATCTCGTGTCTACTATCAGTGCCCAACCAAGTGCTGTGCACCACCTAAGTACCGATCGGTGAAGAATGGTTGAATGGCAAAGTCCTTTAACAACTCAGTATTTGTGGAGCACAGACCAAATACTAAGGCAAAGCTCAAAAAAAAAAAAAATAAGCTATATGTATTACATGGAATGGGAAAGACTCGTGTACTCCTACCTATAATATCAAGCAGAATAAAATTAAGTTGACATTATAGTTGTCTGCCCAAGCCACATGCTGCAAGGGCCTTTAAAAGAAGGAACATTTCATTCAGCTGGAGTGAATCAGGGAAGGTATTCCTGGAGAGCAAACAATCCTCTGGGCACTGGAGGACGAGAAAGATTTTGATGGACCTGGAAGAGGTGGGGGATACAGTTTCCAGACTGTGGTTGTCTCCCTCTGAGTGAGGTGCCTTTTGAGAGCTTGTGGTCTTCAATGGAACATTTGTGAAAACCAAGCTGAGTTTTTGCAGCTGATTAAATGTCCATTTCATATGAATTCTTGACTATGAATTGGCTGATTTTACCCAGCAAGGGACTATTCGAGAAGTTGAGAAAAATATTTTGTTCTCTGTAATGATGCATTTGGTCTCTCTCCACTTTCCCTGTCCACCAAGAAAGAAAAGCTAAGCAGTTAAAACAGGGCACGCAGGGGTGTCTGAGAGAGGTACAAAGAAAACATATCCCAGTCCCAAATGTGAAAGATTAAATGGCTTCCTACTTGAGACCTTTTTTTTTTTAAACCCAGGAAACAGTAAGACAAATCAGTCCCTGCTCCAGGGCCCACCAGGCCTTTCACCATAAGCCATGCTGCTGGGACAGGACCCAGGCACTGTCTTTGTATTGTGTCAACATTTAGTGTCGCTGGTATATCTCACACACACTGTATGTACATCAGCTTATCTGGTCCTCCTCGCAGTCTCACAAGGTAGGACTCTGTATCAGTTCTTCACAGATGAGGAACGAGGCAAGGAAAGTTCAGTCTCTCGCTAGAAAGTGATAGAATGTGGATTTAAACCCAGGCAGCCATGCTCCTTCCTCTCTCCCTCTCACCCCTATAGTACTTCTGTTCATGTGTATCACAGCCTCTTAGTCATCCTCACTCAGCTGCTCAGCACAATACTATACACATATTAGGAGCTCAGCGAATATTTTCCAAATAGACGAATCATCAGAGCAGATGCTGGTGGTCTGATCTTCCAGTGGGAGAAGTAGCTGCAGAGAATATAATAGAGACGCCATCACTGCGTTCTTTTCTTTTCACCATTATTAAAAATTAGGAGATGCACACAGGAAAGGCGCCCCAGGGAATGTTCGCAAGAAGGAAAACACAGGCGGCATTCATGAGCTGAAAATTGGCCAAACTGATACCACCCATGAAATGCTAGTGAGGTGTCTTGTATTGTGAATTGCTTTTATTGAACTTGGATGTGATGCAGTGATTTCTTTCCTCAGTGTGTGTGTGTAACTATACATATATATGGCAAAGTCCAGCGTTTGTCTCCCTAATTGTACTGGCATGCTAGTTACTCTGTTGACGTGCTGCAGTCCTGGTGACGATTCAGAAGTGTGTGCTTCCTGTCAGCCGACGGAGTGAGCACCTCTGGATTAACCCAGAAGTGCTCAACTCTGTGCCTGGTGTCTTTTAGTTGTATGTTGTAAGCAAAGAGACTGCTCAGAGACAGGATTGAAGAAGTTTGTCTGGCAGAACCAGAATTGCCAAATGAGAATTCTGGAGGTGGGCAATGAGGATTAAGTAATGGAGGCAAGAGGAAGCACAGAATATCAGACTCTGACATAAAAATCATGGTCTTAGAGCCACTTGGGAATGTCATTTTTTCCCAAGCTCTGGACTTAATGTCATTACCATCACTTTTGTCCTGTGGCTGTGAAAGGACTTTCTTTATTCCACTACAGAATTCACCAGAGGCTGCTTTTGTTTAAATGGAAGGAAGCAGTCCATCACACTTCTCAGATGAATATTCCCAGTGCAAGAGAAAGCACATGGCCTGCGTCTCTGAATTTCAGTGAGGGCGGGACTCACATGCAGCACAAGTTCTCTTGAACTCCAACCAGAACTGGAAGGAGAGAAGGCTAAAAAAGAGTGGGCATAAGTCAGGACAGATTTGGTTTTGCTGCCTAAGCAAACAAGCCCCTGAAGTCTCAGTGATTTAAAGCCAGGTCTCTGCATGTCTGAGAGCCCCTCTGGGAGGCTGTCCTCTGTGTGATGATTCAATACTTCATTTCAGGATCAGCATGTTCTTCTTCACTTGCCGTCGTAGTGGAGAGAGAGAGAGAGAGAGAGGTTGTGGATTGGCAATTAAGTGCTTCTTCCAAGAAATGACACACATCACTCTTCCCATGGCCAAGCAGTCACGCATCCACTCCCAAGTCCAAGGAGTTGGGACCGCCCCCCCACCCCACCCCGGTATTGGGAAGGGAAGGAGAACTGTGTATTGGTGAACACTTGTAATGTCTGCTCCATACTGCCAGACCCAGTCAGCTGGCAGACATCTCCTTTCACGTCCACCCCTCATACCTTTCGCTCAGATTACTGGGCACTTATCAAAGACTTATGAGGTAGTGTGGAGGGCTGAAGACCAAATCGTTTTGCAGCCCATTTTAGTCCACAGGCAACCTTTTGGAAAAAGTGGACTAGCCAGGGAAAACCAGTTCACTCTGGGCACTTTTCCCTTGAAGCTATCAGATACTCATAGCTCTGGGAAAGGACAGTGGGTGAAAGGGAGCCATGGCCTGATTTCAGTAACACATCTAAGGTGGAACAACTCACTTTAAGTTGCCCAGAAAAGACTTCTGGAAATGTGCCCTTCTGCCTCCACTCCCTCCCTTGTTACCAGACATGATTCAAATTCCCTCTAAGACGTTTTCAGAAAGCAGCTTTCCCAGCAGCAGAGAGAAAAGAAGAAGAAAAAACTTTCCCTTATTATTCTTCCAATAATGAATTCCTGCTCGGAGCGGGCCGCTTCCATGTGTTTTCAGTCAAGCGCTGATGGCAGCCTTGCCGGGGGACATTTCCAGGAGGCTGTGGACATAATGGATGAGGTCTCGTATTGACAGGAGCTACTCTCGGTTTTCCTTCCAGCTTAGCCCTCCTGAGCCCTGAAATCAGACATGAGAAATGACTCACGAGATCCTGCTTGTGCACCAGCATGGCCGCCACACCTCTCTGCTCCTTTTAACTAGGTCAGAAGTCACGGTGTTAAAGCTTCCCTCTGCGAGACTTGTAGACCTGGATCTCAGTAACTTAAAAGGGACTTAACTTTCTCTGACCAGACCAATTCTTTATAGATACCAAGATCTCTCTTCAGGACTGAAGCATAGTCTTGGTCTGCCCTGACATCATAAGAACAAAGGGAGAAATTAGGTCACACGATTTCCTGCCTAACACCTGATCTCAAGTACCCAAGATGCTTCCAAGTAGGCAGCGGTGGTAGGTCACGTTTGCTAAGGGGACCAGCCTACTCATTCTCCCCAAAGCAAATGTCTTTGGATGATAATTCAGTTTCAACTTACCTACACAGAACTTGTGCAGACTATTACTTACAGTTGGGCTCTTACCATTGAGAAGAATGTCAGTTACCTCGGGTAAAAGGGGACAGGTGTTGATAAGGATACAGGTGGTCTGGAATTGGAAAGCCTTAAGGAGCCAAGACAACCCTGGGGTTCATTACCTTCGAGTCCCTGCTTCTCTCCGCAAGTCGTCCAAGGCTCTTCTCTCTCCCAGCAGACATGCCCTATGTACTATAATTCTGTTCACTCAGAGCTTCAGCTCGCCCATGGCTCATCCTGGGCTCTTGAGCTTCTGTCTGTATACCTCAGCTTTTCAACTGCAAGCCCATTGGCTTTCTTCCTGGGTATTTCCTAATTAAAATTCCTAAGAGAGAATATGATTGGCGTGGGCTCGTCGTATTGTTTTGTCTCAGATAACATCATTGGTCGCTAGCCAGCCAGTTGGTTGTGGGCTGAGGGAGGAGCTGATAGAATGGCTGCTCAAGCTACAGCAGGCATGGGCAAGGGCGCTTCTCTTAGGGGCCCTGAGAGGTGAGACCAGGATGGCGAGCTCCAGTGCACTTTTTGCTCCTCAGCCGGATTGCTGCACAGATCCTCACTCTGTCTCTTGCTGCTTCTTCCCCTGCTCATCACTGTAGACCTGGCCCCCCGTTACTGCTCATCCCCAAGCCCCTGACTCCAGTGTCCCACTTCTCACCCTGTTAAAGTACCCAGTCACCGAGGTGCATGACTAGTGAGTGGGAAGGAAGACGTCTTAATATGTATTTGAGAATATAAGGAAGATTGGGGAAGGTGTGATATAGAAGAAGGAATGGAAATACAATCCTTCCTTAGCTAAAGAAAATCTTGCTTCCACCAGGACCGAGTACCTTTCCCCTTTCTCCCAATCCCCCACAGCAGGTTCCCTTCCCCCAAGACATCACCAGAAGCAAGAGAAACTTCCACTGAGGAACCCTGACCAAGCAAACAGGGAAGGTATTCTAGCTCCACTAATCCCCAAGACCTTCTTCTCACCCCTGTGAGGATTCCTAGTCCCCATCCCAGACCCTTGCCTTTCCCTGGCCCCCACTCTCAGGCCTCAGGGAGCCATGGCTCTGGATCCTTGAAGAACAAGGTCCAAACAATCTACTTTCAAACTGAAGTTTAGAATACAAGCAAAAGACTGTGTTTAGATAAGGTCTTTGCCAACTGTGTTCTCCCAAGATGTGCAAAGCTCTTCATTAGCAGTGTTCACAAATCATGTTGTTTTTGGAGGACTGGTCATTTATGGTGTTGCGCTATTTCAACTGAGTCAGAGAAATTGTGCTTTGTCTGAATTCACACATCACCCAGAGGACTAGGGGGGAAACTGAATTATGATACTGAGCTTAGCCTCTTACTCATCAAAGACCACTGCCTTTATACCTCATCAGATGGTAAAAGCCCAACGCAAACCATCCACATTCAAATTTCAGGATTTCCGTATTCCTTTCAGTGAATACGAGGCTAGAAATGCATTAAAGGCAAATCTAAACAACCCCGTATTTTCGTGCCCTTCCCTGAGCTCTGAGTGTGTCGGTGGTGATTAAATCATTGGACAAACCTTATCCTGTGACTGACACTTTCATCTACTGACTGAAATTGCAAAGTTTCCCTAGGAGCCGAAGACGGCAGAAAAGGCCGTTCTGATGGTGTTTCTAATCCTGCTGCTGTGGGATTCTAGAGCCAGTTCCTCTGGACCACTTCCAGATCTCTGCTCATTCTGCTTAGAATCTGGGGTAGAAGCCTCTTACCCCTGGCTGTCCCCTGGGATCTGAGAACCCATCTGGGGTTTGTCTGATCTCTCCCTCCAACACCACATCCCTCCTCCACAGTTATTACCACTATAACAGCTTGAAAGTTGATGCAAAGATGGAGCAGAAGCCAGTTTGGCTTTCTCCCAGTTTTCTAAGCCCCTCTGGGGTTAATCAGCAACCACATGTCTTTGTGTTAATAATGTAAGTCTCTCTAAGTAGAACACCTGGAGGAAACCCATAGGAAGGCTTATGACAAAGACAATTTTGCAGTAATTATTTTGACCATCACTTTCTTTAAGCTGGACTCAGACTCTCCAGACAAACACAGCTTACTAAACCCAAGCAACTAGCAACCTGTAACTCTTAACGTTCCTTAAGCCACCTTGAGTTTTGCTAATACTTTCGATGCCCACATCTCAGCTCCAAAGTCACCTCATGCTGTGGACTTCAGGCGACATCTCCCCATTTCAGGTTTAGCAAAATATCCTGAGTGCATCTCCCTGATAGAATTCTTTGGTGCCATCTTCCCAGCCCTTTCTCCACCCTCCCAGACCATCTGACAGTGGTATTCACACCTCTGGAGAAATAGCAGACCTTAACTGGGACTGCTTACCACTTCTCTTAGTAACTAACCTAAATGCCCTTAGGTGTTAGGTGATTTCCTGTGCAGAGGAGAGGAGTCAGGAGCTGGGGAGGTGGAAAGAGTATGCAGGAGACACATGGAAAACTATTCACTGTTCTACTTGTCTGATAAGGCTTCCGTAACAGAATACTATAGAGGAGCTTAAACAACAGAAATTTATTTTCTTCTACTTCTGGAAGCTAGAAGTCCAAGATCAAGGTGCTGGCAGCTTTGGTTTCTCCTGAGACATCTCTCCTTGGTTTCCAGATGGACACCTTCATGCTGTGTCCTCACATGGTCTTTCCTTTGGGTGCCTCTTCTTGTAAGGACACCAGTCTTATTGGATGAGGGTCCTTCTCTTATGACCTCATTTAACTTTATTATCTCCTTTTAAAGGCCCTATCTCTGTATACAGTCATAGCAGGGATAAGGGCTTCAATATATGAATTTGGGGGTAGGGGACACAATTCAGTCCATAACGCCTGCCACAGTGCTGTTTCCCTCAGTCATCGTCATCTTCCATCCTCGGATGGTGCTCATCTAATCCTGAGTGGGAGCAAAGTAGGTATTAGTCAAGAAATGTGACTTTGTGCAGTCAATTTGAGAATGGCTAAGCTAGATAGGGCACCGGAGACAGAGTGAAAAGGTGGATGGGTGAAGAGCTACATGAAGGCATGGCTGGCTGGATAGACAGATAGATGAATAAATGACTTAGTGTGTTGATAGCACCAGGGCAGACATTACCTCTTATTAGCCCTACTTCTTTGGAGCTGTAGTTTTTTACAGGCAGGGGTTGCAAAATCAAACGCTCATGCTAAACAGGTAACAGAGTGGCAAAAAGAGGCCAGGTGCAATGATACGGGATAGTGAGGACTGTGACAAATTGGAAAGAGCATGCCCTGTCTAAAGGGGCAGCGTGTACCCAGCTCCAGCCAATTGTTACTTCGTGGAATGCGAGCAAAGTAATGTTGCCAGAACTTCTGATTTTTCAAGGGAAGCCAGAAATTTCTATTTTCAGATGAAATTTTTCTTTAAATAAGTCTTTAAGTTATAGTAACTAATTCCAAAAATTATAAAATACTGTGTAAGCCAAATAAACACAGTTATATTCTGAATGAACTCTGGAGGCTGCCAGATTTCCACTCTTGGAACACTAGGAAGACATCTGTAATGTCATCACATGAGGACGTAGGTGTTGAAGAGCTCAGGGTCACAAGTACACTGCCAGGTTCATATTCCAGCCCACCACTTGAGCTTTGTAATCTTGGGCGAGTAATACATGTAACTCAGAGCTGTTATAAGGATGAAATTAGTTAACACACAGAGATGCCTAGAATGATGCCTGCTGCCTAATAAGAAAGCAAAAACTGAGCCAGTATTATTAGGTAGTATCTCTAAACCTCTTAGTTTCCTCATCTGTAAAATGGGGACATTTTTCTTATCTGTCCCCCGAAGGAAGAGAAAAATACACAGGACAGGGCTTGCAAAAGTGTGCATATTGCTAAGAAATACACCATGCACCACTCTTGTTACTCTGCCTGTAGACGAGGCTCAGCTTTGCCCCATGCAGGCACGGGAATCCCAAGCAGGAGGACAGTGGTGACTAGAGCCGGTCCTTTTGCGTCCAAAGGTCACTTGGCTGTATTGCTATTCTTAGAATTTGCTAAGTTTTTATTTTATTATGAAAATTTTAAATATTCAGAAAAGTAGAGGAAACAATATAATGAGCGCCCAAGTAGCCTTATCTAGATTTAATCATTGTTAACATTCATCTTGGTGCGTGTTCCTGGCAGAGATGTAGGAATGGAATGTAGGAAAGAGAGGCAGTAAGGAAATGGGGACGGACTGAGGCTTAGTGGTACTGACTGGGAGAGCTGAGAGCTTTAACTACTCAGAGTTCAGAAACGCCTCACTTTTGCAAGAATGCAAGACCCAATCAGATGTAGGTGGTTCCCTTTTGGATAGGACCTCAAAGAAGAAGTTTTTGTGCAGGATGATTTGTTATAGATGATAACATTAGTACCATTTCAACGAAAGTGGCATTATAAGCTGACACAGAAATTTCTCTTATTATGTTTTCAACTATTGTTATTTTTAAGGTTTTAATTTTTTTGCAAAGAGAATGTGCTCATGGATTGCTCGTGCCATTGAAAATTAAGAATGTCTAAAGAGACTTTCAGTGTGGAAATGTCTCTGTCATAAAAAAAATTCAGGAAATGAAACTGGTGGATCTGTGAGAAGCCCAGTAAAATCACGGCAGTAAAAAGAAATGTTGATCACTAAAAATGAAAGGTTTGAGGAGCAGAAACACTCTGATTCAAAGAAAGTATATGCCAATTATAAAAGGCTCTTTTCTGTTGAAGCATTTAAAAGGCTAAGACATATTGCCCCATTTCTCAACATCAGCTATTACCGCATGTAAATGCGAAGCCGCCTCCCCTGGAAAGGATGCCTTACAACGTGAAGCAACTAAACCCTGCTTTAAAATTCTATTATTCAGACCCTTCATTAATTTAAGCTGACATTCCTCCTCAATTGAGGCAAATCATCAAAGCTTTATTGTATTGAGAACCTTGAATTCAGCAACAAAGAGCATGGGGTTTGGAGGGAAATGGGGGGAGGGGGAGGGCTGAGCGCTCTGAGGCCCAAAGAACTGGAGGGAAAGGAGGGGTAGAGGGCTAGAGTCTTGAGAGGCGAGGGGGAGAGAGGAGGAGTTAGAAGAACAGAGGTAAACTGTGGGGTGGGAAGGGGGGGTGGTAGATGGAAGGAGAGAGGGACTTAGCCCTTTGCTGTAAAGCTGTCCCTGGAACCTCTGTTGTTAATCAGCATGGTAGAAAGCAAAACCAGCCCGCCACTTTGCCCTCACAGATATTTCTCCAGAGTCAGGATAAGGAGGGAGATAGGGAATAGGGGAAGAGAGAACATTCCCCTTTCTTCCCTCATTCAGGCGCCCCTTGAACCTCCTGCCTGTGGTTCCCTGCCCAAAAGCACCATGTCTGCAGGAAGCCGACAGGCCCCTGGAGCCTGGACCCCCAGCCCGGGTCACCAGCCACATCTGGCCCAGTCGCACCTCCACCCCAGGCTGCCAGCAGGCCCCTCTCTTCCTTTCTGGCGTGATTTACGGCAGGATGTATGATGTACTAGGTGGAACATGTTGGATGCATTGTTGAGGCATCAGGCAAGAAAGGATCTTTGAAATGTGAGGATGTCACCCATCGACTTTTATTAAGCATCTACAATTTATAACTAGAAGAAAGTAAGATTTGTAAGGTGAACTTTAAAGCCTAAGTAAGGGAAAAGTGAGTTTTTCGATGTGTAACTTAATTAAATAAAATACTAATTTCAAAAAGCAAGGTATAGTAGTCCCCCCTTATCCATGGTTATAGTTACCCACGGTCTGCCATGGCCCAAAAGTATTAAATGGAAAATTCCAGAAATAAACAATTTGTAAGTTTTAAATTGCATGCCATTCTGAGTAGCGTGATGAACTCTTGCACTGTCCCTCTACATCCAGCCCCAGACTCGAATCCCCTCTTTGTCCAGCATATCCATGCTGTGTATGCTATCTGCCCACTAGTCTCTTAGTAACTTTCTGGGTTATCAGATTGACTGTATCACAGTGCTTGTGTTCAAGTAGCCCTTATTTTACTTAATAATCACCCCGATGCGCAAGAGTAGTGATGCTGGCAGTTCGGATGTGCCAAAGAAAAGCTGTAAAGTGCTCTTTTCAAGTGAAAGGGTGAAAGTCCTCGACTTAATAAGGAAAGGAAAAAATATACTATATATAGGGTTCAGTACTATCCATGGTTTAGGTACTGAGGGTCTTGAAACGTAGACCCCGCAGATTAGGAGGAATGACTGTAGTCCCAGAGGGTTTTTTCTCTGCACCAAAAAAGTCCTGACGGACACAAGAATCTCACAAGGACACTGTGGAGCAGACAGCTCCTGGTACCCTGCCAAGACCAATTCAGGGAGGCTACAGGACTTGTTTCCAGACAGCCACCTTCCAGTCCTGTGACCTCAACGAACCCCTGTGACCTCCCTGAGTCACAAGTTTCCCAATGTGTAAAATGGGAATAGAAATAATATGTCCAGTCTTTACCCCAAGGGACCCAGGAGGGTGACCCGGTAGATGAATGGATGGTTTTTCAACCATCACTCACAGCCTGAACCTGGGCTACTGCATTGACCCATTCTCTAGTTTTAAGGCAAATCAGATCATGCTATTCCTCTGCTCAGAACTCTGAAGTGACTCCCTTTTCACTCAGACTGAAAGCAAAGTCCATCCCCTGTCCTTAAAACCTGCATGCCTAGCAGCCCCCGCTGCCCCATCTCATGACTCCCGCCTTGCTCACCTGCTGCAGTCACCCAGGTCCCACCCCTTTCCCCACTGCCCCTGTCACCAGGCATCCTCCCCCTCAGCGCCTCTGCGCTTCTGAACCATTTGTTGGACTGCTTTTCCCAGAACAGTCCCATAACTGATGCCCACACCTCCTTCCCCAGATATTAGCCTGACCCCCTCACCACTAAGTTTTCGCTAAAGTGTCACCTTCTCCATGAGACCTACCCAGTTTAAAAAGCAGCCCACTCTCCTTGCCCCCATCCTGCACTACTTTTACTTTCCCTCAGCACTCATCACCATGCAGCGTAATAAAGAACTCACTGCGTTTACCGTTCGCTGTGTGGCTTCCCTGCTACGGTACAATCTCGAGCACAGGCATCTTTGATTTCCCACTGATGTGCCGTAAGCACCTTGAACAGTGTCAGGCACACCAAGGACCCTCGATAAATAGCTTGGATCTTTTTTAGAGGTCTAGGATTTAAAACGGGTCAAAGAAGGGCTACTCCAATTGAAGAGAGCAAGAGCTCAAATTCTGCCCCCATCCCTGCAGACTCTCCCTGGAAGAACTCTTTCTCTGATGAGGAAGTTTGAAAACAGCTGGTGTTTTCCTTCTACGTAAAAGCAGAGTTGAAGATATAAAGTGCTGTGTAAGGGCAGGCCCAAAGGCCTGGCACAGTGGTTGGTAAAAGCAGGTGCCTGGTTGGTAGAGCTTATAAAGAGGTTGAGGTAGGGTAGGGGGGACAAGGATCCCAGGACTGGATCTTTGCTGTCATTCAGGTCTAAACTTAACCCTGACCACTCAGCCAAGCCTTACCTGTCTATGCTTTCTTTGTTCCATACAGCATAACTGTAATGATTTTAGACTGGAGAATTGGAAGGATGTTCGCTGATAGTTACCATATGCTGGGCAGTGTCTGCACTCAGCTCGATACATAAGCGACCTCACGAAACTGTCATCCCTCCCACCACTGCCTCTGTGGTACCTCGTACCAGACCAGGCACATAAAGCTACAATTCCCCCCAAGGACCCCACACCCAGTTTCCACTCTGACCACTAAGGAAAAGCTCCAATCATGTCATCTCTTTACGTAAACAGAAATCATTTATACCTGGTGTGTTCACTGCGCTCTCCATATACCCACTCTTTGCTGAGTTTTTCTTTCCCAACCATTGCTGACGTGTAGCATGCCAGCTATTAGTAAAAGGCTAGAGTAGTTCTTCATTTGTGTGGGACTGTCCTGTGTCCTGGAGGACATTTGTTCTTCCTGTCTCATCCACAAAATGCCAGGTGTATCCCCCAGTAACTGTAAGAACCAGATGTGCCTGCAGGCAATATTCCAAGTACTCCTAGTCGAAGGCACCAGTGATTGTATCTCTGAAAGATGGTGCACCAGAGGCAGATACCACTAGGTTCTGCCATTGATGAGGGAGTCTGTCTAACCCCAGGGTCACCTCCTCTCCCCGTGTAAGTTGCTTCCTACCCTTGGTCTTTTTTTTTTTTTTTTTTTTTTTGAAGTATAGACAATGTTGTATCAATTTCTGGTGTACAGCACAATACTTCAGTCATATAGGAACATACATATATTCATTTTCATATTCTTTTT
The DNA here is from genome assembly GCF_048773025.1 of Camelus bactrianus. Lineage (NCBI taxonomy): Eukaryota > Metazoa > Chordata > Mammalia > Artiodactyla > Camelidae > Camelus > Camelus bactrianus. Next base: position 29,563,028 of record NC_133544.1, on the reverse strand, counting down.
CACCATAAGTTACTACAAGATATTGAATATACAATATAAACTTATTGTTTATCTATTTTGTATATATTAGTTAGTATCTGCAAATCTCAAACTCCCAATTTATGCCTTCCCACCTACTCCCCCCACCGTAACCATAAGTTTGTTTTCTATGTCTGTGAGTCTGTTTCTGTTTTGTAAATAAGTTCGTTTGTCTTTTTTTTTTTAGATTCCATATTTAAGTGTTATCATATGGTATTTTTCTTTCTCTTTCTGGCTTATTTCACTTAGAATGACAATCTCCAAGTCTATCTATGTTGCTGCAAATGGCATTATTTTATTATTTTTTATGGCTGAGTAGTATTCCATTGTATGAATATACCACAGCTTCTTCATCCAGTCATCTGTCAATGGACATTTAGGTTGTTTCCATCTATCCTTGGTCTTGATGAACATTTCTTTTCATCTCTGATTTCCTCTTTATAAAAACATAGGCAGTGGGAAGGAGAGAAGAAAATACTGAAAATTTCCCTGGACCTATATCCTTCTAAGAAGGGTCCTGTTCTCTGGAATGACTTTGGACTCTTTTTCAAGTTAATGATTGAGAGAGTTTACTAGATGTAAGTTACCATGCCCAGCAATCAGAGTCTAGGGTAAAAGAGAGAAACAGGGACAGAAACAAATGGATTCATTAGGACCCAAATATTGGGCTGCAGCCCGTGGGGCTTCCCCACTTGGACCCCCACATCAGTCCTAACTTGCTCTTGGATCCCTGAGTATCACTCCTCTCCTGCCCACAGGGCATGACGAGTTCTCTCTAATTTCTAAAAATATCAACATTCTCTGCAAGGTGAATGGCCAGAATCGGGATCTTCTAGTAGAGCAGGGATTCTGTAACTCCCTAGACCCTGGAAAAGTGTGACTATCTATCAAGAGCCATCCAGAGAGGCTGTCAGATGAACCAGCATGTCTTTTCTTCTTGCCCTGCTTCTTGTTTCTCTGGGGCACGATTCACACATGCCAGCGCCCCAGCTCACGGGCCGTCTAGTCCAGCCCTGCATCCCACCGCCCATCTTGCTGGGGCAGTCCTCTGTGCAGAACTCAGCACATCCTGTTTGTTCAGTCCCCTTTGTCTCCCATTGGAGCAATAGGGAGAGAGGATTCCTCTGAGCCCCTTTGCTGTGAGCTTTGAAATCAGATCCTGGCACACCTGATTACACTCAATAGCTGGAAATGGTAAGGATGTCCGATGGGCAGCAGGCTCTTGTTTTAAGCTCTGCACACCAGGAAGGCAGGGGCTGGGTCTCCTCCTTGGGGCTGCACTGGAGGGGGCAGGATGCTCCTGCAGGAAAAGCAAACAGTGTAACTGAAGGGAAATTCACTTGAAAAAGAACTCAGAGCAGGACCATCAAGCAGCATATAAACTGTCCCCGAGGACACAAAGTGGAGCTTAGGTTCACTCCTCTCTCCTCATACATCCTTGGCTGGGAAATATTCAATTCCAGTAACCATCTGCTCAAGGGCCAAGAGGGTCAAACCTCTGTGTCCTTCCTTTTCTGTACAAGTGTTGCCACTGAGACCTTGGCAAAGGGAATAAAAACATAGCGACTTACATGCCACACAGTGGGAAGCTCAGCAGGCATTAGAACATTAAAGGGCAGCTCTTGTGCTTCCAGGAGCTCCTCAGCCTCCATGCACTGCAAGCTTTCCAACAGAGATGCTCCCCTAATGCACTAGTCCAGTGGCTTGAAAAGTCATTAGGAAAACTTCACACATACAAAAAGGCATAAAGAGCCACCTTGACCCACACCCAGCTTAAGAAAGGAAATCTTACTGATCCAGTTAAAGCCTCCAGTGCCCTCCCTGAACCCACCTTCCTCCCCACCTCCCCGGCAGTAACCGTTCAGCCATTCCGGGCATTTCGTTATACCCTGTACATTCCAGTGATGTGCGCAGCCCTCTTTGGGGTAATCACTTAACCTTTCGGAGCCTCACTGTTTTCATCTCCATAAAGGGGCTATTGAGAGGATTAAAGAAAATGATTTATGATAAATATTTGGCTGTTAAAAGTCAGCATAAAGAATTGGGTTAAATGCAAGGCCCTTCCTAGCCTGGCCCTGGACTTGCCTGGACAGCCTCCCCTCCTCTCTACAGCCCTCCCCAGCCTTCCACATGCCATGTTCCCCAGACAGGCCACTTGCTTTCATGGCCAGCGTGGTTGGTGAGCTTATCTGCCTGAAATGCTCATCCCCTGTTTCAATCTTCCTTCACTTGAGGCTTAGATGTCAGCAACTCTGGGAGGCCTTTGCCATCACCCCAGGCAATGATTCATGGTGCTCCCACGGCACTCTGCCTCAGTCTGAGCACTTGCAGTGTGCCCGCCCCACTCTCTCACTGAGCTGGACTAGCCCACTGCCTGCTGGCCCAGGGCAGGCCCATGCTGAGTGTGTGAGTGCATGAGTGAATGAGTGACAGTTCAGGCATCAGACTTAGGACTTTCTGTCCTGTTTAACACAAAGTCCCCATGCCCCCAGTACTTCTTATAGGCAATTTTCTCCTCTAAGTCACAAATCTTCTCTGTTCTGGAAGCACAGAACTAAAAGATCTCTTCGTATTTCTCAAAGATGGAGCTAATATAATTGGAAACATGGACTTTCTACCTTCATAATTTCAACAGTTTCAAAAAGAACCCTGGACCGGTTTTATGGAGGCCTTAAACATATTTTTAGCATGTTTTAAGTGTCTTGCCACTTGTGTTCTGTTTCTTCTTACAAGCCTGTAGAAATTCTTAAAGACAGAGAAATGTATAAACCCATTCATCTTGCTTAGAAAATCCACTCTACCGTCACAAACCCAAACTCTGGAAAATGACAACCTGGCTATTAGTGTGTTCTCACCCACACCCATTGTTTTCTGCTGAAATGTTTGGTTGCCACTGGGTAGACTCAGCTTTAGTCATGGAGTTTTAGAGGCTGTGTCTCAGAAGTGGGATCAAGAGCAAGCCTGACAGTAATCTGCACCATAAGCCGATTCGGCGCCCTGGCAAAGAAAATGGGCACACAGTTCTGCCCAGGAGGGAAATATGCCTGGAACACAAAGGTCAGTTTAGGGGGGGTTAACTTTTCTTTCATTTTTATTTTTTATCAAGGTGAAATTTACAAAGCATAACCATTTTTAAGTGAACAATTAAGTACATTCACAGTGTTGTGTGCAACTACCACCTCTATCTGGTTCCCAAACATTTTCATCGCCCTGAAAGGAAACCCCCTACCCATGAGGCAGTGCTCCCCAAGCACCCTTCCTCTCACCTCTTAGAAACCACCAACCTGTGTTCTGTCTCTCTGGATTTACCTATTTCCAATATTTCATATGTATAGAATCTTACAGGGTGTGAACTTTTGGGTCTGGCTCCTTTCACTAGCATGTTTTTGAGATTCATCCACATTATAGTGGGTATCGGTATTTCCTTCCTTTTTATGGCTGAGTAGTACCCCATTGTATGGACATACCACCTTTTGTTTAACCATTCATCCACTGATGGACATTTGGGCTGTTTCCACCTTTTGGCTATTGTGAATAGTGCTGCTATGAATGTCTGTGTACATGTATTTATTTGAATACCTGTTTTCAACTCTTTGGGGTTTACACCTAGGAGTAGAATTGCTGGATCATGTAGTGATTCTGTATTTAACTTTTTCAGGAACTGTCACACTGTTTTCCATAGTGGCTGAACCCTTTTACATTCCCACCTGTAATGTGCATGCACAGGTCAGATGTTATCCTTCTGAGGGTCACATTCTAAGGTGGCACAAGGCCCTTCTAGGTCTAAAGGGCCATTTTCCATGTACATGAAATTGGAAGTCTATATGTAAAGATACAAATTTTGCACAAACACGACGATAGGGAGAGGGGAGAAAGTGGAGTCCTCTGTAGAGCTGAAGTTGAAGGATGGTTTAACCATCTCCTTGCCCGATTCTCCTTAGCTAAGTAAGCAACCACACTGAAGAATTTCATTGTCTATCATGTCTTCTTTCCAGTTTGTCTTCACTCCTACTTTATTCTCAAAACTGTAGGGTTGCAGTGAGTGACTTTTCCATCCTTGGCCAGATTCCAGTAAACATGTGGGGCTCTGTTAGCACATGATCCGGCATTTAGAGGCCCCCATTTGTGAATGCTGAATGCTGAAAGCAACACATGCCACTCATCAACATCTGCAAGCCAGAAATAGGAGGGACACCTTTAAAGAGAAAGCTGCAAAAGCAAAGTTATTAATAGTAGCTGTTGAGGAGAAAGGCAAGGCCATCAGAGCCCTGCTGAGTTGGACTCTTCAGAGGGAAAGGGCACAGGACTGATTTCTTTCTTGAAACTGCCTACAAGGAGCCAAGGCCTAGGTTAAATCTACATATCAGTATTTTTGATTGGAAGAAAAAAATACTCTTGTATTATAATCTTCCTTTCCTTCCTTCAGTCTGGCAGCTGAAGTCTCAGCAGTCCAGGGAGAAGGCCTTCCTGAGAGGGGCCGGGAAGCCCCTGGGACAATGCTCTTTCCGTTAGACACAGATTTTTATGGTTGAACGAGGGTCTGAAAGAAGACACGGAACAGAGGGTTGGGGAGCAAGGCCAGAGGAGGCCTCTGAGAAAGGGGGTGGGTCTCCCGGGTGTTCTCAGTGAGTGTGGGGCCTCAGGAGGCTGGCAAGGAGAGAATGGGAAGGGTCTGAGCACTGGGAGAATGAGTGCTTCCTGTGGGGCTTGGCAGGAAGGAGACTCACCATTTGGAAGTAGGTCTTCACAGCTCATCCATAAGCCTCAGAGGCACAAATCACTTGGAAAGCACAATGTATCTGGCTTAGAACAGGAGGCGCAGCTCTGAACTGAGCCCTGTCCCTGGACACAGGGACATGGCAGTTTTTCACAGGGCAGGAGGAACTTGTCCACACTACCGGCCGGTAAATAGAGAATGAGCAGCCAGATTATCTTTTGAGATGGACCACACTCCCTTTGGGGAGCCATGTGGAGAACCAGTGATGTCAGCCTGGAGGGGAGTGAGCCTCCTCCCCAACCCCGGGTAAGAGCTCTTGTCTTAATCCAATGGAACATTTTGCAGGGTTAATGGGTGTGGTGGGCTAAATGGTACCCCCCCCAATATGTCACACCCTAATCTCTGGAACCTGTGACGGTGAACTTTAGAAAAAAGGTCTTTGCAGATATAATTAAGTGAAGGATCTTGAGATGAGATCATCCTGGATTACCCAGGTGGGCTCTAAATCCAATAACAAGTATCCTTTTAAGAGGGGAGAGACACGAAGAAGAGCAGGCCACATGACCATGGAGGCAGCGGCTGGAGCGATGCTGTCACAAGCCAAGAAACTTCTGGAGCCACCGGAAGCTGGCAGAGGCCAGGACATATCATCCCCTAGAGCCTTCAGGGGGCCCACAGCCCTGCTGACACCTTGATTTTGGATGTCTGGCCTCCACAACTGTGAAAGAATGAATTTCTGTTGTTTAAGCCACCAGGCTTGTGATACGATGTGGCAGCAGCCCTGGGAAGCTAACACAGAGGTGCACAGAGAGAGGAAGGGACTGGAGTGCGGGAGAATCTGGAGGTCTAGAAAACCAAGTTCAGGCTAGATTTGCTGCTGGCGTCTCGGGTGAACTTTGTGAACTTCGTGCAGCAGGTCTGTTTCCGCCTGTGTTCCTCATGTGCTTGCTCCTCAGGACTGAGAGTGGGGCTCCTGGCTCACTCAGAATCCGAGGAGGTCGGATCAGACATGGTGGTAACAGTAATGATCACACTCTTTCTAGAACGTTTAACATATGCTAGATGCGTTTACCTACATTCTGTCATTTGATCCTCAGAATAATCTTACAAGGTTAGTATTTGCATCCCCACCTTACGGATGAGGAAACTGAGTTTCTGAGAGGGCCTGTAGCCTGTTCAGCGTCAATCAGCGAATGAGCCCAGGTCTCCCTATGCTGGATCCACTGCATTACAAAAGGCTTAAGCCCCACAAAGACAGTAGGTCCAGAGTCCCACGGTGTCCCACAGGGCCCAGCTGGATGATGAAACAGGATTTGTTTATTTTCTGAATATTAGCAACGCTGGCATTACAGTTGGTGTGGATTGACTGAGATTAAGGTTGCTGAGAGAACCTGGTTAGACCCTGCGAACAACAAAATATCCACATTTGGGGAAAATCTAGTCACACCTGAGACCGATCAAGGTCCTCTCAGCCCCACGGCCCCCTGAAGCTTTCTCCTCTCTCACCATGTTGGAGGAAGAGAGAAAACCCCCACCGAAGTAGCCCCTGCCGAATAAAAGCTGAACAGTCCGCAAAGAAGACACATCCGAGTAGCTCCCCTCCGCAGCCAGGACCAAGAAGGGAGGAAACTGGCTGAGAGAAGGGCTCTGGAAAGGCCTGTCCTGAGCAGCCTGGCACATCTGGGGCCCCCTCTTGTCCAGCTGGACTCAGGCTCTGAGTCCCTGTGCCTTTCACTGGGTCCCCATCAGAGTTTTAGGAGATCTGGGCTGACCCCCACTGGCCGGGGCTTTGGCTGGGCCGTGGCTAACATGGCAGCTGCTACCCCATCCTTCCAGTGTTCCGTGTTGGAGGCAGACCTGGAGCAGGGAGACGACCCAAGGACCTGCCAGATTTCCTCCCATGCAGACCTCTGTGCGAGATAAAGTCAGGCAAGGCTGTGCCCCGGGACAGCAACATAATAAATTCCCTCTGGCCTCCTCCCGGGCTCATTGTTCTATGGCAGGAGTTGTTTTGAGTACGATCAAAAGGAAGGAAGAGCACTGTGCTATCAGGCTGGGGAAGAAGGATGCTCTCCTGACCGCTCCTGTTGCCCTTGGCCACCCTCACGTTAAATATGAGGAAACTGAAGGACCATGTGCAGCCTAACCCCGTCCGCCTGGCGAAGCACGTGGCCCTCTGGGGATGCAGCACCCCCATCCCCAACCTGCTGGCAGGCGCCGTGGTGGTCCAGCCCAGGTCCCTTCACCCAGGCCAGGGCGCTGGGTGGTCCGAGCGCGGGGCAGCAGCAGTGCGGGGTGGGAGCCTGAAGCGGGCCCTGGAGTGGCTGCATGAGCTGTTGTGTACCCCATGGTCTGAGAACTGAGGCTGTGAAGCCACAACCCTTGGAAATAATAGGCCAGAAAAGGAACTTCCCGAGTTTGGCTGGCCTAGTGCCTGCGGCTCAAGACAGTGAATAGCTCAAGTTCTTGGGAAATGTAGTTGACTTCAGGGTTTGCAGCCTTTCGTTGCTCTGCCCAGGTTCATGGGGCGGTGTGTGCCGTGGGGCCCCATGGCTGGATTCCTGCAGGGAACTGAAGCAGAAAGCATCGCCTTCCTTCAGCCCCGGACTGCTGAGGCAGGAAGGGCGGAGCTGAGGGTTCCTCCTGACAGACTCGCAGGCTCAGGGAGTCCTTTGCCTCCCAGACGTCTGCCCTGCCCGATGCCCTGAGTCTGATTCACCAGGTGCCTGGCTGCAGCGGCTTGGTCACCTTTGTCTGGGCTGGAGGCCGTTTCTGAGCCATCAAAGGAGCCTCAGTGGTAGAGGATGTCAATGTGCTTCCTCAACCAGAAAGGTGGTTTGAGTTCGGCCAAAGCGGCCCAAGCAAACAGGCAAAAGCCTATCAATGGAAAGATGGGGGCTGCTGGGAGATCACACGACAACAAAATGAGAACCATTATCAGTCTCGTCCCAGCCCGAAGGAGGGAGAGCCTTTGAAGCCACAGACAGGCTGAACAGAACTTTCCACCTGAGAGACGCTGGAGATGGGAGGTCAGGCTGCCTTCAGCCCCCACGAAACCTGATCAAAGCCCGAGGCAGAAGGGAGGGGCCCACAGCTGCAGCCCCGCTCCCCCCACGGGGCCACCCAGGGCTTTCCGTAGACAAGCGGGCTGCCTTTGCAGGGGCCTGTGGGAAAACCCAGCGCAGATGCACAGTGCAGCCGAGGCCCCAAGCACTGCTGGGAGAGGGGAAAGTCAACCCCTCAGTGGTCCTGAAAAGAAGAGGAAGGGAATCAAAGCACACAGAAAATGCAAAGACCACCCACCTGATGAGCGCCTACCTTACGGAAACAAATAACTGCTGGCTTCCCAGGCCCACTTCTAAAAGGATAAACAGGCTGAACACGCCACCTCAGAGCTCCATGCACCAGGGGATTTGTGGGAATCCCAGCCCCTTCTAAGCATCAGAAGCTTAATTTAAAGTGTGTTGGCCTCTGCAGTGCCTATTCGAGGGTTTCTTTGCATCCGCTCTCCTTCCTGGCAACCTGAGAAACAGCAAGGAGCTTCATTCAGGGAGGGACAGGGCCCCAAGTGGACACCTTTAGCGTGCTTCTCTCAGGCTGGATGGCGGTGTCTGCCCGGGAACATTCTAGAGGCATGTTCTATGCTGGATGCTGGAACTGAGGGCACCTGTGCTGGTCCTGCCTGGACTGTCTGTCTGGGACAGTCTCAGCCCACCCTGCCTGGCCTCACGCCTCTTCCTTGCTGCCTGAAGCTCGCCTTCATGGAGCCCACAGGTTGGTCTTTTCTGAAGTGGGTGCAACAGAGCAAAGCCATTTCCACTGTGTTCTCCTTCTCAAAACACTGAAAAGCTTCTTTTCTTCTTCTTGGGAATAGTTTAGGAAAGAAGGTTGGGGGGGGTACTAGTGTGGCGGCCTTGGAGGTACCTGGGGGAAGGAGGGAGTAACTGGAGGAAGCAGGTTGCCCTGGAGCGCTGGGGGAAACTGAGATGAGAAAGTTCCAGGGCCTTTGGTTGAACCAGCTGGCATTCTTTCCAAAATGGATAAACAAGGACTAGACAGAGGGCCTCAGGGAGGAGAAACAGAATAAAGGAAGCGGTATCTTCTCCCCTCTCTTCTCCAGAGGCCGGATCCTAAAGGAGGGAGACAGCTGGGAACCCCCACCCACTCGTCGCTATGAGATCTACACCTTTTTACTACTTTGCCCATGAGATGGATGTGACTACCTCCATTTTACAGGTAGCAGAACAGAGATTCCAAGAGGTGACCAAGGCTCTCCTAGGACATACCTGGCGCTGTCAAGATGGAACTCAACCTTGGTGGCCTGGCTCCAAAGTTCATAACCTTCCCCGCTGTTTCCAGTCCTGCCCTGCCTCTCAGGGCTAGGCTTCTGTTCGTAGACTTTCTGTAAATATTTGTTAAGTTGAACTGAACTGAGTAGCTGAACTTCTTTCACCCTGACCAAGAGGAATCCTTTAAGGGTCCAGGTTATGGGAAGACATTCTCCGAGGCACCAAATAAAATCCTGCTCTGAGGTGCAAGGAAGCCTTTATTGAAATTAATACCCAATAAAGTCTACGTGGACCCCCAAAAAGAAAAACAGAAGGGAACTGGATCAACAAAAAGCTAAGTAGGTAGATAGTAAAATTTCACAGTGTTGTCTTTCTTCCAGGAAGCACAATGTGTTCACAAGCTCTAATGACACCTTCATCCCCATGGCCCTGTCTGAAGGTGATAGACATGTGTACCCCACATTTTAGGCATGGACGGATTGGAGTCCCAAAAGCTTCAGCAGTTCTCACCAAGGCAAACAGAGCACAGAGCCCAACTGGAAGCACAGCCTTCTTCCCCAGACCTGTGTGGGGTGCTACCTCTAGCCGTGTTTCCTGACTCAGCAATTAAACGTTCTTTGATTTAGACTTGCATTCATTTGTGTACATCATTGGGGGCTCACCGTCACGAGGGCACAGAGGCCTGGGCTGGGCCGCTCACTTCAGATGGTGCTGCACCAGACAGTAATCACCTCTGACGAAGGTGGGACAGCGGTGTCAGACTGGCCCTCATCCAGGAGGACCTGGATGGAAACTGCTGGTGGACATAGGGGACGCTGAGGCTCAGACAGCTGGAGACGGGGAAGGGGACTCAATTGCAGAAGAGTAATCCTTTTTTTGCTGGTTCATGTCCAATCATGTCATTTCTTGGCTTTAATAATAATATAATAATAACTGCACATGCCTTTTTAATAGTTCTCCACTGCCAGATAGCATAGGCACAAATTCCTTCACTAGACCCCAGAGCCCTGTCACAGTGTGACTCCCTCCAGGACTCTAGTCTTATTTCTTTCTCCTCTCCTAATTTCTGTGCAGTGATTCCCAATTTGTGGGCTGCGGACCATGGAATTTCAGCAAGGGGTCCCTAGCCAAATATGGGCTGCAAAGACATGGAAACAACCTAAATGTCCATCAACAGATGACTGGATAAAGAAGGTGTGGTATATTTATACAATGGAATACTACTCAGCCATAAAAAATAATAAAATAATGCCTTTTGAAGCAACATGGATGGACCTGGAGATCGTCATTCTAAGTGAAATAAGCCAGAAAGAGAAAGAAAAATATCATATGATGTCACTTATATATAGAACCTAAAAAAAAGACAAATGAACTTACTTATGAAACAGAAACACTCAGACATAGAAAACAAACTTATGGTTACTGCTTTTATCACTTTTGCATACTGTGCTTTCCAGTAAGATGTTATTTGAAGAAAGGACTCTGCTGGGGAAGAGAGTGGGGTGGAATTTACAAACAAGGGCTGAGGACAAAGTACACGCACTTCTAGCCAGCCCCTCGCCACTGTTCAGTGGAGCACCGTGGGAAATCTGTCACAGCCCCGGTTGTGCAAACCATAAATAAAGTGAGATGTGTGACTGATGCAACAGCAGGCATCCCCTCCATTCAGGCCCAAACTACAAGCAGCCTGGGTTTGTTAGTTTTTTAGATGCATGAAGTCCATTGGGCTCTTGGAAATTAAAAACTGAACTTCTACGTTAGTGCGTCCTACTGTCAATGCAAAGAGAGCATCCCCTTTGTGTACATAGTGCAACATTTACTGGTGCTGGGGCAGGGGTGGGGAAGTCCAGCTCTTCGCCTGCCCCAAAGTTCCCAGAAGGGTACTGGTCACTTGGGGCCTGTTTTCATCTCCAAATTAGTCTGCTCATTTGGCTGATGCCTTCTACCCAAGCCCTCGGGGACACAGTTTACCCTTAAGCAGCCTGGATCTAGAATAATGGGAGTAATAAGAGGTGGCAAAACAGGACCCTGAGATGGGATTTGGGGAAATTCTTCAGCTGAGCCTCCACCCTCCCAGCCTGGTTCCAGACAGGGCAGCAAATAAAGAAATCTCCCCTAAACAATCCAGAACACTGTTTATGAACATGTGAAACTCAGAGAGGAGGTCGGAAGAGATGACTTTTTGTCCCTGCTTTTTGCTCTACAGCCACATGTACTTTGAAAAAGCCACCTTCGCAGCATTCAGGCTCAGGGTAAATGCTATGGAATGGATGGCAAACCTCTCTGTTACATGAACGTCCCATTAGAGGCAAATGAGAAACAAAGGCAAGTGGCCCCAGGCCTGTCAAGTCTATGACTGAGCCAGTTGGAATGTGGTGTATGTGTGTGTGTGTGTGTGTGTGTGTGTGTGTGTGTGTGTGTGTATACACATGGGAATATAAACATACTTGGCGCTGAGTTCCTATGTGCTGGGGGTATGCTGAGTGGGCAAAAAGTTCCGTGTGTGTTTGGGAGGGTGACGGCGAATGCCCACACGCCTAGATGCTCAAATTTCTAGCTGGGGGGTGGGGGGAACCAAGGGGAAGTTTTGAGAATGGGAGTGTTTCTGTGTCTGAGCACCTAGCTCTGTTCACGTGTGCTGGGGGAAACTGGGGGGAAATTTTGCATTGGGGTGTGTGTGCATTCAAGTGTGCCAAGGAGAAGCTGAGAGAAAGTTCTGAGAGTCTCTGAAAATTCTCAGTTAGAAAAAAAAATCTGGCAGCTCCCCATACCACAGGTTGGTACACATTCAATGCTTGTGGAGCTCATTTCCTGTGTTAGTTACCAGCCCTTGTTTATACAGGACACAAAATATGATGTAGAGAGAAGGCTCCAGGTGTCAGAGGTGAGTCGAGGGACAGTGTATTTCGCGAGGGCGGAAGGAGGACTGCGGAGGGGTGGGGTCGCTGCCCGGTGCCGTTTGAAGGAGCAGTGAAATCCATTTTCAGGTTTAATCCACAGTTCCCACCCTTATATGCTTGAAAGGGAGAGAAGACAGAGCTCTAGTCTTAAAATTCATTCTGTCCTCCTTTGTTGCTCTGAAGCCGTTTTAGCGCCCAGTCGGCTTAGCCAATAGCAGCTGGACGTTCTTGTGTGTTTATGTGTTTTTAAGCTTGTCTGGCTGGCTTCACTCTGAGCTTTAGTCTGTGAGCCCAGCCCCAGAAAGTGTTTATGAGCTTTTTCACTATGTTTGATTCTGACTCTCCTTTGTTTGGTGGCACAGAGGGGAGGGCTTGACTTAAGCACTCTGCATGTTCTCTGCATGGTGGCCCCAGATCACACAGGGTCCTCGGGCTGGTGTCCACAGCCAAGGTGGGGAGTTTGACCAACACCCTGTGGTGTGCACATGGGCAGGCACTTCTGAATGCCTCAATGTGGGGAGAAACCGCACTCTACAAACTCCTTGGCGTGTGACCTTCGCAGAGTCTGTCTTGCCAGTGTGTTCATCCATGTGGCACCCAGCCTATAATAAACTCTCAGTGGCTGCTAATTAACCGTGGTGTGTTCCATTCCATTTATGGGCCAGGAGGCCATTACCACACTGACGGAGCCAACGTTGCTGTTCAGCCCAGCTCAGGACCTTACTGGATCAGGTGTTCTTGAACACCTGCAGGGGGTCCTGATGCACCTGTGTGAGAGTCAGGAGCCTCTGTCCTTCCTCTAGTCTGGACTCAGGGAAACAGAAGCAAAAATCTCCTGGCTATTGGAGCAGACGGCCCCACCCTATCAGGAAACCAAGTCTAGGCAAAACAGAGCTTTGAGGATTACACCCACCGTGCTAGGTGCTGGTGGAAGCAAAGAGCACTAACCAGGGAGTATGCTAGGAGGCTCCCTGGGAGACAGAAGCCAGAGGAGCCATACCTTGTCCTCTTTCAGGCCAAGGTCTAAGCCCTGCTTAAGGCTGTTTCTGAGCACAGAGTCCCTATGGTAGCGGGACCCAAAGATGCTGAAGGGGGCATTTCCCAGGCTTTGCCCTGGTCCAGCGCAGAACGTCAGTTGTTTGTAATAGTAGGAGTTTGCTTTATACTTCATCCCTGCTCAGTTGGAGTCCCTCTGTCACCCTCAGGCAATTCACAATCTCTAGTCACTGGGAGACCTCTGAATATTAGCAGGACTCAAGATTGGGACCCATGACTCCACTGAACTGCTTTGAGGCACTGCCTAAAGTTCAGGGAGAAGCTTGTCAAGACAAAGAGACCTGGGGCAGTGGTGGAGATGGAGACAGTGAGGTACAGACCATCACCCTTTATAGGAACTCTCTCAGCTCCTGTTTGCTGGGGGTCTGTACGTAGTAGAGTTAACATTCTGTTCAAGCTAACGTGGCACTCGGTTGAGCTGTGATTCTGTTCAAGGCTGAACATAACCACCTCCCAGAGTGTTCCAGGCCACTGCTGTTGCAGCCTGGGGAGATGTCCTTCCCTGGCTGGAAGGATCTCTACCTGGATCCCGGGCCTGGCCCTGGAGGAAATAGTTTCCCAGGCAGCAGCTTTCTTAGTGTCATCCATTTCCCACCAAGACGAGTCCCCTGGGAGATGCTGATTTCTCAGGCTTCCCTGCCTGTCCCCACAATGATCCCAGCAATGGGTTTACCCTCACAGCCTCGGAAGGGGGCCTGATTGCATTTCCAGCCTTTTTAAAATTCTAAATAAATATTATTTAAAAAAAATTTACATATATGTACTGTTTGTTGTTTCTAAGAACAGCTTAGAGCTTTAGCTGTTTAAACTTACATAGTTATCAAAGGAATAAAGCCAACCACAAAATAAGAATCAACAGAATGCAGTAATCCAATCATAAAGGACAGTCACATGTGCTTACACATACTCAAGGAATCCAGCCAGTAGCATTTGCATCAGAGGCTCTTCATTCAGGTTTCCTTACAAAGGGGTTTGCTTTCAGGGAAGGGTGGGTTACTCTCCTCTGTCCTCCCCAAGCCCCACGCTCCCATGTACCCCTTATCACTGTGGCTGTCATGGAAACAAAAGCCTCCCCTTCCTGGTGTCTCCCCCTGATAGCCTGCAAATCCCTGAAGGCCAAGGGCTGTCTTAGAGGCACACTGGAGAATGGGGGCAGCCTGGGGTCCTGACTGATTGAGGGTCACCTCCAGCCCGGGAGGCCTGAGTACCCACAGCACCCACTAGCCACGGGGCCTTGGATAAAGGTGCTTTTCAAGGGGGTGTGGTCTGGCCTATCTGATTCTCATCCCCATCCGTGGATACTCAGTGCTACATTTCTTTGCCTAAAAAATGGAGAGATATTACCCCAAGCCCTGTCACTGGATTACTTATAGACACATATGTGAAAAAGGCTTTGTAATGGCTTTTTCACGGCTGGTGCAATGCACGTAAGGGAGTGGTGTTATGTTAAAGCCTCTCAGCAACCTTCATTCCCGTCATCTGATGAATGAAGATCTTTCTATGATTCAGAGGCCCAGCTCTTTCTGACTGTGCTGCCTGTTTCCCATGTGACCTTCCTGAGTTGCCTTATCTCGGTGATTCCATCCCTCCATCTGTGAAATGGGAGTGTAGGGTTGTCAAGGCAAATATTTTGAACCCTTAACTGAGTGGCAAGATTGCTGGCACTGTTCTCTGTTGCCGTTGGTGAACTGAGCCTAAAGACACTTCCCTAAAGAGTGATGTTTGGAAGGAACCTAGCGTTTGGTATGATGTGGGACTGAGTGGATGTTAAATCTGTCCTTTCTTGTCACGTGAGTGGAATGGCTGCCCAGCAGTTCTCCAGCTGAGGGGACAGCAAACTCTTACTAGAAAGAGCACATAGTAAATATTTTCAGCTTTGCAGGACATAGCATTCCTGCCTACAACCACTAAAGCAGCCATAGAATATATGTGAACAAGTGGCTGTCTTCCAATAAAACTTTATTTACACAATCAGGCTGTGGACCTGATTTGGCCCATGGGCTGTGGTTTGCTGGCTCCTACTCTAGCTCATGAAATTAATTTGCTAAGGAGAGATAAATAGAGACCTCCTTGTTCATCCAGATCTTTGCTTTTTAACTGTTTTTCACAGGCCCAGGTTCTATGTTCCTGCCATGGGGGTCACAGCAGCAGGACCCTCACTACCTCTTCCCTCCCCTCCCCCAGCTTTGAGAGCTCACAGGCTCCTTCAAGCTCACCCGCTTAATGGAGAGCAGAGTTTCTGTCCTTCCAGGATCTGTTCCCCTCCCTACCCGGGGCCTTTCCTTTCCATCCCGTTTGTGGGACACACAATTTGTAATCTCCTTAAAACCCAAGAAGCGAGGGCTCTGATTCATGTAGATTAAAATCAGCTGCAACCTATTAATGGCCCAGAGCCCAAGACAGATTTTAGGAAACAAAAACACTGGACCAAATTAGACCGAACTGGCCTCTGTCTCCAGAGGAGGGAGGTGGAATAGGATGCTGGGGGGTGGGGGGGGGAGTGGCCATGTGGTTTTAATTAATTTGGATTCTCTTCCTGAAGCTAATTCACCCAACACAAAGCATGTGTACCATCGTGGAAGCGGGCAGCCTGGGAGCT
Organism: Camelus bactrianus; assembly: GCF_048773025.1. Lineage (NCBI taxonomy): Eukaryota > Metazoa > Chordata > Mammalia > Artiodactyla > Camelidae > Camelus > Camelus bactrianus. The sequence goes on along the minus strand of NC_133544.1, from coordinate 29,547,449 downwards.
GGGCTCTCCCTGGTGCAGCCCCAGGTCTTGTTGAGGGGACTGGGGCTGGCTGTGTGTCTGTAATTAACAGGTTTCAAAGTGGTTATTTTGGAAAAGAAAATTTCAGTGGCACGTTAAAATCCTTTCATCAGCCATCAGCCAGCGTCCTGAGGCCTTCAGCAAGGCCCTGGCCACTTACGGCTTCAGAGAGCTTTGAATTCCCAGGGTCTTGTTTGAGAATGTGAAGGCTTTTACCGTGGGTTTTATTAGGCTGATGGTTACCATGATTTTCATTATGTTGTTTGGTTACTGGGACCATAAAAATGTTTCTGTCTTCCTAGAGTACCTAAGAACATTAAAAAGAAAAGAAAAAGAAGAGCCCCTGCCTTTACAGAAGTTGCATAACATAAGCCGTGACTCCCTCGTGGGAAAGAGCTGGCTCTGCCTCTGGACGGGTGGGGGCGTGTAGGGGGATCACGAGGCTGGAAGAGGCAGGGCACCTGGCCAGCACCCCGCCCTGACCTCACATCTAAGGAAACTGAGGCCCCGAGAGATGCCTCCTGCTGGACTCCTGCTCTCAGACTCTCGGTCCAGTGTTCTTTTTCCTCCTGGTGCATCCTGGCTGTGAACAGAGTTGCAAAGGTAGAGAAGGAGTCTGAATTCTTTTGGACTGGTGCTTTGGGACACTGCGAAGAGGGGAAGGAAATTCACATGCAGCTTAAAATAAAGCGCTGCGATGGCAGGGAACGGAGTCCGGCTGGTGCCGGGCGTTCTGATGGTGCGTCTGGGAGGCAGCTCTCCTCGGACGCTGGAACGGCTCCACCGAGGCTCTGAGAGGAGGATAGGAGAGGCGCTGGAGCCTTCACTTGGCACCCACAGCCCTGAGCTGCGGAAAGGAGGGAAATAGGTACCAAATCTCACAAGCCACAGAGATGATTTCTTACCACTCTGAGTACAAAACCTCTGAAACCTGGTCAAGCTCCCAGAGTCACCATATGGGGCAACAGGAGCTTTGGTTATGCCTGTGTTGTCTGATAAATGGAACCCTGGGCTGGCTTTACTTTCTATTTGATGGCTACCTTCCAGAACCTTCTTTCATGGAGGACACGAAAACTATTCTGGGAGAATTGCTATTAAGTAACCTCTGGTGCTTAAAAACAATGAGTGGTCTCCCAAGCAGCAGGCCCGGTTTCAGTAGGACACAAATAAGACCTAGTCCACAGTAAAGCTCTGAAGGCATGTTCAGAGAATTAGAGTGTCAGAGCTGGGAGGGAAATGCGAGTCCAGCCATTCCAGGACTTCATTTTACAGACAGGGAAACTGAGGCCTGGAGCAAGAGTAGGGGGTCCAACCCATGGTTTCTGACTATCAGGCTTTGTTCAGCTATACCATTTCTCCCCAGACCACAGTTTCCCTTTGCCTAAACACTTTTGTTCATCCATTCAGTATCTGTTGATCATGTGTCCGACACTTCCAGGTGCTGCTGGTTTTGTTTTTTGAATTATCTGAGATGGAATAAAAGAGGTACATTGCTGTAGAACACATTAAAGAAGGAAAGGAAAATTTTCTCCCAAATCCAGGTTTTAGGGAAACTTTGTGAGCCTGGGCATCCTTGGGAAACGCCTGCTATTCCGAGTGTGCCTTTCAGATGGCCTAATGATATCATTGTCACGCAGGGATGGGACTTACCTAGGCTGCCTCCACTTGCAGTTGCCACCTCACTCCCGACAGCTGCCAACAGCCCTGGGCAGCCTGGCCCAAAGGATTCTGGGAGTGACGGTCGTCAGGGATTCTCTGGATGCAAGTTTGAGCAAGTGCTATTGGGAAGCCAGGCCAGTTGAAGTAGCACAGATTGTAAGGGTCCCTCAGTCTGTTTCCCATCATTCTCCTGCAGTTCACTTGCCAGCCCTTTGCTCTTGTTTACCTCTGTGTAAATAATTCCTCGATTATAAATCAGAGAACTTGGCACTGAGTTTTGGATTATCTGTGATCTTTAACTTTCCCAAGGCAAAAGAAATTAAACCAACAAATCTCTTTGTTTCTCATGGTGTAGTATCCAAATCATGGACATGCTGATCTGTGTAGAGCAAGCCAAGCCTGAGCCTACCCACCCCCCTCCCTGCTTTGTACTCATTGTAAGCATTCACGCATGCATTCATTCATTGATTCATTCAACAAATATTCAGTGAGCAACTATGTGCCAGACTCTAATCTAGACACTGGAGACACAGAGTGAAAAAAGATAATGTCCCGCCTTACCCTGTTTATATCTTAGTTGGGGTGACTGACAATTAGCAAGCAAACCAACCAAATGTATACATACACACACACACACACACACACACACACACATGTATATGCATGCATATATGAACTGGTGATAAGTGCCTTGAAAAAAGTAAAGCAGGATAAAGAGATGGGGTGAGGGGACACTATTTACACACAATGGAGTCAGAAAGACCTCTCTGAAGAGGTGACATCTGGACAGGGGCTGAGTGAGAGCATTCCAGGCAGAAAGCACAATCAGTGCAAAGGCCTGAGACAGAGACCAGTCTGATGAGTTGGCGAACAGCAAGGAAGTCAGGACTGCGGCAGAGCGAGCGATGGGGACAAGAGCAGCTCAGGGAAGGAAGATTTCAGCTTTCGTTCTGAGCATCCCCGGATGTCTTTGGAGGCTTTGGAGCAGAGGAGTGATGCAGCAGAGATGCACATTGGAGGGCTGTAGAGATGCTAACAAAACGATGAAGGTCCAGCTCGGATTAAACATTTGCACTCGGACCCGGGGCAGGTGGTAGCTGCACCTCATGGGCGGTGTACAAGGTGGAAAGCTCTGAGGGCTACATGTTTCAACAGGGTGAGGCTGGGCCTGGGAGCTCACCAGCTCTCTGCCAATTAGTCTTAAGACCAAAAAAAGGAAATGCTGCTGTTTAAATAGCAGGGTTGGGACCCATGAGTCATAGAGCCCTCAATCAACCAGGTCACCACTGGTAGGTTCTGGGAAATTGCTGATACAGGGTCTCAAGCCCCCGGTGGGGAGTTTGTCTGTCAGGGCCTCCGCTGAGGCCTCTAGATGCCTTCAGGGGAAGCAGCTCAAATTCAGACCTGGCCTTTAGGGGGTCTGGCTTTATTTTGGGCTGACTGTATGCTGTCTAGTTGGTTTCATTCCCAGGCCTTTCACTTTGCAAAATGCAGGCCACTTCACTGGCTGGCAGAGGGGAAAAAGAAAAGGCATGGGCTTTGGATTCAATCAGCCCTGGGAGGCAACCCTTGCCTCACTGCTTAGCAAGCTTCTGAAAGTGTTACCGCACCTCCTAGAACTGCCCTGTCCAGTAGAGTAGCCACTAGCCACATGTGGCGGTTTACATTTAAATCAATTAAAATGGAATAAAATTAAAAATTCAGTTCCACAGTCCCACTTGGCACACTTCAAGTGCTCAATGCCACATGGAGCTGGTGACCATTATGGTATTGGACAGTGCAGACATAGAACATTTCCATCTCAGCAGGAAGTTTTATTGGACAGTGTCCCTTTCTTAAAAAGGAAGTAATCCATGAGAAATGAACATGTTAACATGGACAAAGCACAGGGCACTTCTCCTGTCTCATTATAGGTGCCCAGCAAATGACAATCACCACAATTTATCCTACGGGTCTCTGCCCTGGCTCTGCTGCTGGCCAGCTGTGAGGCCACTCAACCTCTCTGAGCCTCAGCTTTCTGATCTTTAAAATGGGGGTAATAAGTAATGCTGAGTGAATTCCTCACAGCATAACATGATCCTTATTTTTCTCAGTTCTCCCGGGACTTGTGAGAACATCCTCACCAACCCTCCACTGACTTATCTTGACCCGAGTTTGAAACCTCCAGTCCTGCCATGCTTAGCAGGAGGCATGACTTAGCTCATGGCTAAGTAATGGACTCTGGAGATTTTAGCCATCTTGAAGGATGGTTAATGGTATGAAGTTCTAATGAAACAAGTAGGCAAGTCTGCTCAAGAAATAAATTCATTTTGACTCAAGTTAGATGTTCTGAAAGCACTCATGTCCGGGGTCCCCCAGTCCTGGCTGGGCCCCTGCTTCCTTGCCCGAATGCCCCTTCTCGGGGTGCAGCCCTCAGGGAGAGGCTCTCCTGCCGCCCTTCTGGTATCTTGGTCTCCAATCAGTCTTCCTTTTTCTCCTTGGGGGCTTTGTTGTTGTTTAACATTTATTAACTGCAGGTATTTGGTGGGTGGAATTTAAATTTGCCTGGGGCTGGAAGGAAGTTATTTGCCAAGCCAGGATAAGGTGCGGTTTAAGAGTTGAAGCTGGAATCCCCTTCACCTGCTTAATGCATTTCAGGGGAGATTTGTTTTCAACTCCCAAATTACCTGCTAGGATTTCTAGACCTGAGATCCTATCTCCCCTGGCTGTTTTCTTTCATTTCCGAGAAGAAAGACAAAGAAAAAGAGTGAGAGGCTCAAGAATAACATCCTCTCGCTCTTTTAAATAAAACTGCGCACAGTAAGTGATTTTCTTCACTGTCTTCTGCAAAGCAGGCCGGAGCAGGGCCTGTACAAGTCGTCAGAAGCACTGATCCTGGGGACCAGGGAAAGCAGATGCAGCTGGGGTTTTACAGAAAATTCTAGGAACAGCGTGGACTGAATATCTCCAGTGGAGCTTTCTAAATCTCCCTCTTCCAAACTGGTCCACCTGCAACTTTCTCTTCTCAAGTGATAGCAACTCCAACCCTTAGGCCATTTAGACCCGAAACTTAAATAGAGTCATGCTTGATCCCCAGCTTTCTCTCACGCCCCACTTCCAAGGTGCTGGAGAATCCTATTGGCTCCAGTTTCAAAACCTATCCAGAATCCAACCAATTCTCACCATCCCCTCTGCCAGCATCCTGGTCCAGGCCATCACTATCCCTTCCCCGGTCAACTGTGATCACCTCCTACCAGGCTCCCTCTTTCCACTTTCCACTAACTGGTCCCCCTACTTTTACTTGCCCTACACCATATTCTCAACATACTCTGCCTCACACGCCCAAATGGCTCAAAATGACCCCCATCTCATTCAGAGTAAAAAGCCCACATCCTTACAGTGGCCGCCAAGGCCCTGAGGATCTCGCCCCTGTGAATGCCAGCCTCCCCACCCTCTCCTCTCCCCTGGCTCCTTCATCTGACGTCACCTGCCTCATTGCTTTCTTCAGACACACCAGCCACGTGTCCACATTGCTTCCTTTGCTGCAGCTGTTTCGCACTTTTTCAAGTCTTCACAAAAATGTCACTTTTCACCGAGGCTCCCCCTAATCACCTCACTGACCTCCAGCTCTCCCCACACCCCCTTGCACTCCCACTCCCCTTGACCTGACTCTGCCTTTTCCCCACTTAATACTTAGCACTTTCTAACACACTAGTCGCCCCTCTGTATCCACGGAGGTTGGCTCCAGGACTCCTCAGTGGATACCAAAATCACAAATCTACTGGTTTCACCTCCACAGAGGACCAACTATACATAATTTGTGTATTGGTTGTGTTTATTGTTTCCCTCTCCTCTCACTTCTAGAATTGTAATCTCCTGGAGGGCAGGGAGCCTGGTCTGTTTAGTTCACTGCTCTCTCTCCAGCACCTCCAGGCACTTGGCTCAGAGCTGCTCTTCTTTGCTCACCAGTGACCCAAGTTTGCCTGCCAGTGACCCCCTCTCGGAGACATGAGCTGATCAGGGAGCCTGATCTGAGAAGGACTAGAGCTGAAGTGAGCCCCGAGCATTGCCAGGCCAAACCTCCAACAGGCCAAGGCTACAGGGAGGGTTAAACTCATAAGGGGGCCTCCGATAAGTTCAAGTTCAGAAGAAACAGCGCTAGAAGGAACTGTCCTCAAGCTCATGGAGGGTGAGCAAGAAGTTGCCTAAATGATGGTGTGACTATGAGCAATGAGACAAAAGAAGAAGAATAAGAGGAGGAGGAAGAAGAAGGGGGGGAGGAGGAAGAGGAGGAGAAGGCGAAGGAGAAGGAGAAAGAGAAGAAGAGAAAGAAGCAGCAGCAGCAGCAGCAGCAAAGCCCCCTTACCCTTTTAAGATGTGGATCAGTTCCTTCAAGGCTACCAGCTCTCACATGTTTTGGTCTTAAAGACTCTCATGCAGAAAGAGTCTTAAAATTTGTTGAAGACCCCCCAAAACCTTTGTTTATGTGGGTTGTATCTATTGATAAATCCTGGGATAGCCGGCCTCCAGCATATCCGCCAGTGACCCTTTCCTCCCAGCATGCATGCCCTTGTGTGTTGAATAAGGGCTGCTCTATGTGCCACTAGAAAAAGGCAGAAGTGAGGATGTGGGATTTCGGAGGCTAGGCCATAAAAGGGACTACAGGTTTCTACTTGGTCTCTGCTATTTGTTCTCTCTAGGAAAGCCAGTCACCATGGTTTGAGTGCACTGGGAGAGAACTTCATGAAAAGGGACTGGGGCCCCCCAGGAGCCAGCCACAACTGGGCCAGGCTTGTAAGTGAGCCACCTTGAGAGCAGATCCTCCAGCCCCAGTCAAGCCTCAGTGCTACAACCTCATGAGAATCCCTGAGCCGGGACAGCCCAGCCAACCCCCTCCTGAACTCTTGATCCATGGCAACTCTGAAGGGTAACAAATGGCAGTCATTGTTTTAAGCCACTAGGTTTTGGAGTATTTTGCCATGCGGTTTAAATGATCATTTAAATCATTTACCATATTAAAAATTAAAACAGAAAAATATTTACTATTTATTTGTTAATCCATTTAATATATGCTTATATTAAATTCGTATTAATTCATAAAAATTGATAAACTTGTCAATCTGTTAAAAGGTTTAGAATAACACAATCTTACTGTAAAAAGAACTGTGTTTCTCAAAGCAAAACAACAAAATCGAGTGAGAAGAATGACAATATTCTAGATTTTTGCAAATCTCTTTAATGTCTGGCTTAATAGAAGACAGCTGGATGCTCATATCTCCTTCTGCATTCAATCAGCTGTGATAATGTTGTTTTGGTTAAAGTATACGGAGGAAACCCAACCTCACCCAGATACGTAGCTGGAAAAGGGAGGAATATTTGTAATAGCCTTTTCAGATAATTGTGGATATTCTTCTTTGACATTACACCAGAACTCGACAAATGGTATTTTTTAAAAGGTTAGTTGCAGTGTGGAATCTGAAACTGTATCAATGAACTCTTTGTACTCCACTACATGAAAATCTGTTTGCCCTGTCTTGTACTTTGAATGGATCTTTTGCCCATGCGTGATTTTGTAATACCATGCATGGTCATTTGGAAAATATTGCTTCACTAAGTTATGCAGATCTGAACTTGATCTATTTCATGATGAAAACAAAAAATTCCCATTTGTTAATATTACCCTTGATCTCACCAGAAATGACTCTAAGTACTGAGAAGATGTTTAGCTCAGTGCGGCAGATACAAGTTTTCAGAAATTCTAATTTTTGCTTCAGAACTTTCATTTTGGCAACAAGTACTGTCGATTATCTTTCTTAAAGTGATAAGTTCAGATTGTTCATTTTGGAGAAAATGTCTGTCGGATAACCAAGTCTGAATAACCGTGGCAATTTTGGTCCTTTGGAGTAAACATGTGTTTCATGAAAGTAGCTGGTTTGGCTCCCAACTCAGACATTCTCACAAGTGCGTTTTCTCCAAACAACCGTTGTACTTTGGGATGCACCGGAAGTACTTTTTGCTTACTTTCCAGTTCGCCACACACAATTGTAAAAAGGTAAAAGGTGTGGACTTTGGGCAAGATTTCATAAAATGGGTAATTTTTACTGCTCATCTTCATAATGCTTGAGTGAAACTGGTTTCCTCTTTTTCTTTCTTTCTTTTTTTCTTTTTTTTTTTGTCCTACAACTTTGTGGTAGTAAAGAATATGACTGTCAGTATGGTGTCTGGCATCAGCAATTTTACCCAAATGCCAACACAATGAAGAAGGCAAATAACATCTTGGTGTTATTAGGAAAATGGTTTTGATCTTGCAGATACCCTTTTAGGGTCTCAGGGACCCTGGGGGTCCATAGACCTCACTTTGAGACCCATTGCTGTAGGGAAATGGGTGCCGTTCCATCACATCCAGATAGATATGTTTGTAGATAAATGTGCTACATGTTGAGACAGGCACGTACCAGGTCTTTGTGTCAGGTTGTAATGGCCTCCTTTTGCTGTGTAAGCTGGAAACCCTGGCTTATGAAACACTGGCTTATTCTTGTGGATGGACTAGAGATGAGACAGATTCTTTATATAGGAAGGTTAGAGTATTTCTATACTTTTGTGTGCCCCACTTGTGAAACGTATGTGGATGTTGGGAGGAGGCGAGGCTCTGAGAAATTCCTCTGCTGATCAGGGTTGAATAATTAAGGTAAGCGCGAAAGCTAACACCTGTACCCCTTCCTTTGTAATACTTTTCTTCTCTCCCCTTCCTCCAATGAGTAAAAGCTCAGTGGACTCCAGCGGGCATCCTTTTCAGAGAACCAGGATCCTTCAAGCTTAAGCTTGGAGTAGGCAGAGGTCTCACCCACACCAGCAGGCCCAAGAGGCTGCATTTGTTCAGACAGTCATGGCATCTGTGAGGATTTTATCACTGTGGAAGAACCGCCGGCCTTGCCTCTCTTGAAGTCCCTCGGCATTCCTGCAAAGTGGACTTAGAGCTAGATAGGCAGGGATGGGGTTATTTTTCACTCATTTCAGTTGAGCTCACACATCCTTTCTGCTGCAAACATGCGGAGTAGGTTGGAACTTGCACCTGTCTGGGCTCGGCTCTTTGGTGAGTGACTGTGTAGCTGTTCTGTCTGTGATCGCAGGCCCTGTCTGCGAGTGAGAAACAACAACCAGTTGTGTCCGGAGTCCTGGGAACTAGAGACCTTTCCACATCGTTCACCTGGTCGGGGGCAGGAGGAAATCACCAAAACCTTCCAACATGGGGCCGGAGCCGGGAGACAAAGGGGAAGCCTTAAGCCGCTGGCGACCCCGGGTCATATGACCACCCCGTGGTCCTCCCCAAACCCCTTTCATCCCTTCAGGTCCCCAACACTCAGCCTTTTCATCATCCTCCAGGTCAGCAGGATCAGGTTCACGTGAGTCAACCAGAAGGCTTATCAAACGAAGGCCGAAGCAGGTGTTTGCAAACCTCCTCCCTGCTGAAAGCTGGGTTGAACAGGGTTGATGGTGTAGCCGGAGCCAGCATCCCACACTAATTGCATTTTCTTTCTGGAGCTCTTTCTCCCTTTACTCTCTTTTTGCTTTGGAACCCCTAGAGGTCTCTGGGAACCAGTCCCTAAAACCATTCAAACAGCTAAGGATTTAGGGGAAAAAAAAAAAAAACACTAAGGGATGTGACATCATGGGCTGAACAGTGGCCCTTCTGCGCCAGAGCCCAGAAATCATCATTCAGAGGCCTCCAGAGGCTCCCACACAGTTGTGTGCTTGAACCAGTTCTATGAGCTTGTAAGGATTGATTGCACACACCTTTTCCCATCTTCAAAGGCACAATGTCGTGTTGGTAGCTTGAACTGACCATGGTGGGGATGTTTACATCACAGAAATCAGCAAGCTACAACCCAGACTTTCTCCCCTCTGAAACTAGTTGTTAAACATTTACCAGCACACCAATGCCTTCGCTATAGAGGTTGTTGCTCAAAATATGATTCTCAGACCAATTATATCTGAATTCCCCAGGGAAAAAAAGAAGGTGGGGGTGGAGGTGTTGTGATTTAAAATGCAGATCTCCTGGCCAACCTGAACTAACTGAATCAGAGTCTCTGGAGGGGGAGCCTTGGGAAATGCGTTTTTAGCAAGGTTATTAATAAATTCGATAAAGTTTGAGACTTTGGGCTTAGGGAGTGGGAGAGAAGAGTGGGTGTACATCTGGCTTTTGGCATCTGGAAAGAACAGCTGGCTTCAGTCCCAGTTGGCCTGAGCACGGACAGCTGTTTTCCCTCGAGATATAAACTTCATGGCAGGAAAAGGAGGTGGGAACTGTGGGGTCCCGTCCACCCACTTGACAGCATGATTGGTTCTGCCTTGGCTCTCAGGATGTCTTTCTAACCTTGAAACTTGGACCCAAGACAACGTGAGCAAATGCCCAGACATATGCATTAATGTGAAAAAAGTCACCACCATTCATACCATCAATGGGGCTGGTAGTCGCCCAGGCAGGGCCCACAGTCGGGTTCCACATTAGATTGCCTCAGACAGCATTTTTCTTTCAGATTTGCAGGCATTAGCAAGAGCTTTCACAACCAGATATAATTTATAAAGCAAAGACCTTGTTTACTTTAGCCCACTGGGCCTGGAAGAGAACATCCTTTAAAGCAGAAAGAAAAAAAGAAGAAAAGAAGAGGAATCTTTCTTTCCTCAGATGAGAAACAGCTAGTTTGTAGAGAGCCCAACTCTGCTTTTGACTTGTTTTGCATCTACTTGAGGCAGCAGTTCAAATTAGTATTTCCTGAGAACTTGACTGCATTTCTTAACAGTCCAGGAAGGTAGGTACTGATGAAAAAGCAAAGGCCATGGCAGGTTACATGAAAACAGAGCTGGTAAGTGGAAGAGCTGGAGTTTGGACCCCAATTCTTATGGCCAGAAAAACCAGTGCATTTTCTTCCCAAGCACAATACAGCATTTTGTCTGCATGTGGTTGGAGCCCAGAAGAGTCCTTAATAAGCGACTAAGACAGTGACATTGGACATCTGAGCTCAAAGTATTGTGAATTCCTAAACTATCAGAGCTCCTTTTATCCTGAAGCAAATTCAGAAACATAATCCAAAGTCACATGTAAAACTTTTAAGATTATAAACTATTAAATTACAAACTATTAGATTATTGGCTATTAGATTATCCACTGGAATGGATAATTGAGAGTCAACCATGTTGAAGAATATAATTTGTGCACTCCCCACATCAGACATTTAGGCCTGCAGTAGGTCAGCAGGTTCATGATCAGAGCCTACATGTTTGTTCTAACTGTTCAGGGCTTTTATTAAACATGAAACTTCATCAGGTGGGAGGGGGAAGTGACCAAAAGGCCTACTTCAGGAAAACAAGATGTGATCTCAAGTATTTTTTGCTAGGTTTCGTGGCCTTCTTGCACCTAGAAACGCTCTCCCAAGGCCTCATCTCCAGTTTGAAATCATTCATTCATTCAGCAACTGTTTAGTGAGGACCTACTATGTGTCAAGCTCCGGGCTGGGTACAGGGAAGAACAGGAGGCAGAGAGACCTCATCTCTCATCCTCATGAAGTTTCCAGTCTACTGGGGAGACAGTATACAAAAAAGTATAAAATAAGTGATTATATGCTGTCTTAAGTGCTATGAAAAAAGGACATGCTACAAAGAGAAAGGGCAACAGTTTTGAATGTCATGTACAGTGAGAACATTTACATGGGGACCTTATTCATGGGATTTTTTTGTTCTTATTATTTTTGGTTGCATGGAGTCGGTAAGAGGTTGTTGAGAGTCCTGTTGGGGACACTTGAAAGGGAGATGTCAAGGAGGCAACGAATATCCAGATCAAGAGAGAAGCTGGCTTGGGAGTCAGCAACACGGAAGCAGACTGGCACCCTCATCAGAAGGCCTAGATGAGATACTTTAGGGATGATATGTGAAAGAGGAGGCAGGAGTCCTGGAGGCTATATGGAAAGGGCAGTCAGTTGCACTTAGGAGTAGTCAATATGCAAACACAAAAGTCAGAAAAGCAATTCAGGGCCCCCTCGGACACGTGACTCCCACCTCCTCTTCTCCCATAAGCCAGGCAGGTTGTCTGTGGGCCTACAAATGGATTGATCTGGTGCTCTCAGAATGTGAACAGCTGGCCTTGTCTCAGGCAGTGCTTCAGGACTCTGTTATTTTCTCTTTCTTCCTGGGTCCCAAGCTCCTTGGCCCCTCGGAGTTGCTAAGTGTGCAGGTGTGAGGAAGAAAGCAAGTAAACCAGTTCATGCTGATGTGTGAGTGCTGCGTAACCAGCTAGTCCTCACTGAGACACATTGTTGAAAAAAGGCACAACTAAATCTCTAATCTGTGGAGTTTCAGTAAACCTAGAATGTTTAAGGAGATGCCCTTGGGAGGGAAGACACTTTGGTGTGGGGGAGGCTGTCACTCTGCTCCCCATCCAGCCTCCTTCCATTGTTTCTGCAGCAACTTCTTTTCTTCCTCCATTTCTGCGTCTCTAGAGTCTGGAAAGTCTCCACCGTTGTCAGAGTGGGCCCTCTGGCATCACAGCCACGCCCCTGACAATTATGTTAGCTCATGGCAGCTGGCATTCATTGAGCGCTCCCTCTGTGCAGGTCCTATACCAAGCGCTTTACACAGGTGACCTCATTGCACGTCACAGCAACCCTATGAGATTGGGCCAGTCATCGTTCTCACGTGTGAGCCAGCTGCCTGTGAACGCACAGCTAGTGGGCTGAGATAGGAAACAGGGTCTGGCTCCCCAGTCCACACTTGGGGGGGGGGTATGGCTGGCAGGTAAGCCTGAGACCCCATGTTTGGGTTTGCTGTCCTGAGAGTACAGAAGTGAATCCCAGTCTGGTTCTCTGAGGGGCTCTTCTACACCCTGCTCAATTTGGCCCCGTCCTGAGGTTTCACAGGAGAGCCCAGGCCAAGCCCATAATTGCTGAGTACAAACAAGATGGGAGTTACGTGGGGTGTCAGCTTCTGTCTCGTAAGAGGACCAGAAGATGTCTCCTGAATTTCCTAGGATGAGATTGAGGGCACAGTCTTTTCAGACCAAACCTCTTGGGGGAGAGCTTGCAGTGACGGCAGAAGAATATGGAAGCCTCCTATACCATTTCTGAGATGTTCAAATTCTTCTCTCCCTGGAACAAAGCCTTTGGAAGGTTCCACAGTCCTCCCTCTCTCTGCTCAGAGGCCCAGCTAGCTACACTTTATAAAACCACCCAGGGCCATCTGATTTGAAGCATGTACTGGCTCGTGTGTGCAAGACAGTAATTACCTCCAATTCCAGTTAGGAAAGCTGAAACCTGCCTTTTTCATGCCTCAAATAATTATGGAAGCGCCTTTTGAAGCTCTGGATAGAATAGAAAAGCAAAACAAACCAGAGCCAATTAGAGCCCAGGATTTGAGGATGGCTTAGTTTTGTGCAGCAGGACTCAGGAGGAACTGTGGGAGAGGGTCAGGGGTCACCCCAAACCGCCAGCTGCCAACCGATTTTGCCTGTGCCAAAAGAACCATTATTTTGTATTTCCAATCAAGGCCCTTCTCCCTGGCTCAGGAGCCATCTGCAGGAGCGGCCCGCTGCATCAGTGCGAAGAAGCCTCCCTGATTAGATAAGGCCTGGAATGTGTTTGATGTCGAGCAAAGCCCTTCCCTGACAGCTTTCCCTATGTACCATTAGAATGTTTTCCCCTCAGCTAAAACTTGGCGAGATAAACTGAATCCTCGGGGACTCTTTTGTTTTGGGGTGCATATCTAAGGAATTTATGGGGCCGGTGTGCTGTCTGGAGGTACGGCCCTCCGGCCCTGAAGCTCCACTGGGCTTGGTGGTGGAACCTGGCATCTGGAGGCAGGCTGCACGACTACTTTTAGGAGAGTGGAAAGCAACTACCAGACAGGTCAGAGGTCAGAGGTCAGCAAGCGGCCCTGGGATGGGGTGGGAAGCCTCAGCACTCCTGCTTCTTTAGAGAAGCCAAGGACAGTTCTTGGTGTTCATCACTGTGCCACAGAGCGCAAGGATTGGAGTGGAGCTGGGGCGTGGAGGTTCGAAGCCAGGTTAGAATCGTCTTGGCCAAGATCTGTTCATGAGAAAGACTGTCCATGTGGCCTTTTGAATTAGTAGTATTGGGCTGAGCATTAGGACAGCAATGACACTGTCTCAGGAGGCTCCCCTTTTGAGTTTGGATTAGGAGAAACTGTGGGCACCAGAGAGCCCCAAGAGAAGCCCCTCTGCTGTGTTCATGCTCCCACCCCAAGCTGACGAGAGGAGCTTTCTCTTGGTCTTGCCGTAGGTACTCGGCTCTCCCTCAGCCCGTCACTCACCCACCTGACAGTGGGCCTTCATCTCTCCCCTTGACTATGAAAAACAGCCCTTATGGGAACCTTATTCCTGTAGAGCCAAACAAAAAGGGACTTTGCTTGGGAATGTCTGCTGCAGTCAAGATGGGGTGAATATCCACATTCTGGAGATATCAAAATGGCCAGCTCTGTAGCTAGAAAAGAAGAGGTTCATGTCTTACTAGATTTTTTGATAATGATAACAGCCAGGGTGTGCCACAGCTTTACCAAGCACCGTGCACTGTTCTAAGCTCATCTACTCCTCACCCCAGCCCTGTGGGCAGGTGCTGTTACCATCCTCATGACGCAGATGAGGAAACTGCGAGGAGATGTCACGTGACCTGCCCCAGATCACACAGGGAATCAGCACTGCTCATAATGGGCCAACAGAAAAGGCTTAGGATCCCACAGTGGCTTAGAAGCACTGAAAAATTAAATAGTAATAAGAAGAAGATGCTTAAAATTTAAAAATCCAACCTTTTCAGCCTGGACAGACTAAAAGTATATGGCTAGGGTAAACCCTGAGGCAGTAACCCAACAGAGTGTTGGAATTAGAGACCTCACTCCTGTACACTCCTGAACAAGCTGTTTCAAGACCAAGAAATATAAGCACATTGCAAACACTAGGCTCATACCCTAGACAGTAGACTTGTCCACAGGCTCTCGCTGGTGTTGAATAAAATGTGCCTAACAGATCCAAACACATGATCAAGAAATGTTCTGCATACGCACTTTCGAGATTTTAGGGCTGAGCTAATCATGGAGAATGCTCCCATTCTCCTACAAACTGTCTCTTGTGGTCATTGTTCAGGAGGATTCCTGGCTGCCTGTATCATTGATTTGACCCCATGGGGTGGTTCTTTTTCGAAGTTCTGACAGGGAGCAAAAATATTGACGCTGTAGACTTATAGGTGTCCAAGTCTTCTCAAGAAGACGGGTGCATCTGTAGCCCTTTAAGCACCATTCATGTGATTTCCCAACCTTTCCTCTGAAGCAGTGCCCCAGTGATTTTTCTCCAGCCTGCAGCAGAGACTGCCAGCTGCACAGCGGCTCTCAGTTGGGCTATGAATGCCCGTGATGCGGGTTCTCATCCTTCCCATTTGGGGTCTGTGTTTGGCAGAATAATGGCCTCCCGAAGATGTTCATGTCCTAATCCCTGAAACCTGTGGATATGTAATATTACATGGCAAGGGAGAATTAAGGAAGCACATGAAACAAAGGTTACTTAATCAGTTGACTCAAATAGGAATAGCATCCTGGATTATACAGGTGGGCCCAATGTCATCACAGGGTCCTTAACAGTAGAAGAGGGACGCAGAAGATTCAGCGTCAGCATGATGTGATATGAGAAAGATTCTGGCTTTGAAGGTAGAAGGGGGCCATCCACCAAGAAATGTGGGCAGCCTCAAGAAGCTGGAAAAGGAAGAAAATGAATTTTCCCCTAGAACTTCTAAAAAGGAATGCAGCCCCTCCAACACCTTGATTTTAGCCCAGGGAGACCTATGTCAGACTTTAGACCTGCAAACTCTAAGATAATAAATGTGTATTGCTTTAAGCCACTACATGTGTGGCTCTCTGTTACCACAGCCATAGAAAACTAGTCCAGGGCGTGGTAGACAGTGCAACACAGAAGGCAACAACCTCCTCCAGGTCCCAAGACCTGGGGCTGGAAAACCATGACGGCCACCTCAGCATTTTCCCGATGATCGTCTGGAAACGCTCACTGCCCCTCTGGCCAAGCTCTGTCTAAGTGTGCTCACTCCAGCCATCTGAGTTTTCCCTGGAGGGGGCCTCTTCTCCACGAGGGATGTTCCACTTCCCGGCAACATTGCCTGGGCCTCTCCCTAGTGTGGCCTGTGCCCCCAGTGGCTTTTACACCCATCCAAAATGCCAAACACTCCCAGACCAACACAAGTTTTGGGGGATTTTTTTTCCCTCCTCTTCCATATAACCAACCACAACACTGAAATCTAGAATGTGGAATTAACATGACAGAACCTTGACATGCTAAGTGTTGGGAGACAATGTGAGCCATCCTTGGGTTTGAAAAGCCATGTGTTAGAAAATTTGTGATTTTCTCCAACCTTCCACTCTTCCTCTCATGTGAACATCCAAGTCAAATTTGTTTTTTAAGTGAAATTAAGTTTACTCAGGGAGATACACACTCCATGGACAGAATACAGGCTGTCTCAGAAGGCAAGAGAGGCCGTAGGAGATACACATTCCATAGACAGAATGGGGTCCTTCTCACTCAGAAGGGAGAGTGTTCCCGAGGTGTGGGAGGTGGTTAGCTTTTATGCGCGGGGTTATTTCACATGCTAACAAGTGGGAGGATTATTCCAATTGTTTTCACAGGAAGGGGCAGGGATTTCCAGGAACTGGGGCCCCGCCCACTTTCTGGCCTTTTACAGTCAGCCTGGAAACTGTCGTGGCACCTGTGGGTGTGTCATTTACCATGCTAATGTATTACAATGAGCACGTAATAAGGCTCAAGGTCTATTGGAAGTCGAATCTTCTGCCATCTTGGTTCTAACCAGTTTATGTCCTGTTCTCAATTGCTGTGTCACTCCTTCAATGGTTGGTTGTACCCTGCCCTCTTCCCTCCCAAGTCAAACTTTTGATCTGGGTTAAGAAGCTAGAATTCCTGTAGTTATGACTCAGCTGCTCACTAGCTCTTACATTGAGCAGCTTATTTAAACTCATTGTGCTTCAGTTTTCTCACCTGTGAAATGGGGACAATACATTAGTCAATATAAGTAAAGTGCTGAGATTACTGCCCGGCACATACTCAGTGCTATTTAAGTGTTATTTGTTATTGTTGCTGATGCTGTTCTGGTTGTTATTATTAAATGGCCCCAAACCTCCAGGGCAAGTTGCTTGGCACATCAGGAAAACCAGCTTTTTTGTGGTTTGCCATGTATTTAGACATCCAGCAATTGAAACAAAGGACCATCATAGAGTGTTGAAGTTCAGGTGTGGAACACCCTCTTTTAAAACTTTTTTCCCACAAACATCTCCTTCAGGAAGCAGGCTCTGGTATGCCAGGGTCAGATGAGCAATTGTTGGGAAAGACAAAACCTTGTGCTTAGAGTTATGCAAATGTAGTGGAGAGAGGGCATCTCGCTTGCTGACTCACACCCACTGGCAACCCAGCCAGGTCCGTGCAGACTGCTCAGAGTTCTCGACTTGGAGGAGCTCGGCTCCCTGTGTGGCCAACTAGGAACCATGACATTTAGGCCTCTTGCTTCTTCAACATTTAGTTCCTAGATCTCCAAAAGTAGTGATGGAGAAGGGAGAAGATTGGCCAGTTTTCAGCCAGGAGGCACCTCTGGTGCCTGGGACACTGCTTGCATTGGCCAGAGGCCACTCACAACAGGCTGCCCCTTCTGTCCTGACCAGGTAGCCTGTGTCTGTGCAGAGGGAGTCGGCTTGTGGCTACTTGGAGGCTGCTGTAGGATGCTTGTTTGTGATTCACTCAGGAGAGAAGTTTCTAGGTAGATAAGGGGGCTCAAGAGAGAAAAAAGTTTCATCCCCACAAAGCTTCAATTACCAACCGCAGTAGTAACAACAACAAATGAAAGTGCTCCATGCTCTTCGGTATCATGGAGACTGAAAACAGAGCAGGATTCTTAACTTTCTCTTATGTTGATCCCATAAAAGGTGTTTGAATTACAGTATTTCATCTGGGCAAAACCCATCAGAATAGCTGCTTGAGCTAACCTGGGAACTGAGACAGGTCAGCTTCTTGACTCCAGCACCTTGGGAAAGGGAGGAAGGAAGAGAGTAGGGAAAGAGTGAGCTCCTTCGGCTTTCTGTGCTGCTCACTGGAGGCCCAGGAGCCGGCTGAGCTGATGTCAGACCCAGGCACCCCTGCTCCCAGGCGTCCCAGGCAAGCAACAGGAGCCAGGGAGATAGATGCCTGGGTCTCAGAGCGGCAGCGTCTGGTAGGAGAAAGAGGAAAGACTACACAGCCCGGTCAGCCACACCCGCCTCTGTGTTCTTGCTCCTCCTCTTACTGGGAGTGATCTAGATGAGTTACATAACCTCTCTGTAAACACGAAAAACTGCCTTGTACCTGCTGGTATTAGAAGGACTGTAAATACCAGTACAGTGTCTGGAGCCCATTAGGCATTCACAAGGTGTGCGGTAGCTATTTTTATACCACTTGGGCCAAAGGCCATCCAATTTATAATCATCTAACTAGAAGAAAAACCTCAAGAAGTCAGCTAATACATGTATGCATAGAAAAACATTTGGAAGGAAATGGATTAAAGTTTTACTGAGTGTTTCTAGGCGATGGGATTATGAAAATATTTTTATTCTCTTCTTTATATTCTTATATTTTCCAAATTTTGGTCATCTATATGTATTTGTTAGTATTCTTAATTGAAGTAATACTGTAAATATCCTTGACAGGAAGCAGATCTCCCAGAGCTCCCCCCATCCCTCCCGTGAGCAATAAGATGCCCCGTTCCTGCCGCACCTGGATTTTCATCATGGATGTGTTCAGTTGTGCTGCTCAGGAAGCAGGTGAGGCCTGGGAACACAGGCCTTCTTTCCCTGCAATTGGCATTCCTTTCCTGCAATTGGAATTCCTTCCCTGCAATTGGCATGCCTCAATTTCAAGCATTTTGTATGTAGCCCAATAAGCCCCATCTCCAGTTACCCAGTTGCCACCCACCCTGAATGCTGCTGTCACTCAGAACTCAGAATTATTGTTTAAAAAGTCCATCAATCTCAGTTTCCTGGCTCCAGTCATATTTGCACTGAGCCATCCAAGTCCAGAGTTGTTTAACCTCTTACTAAAGCCACAGGGGTAGACTCTACCTCCCACTTATAAAGAATTCCTTCTTCCACACCAGGTACCCTGCATGGAACTTAACCCCCAAATTGTTTTTAGCTCATCATAACCTCGCTAAACTATTTAAGAGAAAATTTTAGCCATTGGGAATTATGTCACCCATCATATTTCTTCTCTTTTGCCTTCAGCTGCCAAGAAGCCTTGAACAAATTTAATGCTCAATTACAGTAACGATTAGCTCAGATTTTTGGCATAATTACTTCCCCTTCCCCCTCTATCGTTCAAATTTCTCTTTTTCTTATTCATCTAACTTGTTGAATGTGTGTATTTTATTGAAAACTGTCTCAATACTTTGAAAGTCGGTTATAAATCATGAAGTACAAACAAAATGAATGAAATTTTACCTGCTCTGTTGTAAGAACCTATGATCAGCCTGTTCAAATTCATATTACTAAGCATCTTGATCAGTAAGTACCAGGAGGGTTGCACAAAGAGTACTAAGGAGAAAGTCTCTGAGTCAAGGTCCTGTATTTAGTGGAAAAAAAATTCTGATTATAGATAAGGATTTGTTTGAAACTAACCATTCACCTTTTAAAATGGTTGTGTGATAATCATTCAGATGCATACTGTGAGCATCTGCTGGGTGCCAGACACTTTGAAAATTTATCCCATCAATCTTGTGAAATAGGTATTATCGTTTCTACTTGAAGAATGAGAAAGCTGAGGCTTAAACAGGTTAGATAACTTCCCCCCAATCTTCTAGCTAGTAAGTGATGGGTCTGTGGTTGACACCTGGTCTGTCCAATAACTCCCAACTCTATTCTGCTTCAGCAAATGAAGCTGATCTTTTTCTAGCTGAATTAATGTTGAAATTGTGAACAAGGCTTAAGCTGCAGTGGCTGTTTCAAATCCAAAAGCAGGACAAGAATCTCCTGGGGAGTAAGAGGGACTAAATTGCTCCAAGCATGGTAGATGGCTGGAGTTAGGCTCATCCCTTAAAATTAAACACCGATCTAGGACTTTCTCATTAGGGAAATGAGGTGGGAAAAAAAGATGCTGATGATACTACCTAGACTTCTTCTATAGAACTGTAAGCCTTTGGACAAAGGAGGAAGTAGTCCCAGCTCAGCAACCAGAAACCAGGATGCTTCCACTACTCAGGGAGAGGTCACTAGTACTATGTCTAGGCAGGATCCCAAGCCATCACTTGGTTCTGAACCAGAGACCTTGATAAAACATCTAGGATAGAAAAGATGAGAAGAAGGAAAATAAAAGGATACCCCACTCAAACTGGTATCCAAGCAAAGATATCCAACACTAAGAAAAGCAGTCAACAAACTTAACATTTGTGAGGTGAATATTGCCCAAAAGAAATTAGTAGAAAAATCTGACAAAGACTTTAAATTCAGTGTGTTTAAATATTCAAAGAGGAATAACATTTATTTTTAAAAGGAAATTGTAAAATAAAGCAAGCACAAATGAAACAATAACTAGTAAATATGAAAAAGAACCAATTAGAAAGGCAAAAGCCTTTAGATAGAGTGAACTCTAGACAGGGCATGGATGAAGAGGGGATTAGTGAATGGGAAGGCAGTATTTGAGAAGTCACCCAAAATAAAGCCCAGAGTCAGAGTTAATGGCACAGAAGATAGATAGAGAAGCTGCAATTCATGTCTAGTAAAAGTTCTGAAAGAAACTTGAGGGCATAGTGAAGCAGGAACATTTGAAAAGATATTAACTGAAAAATATACTTTGAGTGCTGAGCAGAAGAAATAAAAATAAATGCACATTTATATATTTTGCAGTGAATCTCAAGGATAAAAATAAGATAACATTGAAAGTTGTCAGAAAAGAAAGAGAGGTTACTTGTAAAGGAATGGCGATTGCATTGATATTGGACACCTCAATAGTGGCAGTAGATTCCAGAAGACAGTGGGGTGATATTTTCAAAGATCTGAGGAGGAAAAATGGTTGATCTAGAGTTTTATACCTAGCTAAGCCAGTATTTTAAAGTGAGTTAAAAATAAAGTAATTTTTAGAAATTAAAAACAAAATTAAGTTTATCAGCCTTGGATCTTCACTAAAAGTACCATTAAAGGATGTATTATAACAAGAAGAAAACTGAGTCCTGAGTAGGGTATACAAATCAAGACTCTATAGTGGGCACAGAAATAAATAGATTAAAATGTGCTTCAACTGATTATAAAAATAACTAAATCTGGAGTTTAAAATAAAGGTTAAAACAAAATATTAATCAAGATAATATGATGAGAGAAGGCGTGTCCATTAGATAGTTAAAATGCGCTAAGACTTCTGCCTCTTCAAGAGGAGGATAAGATACTGAAAATCTTTACCCTTCAAAACATTTGCAGTTAAATGTGTATGGTAAAACCTTAGGGTAATCATGAACTGAAAAGAACTTCAATCTATAGCTTCCAAATCAACAAAGAGGAAAATGTGGAATATAGAACACCTTATCAACTTGAGAGAAGGCAACAGAAAATTAAAAATGGAGAAACAAAGAAGGAAGGTACATAGAAGAAATAAAATGGAAGAAATAAGGCAAAGAGAATACAGGCAAAACAGACCACAATAAGTGTAAGTGGAAAAATTGTACCTACTAAACATCAGAGATTATCAGATAAGAATTTTTGAAGTATTCAGCTGTAGGCTGTTTTCAAAAGACACATCTAGGCCAAACCACACAGAAACTTAGAAATAAAGAGATGGCAAACATACCAAGAAATACTAACCAAAAGAAAGGTAGTGTCAGCAATAGCAGACAAATAGAATATAGGGCAATATATATTAAAGAGCATAAAGAGAAACTTACAATGACGAAAGGAATTCTCCACCAGGAAGACATAATAATCATGAACCTGCATGCCTCTAAAAACATAACCTTGAAACTTTGAAATATATAAAATCAAAACAGAGAATTACAAGTGTATAATCATGATAGGAGATTTAAACTCATTTTTACAAAGACATTAAGAACTTAAAAGTTATCATTGTAAACTGACCCTTTACTCAAAATCCAACAATAAAAGACACATTCTTTTTTAAGAAAACATTGAACATTTACATAAATTGACATAACAGGCCCCTACAAATTTTTAAGAATTTATAACAATTAAATAAGAAAAAATAAATTAAAAATAGTTTAAAATATGTGTGCAAACCAATCTCCTAAGTAACTCATATGTTAAAAAAGAAACAATGTAGTTATATATCAAAGCTTGAGGACATAGCTAAAGCACTGCTTAAGGGAAAAATTTATGATCTTAAAATTCATTAACCAAAAAATAGAGTGAATATAAGGGAGTTAAGTGTTTAAATCTAGAAGCAAGGAAAACAATAAGTTAAATTAAAAAAAAAAAAAAAGCAGAGAACAAAATAATAAAGTTCAGAAATTAAGAAACAAAGAAACAAACAAAAAAATTGAATTAACAAATCCAGAAGTTGATTTTTTGAAACTACTAGTGAAATAGATAAAACTTAATAAGACTGCTTAAGAAACTAAGAAAAAAACATAATAAATAATATTAAGAATTAACAAGAGACCATGACTCATTACTGCAGGTATAGTTGGAATAAAAAAATCACAACAAAATAGGATGAGCAACTTTATGAACAACTCCATAAACAACTTAGTGCCAATGGATGGAATCAATACTTTTTAAAAGAATAAATTTTCAAAATTGAATTAATGATAATTCTTTGGAAATTTTAAATCAATTAAATACCCATGGAGGAACCAAATCACTATTCAAAATTTTCCACTCAGATGACATTGGGCCTAGTGGTTTGGCAGGAATGTTCTACCCACCCACCAAGGAACTGCTAACCCCTATGTAGAAAAAGAGGAAAATTACCCAATTTATGAGGCTAGTATAAACTTGATATGAAATCTAAGACTATATAATTATAGACTAGTCTGTTACAAATATAGATGAAAAATTCCTAAATAAAATATTATCAGCCATGATGATGATGGGGGTGTGTATGTGTTTATTTTTAAATTCTTCTGTTGAAATTTACATAAAAAATGCAAGGATGACCCAATATCAAAAGCTACTAATGTACTACACCACTGTAATAAATTAAAATAGAAAGGGTTTATGATCCTCTATAGATGCAGTAAAGTCATTTGATAGAATCCAAAATTTCTTCCTATAAAAATTCAGTAAACTAAGAATAGGAGGGAACTTCCTTAACTTGATAAAGAATATATAACAAATACCTTTATAAACATCACACTCAATGGTAAAACCTTAACTGTATTCTCTTTAAAATCAGAAAAAAAGATGATGATATGTACTATCACCCCTATTATTCAGTGTCATTCTGAAAGTCCTACCAGTGCAGTAGGAAAAGAAATAAGATAAGAATTGTAAAGGGAACAGACAAATCAATCTTCCTTTAAAAGATATGACTGTTTACACAGCAAATCCATAGTATGGAAAAATTATTTTAAATAATAAGAGAGTTCAGCAAGTTTGCATACATCAGTGTAGAAATTGCCAGAGGCTGTGGGGGAAGAGAGGAATGAGTAGGCAGAGCACATAGGATTTTTAGGGCAGTGAAACTGTCCCATACGATACTATAATGATGTAAATATGTCATTATGCGTTTGTCTAAACCCCAACTATAATGTATTTGTATACAGCAAAGTGAATCCTAGTGTGAACAATGGACTTTGAGTGATAATGATGTGTCAATGTGGGTTCATCAGCTGTAGCAAATGGAGCACTCTGGCAGAGGATTTGATAATGTGGGAGGCTATGCATGCATGGAGGCAGGGAAATATATCTTCTGATCAATTTTGATGTGAACCTAAAACTGCTCTAAAAATAAAGTCTATTTTTTTAAGTCAATAGCATTTGTACATACTAGGTAAAACTAATTAGAAGGTAGACAGAGAATAGGATGGTAGCTGGAATAGAATGTTGTATCAAAGGAGGATTTTTAAAAATGAGAGATATCTGGGCACTTTGTTGCTGATACTAATGGAATGATTCCCTGATTGTGCCGATAAGAGAGGGAAATGATCTCAGGAACAAAGTCCTTAAGATATGAACAGAAGATGGGCTCCAAAACACAAGTGTGTGTTTCGGGTGAGGGTGACTTTAACAGGAAGAGGGACACTTCTGTTGCAATGGGAGGGAAGACAGATACTACACTGTACTTTTGCAGATGTCATTATGGGGAGATGAGAGAGTTTCCGTCTGATTATTTCTAATCTCTCGATGAGACAAAAGTTGAGATCATCAGGTGAAAGGAGATGATCATTGGAGGGTTGAGAGAGAGAAGAGATATAAGTAGATATAATGATCTTGGAAAAATCAGAAGGAAACTTACTAGGGAAGCAATGTCAGATTTCTGGGCAGTATTGAGTACTCATTCGAGAACTGCAGTAGGCATGGATTTAAAGTATGGTCAATCAATTCAGTGTATTCTTTTCTACATTAATCTTACACTGCCTCAGGGCCATTGCAGCCTAAGCCAGTAGCTGGGTTTAACTAGCTTGTGCTAGGCAAGTTTGGCATGAGGAGAGAAGGGCAAAGGAGTAGAGGATATTTGTAGTATTTGTAGGCAGTGCTTATAATAATGGGCCATAAAATTGATGATGGGTAAAGAGAAAAAGAAGGACATGAGAGAAGGTGATAAATAGAACAAAACAGAACAAAACAAACAAACAAAAATAAACAAGCAAGTGAGCTTAATTGATTAGAGGAGAAATGCTAGAGAAAGTTGACTGGAAAAATGAAATTGGTGGTTGGAGCTAGACTTGAAAGGCAGTGATGACAATGTCAAGGCTCTGGCCATTTTAAAGTAGCTGAGGAAGGTGGAAGAACAGGTCACTGGAAGTGAGGAGGCCAAGGAACTCAGAGACTGAGGATGTTGAAGTCATGGAGAATGATGACAGACTATTTCTGAATAGGGGTGAAAAGGAGGAGGGTAAGCTGGGTGCTCCAGTGTCCAACAAAGGAGTAATGGAGAGGTTGTTGATGACAGCAGCCAAATGGGAGATGGGTTACATAGCTATGGTTTTCATAGGATAAGGAGGGGAAAGGGTACAGAAGTAGCAATGGGAATCAAGGAAGCCTTCTCTATCTTCAGGCTCTGGGACATGTGGACAGTGAGAGAAAAAGCAGAACCCACTTTTGAGTGCAATGGGAAAAAAAAAAAAAAAACACAACCTCAGGACCAAACAGGTTTCAATTAAGGCACCAGGATGAACAGAATATTTAAAGTAGAGGATAAGGATTTAAAGGAGCTCCAGAAAGCTTAGTGGAATAGGTAGGTGGGTATTGGGATAAAATAATTAGGTCAGATATTAATAATAGCACCAATATTGTTTACTATCTCTCTTCTCACTCCCACTCACACTAGCATGTAAACTTCTTGAAGGTAGGGATCTTTGTCTGTGTTATTCACTCATATACCCCAAGGACCAGAACACTACCTGGAACATAATAGATGCTCAATAAATATTTGTTGAATGAATAATAGTAGGTAATATCTTTTGAGCACTAATGTGCCAGAGTACTGCCAAGTGACTTATATGTATCATTATTATCACTCCCATTTTATAGATCAGGACTTCAAGGCACAGAGAAGTTAAATAACTTGCCTAACTAAGGTCATAGGGCTAACGGGTGATAAGGCTGAAGTTCAAATACACTCTAGCTGTACTGTGACCCCAGAGCCCCTGTGTTCTTAACTTCTAAATTACCCTACCTTCCTGCAGTTGGTGGACGTACAGAACAACACCAAGATAAGAACCCCAGTGGTGGTAAATGATTGGAAGAGCAATGAGGTTAAAAGTTAAGCAATAAATATTGCTACTGATTTCAAAAGCTAGTCTAAAAGTTAATGTAGGGATCTGCTGTCCCTGATGTCATACACTCTTGCTCATCTCTCACTGTGACCTAAGCACTTTCTGCTATCAGTTCCTAGTTCTTTTCATTTCCTTCCTCCATAGCTACCCCCAACCCCCCTCACCCCCCCGCCCCGCTGACACACACACACACACACACACACACACACACACACACACACACTTATCTCCCTTCTTCCGTATTTTTTGTTCCACCTGACAAAACCTTGGCCTTTTTCATCAACTTTGTTCAAGGGCAGTCAGGCTCATTGGAACCTAGTTTCTGAGCATGTGATATTGACACATCGATCTCACAGCAGGCCTGAGGCTCACCAGGCTGACTCACTGTCATACTGATTCCAACTACATACTCATTCTGGGAGTGCCCTGTGAAGTGCTGAGAGTCTGCTGGCCATTTTATGAATAGCTCATATTTTGGAGTGAAAAACTAAATGAACATTCCAACATTTCAGGAAAACCAAGAAAGAAACCGAATATATGTAACTGGGTAGAAGTAACCTGGGATAGTGCCACTGTTTCTGTGGTAAGCCTCTGCATCACATCCTTCAGTGAGATATACACTCCTTGAGGTCAAGGTATACGGATGGTCTTAATAAACACTTGGCCAATTGGACTGCAGGTCAGTACCCACAGTGCGTTGGTGCTATTGTGTCTAAGGTTCTTTGGTTGCATACAGCAGAAGCATCTCTGGCTAAAGATGAGTTTGCCAAAGGGGGTTTAAAAGAAGGATGTCAGGGGCCTACAGGTTTAAAGGAAGACTGGAGAACCAGTCCCAGAAATGGACAAGAAGCAATCAAGCTCCAGAATCTAGGAAGTAAGGACCACAACAAGGGTCACAGAAGTCTGGTCAGGACACTCCATTTGGATGGGATGACATTCCTAATGTTTCCATTCTCTTTATCCCTCTGCTCAAAACTCATATTCCATTGAGGAAGCACCTGATTGGCCTAACTTGGATCCCAAACCTCCTGATTACCAGCTCTCCATGTAGACTGTATCCTTCGGGAAAGGGATTGTCCTCCAAGAAGAAAACGGTGTTGTTAGGCAGGGGAAATGGGGACTGGGTGCATTCTAACACAATAAACCCCCACAATTCACAACCCCTTCATGGATATTTAAGAAGATACAAAAACTTAACTCCTCTCAAAATCTTATCTCCTCTCTGGCTGGACTTTCAGAGTCAGTCCTGGCTTGGTCTAAATAGAAAGGTATCTTTTAGTATCAGGCCAGGCTTGTTTTGACATGATTATCAATATCAAACAATATTTCTTTGGATGGAACTCTTAAATTTACCGTCACACAAATGTTTCCTGGTATACCAAGTTACCCTTTGTGCAATTTTGTCTCCTTCTGTGGTTTGAAGTTATTTTCCCTTAAGTCTTTAAAAATAAAATTCCTGATTTGTTATTGATTTAGATCCTTATGGAAATTTTAATATTTCCTTCCTCTTTTAAATGGTCTTTTCCCTTTGCCACTTTTCCCATTAGTTTTCTTTCATTAAAAGTCAAACCCAACATTTCTGGAATAGCATCATAATAACAGCACATGTGTCCCTAAAAAGAGCTCTTGCTTTAAAGTTAATTAAAAAGTTGCTATGTTTTGGGAAATAAGCCGTGAATCACTAAAATCCACAGGGCTTTTGGTTTGGTTTGGTTTGGTTTCCTTCTGCAATAGCCTTTAAAATCAGTGTGATAAGAGACTCATCCTGAGGAATTGTTGGAAAAGAGGTTGGATCCTCAATGAAAAGTACTATCATTTCAATTCTTATTGACTTAGCCCATATGTTGGGATAAAATAGATTTTTAATGACCTATTTTATGTTTGTTAGACCTTTGTAAAATCTGTTCCTTTGATAAAATTTGTATCTGTGGCAGTTATTATTTTATTTTGGGGGAGGGGATTAGGTTTTTTTGTTTGTTTATTTATTTATGTACACATGTATGGATGTATGTATTTTTAACGGATTTACTGGGAATTGAACCCAGGACCTCACGCATGCTAGGCATGCCCTCTACCACTGAAGTATGCCCTCCCCCAGTTATTATTTCTTAATCATTCTTTTTACTTCTTTATTTAAGTATTATTTTAAAAATATTTTCACTACATAATCTCACTTTATTTCTCAAATGATTTGGTTAGAAGAGGTGATTCATCAAAAGACTATGATCTACCCAAAGTCACATAGCTACTTAGTCATAGAATCAGGCCGAGAATCAAGATGTCTTTACTCCCAGGCATTTGATTATTTAAGTCAGGGATCTCAAATTGTTGCTAGCACCACTTTTAGATCCTGGTAAGGGGAGGACCCCACACTTTAAAGGGCCTGCCTCACTCTGATCCTTGTGTAACCCCATGGACCAAAAAGATGTGACCACCCTGAGCCCATGCTTTTCCTTTTAGACCGCACTCTGGGTCTCCAAGCACGTTTGGGTCTGTCCTCCCAAGGACAGACTGCACCCTTGATGTGGGCATCACTAAGCCAAAGGGAGAGCCAAAGGGGTAGGGTGTCGTTTGAGGGGTGGGGGTATAGCCAGAGCTTGGGCTTGTGGGCTGGAGTGTCTGCACAGGTGTGCGAGGCCCCTACAAGGCAGGATGGAGCCTGTGGTGGGAAGAGAGGGGCTGGGGACCAAGAGGCAGTTCTCCCCCTGCTGCCCCGTTCCTGTAAAGACCTCCAAGGTGTCCTAGAATTCTGAATTCACACCTGGCTTCCAGATCATTAGGAGGGCAGATTTTTTTCATTGTAGGCAGACAGAGCCTATTTTAACAGTTAGTGAGCTTGATTTACATCTTTTCAATATTTAGACATGTGGTACGTGGGCCTCTATTTGTACTCCTACCCTAGTCCCTGAGAATGTGCGGGGTGGGTTTGCCTATGCCAACATATTTGGTTTAGCTAGCACCCTGGGTCTTTTTTTTTTTAACATCTTGAATTAGTTTCCAACATTAACAACTGCGAGGTTCCATATAAGAATAGAGATTTCTGGTTTCTCTTTTTAACAAACACAGAAAATTATGTCCTTCGGGGCCTGTCTACCTGTATGGCAGAAAGGGGCTGGGCTGCGTGGCAGTCGCCTGCTCTGGGTGGAGCAGAGGTCTCCTCATTGGCCACGGCTTCCACCTGTCTCCCTTCACTCATTTTGGTGACCTCTCTGGCCCCTGGGGGCATCAGAGTTTGCCACTTCTGATTCAAGTCCTTCAGTAGATATGTCCTTTCTTTATAAAGCCACCATGTTTACCCATTTAATACATTTTGGGCCTCTTTTCTCCAACTTCCCTCAAAGAAAGTTGTTTTTGTTGTTGTTTTGTTAGCTAAGTGCAATTCTGTAAATTTCAATATGGATAAATCCTATAATTTGGGCCTCCCATTCCCTAGCTTCTGAATCTTGGGGAATCATTAAAACAACAGCTAGGAATTTCAAGAGAGCAGTCTCTCGGTGGGATCCCCCAACTTTCACCACTGTGAACTGGAAACCAAATGGAATAGATTTTCTCACTTTGACCCTAGTGACGGAGGGAGATTTTCGATAACTGACAAAGAGCCTTTGTTCAGGTTTGCGTCAGGATAGATCAGCTCGCCCCGCTGCTTGGCCCCTTACTTCTTCCAGGCTCATCTTCCCTTTCTGCCTCAGAAAGAGCCCCCTGCCCGCCCTCCCCGTGCGTGGGGGCCACAGCCCTCAGTGCCTCTGGGTCTCGAGCGCTCTGCCCCCTCCTCCACCCCGCCTCTCAGTCTGGAAAACAGCTTTGCAAGTTAACCTCCAGGGGCATTCACTGGGTCTCCAGCGGGGTCCCCAGCCCCACAGGCCGCCAAAATAGGCTCTTTACATTCCATAGACGGGAGAGAAAAATCTGCTTGTTCGGTTGCAACTGTCAAGCAGAGGACGCGCTGAGCTCAGATAGAAATAGCAGCAGGGTCAGGGCAGGGCAAGGCCCCAGCATTTCATTAGCTCGGCCCGCTAAGGGTGATTCAGTGCACACAGTGGCCCATGAATGGGGCCATGGAGGGCAGCCACGCAGCGCAGCACAGAAAAATCATTCTTTGGCCGCTGTCAACTGGCTGAATGGGACTTAATTATCAGGATAATGAGAACTGATTTTCATTGTTTTAATTTTAGGGAAGGGGTGAGAAAGGAGGGACTTTTTTTCCCTCTCTGGGTGAAAGGATGCTAACTATGGCCTCCAACAGGGCCCCACATCTTCTAGGCTTCTGTGAGCTAAGCCGCCTACATTTGCTGTTCTTTGTGGATGCAGTAAGAAAGGGTGTCAGGCTTATCTTCTATGTCGGCATTTCCTTTAGGCCCTATAACCCAGGCAGGATGTGTCCTCGTAAGAGCGCGTCTGTGCTGGCATCCATCCCCAGCAGCTGTACCGAAGTGACACAGACAGAGAGAGTCC
Source organism: Camelus bactrianus (assembly GCF_048773025.1). Classification (NCBI taxonomy): domain Eukaryota; kingdom Metazoa; phylum Chordata; class Mammalia; order Artiodactyla; family Camelidae; genus Camelus; species Camelus bactrianus. Next base: position 29,517,363 of record NC_133544.1, on the reverse strand, counting down.
GCTGGACAGATCTGTCTGTTCTCAGCCCCTTCCAAGTGCTTCCAGGTCATGAGTGAATCCCATCTTGTTCCTTTTTTGTTTTGCTTTGTTTTTAATACAAGATCTAGAGAATTCAAAAAATCTTCTGAGGTCAAACAGAGGAGAATTCTGAGTTCTCTGTGCTCATTTTGAGGCTCAAGGACCGAGGGGTCCACTACAGACCAAAGTGGGGGTCATCAGAACTCCTTAAAAGTCAGAAATCCTTGACAATTGAGATAAGCCCTGACCCCAGGAATCATTAAAGTCATTAATCCATCTCCCTCTTACTCAGTTTAATTCACCTGCCACCCTCCCAAGATCTTGCCTTTCATATGGAAAGGAGAGGGTTCTTTATTCTCCAGCTTGATGATTCTTTTCTCTAAATGACACGTACTATTAACTGCATGGTCAAATAATAAGTATTTGTAAACTTGGGTTTAGCAGGGCTCTAGGTGCTGTTGAGGTACATGTAAACTTGGGTTTAGCATGGTTTTAGGTGCTGTTGAAATATATTCGCCAAGAAAGTCAGCTGGGAAGACCCCAAATGATTAGAGAAACACACAAGGTGGCCATCACTGGATGTGAAACTCTGACTAACCAAAAGGAGGAGAGAGTGGGTTTAAGAGCAGTGAGGGAAGCTTTATGAAGCTGATGGAGGCTTGCAAGACCTCCAAGTTAAGTAGAATTTCAACCAAGAGCAAAGGGTGGAGTGGGATGGTGTGTTTGAGAGAAGGAAACATATTATTCGAATGAAGAATCCACCTGGGGCACAAGATTTAAGATTTTGCAGAGCAGGGCCAGATGATGTAGTGTTGTTGAAATCCAGAGTGTGCTCTTTTTTTCCTTCCTAACTCCATCTTTGGCCATAGAAAGTGGTGGCCGTTGCATTAGTCTTGTTTTTATTTTCATTCCCCCCTACCCCAAGTGCTTTAAAGAGAAAGGCAGAAAGGAAGAGGGCGTGCCCTTCTCCATGGAGCACAGAGAAGGAAACTCTTTGATGTTTTAAGGTCTTTAGGTTTAGGCTCAAGACCAGTGCTGCTTCCTGCTCAGGGACTGCCTGGCCCATATTCCCCATGGAGTTCCTTATCCTGCCCAATTCAATTTAGCCTCTTCTTTTCTTGAAGACTTGACAGGATGTAGGTTAAGTTCTTCAAATCTAGCAACTCAGTTCTTTGTGGCAAGGAATAGGTGGTTAAGGAGCCCTGACTGTTATCAGTAAATACCTGGCCCCTTTTCAAGGAGAAATGCCACAGACCTTCCCAGAAGCCACATCCTACATGCAGAGTCTTGATAGAATGTGTCTGCTCATCAGAATTAATTACTCATGCCTGTCAGCAGTGGGAATGGCCTCTCTGGCTGAAGCAGTGGTGATGTCCCTTGTGACTGAAGAATCTTTGCCTTGGAAACCCCTAGAGGTCAGAGAGGAAAGTTGGGTCTGGATAGTATGCAGTATTCTTAGGGTACGTTTCCTCATCTCTGAAACCTGCTCTGTGCCTTTATGTCACCCAACTAACTTTGGTCCTTGCAAAGCTATATGGTTGGTGCAACCCTGTGTGACCTTGCTTGGGCTTAACACTGTTCATTTCTGAAAGAAGAGAGAGCTGGCAGAGTGGATTACAGTTCTTAGTATTTACACCTTTTGTTTCAAGACCTCCAAGCACTTAAAAAAGGCTGGGAGTAGCCGCTCTTCCACATGGCTTTCCCTCACCAATCTGTTTTCCACATGGCAACCTGTACCGTCTTTCTCCCAAACAAACCTAATCCCGTCTCTTCTTTATTAATTCTCTATTCTCTATAGAAAGAATCTGCAAACTTTTTTGATTGAGCCCTCTTAAGAGTGAATGATTTTTGAGTAGGTATTCTCAATACACGTATTTTTATTTTTTACACCACATACATGTATTACTTTACTAATATGCTGTGCATATTATAAAACATACAAAAAGTTAGATTTTTTAAGGGCTGAAATAAAGATGAAGTAAGCAAAGCTTAAAATATCCTGCTAATTGTGATGGTTTCTTCGTACTACCATTAGCTAGTATCACAAAACACAATAAACACATCAGGCAAAGTTCATCATAAATGATGGTGAATGTAAATTTATGTGTCTAATAGTTCTTTTGGAATTTTCTAATTGTTTTGGCTCAACTTTGGAAAGTTTGGTCATTGTTTTCAGCTAGAATATGGCTGAAGAGAACTTGTTCTAAGAGAAGTATCCGTACTACTATTCTTATTACTTTCCTGTACTTATACTACTAGTGTTATCTTTGATCTTGTTCCTATGCAGGAATATTTTTAGCCCCCTTGTCCATTTGTTAGGTTAAACTAGATAATATCCACAATCCAATGAACCAAGAACATGTAAACTGCTGTGGCTCATATTTTGTTAAATAGCAGAAGAATAAGGACTGAGGTAACCACCACTGACCCCTCTGCACTATGCAAGTCCTAATCTTGCCAAAGGATGCTTCAGCTCATGAACCACCCGTGTCATGTGGCCATATGCCATGGATAGAGTGAGGACCCCATTGTCAGCATGTATATTAAATATTTTAAAGCCAACTTCTTATTTCTTAGACAAAAGTAAAGTTTAAATTCTAATAATTTCTGCCTGAATTCTAGTGAATCATCTTGTTTAACTCTGGATGTATATTCCATTTGGAGACCAAAAGTCTACAGGATTAATTTTAAACACATTAGCATTGACTCAAAAGATCCTTCTCTGTCCAACCTCAGCATCTTTTGAAATTCATCTCCCATTGTTCCCTGTCATGTACCATTGAGAGTTCCCATTTCTTTTTTTAAAAAAAAATTTTTTTTTTGTTTTGGAGGGGGAGGTAATTAGGTTTATTTATTTATTTATTTAAATGGAGGCACTGGGGATTGAAGCCAGAACCTTGTGCATGCTCACTGTGCACTCTGCCACTGAGCTAAACCCTCCCCTACATTTCTCCTTAAACGTGAAATGCCCTTTAATAGCTCCACTCCTTTGTACTTGCTGTGCCAGCCGACTGGAATGCCTTTCTTCTGTTCCCCACTTGGCTAATTCCTATTCAACTTTGAGAACCCAAGTTAAGCCTTCAAGACCTGATTCCCTTAGACCAGAGGTCAGCAAACTTTTTCTGTAGAAGGCCAGATAGGAAATATTTAAGTTTTGCAGACCGTACTGTTTCTGCCACAGCTACTCGATTCTGCCACTGTAGTACAAAAGCAGCTATAGATAATACTTGTGTAAACAGATGAGCATGGCTGTGTTCCAACAAAATCTTCTTTACAAAAATAGGCAGAGGACTGAATTTGGCCCTCGGGCTGTAGCTTGCCAACCCCTTCCCTAGAGAGCTTGTCATTCTTCTACGTCCCCCTTCTCGCTTTTTCTCCATGATTGTCTGTTTAGAGGTGCATCTTCCCCCAAAGACAGAATTCCTTGAACTCAAAGATTTATATCCCTCTTCCCTGGAAGCCAGAAGTCTGGGACCTAGAAGCCATTCAATAAAGTATGTAAGCACATTATTGATTATCAAGCATTACCAGGATGTTCTTGATGGAAAAATGGAGCAAATTCTTCTGTTGGGTACAAGAATGAATGGCTTGCTTCTCAGACTTATCCCAAATAAAAGGTATATAAAAATCCTAATTAATGAGATTAAAGGTTTGGTTTATGTAGGAACTAGGCTTTCTAACAGGCCAGTTACAGAACCTCCCTGTATTTATATATTGCTTTATAGTTTTCAAAGCATGTAGCACAATTCCCATTTGTAGATGAGGCGCATATTAAATGAGTTGCCCACTGAAGGATATAGCTGGGACTTTGACCCTGGTCTTCTGATTCCCAATCTAGGCTCTTTTATTATACCAGACAGCGTCTCAGGTAATCAGAACAAAATGACACAGTGTAAAGTCAATTCAAAGAATAGGTTAATCCCATTTGAAATTCCAAAGAGATTTGGGACAATGTATGTGAGAATTTCAATAGTATTTTGTGGTGTTGGCCCAATGGAAGTATAGACACACTGCCAACTTTGCACAAGATACATAAATCTCCAAATTGATTTAACTAACCTTCATTTATCTTGGAAACACAAAAATTTAGACTAGAACTTGGCTCGAATGAAGAGATTCACACCAAGCCTGCATCCCTGCTACCCTTGTAAAATGTTTCACGAACCCCAGTGTTGAAGACCTCACTGTTTTGTTTGACGGTGAAGGCCGCCTACACATTCTGGCTGCCAGTGGAAGGTTAATACTGACTCAGAAGCAAGAAGGCCACTGACTGAATCACCACCACTTACTACAGTCCTTTGCTCTGCGTTCCTTGGAAACCTGCCTCAGTTTGGGTTTGACCCAACCCACTTAGAAGGAGCGAGAGCAATTTTATAGCCCCGCGTGGAGTGATTCCAAGCCAATCGTATCTATTTCCAAATGATCTGACGCAGCAAGTGGGTCATATTTCCTTTGGAGGCTTGGCTGAGGCCAGTTGGGTTGGCGACACTGAACCCAAGTGAATAAAATACAGCTGTCAAGAAAAAAAAATCTGCAATGGTCCCTAAGGAGGTAGAACTAATGAAATGCTCAGGTCAGGGGTGGGGTGCTTTCTGGGGAGATTAAGAAAAGAAAGGAGGATGAGGTGTGAAATTCAAGTGAATCAACAGTGATTGAGGAAAGCCAGGCAGATTGGCACATGACCAGTACCTTTCTGAGAGCAGTCACTAAGCCTGAAAAAATTCAGAAATTTTACCTCTTATTTTTATTCTTACCTTTTATCAGATTTTTTATTGGAATTTTTATGCTTGATTCCCTGTCCACTTTCCCCATTCCCCACCCCTATCCTGCCAAAGGAGCCGGGGATTCTGCCAAAGACCCACAGAACCCTGTGTGCAAGTACTCTGGTCTTAGGGAATAACAATTAGGGAGTTCCAAGAATGGGATGTGGGAACAGCAGAGAAGATAGGTTTCATCTAAGGTCCTTGGAAAGAAACAAGTACCCTAGTTGCTAGGATGGAAATGGAGCTGGTTCTTCACACTTCCTGAAGGGATAAGCTGAGCTCTGGAACCAACTCACAACCCAGGGGAGTTTCTGTTCACATGGATACAGGCAAATCTTTGAGCACAAGTTTCCATGGGCACATACCTGCTTCATTGTTCTATGCTTTGGTTGTGCAAAAATACTTTCAAAGACAGAGACACAGTGACAGCGTTGGGCTCTTTTAAGCTGTTCCTTGAGCAAGAGGAGGTGTGTGCCTCTGGCTGTCCACTTGGCAGTGGATGTCTTCACACTGCTTCTTTCCATCCAAATATTTTGGCCACCAAGCTGTAGCAGGAAACAGTCTAAAAAGGACAACAATCATTTCCCTTTGCTTCATGCTCTTCACAGTCGTTTCAGCTGGCATGTTTTGGGCACCCACTGGGTGGGAGGCATTTTTTTCAGAATGGAACAAGACCACGCTTGCCCTCAATGCCGAAGCAGTCTAGCAGGAGAGACAGTCAAATGTTACAAGTCCCTGGGGCAGAAGCAGTGTGAGAAACACTATGAGACTCAGGGGAAGGAGCTGTTGTAAAGAAGCTTCACCAAAGAGCAGACATGAGAAAGGGGAGAGGGCATGACTGTAAAGGGAACCGTATCCATCATTCATGCATCTGCACATTCACTCCCCAGACATTTAGTACCTGCTTTAGTACCAGGAACAAAGGGCTTGGGATTCAAAGATAAATAGGATATGGAACGTAGGGTGGAGGGAAGTAGGGAGGGAGGAGGTGATGGAAGAGGAGCTGAAAAAAGATTGGGCCAGCTTAGCAAGAGCCTTGCATGCCAAGCTGAGGAGTTTGAACTTTGTTCTGTAAGTATAGACCTTCGAAGGTCTTTATGTGTGTGGTGGTGCAGATATTCACCCCACCCCTCATTTCCTACCTCAGCCCCTGATTCATTCCTCTCAGAGCACTTACTGCAACTTACAAGTATTTTATTCACTCGTGAGGATTGTGCTTTTCCCATCTGGCTCCCCAGCTGAGATGGGAGCCTCATGAGGACAGGGATCCTGCTGGTCATATTTATCGCTGTTCGCCCAGTTCTGGGCACAAGGTGGGCTCTCAGCAAATATTTACTGAATGTGAACCGTGTTTAGATAGTCGTCTCCTATTTTTAAAGTTGAAGGAGATCCAAGATGGGGAGATCCTGAAGGAGGGGTCGTAGTAGCAGAGAGACACTAAGGGCCTAATCTGGGACCATCATGGCACAGAGGGAAGGGAGAGGGATTTCATGGACTCCTCGGATTAACGCTGACAGACCTTGCTGAGGGAGAGCGAGGGGTCAGAGGTGACGCCAAGGTTTCCACTGGGATATCTGAGTGGCTGGTGATGTCACTGAGAAAGAAAGGATAGGGGAGGGCATCGAGGAGGGGCTTGTCGTGGGAAGCAGGGGAGCGTAGATAATGAGATCGGTCTTGGACATGTGTGATTTGAGACAACTGTCGAATATCCAACTGGAGATGTTCAGGAGACGGTTGGAAATATATGTGGCAGTTCAGGAGATGGCTGGGGCGAGGTCACAGGTTTTCAGTGATGAATGAAGCCAGCAGAGAATAAGGTCACTCAAAGAGAGCAGAGTTTGAAGAGAAAACAGAAGCCCAAACCTGGAGGAAACATAATTTAAGGGGAGGGTGGGAAAGAGGAGCCAGTGGAGGAGACAGAAGGCAAGGTCTAAGAGATAGCAGGAGAGAGAGGAGGGACTCCTGGCCACTGTTGAGAAATAGGGGCCCCACCTAGGACAGAGCAAAGGGAAAGGAGCTGCCATCTTGGGGGACTAACTCTGCCCGTTCCTTACAATGTCACTGATGAAGGGGGGCTCTTCAGTAGTTTATCAGTGTTTTCTCATTATAGCAGAGCCTGAGGGCAGGGCCAGACTTAGACCTGGGCTGCACTGTGTGCCTGTTTAAAGATCCTCAGCTTGGAGCTGCGACTCCAACACTGGCACATCCTGCCTCTTATCACCTCCTACCAAGCATGGCTCATGGGCACTAGATGGTTGCTTAACAAGTGGTCCCCACTTCGGGGTCTGGGTTCAAGGTCCAGCAGGGTGGTTGCAGGTGGCGGCTGGTTCCAGTCTCCCAGGGAGATGTTTTTCCCCTGGGAGCTGGTTCACATGTTAGTGCTGGTCTTGAGCTCCCCTCAGTGTTAACCTCAGCATCCTCTGCCACATCCCACCCTGTTTCTACAGACCCTCATTCAGTCTTCCTTCCTTTCAGCGACCATGTACTACTACCTTCCACTTCTGCCTACCGGTACCAGTCCGTGATTTCTAGACTTCTTTTAAACACTGAAAATGCTGTGGAAAAGAAATCAAAACTTAAAGAGAAGCCCAGGACACAGAGCAGACCCAAGCAGAGATGCTCTGGCTGCAGGGAGGAGCATAGAGGAGTCCAGGAGTCCCACTCACTCAGAGTCTTAAGGCACCAGGAATCTTCCCTGAGCCCCAGGGTGGGAGAATCGGCCTCATCTTTGAGTCTGTGCACCCAGATCTCTTAGCCCATCTCTTCCCCTCTCTCTGGTGTTTTTAGGTCCCTCCCAGCTCTGAAATTCTCTAAAATAACATCTGCAAAGTTATGAGTCTCCACTCCCTTGTCCTGAGCATTTTCCCTCCCAGGGAAAGAACAGGCCAGGCTGGGACAGAGTGTTGGGACACCGTGACACAGAACACACTCTCATCATTCTCCTCTTGGTCTCTCCCGGAACTCCATCTCCCAGACTTTCAGGCCCTTTTTATGAATGGAGTCATTTAGTCTGCTTGGATGACCAGAGCATCCCTGGAAAAGGCTGCTTGGGGGAAGGGAACTCACAGACATAGGTGTCCCATTGTAATGGTTCAAAGCCAGGATCCCGTGAAGGACCCCCTCCCCCAATACACACACACACACACACACACACACACACACACACATACACACACACACACACACACACCCCTTAAAGGATCCTGTCTTAGAGGCCTCAACAGTTTCCTCTTAGGGAAGGAGGCAGAAGGAGGAAAGGGAGATGCTTCCTAAAGTTAGCATTGTGTCCTCATATTCTGTTCATCCATCTATCTATCTATGCATCCATCCATCCACCTACCTCTATCTTTATCTCTCTATCTCTACCTCCCCCCTTCCCTCTGTTAATTGCTCCATCTCTCCCTTTTTGTAGAAGACTGACATTGCTAGGGCTTCCGCGGCCCTCTCCCACCTCCCTTTAGTGCCCAGTGAGTCCTGTCCATCACCCTGCCTGGGACCTCACCGCTCTCCCGCAGCAGCTCACCCTGGTGCCCAGCCCAGCCCCAGCCCAGCCCAGCCCTGCCGCATACTTCTACTCAGCTCATGCGTCACAGCTATTCATCCCATTTAGTGCTCGGCTTGGCTGCAGATGCTGTAAATATGGTAATTTTAGACTCCCTGATTGGAAAGCGTTGTGGGGTGGAATGGGGGGAGGGTGGGGAGGAGGATTTGGTTTACTCTGTTGGAGTTGGTTCCTAGCTGGCCCTGCCACCCTCTGTGCCACACTCTTCTTCCCCAAGCTGTAGCCCCATCAGGGTCCCTCTCCCCTTGTGTTCAGCCCCAACTTCTCCAGCCTGGGCAGGAAGGAGAGGAGCAGAGGGGAATGTGTCTGGGTTCTGAGCCCAGCCTGAAGAATTGCGGGTTAGCACGGAGCACCGCGGGCCAAAAGTGCAGCCAGTGACACATGGGCTGGGAGTCCTGACCCTGCCAGGACAATGCTGAGGGCGAGCGCTGGGGATGAGCCCCTACCCAGGGCCGTGTTTGGGGGCACACTGGAGATGAAGTGGGGGCCACCAGAGGCCTCCGACTCCTCCGGAGAGCTCTCCCTTCCCTGTTCTTTCCCTCCTGACCTCCCGCTGTGGGGGGCTGTCACTCCCAAGGGCCTCAGGCCATGCTCCCAGGGTTGTCAGCTAATCCCTCCTCCCACCCCTTTAGTGCTTAAAGACGTAATTTGCATTTGATTACAGGCCCCCTGAACAGTCCCTCAGAGGATTCAAATCCCTGGGGAGTTGGGACTGGGAGGCTGACACTTCAGGCACCGGGAGGGAGTTGGGGTGGGAGCTGAGAGAGCTTTGAGCCCAGGGCCATGTCAGGTCCTTCAAAAGCCACCAGATACGCTTCCAGCCGTCTGTCCCATGTCTTCAGAAGGACAATGCTAATTCCAAGGTTTTGAGTCGCACTTGGAGCGGTCCCAGGTTTTGTGCCTACAAGTCATAGAATGTTCAGCGCAGGAGCCGACTCAGATTTCCTTGAGCCTAAATCCCTATCTGACTGAGGCAAAGTGACCTGCGCCAAGTCACGGGGCCGGTAACCACAGGATCCTTAGCCCATATCTGGAGCTCCGTCCCTGCCTCGGCCACATTTTTATAGAAGGCTCTGGAGGAAAGAAAGAAAGGTCTGCTAGGTATTTCTTTGTTACCGAGGAAGCCGCAGCACAGTCCTGCCCAAGTTCTTACTGAGAGATTCTGAGCTGATGTTTGATCACCCCTGGCGACGGGAAACTCACCATCTAGGAGGCAGCCTGTAAGAATGTCGGTCAGCTCTGACTGCTGTCTGATAACTACCACTGCATCTGCTTCACGGGGTGGGGTGGGACCTGGGAGGGGAATTAGGGGCCATAGGCTGCCCTGCTTCGGGCAAAGAACTAGCCAGACTTGAACGTCTCCTGAGGGCGCAGCACAGAGAGACCCCCTCGGTTCTCATCTCCGGCCCTGCTCCCTTCCTGTGTACACGCTGCACCTCTCCCTTCTGGCCCATCTGGTGTCTGGGCCACCACATACTCGGCGTTTGTTGACTTTGCCTCCTAAAAATATGGACACAAAGGCATTTTACTCACTTCAGAATAAGGGGTCCTTTCCTTAAGGTGTGTGACCCCCACCAACAGTTGTGCAGCATTTATGAGGCAGGGGTATTAAATGATTGTTCATGGAATGTTTCATGCTAAAGATGCATTGCAGTGAAACTACACTGGTTTGGACTAATTATGGTCTGGAGAGTCCCAGGCATCACACATCCCCAGCCAGATAGTCATTACTCTCCATCCTGTCGAATAAATCAGAATCACAGCTAACAAAATCTTCCCTAGGAGAGGGGTGGCCTGCTCTCCTTTGAAAAGTAGGTGGGCCTTGTGGATAAACAGCATTTTGCCTATTGGATGATGAATGTGTTTGAGTGCTTGGAAACAGACAGTTTGTTCTTTTAGTGGATTACCAATTTCCCCCTGAAAAAACATCGTTTCACAGAATTTACCAAGCATACTCTTCCTTTGTATGCAGTATGGGATTTTATATCAGCTGGCCCTGATGGGTCAAAGCTCTGGAAGCTTTGCTGCACCTAAGCCATCAATCCTAGCAGTGATCTGTGTTCTAGAGAAGTGGCGGGTGAGAGGGAATAGATACGGGCTTTCTGGAGAGATTTGAAAATAACAGCACATTAGCAAGAGGAGTTGCTTCCAACTTTTCAACAATATTAAGGAGAAGGCCTGCACAGCCACAAGGCCTGGTCCATGGAGAAGACAGACATGCTAGTGGAGGGGAGGGAAGGAGAGCCGGGGGAGCACAGAGGTGGGACCAGACAAGAGTTTAAAACTCTTTTCCCTATGTAAAATCCCCATTACCCCCGGGCAGTCAGCATTCCCCACCACCTCCCAGATATCGTCCTTCCAGAGACCTGTTAAAGAAAGCATCCCTCACAGGGGCTCCCCGCTCGTTCCCACGGGGGCCTCTCCACAAGTCAGCTGCCTGCCCTCCCCTTCCCCTCCATCCTGTGCTCACCGACCTCTGATGACCGCTCCTACACGTCACTTCCTTGCCTCACCCCCGCCAACAAAAGAGATGCTCTGCCGTGCCCTGGCCTGGCAGTCAGTGCCCCAAGCCCCGGCCCGGGGCACCTCTCCCATCTCTTGCCTTATCCCCCATATGTATGAGGTCAAAGGAGCATACCTACCGCCCCATGGAGTACTTAGAGAGTGCATGGGCAAGCACTCAGCTAGTGTTATGATTTAATCCTCCCTCCTCTGCTTGGGCTGCACCCCCCCCCCTCTTTCTGGGTGGACTCTGACCCCCACCCATCCCCCTTCACAAGAAGTGCCCCCCTCTGGCCTCCTGTAACTGACTGATGTTGGACACATTCTTCTACCTGACCGGCTTCCAATATTTACATCCAGGATCTCTCTCTTTCCAGACTTGAAAACACCTCTAGGTCAAGGACTGTTTCTTATACACATTGATAAGTCCTCAGCACCTAGCACAGTGTGCTGTGCACAGTAGGTGCTTATTTTAGACTGTGATATCCTTAATAATAATAATAATCACTCTACTTTATTAAGCATCCCCCATGTGTAAGGTGATGAGGACTTATGCCCGGATTAATCTTCATAACAGACCGAGTGTTCCCGTTAGTTCCGTTTTATGGAGTAGGGAAGTGAGGTTCGGAGGATGTTTACTTGCCTGACATCGTAGGTAGTGAATGACAGAGCTGCAATTTGAACCCAGGTTTGTCTACTCTCGAACTTGAACTTGAACTCACAAGGGCTCTGTTATACTCTCATGAAGACAGGGACTGTGTCTTTCCCTAAGACAGGGTTGCAAATTGGCAACCTGAGGCCCAAATCTGGCCCACAGATGTGTTTTGTTTGGCCCACACAGTGTTTTTTAAAAATCAGGAAATTTTACATCATCATCTACACTTCGGGCTTTGCTGGAAAACATGGGCGATCCAGTAACCCTAAATCTCAGCGCAGTGATGCTGGGCTGTTGCCGAGAAGTCCCCTCCTTTCTCTCTGTCCCTCCCGGACACTGCCTGCATCAACTGTCCAGTTCTGTTCTTCTCCCCGGGGGTGTGGACACAAGGGGTAGGTCAATTCTTGGTTTCACAGGACTGTCCCACACACTGTAGAACGTTTAGCATCCCTGGGCCTCACCCACTAAATCAGTAGCACTCTTCCTTCAATCATTTTGACAATCAAAAACACCCCCAAACACTTCCAAAGCCCCTGGTGAGGGATGCCACACCATCCCCTGTTGAGAACCCCTGACAGACAACCCCTTGCCCCACCAGTGCTGGCACACAGTAGGGCCTCAGGTAAACAGATTAAATAGATGTAAAATGAAATAGCCATAACTGAATGGTTTCACATGTTAAAAGTTCCCATGAAAACGGAGGCAGAAAAATGAAGTAATCAAAGTATTTTAAAAAGTAAATTATCTGAAGCAAATTTAGCACATTCCCCTAAACACCTGTCCCACAATGGAAAAAAAAAATTAGTAATAACACGTTCCCGTTGAGGCGTTTTCGTTCTGCATGCCTCGGTTCCCGCTGTAATGGTAATTGGTTATGGTTTTCTTTGCTTCTAGTCCTTACATGTAACGAGAGTTACTGTGCAGCTGTCAACCAGACACCACCCAGGAAAGGCTGCATTTAAAAGGAAAGAACTGAGTTGCATGCAGCTTTCCTTGGGAGAAATGTCATTAAGACTTTTTTTGCCTTTTGTTCTAATTATAAAAATTCTATATGTTTACAGTAGAAATTTCAGAATATAGCAAAATACTAAGAGAAAGTACAAGACACTCGTAGTCCCATCACCTGAAGATAATCACTGTTTATATTTTTGTGTATTTCCTTTCAGTCTTTTTTTCCCTATGCACATATTTGTGTTTGTTGTTGATGATTTTTTTGGTGGGGGGAGCTCTTAAAAAAATGGGGATCTTACTGCTGATAAAGTTTTTCTTGCCATCTCACGGCTAATCAATTTAACCAATCCCCTTTTGTTGGACATAGAGGTGCTTCCTAGTTTTTACTATTATAAACAGTACAGCAATCAACCCCCTCATTTATAAATCCTTTTAGGTCACTCCGATTATTTGTATAGAATGTGTGATATGGTCACCACCCCAAGAAGATGTTATCCCCTCCACTGGGAGATGGTGTTGGCTCTGGATCTAGAGAAGATGGGAAAGTAAAGGGTAGACTGAGGTCTGGTAAGGAATGTCCAGGCAGGGAAGAGCCTATGTTGTTGAATTTTCACCTCTTAGTGTGGTCAAAGCCAGGGCATCGGCTGAGAACAAGGGGAGTGGACGTGGGGCTGGGGACTTGGGTTTGGAGCTGTCACCGCAGGAAGAAAACAAAGGCTTAACCAAGGGATGAAAACTATTTGGCAGCACTGAGAGCCCAGCTGAGGTCACACCATGGGAACTGGTAATAGAGGGTGTTGGCTCAGACCCACAACTCCCTCCAGTGAGGCTGGAAGACAGAAGTCGAGGTGGGATAGGGTAAGAGGGCGGGGAGGAAGGATTATCTCAGATTTGGGAAATGGCCTGACAGATCAGCCAGAGAGCCTCATGAAGTCTTTTCCCACCCCAAATAGTAAGATTACTGTAACACCTAAGTAGAAATAGTCTTTGCAACCTAGCAAACAGAACTAAGAAATTATCTTTGCCTATTAAAATGGCTTTACAGACCCAACATGAGCTGGATAAAAACCCCCAAGTTGTTTTATGGTATAATAATAGCAATAAACAAATTCTATAGCACATCACAGTTTACAGAGTGCTTTATACAATATTTTAATTAGCCCAATCTCTTGGGGTGAACGTTATTAAACGCAAGCCCCACTTTGCAAAAGAGAAAACAGGTTCAGAGACTGTGGTTTGTCTAAGCAGACAGGTCACAGCAGTAGAACTGGGCTGCAGACCAGCTTGAAGGACAGAGTTATGATAAATCATCCATTCTTTTGGGACCATCTCTTCTGTCCTGTAGAGATGACTTTTGTTGGAAAACAAATATGTCCTACACTTGTGACTTTGACCTCCTTAGAGAGATGAATTAACCAAGTGAGCTACCAGGAAAAGCCAGCTCTCTCCAGGTTTAAAGTCTACCTACTGGGCTAGCCTCCTTGTTGTGCCTTGAGCAGATCAAGCACATTCCTGCCGCAGGACTGTACCCTCTGCAGGTAGTTCCTACAACTGGAGTCTTCTCCCCCAGATGTCTCCAGGGCTCATTCCCTAACCTCTTCAAATCTTGTATAAATATCACCTTCTCAGTGGTGTCTTCCCTGACCACCTTACTTTAAATTGCGACCCTCCCACCACCAATCCCCACTGCTGGCACTTCCTGTCTTCCTCCCCTGTTTGATTTTTCTCCATAGCATTGATCACCTTCTACTATCTTATACATGCTGTTCAGCTTCTTGTTTATTGATCATTTTCTCTACTAGAATGTAAGTATGATGAGGACAGGATTTTTGTCTGTTTTCTTCCCTGCTGTTTCCCCAAGTCTAAGAACATGCTTGGAACATAGTAGGTGCTCAAAAAGGAATTGTTAAATAAATAGCAGTAGAGGCATTAGAATAAATAAGGACTTCTTAAGAGCACTAGCACACTGACTAGTTCATAGTACGCATGGAGTGATTTATTTGTTTTTGTTTTGTTTTATTTGGGGGGGGTAAGTAGGTTTTTTTATTTGTTTATTTTTAATGGCGGTATTGAGGATTGAACCCAGGGCCTCGTGCATGCTAAGCACACCTTTACCACTGAGCTCTACCCCACCCCCCGCAGTTCTAACAGGGAATCACTATGTGTTGGGTCCCTTTCTCTTCTTCCCATCTCCTCTGTTAAATGCTGTCTGCTCAGCACAGTCATCTTTTAACATTAAAACATTTCTGGAAGAGATAACACATTAAGCCTTGACATCCAGTCCATGAAGCAGATATTGCAGGAAAGAAAAAAAAAAAAAACAACTCACACTGGCCCTCAAGAGAAGTGGGACAGTCATAACCTAAATCTGTGAAAGTCTCCTTGTCCATCTAATGAGGGATGAGATGTGTGGTCTCAGAGGACATTTTCAGTGCTGTCTGATTCCACCTGTACACCTGTGAATCAGTGCAGGGGAAACGGGAGACAGGAAGCGGGGACCCAAGGGAGTAAGGAGTCCCCGCCTTCACGGACGGCTGTGCAGGTGGGTCTTGGGATGTCTGCTCGCTGACCCGTGTAGGGGAGGAAAACGCTCTCCTGGGCCCTCTCAGGGTCCCTGGCTGGGTCTGAAAATGAAACTGCCAAAGGCAGATTAGCAGGAGAGAAGCGGGCACATTTATTTAATGTAAGTTTTCTGTGACACCAGAGCCTTCATACGGAAAGGGAGACCCAACCTGATATTTTTACGTTAGGTTTGATGAAGAGTGGGCAGTCGTGGATGAATACGATAGCATAAGGAAAATGAAGTAAGTGTGGTAAACTGCGGGAATTTTGCAAGGCCTGTTTGCTAGGATTCTTCTCAGTGTCCCTTTGTCTCCAGAGATAAGGTATACCTCCAGGTACAAGAAGGGCACCTTCAAGTGAAGGTTTCATGGCCTGTTTCAGGGGAAGAGGGTCAGGGCGACAGTCAGAGTGACCTTCCTGCTTCTCCTGTATTCTCAGACTCCCTTCAGCTTAAAAGATTTAATATGTCAAGTCACCATATTTGGGGGTAGCGTTGCAGAGGGTCCCTCCTCTTTG
This sequence comes from Camelus bactrianus, assembly GCF_048773025.1. NCBI lineage: Eukaryota > Metazoa > Chordata > Mammalia > Artiodactyla > Camelidae > Camelus > Camelus bactrianus. The sequence continues at coordinate 29,501,834 of NC_133544.1, read as the reverse complement.
GTGGGGGCACTGCTGAGTTATTCCTTTACCCACTCATCCCTTCACCCCGACTTCACTTACTTGGTGTACTGAGTATCCACCATGTATCTGGAGCTGTCTGGGGCCTGGAGAAGCCATGCTGATTGGAACAGACACAAACTCGTGGCCCCCGTTCAGGTAAAGGGGACAGACCTCAAACAGGAAAGACCCACCTTGGATCTGACTTTCCCATCCCCCTTCCGAGGTCTCTTCCTTCCCAGGGCCTTGCTCAGGCAGGAACCAGTGGCCTCCTAGCCGGCCTCCTGTCTGCATCCTCTTTGCACTCCCACCCTCCCTGAAGAGCAGCTTCCTTCCCAGATTGTTCCTAAAAGCCAGAGCCAGATGGAGAACTGTAGCCCCGGGATAGCCAGAGGGCTGGTCATGGGGAGAAAATCAGGCCCCACTGAGGACGCCTCAAATTCCCAAAGGAGAAGCCCACCTGTCCCGGATGAACGCAGGGGCCAGGTGAGGAGGGAAGGTCAGAGGAGGAGGGGGTGGAGGGAGCCCACAGCAGGGAGAGAATGCCCAGGGTAGCGGTGGGGCCATCTGGGAGGGGAGGTGGCCAGAAAGAGCAAGAGGGACAGGGAAAGGCTGATTCTAGTGGGGGAAACTGGAGGAGAAAACATTCCAGGAAGTTTAAGGGAAGGTTTACTCTGAAGTGCATGTTGGAACCACCTCCCGGCATGGGCTCAAGGAAACCTGCGTCGGAGCCCACATCAGGCCTGATAGGCGTTTCCCTGAGCACGAGTCCACCCGGAGGCCACCTTCTGGGGAGGACCAGCCTGTTGATGCTGGTTCTGGGCACAGTTTCAGGCTATCCCTCTCCATCTCCCACAAGCCTCAGCCAGGACCTTGAGACCCTGCTACCCACCCCAGGAAGGCCTCTGCTCATCTCTGTAGCTTTGTTTCCTGTCCCTCCTGGCCTTCTCTGCACACCCCAGCTTTCTCACCATCCCCTGAGGAGCCATGTGCCTTCCTACCTCTCTCACCCCCACTCTAGGCCATTCTCAGGAGCTCCGGCATCTTCGGAATGCATCCCTGCTTCTCCCCAAGTTCCCAAACCCTACCTAGTCATCACGCCCTGCCCAGAGCCTTCTTCACCTCTCCCAAGAAGCCTTTCTGGCTGCCGGCAAGCATCTTCCATTCCTCCCCTCCACACACCAGCAACCTCTCCTTGGACGTTTCCCATAAGCCCCTTTGTATGGAGTCATTATCTTGATGTACATGACTTAGCTGTTGCGCCATCTAGATTCTGAACTCCTTAAAGATGAGGGCTAAGGATTAAAATTTCTTTTATCCTGCACGGCTTAGTGCCATGCCATGTACCTGGAGCCCCTTACATCACTGCTGATTGAATCAACTTCCCAGGGCCAGCCCAGGAGAGGCTGCCCATGGAGGGGGTTGGTAGTGGAGGCAGTCAGCAGCCCAAACGGGCCTGCTGCCTTGCCTTTGGGTCTGGTCCCTAGAAACAACTCCAGTGGCCTTGAAGAATTAATACTGCTGTCAGAGTAGTTGCCCTTCAAAGGGTCCTGATAGTTCTTGTTATATGCAAAGTCAAAAAGGTAAGGGGACTGTTCTTGGCATTTCCTGCCTCTCAATTGAGTGAGGACAGACGAATGATTTATTGGGCATTTCCTAGCCTCTCCTTCACCATAGGAAATCAGTCTGAAAAAAAGGTGCAAATTTTAAAAAGATGTGTGGCTGTTTTGAGGGGGTGGGGAGAATTCCCGTGTACCACTAAAGTGAAAAGAGAAAACTCTCTAACAGCAGGAACTCTGATCTAGAAGCATACTGACCGTAAATTTCCACCACCCTCTGAGAGCTTAAAGCTCTCAGAAAAGCTGTCCTGGTGCCGAAAAGGAGTGCGGCCAGGAGAGAAAGGCTGTGAAGTGTCATCCTCTCTCAGCTCCCCGCTTCCAGATGGCCAAGTTGGTCTTCGAGTGGTGGCCATGTGCCCTGAGCCATCAGCCGTCGCCACAGACGAGGGTGGAGGGGGGCTTCATAACCTGTCAGATGTTGGTTTCAGTTGCAAACAGTTAAATATCTCCACCCTACCCCTTCCCCTGAGAGGAAGAGAGCGCCAAAGAAAGGGAATGAGGGTTGGGGGGTGAGGGGAGGGGGTGGGGTGAGGGGGGTGGGGTGAGGGGGGTGACTCAGCAGATGCAGAAGCCTGACACAAAGGGCTTTTTTTTTTGCTTCCTTTTCACTCTGCAGTGGGAGTCGCGCATTAGGTTCCTAGGGCTGCCCGAGCAAATTACCACGCGCTGGTGCTTAACTGGGCAGCTTCGAACCCCAGAAGTGTATTCTCTCAGTTCTGGAGGTTGGAAGTCTGAAATCCAGGTGTCTCCAGGGCCATGCGCCCCTGAAGGCTCCAGGGAAGGAGCCTTCCTTGCTTCTTCCTAGCCTCAGGTGGTTGCTGGCAGTCCTTGTAGTGCCTCGGCTTGTACACGCTTCCCTCCAGCATCTGCCTCCGTCTCTTGGTGGCTGTCTTCCCTGTGGGTCTGGGTCTTCTCTCTGTGTATGTCTGTCTCTGTCTCTGCTTTTCTTATAAAGACACCAGTCATATTGGAATCAGGGCCCACCCTACTCCAGAATGAGCTCAGTGTAATGTACATCTTAGTTCCAGCTGCAGAGACCCTGTTTACAAACAAAGTCATATTCACAGGTTATGACCTCAATATATCTTTCTGGGGACACAATTCAACCCACAAGAGGAGTCAACTGTTTATTGTCTATGGTTTCATTGGGAAGCCTTAGGTAACAACCAGTAACTGTGTGTGTGTGATGTCTTTATATATAGTGCCATATGTATAGACACACACACACAAATACCTATATATGTGTGTATATATACTAATACCTATAATAGGTATTATATACACCTATAATATAATAGATATTTATAATACGTGTATGAATATCCTTGATTTGTATTTAATAGTGTCTCATATATATATAAATGACATTATATAAACACAAATGACAGCTATTTGTGATTTGTATATGTGCTGTATGACACAATATAAATAAATGTATGCATGACTTTCTATATATGCCACTACATAAATACAAACCATAGGAGCAGTTCTGAGAAATGCTCTAATTTTATGAATCTAAAGAAGAAGACCGCAGAGCTGCTCTTAGTCCATTTCCTGTGGTTTTCCCACTAAAGAGATGGTGGGAAAGGTCTGTGTTTGTCCAGGCTGGACTCTGAGCAGGACTCAAGCCTGCAGAATGGACAAAGGCACCATGTGTCTGCACAGGTGGCCCCAGGGCCACAGCCACTCTGCTGGCTGCCCAGCATTCTTCCCTGCTCAACCCAGAAAACCCAGACTCTGAGATACGAAGGGGCTCATCCAAGTCCCCACGGGCACGAACAGTTCCAGAATTAGAAGTTGTGCCTCCACACATCCAAAGGCCCCCCGCATCCATGTCGCCTCCCTTCTCTATCTCCTACTTGTCCCACTGTTCTGACTAAGAGTCAGATTTTCACTTGAGTTACTTCCACTGAGCATGCCCAGAGGTTATAGGTGGTCACAAAAATAGCACTATTTTCCCTTCAAATGAGCTGAGAAATGATTTTCATGGAGGTCCTACCACATGCCAAGTTTAAAATACTTTGTGTTCAGTTGTTTGTGAGTTGAGGAAAAACTCTTCCTTTTCCAATTTTATAAAGGCTTTCTGGGGGTTTTTTTGCTTTTGTTTTTTGTTTTTTCCATTTTCTCAAACTCCAACTGACTGACCAAAAGCTTAATGTCATTTTCTGGACGCAGTGACCTGCCCAGGATATCTTTCATGATTGAGCTGGGGACTCAGGGTCTCTCGGGGGCTGCTTCTCTCCCAAGGCTCTTGGAAGGTGCCCTTCCGCTGCCTTGGAACGACTCACCCTTGTGCTCTCCTCTGCCCCAGGGGGCCCAGCGGGGTCCCCACCCACTCTCCCCTCTTCCCTGGCTGCCTGGCTTCCCTTCTGAAAGCCCTGGGGCCTGATTTGCTCTCCATCCTGCTTGCTGGGATCATCCAGCAGGAAATGGCCAGATTCAGGAATGCCTTTTAAAATGGGGTTCTGGAGCCATGCTGCTTGGAACCTTTGCTGGGGAATTTGGGGCCAGGGCCTTCGCCTCTTCAGGACTTCCAAAGGGGCTGGCAGAGATACCGCACAGCCTCCTACACCTCCCACCACCCCTCCTCACTTCCTCTCGCCCCAGCCTCCCACCTGAGAACACCCGTGCCTGGGCCCAGATGAACCCTGCGGTCTCGGCGCAGGGCGCGCTCTGCAGCCTCTGAAGGACAAGAGGCAGAGCTCAGCGTGGCACTGCCTGGGTCCTGTGTGGCTGCGTCGGGCTCATGGACAGCACATCCTGAATCGTCAAGAGCCTAAATGGTGGGTCTCAAACTTTAGGGAGCGTCAGCATTCCTTGGGGAGCTTGTTACAAATGCAGGTGTCCAGCCCCACTTCTGAGAATCTCACAGTCTCTGGCAGAGCCTGAGACTCTGCATTCTTGAAGCCCCACCCTGGAGGATACCAGGGCCAGTAGTCTAGCGGCCACCGTGGGAGAAGTGCAGCTCAACCCCTTACTTGAGGCCTCTAGTCTGCAAAGCACATCCCAGGGCACTTAGGGGAGGTGACAAGGAAGAAGTAAAGACCAGAAGTGTGAGGCCCAAACAGAAACCAGGTGGGCGTGGGCTTGGGCCGGGGAGCTGGGTGGAGGAAGAGCAGCTTCCAGTGTGACCAGCGCTGCAGGGCTATATGTGGAAACGCTATTGGGACAGTGACTGGAGAGACCCCGTGACCTTCTGCTGCCAGTGCAGGTGCCAGGAGAACCTCCTCCTGGGTGTGGGGCAGGCCGTCAAGCCAGGTGAAGGAACGTCTCCTAATTGCCACGTGGTGAGGAGGGAGCGCCTGCCACTTCTCCCCAGGGGCGGCCCAGCGTGGAGAACACTGGCTTTGGAATCACCCTGCCTGAATGACTGTCACATGTCCAGTCTCTCCGGGTGAACCCGAGCAAGCTACGTACTCTCTCTGTGCCTCTGTTTCCTCCTCTGGAACAGGAGGACAATAGCACCCACCTCTGTCGGTTATTAAGAGGATTAAATAAGATAATATGTGTAAAGTACTCAACAGTCCTAGGGGTAGCGAGGAGTCCATGAATGTGGGCTGTCGCGTTTGTTCTCACAGCTGCCCCTGCCACCCCAGCCTCGCAGCACATCTCCAAAGCTGCCTTTTGCAGAATCAAATCGCATGAATGATTTGGATAGTCCATGAATGTCTTTGTCCCCTGTTCCCAGAAAGCCTCAGGCTCTCCCCTCTTCTCCCTCCAGAAGCCCCTGACACCTTGTAAGTGCCAGTTTGGAATAGGCAACTCTTACAGCGACATCCCCCTTCCTCTCCAAGTGACCCACCTCGAGGGACATTTTCACCCCTTCCAGTGATATTGAAGGAAGTGCTCAACAGATGGGGGCCAGAACGTTGCAACCGAAAACGCCAGTTTTGAATTCCCACCCTCTGCCCGACGAAGGCTGTGTGATCTACAAGGTGCGATGGGGAGTTCAAGGCTGGAATCAAAGACTCCCGAGCAGATGGAGGAAGGAAATGCACAGACAGCACCCGATTAATCCCCCTGCACCTTTGCCACGTCGGCCTCGGGGGCTGCCCTGCTGTTCTCAACCTCTGAGGAGGCTCTGCCTCGGTTTCCCCCGGCAGGGTGGAGCAAGCTCCCACAGGCGTGTTGTGGCGCATGGTGAACTAACTCCCTCTGGAGTTAGTACTGGGGGTGCTGTGAGTATTGGCTCTCTGTCCTAGTGATCAGCCCTGAGGACCTAAGCACGTAAGAGTTGTATGACTTTATAATAGAAGGTCCCAATTTGTCAGGATAGCCAGTGGTTCCCCTACAAACCAGCCCTCCTCCTGCACCCTCATCAGCAGTGTGTATCTCAAGGTTATCATGAGGGGAGAGCGGTGCTGTTTTGTCCTCATCTGGTGTATGGCATGGACGTCCCAAGGGGAGTATCCCTGAGCCAGAAAAGTGAAAAAGGATGAGGCAAAATCTCTGCAAGACAAGAGACTCCAACCCTTTGAGCATTTTCTAGATGAAAACCCTTGCCGCCATGTCCAGGCACTGGCTGTGGGTCGCTGCCAAGGAAGACCCTCCTCCTGTGCTCTGGGGGAGGACCTGGGTCCTGCAGGGCTCGTGACAGGGTCCCGTGGGGCCGACCCTCTCACCCTGATGGCTCCCTGGCCAGTGGGAAGGCGAGGCTGGGAGAAGAGTCACAGGGCGCTTTGTTGATTCTGTTGAGTTCAGAGAGGGCTTCCCATTTGACTTGGCGAAGCAGAAAAGTTCTTTATTTCCCCCAGCCTCAGGGCCTGCCAGCCCCACGGCTGAGGGAGCAGAGTTTCCTCCCTTCCCTGACTCCCACACCGTGACTTGCAGAGTTCAATGAAAAGCTCCATCCAGAGCGGGCCGGCCAGGTCGGCGACGCGCCTGTTTGATCCCCAGAACATGCTCATTCTTCCCCTCCAGCGCAGCCGGGCTGGCCCTCCCCGTGATCCTCCCAAGCTGGCTTTTCTTTTTTCTTTCTTTTTTTTCCCCCTAAGACCAGAGCCCAGTTATTTACCCAAAGAAAACAGGGAAGTGACAAGGTAACAGAGTACACATGTTGTGAAAATATGCAGGCTGAGGCCGAAGAAAAGAAAACATTCTTCCATAAGTAGCTGCCTTGTTAATTCATTTTTTTTCTCCAGATTAGAACCAGCCATTTCTTGTGCTCCTTCAAGCACCTTCTGTGGTTTCCTGACAGCTGCCTGCAAGGGGTGAGATTTGGCTTGAAAAATGGGCCATCGGTCATGCTTCAGGGGCAAGGCAGAAACCAAAATTCCCAGATTGCTCACATTCACTGCTCCCTTTCTAGAGGGGAATGAAAGAGGGCGAGGTGGTGGGGAGAAGATTGTATAAATTCAGAGGCGTCACCTGATTTTCCATAAGAAACGACAGCTTGGTAATGAACAGTCCTTGGGACTGGCTTTTTTACCTCCTCTGAAGTTGGTTTCCGATCCCTGGCCAGCCCGTGCTTTGCAGCCTTGAGCGATAGCCACAAGCTGATTCTCGGCAATTAAAAATAATATTGGCCCTGATAGAGGACTTTGGGGTCCCCCCCGACCCCCCTACACACACCCTTTTCATTCTGTGCCAAAGATCACTTTCCCAAACCTGTTCAGAACAGCTGGCCGCGACCAAGGAGGTTTCTAGAGTGGATCAGGGAGCCACTGGGGGTATTAATAGCATTTGCTCCACCTGGAGTTTGGGGCAGGAAGGGGGCGATCTACACTTTTGCAGGGAAGTTGTGCATAATCAGTTTGGGGCCCAATTTTTCTTCACTGGATCCTTTAAACCTCAGGGCCGACAGAATGGCTGAGAAAGCCTGCAGACAGGCTCTCTGCGGCCGGTATCCCTCTGGTACAGATCTCAGTACTTCCCGTTTTTTTCCCTCCTCAATGTTCCCGGTCTCCTTTTCGGCCCGTGGGTGTTGGCCCATGGCTTGGCCTGGCTCTTCTCAGGAGAGGTCACACCGCAGAGGCCTGGACGGCCTCTGTTAGCATTACTGTGGCACTTTCCGTGAACTGGAGGCCTCTGGAACCAGCCAATCCATCTCTGCACGGGGCAGGCCTGTGAGAAAGAGAATGACGTGTTCCCCTTTCCCAGAGAGGAGGCAGGTGCAGGCCTGAGGGGAGCCGGGGTTGGAGGGGCCTCCTCACCCCTTTCTTATGGCCACAGAGTTCGTCAGCTCCCCCCGCCAGCACCCAGCAGCCTTAACCTCAGAATGGGTGGAAGTCCTTCGGTCTCCCCACCCGGTTTGCCACCACCACAGGGCACCTTCCCAAGAGCCCAGGAGAGGGCTGGACTTCAGCCCTCTTGATTATCAGGTTGGGTTCGAGGGGAAGTGGTATGCCTGGAGACAGAGGCGGTTTCTGGGTCTGAGGATAAAGTCTGACCTCCAGGTGGACCTCTCCCATTGAGAGAGCTGGTAGGCAGGGGGCACGTCCCCTCAACGCCTGCGGCCTGGTTGGCGGAGGGAATTGCAAAGCACCAGTTTGGGGGGCGGAGGCTGGGAAAGCCCAGCCATGCCTCTGGTGAGCCTCCTTGACGTGGGTCACCAGGTTCCCACTGGGTGAACACAGCCTCTCCCCAAACTGGGCCGGACTCCAGTCTCTGGCCATAGGTGAAAGATTCTATTTCCGACGATTGTTTTCAGATATTCTACATCCAGTGAGTGAAAACACAATAGTGACAGGAAAAATTCAGCACACACACACACACACACACACACCACAAAGGTGGTCCCATCTCTCACTAAGAGGAGGTCCAAGACCCTTTTCTCATTTCAGTCCTTGATGTGGGTCTGAGGGAAGCAGGGCCTTTGAACTCGGCAGCACCCACCACAGGCCCAGCCACGAGGGTGTGGACGGGGAGCCAGGCAGGACAAGCTGCCTTATCAGGGGCCAATCTCAGGCCCTCCCGTGAGGACCAGGCTTCCTCTAGCAGAAGGTGATTTACAGCCGTTTATTCAATCAGCCGAGGAGGCTGAGGAGGGCCTGGGGGCAGCTGGGATCTGACTCAGCCAGAGCCAGGCCTTTCTGTTCTCAAATTTCTGCACAGCCCTAAGAGCAAACCTCACTGTGTTCTAATCCTGGCAAGTCTCTCCCTTCACGTTCTCTCCTCTCCATTTTGGGCATCCTTAAAGTGCCTCCAGGCAACAGGAATGACTGCTAAGCCCTCGGTGATGAAGAGCTGGCAGGGAATGAATTCTGACGACATTCGGTTTTAAGAAACAGCCTTCGCTAATCCCAAACTCCTAGTTTATCCCTCCCTGGCCCTTTCTCTTTTGGTAACCATAAATTTGTTTTCTATGTCTGTGAGTCTGTTTCTGTTTTGTAACTAAGTTCATTTGTATCATTTTTTTAGATTCTACATATAAGTGCTGTCATATGATATTTATCTTTCTCTGTCTGACTGACTTCACTTAGTATGATAATCTCTAGGTCCATCCATGGTGCTGCAAATGGCAACATTTCGTTCTTTTTTATGGCTGAGTAGTATTCCATTATATGTATATACCACATCTTCTTTATCCATTCATCTGTCAATGGACATTTAGGTTGCTTCCATGTCTTGGCTATTGTAAGTAGTACAAACTACTATGTATAAAACAGATAAACAAAAAGAACCTACAGTATAGCACTAGAAACTATATTCAATAGCTTGTAATAGCCTATAATGAAAAAGAATATGAAAAAGAATATATATATATATATATATATATATATATATATATATATATATATATATAAAACTGAATCACTTTGCTGTACACCAGAAACTAACACAACATTGTAAATCAACTATATTTCAGTAAAAACAAACCAAAAAAGAATCAGCCTTTGGGCTCCTACGATTGTTGCTGAAAGATTTTTCTCTGGGTTCTAGGTGAGGCTGGCCCTCAGATTCCTCCTCCGACTTCTCAGATCTCTGCCTTCCTTTACCAGAACCTGAGATTTGAAGCAGGTGGTCAGGTTCTGATTGGTCATGGAATCCAGCATCCCTGTTCCAACAGGTGACCATCCTGGGGTTTGAATTCTTCTATGAAGGGAAGCAAACCACTTCATAAAGACATCTGAGCCATTGTTTGAAAGTTTTCAACCTCAGGAAGTTTTCTCTTATATTGAGGTGGACTCTGCCACTCTGTGACTAGTTTTATAATAATTCTTAAGGGCTGGGGAGCAGTATAGCCAGGCCTCCACACCCAGCAGAGCAGACACATAAAGGAGGCCAACACCCACCCCCTCCACCCCTGCTTCTCCCTGCATCTCATGCCTGATTATTCATATTTTGATTAAATATTTGACAGACTCTTGTTTTCCCCCCAAAGTGTTTTCGTGATGGGCTTAACATCTTCATGTCAATATTATTTTTTAAGATCTTGCTGAAAAGTTGCTATTTTTGGAGAATGCTCAGAGGAAGCAACTGCTCCCTTGCATGTCTCACTCCATCCCATTATCCTGATGCAGCCAGGAGAGGATCTGGACCACTTCTCTCCAGGGATGCTTCACCTCACCCACCTTTTCCTAGTATTGCTGTGACCATAAGCCACCCTTGCTGAGCGAGGTACATCTGCCTGCATCTCATGCGAATGTTGGGGTGAAAATTTTGAGGATTGTTTTTCTAGAACAAGGTAAACTTGTTCCCTTTTCATGGGGCCAAGCCCTCACATTCCCCTGGTTTTTGTCACCCTTGTCTCCTGGCTTCTCCAGCTTCAACAGTTCCAGGAGCCACCCTTCTCTACAGCTGATGAGAAGCTAACTTTACATAGCTTCGTACTAGAATGTTAGCTCTGGGAGGGCAGGGAGTTTGTCCAGTCTGTTTGTTTTGGGTTTTGAGGTTTTTTGTTTTGTTCTGTTTTGTTTATGTCCTTAGAGTCTATAACTATTTGTTCAATGACTGGCTCCCAAGATGCAACTTATAAAGAAAACCACATCTTCCTCTCTTATACTCTGTACTAAAAACCCGGAGAATAAGCAAGAAGGCAAATGTGGCCCATTGTGCACAGAACTGTCTTACTTACCGTCCCTGTTGGGTATCAGGAAAGCAACATTAAGGCCACACTTCAAACAGCAAGTCCGCAGTGCAACCAGGCCAGCCCCTCAGGCTTAGGGATTCTCGTCTCACATATTATGCCAGCTTCACTCATAATGTGATCTTGATCCATTTCTAGAAAACTCAGTCTCGGGGTAGCTCTGTAGGATCTTACCTGCTGCCACCAGATCAACCGTGCTCTTCCCTAGCTCCATTCATAGTCAGGGATCAGGGCATATACCTGCTGAGCAGGGAGAAACTCCTGGTGCCTTGATGACTGGGAGACTGTTCTAGACTCTCTTCTAATACTCATCAAACTCTGCTTCTACAGCTGGAATATTTGTTGTATCACTTCTCAGCTCTAAAACCTAAGGCCCTCTTGTTCTCCAAAATCAAGTCTCAGCTTCTCTGCTTGGCTTTCAAGATTCTTCATCATCTGGCCCCACCTTGCCTACTCAACCTAAGTTCTCCTTACTCCTCACTGCACACCCCCTTCCACCCTCTATGGTCAGGCCATGTTGTTCATTGTCTTCCCTGGGTGTTTTGTTGGTTCTTTTTTCAACATACTGGAAAATGGGCTCATATGTTTAAAAAAATTTTTTTTAATTAAATAGATTTTTTTAAGTGCAGTTTAAGACTCACAGCAAAACTGAAGAGAAAGTACAGAGATTTCTTATAGACACCCCCCCGTCCTCCACTACCACATCCCCCCAGCATCCCCTACCACAGTGGTGCATTTGTTAACATCAGTGAACCTCCTATTGACACCTCATTGTCACCCAAAGTTCCTGGTTTATATTAGGGTTCACTCTTGGTGGTGTACGTTTTATGGATTTTGACAGATGTATGATGACATGTACCCACCATTACAGTATCATACAGAACAGTTTCACTGCCCTAAAAATCCTCCGTGCTCTGCAAACCTTTTCATAGTCCTATTTTTGTCATCATGGATAGTGCAAGTTCTCCTTCCTTCACAAAGCCTTTCCCAATGGCTGTAGTCCACACAGATCTGTCCTCTCCCAGGACTCCTGCTCCACCAACAGGTAGGGCCACCCTTGACCATGCTCTTATTGCATCCTTCCATATTAGTTCTGTCTCTGTAATTGGAGTGTAAGCTCCTAGTACTTGGACTCCCACCACTGTGCCCAGCCTATGATAGGAGTTCCACAAGCAGGGCCACCATATTGA